>NW_026948497.1:0-646249 GCF_035770615.1 Melospiza melodia melodia | reverse complement strand
CTTGTGGCCTCCTGCAGTAGTGCCTGTGCCCTCCTGGGGTCCCCTGTGTCCCCTCCCTGGAGGGCTGTGCTGTCCCCTCTGTCCCTTTTCCCGCCCCTCATCCCCTCTGCCACCCCCTGCCACCCTCCCACTGTCCCCTCTCTCTGCCAGTCTCAGTCCCCTCCACCCCTCTGTCACCTCCCCCCTTTCTGCCACACCCTCTTGTCCCCTCTGTCACCCCCATGTTCCCCCACGCCAGGATTGTCACACCCTGATGGGCTCCATGGCCACTGGGGACATTCCAGGGACACTGTGGGGTACTCCGGGTTACAAAGACACCCAGGTGACAGTTGGGGACCCACAGGAATGTGGCACGGCCGGATGGAGGAAGCAGGAAGAGGTGACGTCACTGTCCCCTCTGCCCCCCCCCCCACCTGTGGGGCCTGATCAGGGTTCCCTCAATGTCCCCAATGGGGCCCCGATGTCCCCTGAGTGTCCCCACATGGCCCTGGTGTTGCCCCAATGTCCCCGACAAGGCTCAAGTGTCCCCCTGATGTCCAGCTGGGGACACCAGGGACTCACCGGGGTCCTGTTGGGGACCCTGGGGACACTCCTATGTCCTTCCCTTGGGGACACCCCTGTGTCCTTCCCTTGGGGACACCGGAGCCACCCTGACATCCCCTGTCCTGTTTTGGGTCAGCACGATGTCCCCGATGTCCACACAGTGTCCCCAACAGGACCCCGGTGTGTCACCTCTGTCCCCAACAGGACATTGGGGGACACTTGAGCCTTGTTGGGTACCCTGAGAGGACATTGGGGTCCTGTTGGGGACAAGTGGGGGGGAACACTGGGGCCCTGCCCTGGTTCCAGAGTGGGGGGAGGGAGGGCGGTGACGTCACCTCTTCCTGTTTCCTCCATCTGGCTGCATCCCGTTCCTGCGTGTCCCCAACCTTTACCCGGGCTTGTTTGTCACCCGAAGTGTCCCCGGAATGTCCCCAAGGCATCCCCGGAGTGTCCCTGGAGTGTCCCCAGCTGCCATGGAGCCCCTCGATGTGCGACAATCCCGGAGTGGTGGATGGGTGGGGGACAGAGGGGACACGAGGGTGACAGAGGGCACGGGGGGAGGGTCTGAAAGGTGGCAGTGGGGGACAGAGGGGACACAGGGGTGGCGGGAGGGACAGGAGGTCGCAAAGGGGACAGGAGGGCATAGTGTCGCTGTTACGGCGTGACGACCTGGTTCACAGTCCGGCATGGTGACCCAAAGCCCAGGGTCACTCGGTCCACATGCTCCTGCCACCAATGTGGTGGACAGCAAATGGTGTTTATTAGGGGGTCTCAGGGGTTTATAATGGCTTGGGCAGTCAGCGTCATTTCCTTCTGCTTACGTCCGGCTGGGTGCGGCCAGGCATGGAGCAAGGGTCTGACTGCAGGGTGGGGGGTGTCCTATCTAACCGTACAGCCCAAATTCTTCCGCACGCTTGTCCCTGACTCTCCACATTTCCCCCCCCGCCTCATGATTAGTAAAAATCTTACAAAGCTATAAAATGTAGAGGTTACAGAATTTCATGGGTTAGCAGAATTCGTATAAAATTGCCAGCGTGTTAGTACCTGGCACGCGTTAAAGTAATTGTTGGCTCTCGAGAAACAAAATGTTAGCCGTTTCTAAACGTCTTTTAACGAATAGCACCAGTTTGTTTAATATGCAAGGCCCGAAGATGAGGGTGAGTAAGATTATAGTGACTGGGCCTATTAGGGTAGAAATCAGGGTGGTGAGCCATGGGGACCGGTTGAACCACGACTCGAACCGGCCCCGTTGAGCTTCTCTATCCACTTTTCTTAGGTTTAGCCGATATCTCAGTTCAGCCATGGAGTCTGTTTTGCAGAGAAAAGAAGAAACCTCAAAACTTTATAAAAGTTGTAAAGCTTGGTACGTTTATTTACGGGGCCGGACGCACGCGGAGAAAATTCTCCTCAAAAGGCATGAGTGCCCCTGAAGATCTCAGGTCTTCTTTTATCCCCCTTCCAAATGCATATGCATACAGTTTCACAATAGGTTCATACATATTCATTCTGCTTGACATTTATCACCAGATCTTCTTTATCAAAGGAATTCTTAGGTCGGGGGGCAAATTGACCTTGTGGTCTTTTCTGTTTTTCTTTCTCTGTGTCCTTGCTGTCTCGGCATGCGAGTTTTTCCTTCAGCTTTGGCCTCACAGACTTTTCACCTCTCCTAGACACTTCACCTAATTCAGAATGGATCTCTACTCTGTCTCATTCCCCCCTTTCCTAGGAAATAAGTAAATTCTTTTACTTAATGAAAACCCTCATGACAATAAGTGTCTTTTAATGCTCCACCATGTACGTTTGATAAAGCGGTTAATACAGCTATTCATTGTAGTATTCTCCAGTCCCAAATTAACAATATAGTAGATAATCCTAAGCTTATCCCAAGTAATATTAGTAAAACTACAATGAGTTGGCACAACTTATTAAAGATTCCATTTGCAGTTATTGACCACCCAAAGATCACATCCCACCAGTGATGATCCATATTTTGTTTTATTCTTTGTAGAACTCTGGTTATCTCCTTTGTATCATGTTGGACAGTAATTAAGGTTTTCTTTCCACTTTCTTGGATTTCCTTTAAGATCTCCAATAGGCCTTGGTGCTTAATTAATTGTTTTACTAATGTAGGGTTCATCCCAATAGGAGTAGGTGGTAGTCTGTGATACATCGTGTAGTTAGCTTTAATCAGCTGGTGGGATGTCACTGGGGCCAAGTACGAAAAATCACACCCAATAATCTTAACAAAATTACAAATACAGAAATTAAAATGATTTCTACTAGACAGAATAAAACCATTGCTATCAATTTTTACAGCAGCACAGGCAGCTCTCAGACATATACACCCTTTTCCAGTATATACGAGCACAGTTTTCTGGTCAGTGACTGGATGAATTTCAAAGTGACAAATACTCTGTTCAGTGTCCAAACACACATCCTGAGCATTAATAGTATTGCTTTCACAAATGAATCCCATCTGTTCTCTAGTAATGCAGGATTCTAAGTTTACTGTCGGCTACTTTCCATTCATCTTTCATGCCCACACTCTATGTTCTGAAGGATAGAGTATTGTTTTTTCATGGTTTAATCCTAGGGCAACGATGGGATGGATAACAAACAGTGGCATTATGTATGGTAAGCACAAAGGCAGTGGCCACATTAGAAACAGGATCATAGGTGAAATTCACCATAGTCCACCAGGATTGAAACTTCCTTTCAAAATCAATTGCATTATCCCACACAATTTTCCGAATTTCAGCTGGAAAATTACCTTCACCCCCTTCCCGTATGATCAGAGCTGCTGTTGCTTGCATCTATAACTGTGCTTGTATACAACTGAAAGCTAAAAACACATTATCTTGAACTGTACTAAGTGCTTCTACTATTAACTTGTGGTCTTGGTCCCCGGCCTTTTCATACTTCCTTACTTTGGCAGTACTTTGAAATCTGCCACTGGCTAGTTCCTAATGCCAATAGAGATTACTATAAAGGCTGCTTCAATTTTGTTAGGCTACCTGCTGCAGTGGCCAGTCTATTCATCAGTATTTCTGAATCAATTCCATTTAAAACTCCTAATCCTGTCCCTAATATGCCAGTTAGATGTTTGTTATGGGAACAGGAACTGCTTTCTGTCCATCACCATCCCTGCCAGAGGGATGTGCTGGGCTCACACTGCAAATTCAGACACACTTCACAAGTGTATCTGACAGAAGTTTAGGTCATACTTGAAGCAGATATTTGTTCTGAAATGTAGAGACCTCAGGGAATCTAACCTCTCCTTCCGCCTCCAAAGCACCTGATTTCCCAGATGTGTGGCAAGCAGGAATGTCTCTCCTGGTCTACGAAATTCACCCACCTTGCCCCTAGCTAAGATCAAGCTGTGGACTGTGTTCAGGGCAGGTCCAAGCCTCAAATAATGAAGGGGAAATCTGAGAGAAGAGCCTAAATTTATTGCAGTGCCTCAGAAGAAACTGGGATCAGGTTTCTGCTACTTGAAACACTCAGCACAAAAGTGATGCTCAAAATCCTACAGCCTGCTACTGAGCTCTGAGGGGGGAGTCTCTCTCTACCTCTTTTAAGCAGAATCCAACTGCCTCAGACTGGGACAATCACTGATCCAAATCTCAGTAGGAAAAGGGATAGCTATAAATAAAGAAAATCACCTTCCTTGCTTGGGTCAATTCACCACCTGCAGTTCAGCACCTTTTACCAGCCATTGCCTGGGTGTTCAGCCAACCATCTTAGAAAATGACTTAAGGAAACTGATTTCTTGGTGTTCCTGGTTTTAGGCACCAGGAGAGCTGGCTCCTTCCTTTCTTGTTCTGCTCCTGAGATATGCCTGTTTTTGTAACCATGTTGTCCAGCCCTCAAAGGAAGTTTTTAGGAAGGATGGGCAGGCTGGTTGGATTTTTGAGATGTTAATCTGATAGCAACTCAAGCTCAAAGGCTGGTCACTTCTACAGGCTGTATCAAGGTGAAATTATACCAACAGTCTGATTCACTTAGGCTATCACATACTTCCTGGTGTTCATATACATTAGGGGAGGTTCAGACGCTAATTACATCTGGTCTCTCATAAGCCATCCTATTGATGACCCAGCACTTTACTTTGATTTCTTCTCCTCTGATTCCTTGAAGTGTTCACAGTTCCTGTTCCTGCTATTCTTGCTCCTCACATACCTGATTCTCATGGAATACTACAGTAGATATGTTTAGATCTTTTATCTCAGAAGGTTTTCCCATGGATCCAGTATACTGATTAAATGCCAGGGACCAAGGCCATTCAGCATTGATTTGGATAGAGGTACTCTCTCTCTAGTTCTAAAACTTCAGTTATAATTACATACAAAACAATTCTGTACATTAAAGTATGAGGTACTCCCGACCGCAATATACTCATTTTGCCCGAGTAAGTTTTAGTCTCAGTTCATTGTCTCCTGGTGTCACTCCTGAAGGGGCTTCTGGGCCTTCTTCACCCGAGAGTGATGGATCCAGGCATTCTGCTCCTTGATTTTGATTGCAGTGAAGGTGGTGAGAAGTACTTGCAGTGGTCTCTCCCACTGTGGTTCTGAAGTCTTCTCTGTAAGAGACTTAACATATACATCATCCCCAGGCTATCTAACTGGCTATCTAACTCCCTGCTCTGAGTTCCAGCCACATGTTTCTCAATTACTCTGAACTGTTTGCTTAATGCCACCACGTAGGTGGACATTCTGGACATTCCCTTTGTATTCTATATGGTCTTCTATAAGGCATTCCAAAAGGATTCAGCATTCCTTTAGCTCAAGGTTTAGTTTGAATTTGCAATAGTGCTAGTGGAAGAGCTTGGGCTAGGGTAGATTAACTTCTTGCCCCAGTCTTATGATTTGCTGCTTAATCAAATGATTCGTTCTCTCCACCTGGCCACTTGATTGGGGGTGGTATGGGGTGTGAAGTTCCTAATCTATGCCCAGATGGCTACTAATCTGTTGCACTATTTTGGAAATGAAATGTGATTCTTTATCTGAGGATATTGTGGCTGGAACTCTGAAGCGTGGTATTATTTCTTGTAAAAATAATCTGGTCACCTCTTGAGCTTTGACAGTTCTGGTGGGGAATGTTTCTGGCCACCCTGAAAATGTATCTATCAATACCAGTAAATACTGATACCCCCCTTTCCTTGGGAGTTCTGAAAAGTTAATTTGCCACTGCTGTACAGGCTCGTGGCCTCTCCCAGTCTGACCGAGTTTCGTCCGGAGGGTATTTTGGGGTTAGTCTGGAGACAAGGATCACATTGTCGGCTTACCTGAGTGATAGTGGCATATAAATTCCTGACAACGATACTACGATTGTTTCAATCAGATGTGTGTTCTAGAAAGCCTGTGGAAATTACTGCTTCAAAGTCAACACTTCATTTCAGGGCACTCTGTATCACTGGCAGCCTTGGTCATTTTGAGAGAGGAGCCACACTCTATAAAAGGCTTTTAAGTAGTTAGGCCCTAGTGTGTTTTCTGGTGCCCTTCCTTCCTTTTGTAACCACAAAAATGGGATTACTAGCTCTCTTTCAATGGTAGCCCACCCGTTGCAGTTGTACGTCTCTTTTGATTAGTATTATTGTATTATGGCTTACCTTCGAGGAAAATCTGTACCTCACCTTTTGATGCTTTCTTTGCCTCTCCATCTGCCAGCTCATTTCTTTCCTCCAATTTTAAGCTCACTCTCTGGTGTGCCTTAATATGCTTTTCCAGGTAGCTGAACTGCTTCCAACATCTGGATTGTCTCTTCTTTCCCTGTGAGGTCAGCAGTCCCCTCTCCTTCCAGATGGCTCCATGTGCATGTATGACTCCAAATGCATACCTGGAGTCTGTGTAGATGGTTATTCTCCTCCCTTTTGCCCTTTCCAGGGCACGGGTCAGGGCAATTATCTCAGCCTTCTGTGCCGAGGTACCTGTTGGTAAGGGTCCAGACTCGATTACCTCTCTGTAGGTGGTCACTGCATACCCAGCATGTCGCTTCCAATTGGCAATGTAGCTGCCCCCGTCAGTGAACCAGGTCTCCGCATCGTCTAAAGGAGTGTCCTTTAGGTCTGGGCGGCTGGAGTAGGTAGCTTCAATGGTCTCTAGGCAGTCATGGTGTACTGCTTCTCCTTGATTTCCGCTGAGAAAGGAAGCTGGGTTGACAATATTAGTCACCACTATCTCTACATCATCTTGCTCTACCATGATGGCCTGGTATTTCAGAAACCTCTGTGGTGAAAGCCAGTGGCCACCCTTTACTTCCAGTACTGCGGACACTGTGTGGGACACTAGCAGAGTCATTTTTGTCCCAGGGTAAACTAGCGTGCCTCTTGAATATTCATCACGACTGCTGCTACAGCTCTGAGGCAACCTGGCCATCCTTTGGCTGTTGCATCTAGTTGCTTGGAGAAGTAACCAACTACCCTCTGGTACGGACCCAAGTCTTGAGCCAATATTCTCAGGGCAATTCCTTGCGTGGAAAAATAGAAAGAATGGTTTACTTACATCTGGAAGTTTCAAAGCTGGAGCCGACATGAGGGCACTCTCTAGCTGGCGAAAGTCCTGTGTGGCTCCTTTTGTCCACTAGAGGTCTCAGTTTCCATTGGCAATAAGAGCATAGAGGGGTCTGGCAAACAGTCCATAATTATAAACCCACAGCTGGCACTACCCTGCCATGCCTAAGAAGGTTTGGAGTTCTTTCATTGTCTGTGGTTTTGGGGTTTGGCATATGGCTTCCCTGCCTTAAAGTCTGCTGCTCAGCACTCACTTCTTACCCCAGGTAGATTACCTTCTGTTTCACTACCTGTGCCTTTTTCTTTGAGACTCTGCATCCTTGGAGTCCTAGGAAATTCGAAAGGCTTACCGTCCAGGCTTCTCTTGCTTCCCTCGTCCGAGTGGCTACTAGAAGATCGTCCACGTACTGCAACATCCTCCTTTCCTCTTGTGAAGCTTCCTGGGAGTCTGGGTCTTTGCAAGCTGTTCTCCAATTGAAGTGGGGAATTTTGAAGCCTTCAGGCACATGGGCTATGTGAGCTTGAGTTTGAATGCAAAAATTTTCTGGCTGGCTTCGTGGATAGGGAGGCAAAAGAAGGCATCTCTTAGGCCTAAAACAGTGAACCAGGTTAGCTCAGGTGTGAAACAAGTTAGTAAAGTATATGGATTTGCTACCACAGGGTATAAATTCTGTGTCATCTTATTAACAGCCCTTAATCCAGTACTATCAGTTATTGAGCTGATTCCTTCCTTATCTTCCTTTTGAGGGTACTACTCAGTTCTCACTAGTTGTGTTCTTTCCTTCAGCTTGATTACCATGGGGGGCATCTTTCATTCTCCCTGGTACAGCAGAGGCCCATACCCTTGAAAACACTTATTTACTTATTCTAATATCTCCTTACTAATGTCTTTCTTAATTTCAGTGTCTGTTAATGTTAAGTCTAACCTCTTTATATCATTTGCCTCCAGAGTAACCTTTCTCATTTGGGAATGTTTAGCAAATTGAGCGAATTATACAAAAGCTTTCAGGTACACATAGTACACATGTTACTTTAAAGGTTTGCAAAAGTATGCCTTCTCAGACTGGCCAGTTGTTCAGTTGTTCCCCACACTACAACATAAACATTCTCCACAGGTACTAAAGCTTTATTTAAAACTGAATATATGGCCCTTGTATCGACTAAAATTCTTCCCTTTTGGGGAAGTCATCTTTATCCTCCCTCCCTTACCTTGGGACCTTAACAAATCATATGTATTCATTTTGCGAACGGTGATTGCTTTGCATTTCAGCATGATAATCTTTGTTTGACTTCATACATTGCTATCTTATGCTGTATGCTGAACAAAACATTTGATTTACTTTCTCTCTGCCTTGTTCTCCTTTTCAAGGGCCAAGACCAGAGGGCGGTCTGATCTCACAATCTCTTTGCCATTCTGGGTGATTTCTTAAAACAAAAAGACATTTCAGCATACAAAAACCCCATCCCATTTATCTTCCTATTTTAAAACAGTACTAACTGCAATGAAGTATTATAAATCTTCTTATTTTCTGAGCTGCTCCTACTGGCAGCCTTCTCCCAGTGAGCCCCTCCCAAAAGAGGCTGATTTAGGAACCTCTTTGCTCTGGTCAGTTCTCATTACCTCTTTCTCCCTACCCTATCTCGCTTCCACTAAAACCTCTTTTCATGGATCTTCACACTAGTTTCTCAGTTTTCCGCCTACACACACACAGCTCCAGGTGGCAGGTATCAGATGTGATTCCCACACACAAGCTCTAAGACCTTAGGTTCTGAATCCGCTTGATCAGAAACCTCTAATTTGCACTCGGGGGATGTGCCCTGACGCTTATTAGAACTAACGTTTCTCACAAACACCGCACTGCAATAATACCTGCACACCCAGCTTTTGCCCACAGGTCATTCCCGTGTTTCCTGGGGAGACAGGGCAGCCAGAGCTGTCCCTGTGCCCGGGGGACAGCCACTGTCACCTCATGCAGCGTGCCAGCCTCTTGATGCACCAAAGGCTCCCCGAAATCGCCCACAAAGGCAGGCTCTTCTGTTTGTTACAGAGAATTTTAAATCCCTACAGTAGACTATTCTCAGTCCAGACTTGCTATGGTATCAGATGAAGTCCCATTAACTAATTAATCTCTTCTATCTAAACTCTGTTTTACAAAATTAAGCACTGTGTCTACTTACACTTGTTTTACTGCCTTGCAAAAAAGGCTGTGCTTGTCACAGCCGAAACTCTGATATGCCCACAGACACAGACACACATGTGCACCCCCCGCCCTTTATCTCAAATTCACTAGAGCCAAGGCTTGAATTGCTGTGAGGGGGAGAATTCTTGGAATTCCTTTAACTCGCTTTATTGTAGTTAAGCATAAATCACCGTACTATAGTTCTCCTGAGTAAAATGCTACTCTTGTTGCAAGAAAATCTTAAAATCTCCACAAGCACCACTATACAATCTGAGAATCAAATTACCACAATACAGCGGAAGAAAATCACCATACAAAATCACTGGGAAAGGGCATATGTCTCAAAGTGCTCGCTTTTCTCAACACAACACAGCATACCATAATTCAGCATTTACTCACATCAGTTTTTCCTGGATACAATCAAAATAACAGCATACAGTCTAGAGATCAAGTCCAAACATCCAAGGCAAAGGAACTCTCTGAGCTCATACTCACGGTTAAAATGTACCAAATCTACACAAATCACTACATTTTAACACAATAAATATCATCACTGACGTTCCTCCACTTGCTTCTCCGCGGGGCACTTCTCTCCCTACCCCCACAGCCTGCTGCAGCCGGTGCCTCAGCCTCACTTGGCTGCTTCAAACACGGGTAGTACTCACCCCCCCGCACTGTAGGGCACTGTAGATTTACTCTCTTTTATACACCATACACTTACACACTTGCACGATTACAAACACAGTGCACTGACCACACAATACATTAACCATACAGGGCCACAGTGTCCAGACATCACACACATACAAACAAAATACACACGGCCTCAGCAGTTCTTCTAAATCAGAACAATGAACCCCCAACACACACATACACGGGTTCACCCAGCTCACCCCCAGAGCCACTAGCAGTTCCGCTCTATCAGAACGATGAACCCCGTCTCTGATACAACTGCTCCATCAGCTACACCCAGACATCTCTGGGTGGTTTACTCCCTTGCTCTCCTTTCCCTCCCCCAGGGGCCCCTTAGTACATAGCCTATCTTCCTCCGCAGGCCAGCAGGTCGTTGTCTGTCTCTGCAGGTGGCAAGCGAGACGAGCGGAGCCCCACCAGGAAAAAATCCTAGGGTGCGCCTTGGAGGTCTGTCTATTCCCCCCTGCCCCTGCGGGGACAGAGAACTCCTGGCTTGGCTCGCCAAAATGTTTTGCAGGGAGAAGAAGAACCTCACAACTTTATAAAAGTTGTAAAGCTCGGTACGTTTATTTACGGCGCCGGACGCATGCGGAGAAAATTTTTCTCAAAAGGCATGCGTGCCCCTGAAGATCTCAGGTCCCCCTTCCAAATGCATATGCATACAGTTTCACAATAGGTTCATACATATTCATTCTGCTTGACATTTATCACCAGATCTTCTTTATCAAAGGAATTCCTAGGTCGGGGGAAAATTGACCTTGTGGTCTTTTCTGTTTTTCTTTCTCTGTGTCCTTGCTGTCTCGGCATGCGAGTTTTTTCTTCAGCTTTGGCCTCACAGACTTTTCACCTCTCCTAGACACTTCACCTAATTCAGAATGGATCTCTACTCTGTCTCAAGTCTCTGACGACTCTGGTGTGGTGTGCATAAAAGCAGTATTCCTCTTTCAAGGCGGCACACAGGCCCCCTTGCTGCATGTACAAGAGGTCCAGTCCTCGCCTGTTTTGGAGGACAACCTCTGAGAGTGAGGAAAGGGATTTTTCTAGGGAAGAGATGGATTTCTCGATCCTCTGCAAGTCCTCGTCGACTGTCATCTGCAGTTGTGCCAGTCCTTGATGTTGTGTTGCAAGGGCCGAGATGCCTGTGGCAGCGCCGGTAGCTCTCAAACCGAGGAGCATTGCGATGGTGATGCCTGTTATCACTTCTCGTTTGTGGAGCCAGTCGGGTTCCTCGAACAAGCAGTACACCTCTTCTTCCTGGCGATACAGGACTCTGGGGACAATCAGAACTTGGACACAAAAGTCAGTAGAATGATCAAATTTGTCAAGGAGTACACATGGGTTTACCCCAGATCGTTGACAGACCCACATTCCCGATGCAGGTGGGATCACCCACGGGAACTTCCCTCTCTTAAGTCTGACGAATTCCCGGCAGACGTTGCCCATCTGCTTTGCCAAGGTTGCATTGCCAAAGCATTTGCCCTGGCCCGTAACTTGTCTTAGGGTAATGCCTATACGGGGGGTGTCCCATCTGCATTGGCATGGATTGTCTGACCTGAAATCTGGGATTCCCTGTCAGCTGTAACAGTTTCTTTGATGGCCCCCTCACCTGAGAGATGGCGTAGAACCCACCTGAATGGCTGGTGAGGGTAATATTTTGTGTCTGCCTGTCCTCTGTCTGCTAACCCTAGAAACAAGATCACACAGAGATACCGTTACTGCTTTGATTTTGATGGTGCGAGCTTCTCTGGTGATGTCGGGTTGCTTGGTGGTCTCTCTTTCTTTCCTGGTAGTGGGGCGTATGGGTTGCGGGGGCGTCCAGTGATCCAGTCCTATGAACAAAGTCTCACAATTCTCATGAGTTTCTCTTTGAAGGTCTGGTTTAATAGATTTGAGTATTGGAAAAGAAATGAAATTCAGCAAAATATTTAATTATAGTGAGTTGTGTGTGAACTGGTTTGTTAAAAAGTAGTTTTGTAGCCGTTGAAAGTGTGTGTTGGGTTTTGTGTGTTACTTAGCAGGTAGTCTTAGAGATTTAATAAATAATTAAACTAGTGCAAGAAAGTAAGAATGCTAACCTGTCTGGAGGCAGCATACAATGCTCTTAGAATAAGATAAGCAGAGGATTAATGATCTTGTTTGTGAACCAAAGAATGTATCACAAGGGGTCTGTGACCAGGCAAGGGGAACGGGGAAACTGTTTCTTGGAGACTTTGTTGTGAATCTCATGTATAAGAGGGAAGCACCCATACGTGAATTTGGGGGCTCGGACTTTGGGACGTGAGTCCCCCAGTTCCCCGGGCCCTTAATAAAGCACCCACAAAACTTATCCGAGTTTTGTGTCATTTATCAATCGGGCAACAGTTTTCTGGCGACCGCGGCAGGACTCCGAGGGCTGCTGGGGCGGTTCGCGTCCCGATCCACTCCAAGCCGGCACCGAGCACTTCTCGGGGAGTCATCAGTCGTGCCTGACCCCTCGCGCCTGTCGGACAAACTGCATTAAGGTAAGCCCGAAGGTGCTTTATATTGGAAAAAAAAGAGGTGATAATTGGATTTGGATTTGGTGGTTGGTAAAAAAGCCTAGGCTCCGGCCATAAGACGTCTAAGGACGCAGGACCGGAACTTGCCTCCTGTTTGTTTTAGGGAAGGACGGCGAGAAGGTATATTGGTTTAAGGTATATTGGTTTATTGGGATTAAGGGTGGAATTAAAGGTTGTAATATGATGTCTTTTAAAACTTTTAAAACCTTAGTGCAAGCCAATGGTAAAATACCTGGAAATACACCATTAGGTTGTATATTGAAACGGTGGAAAAGTGAAGGGTATTATCAAGAATTGGATAAAAGTAAAATGATAGATTATTGTAATCATTGGTGGCCTGAATATGAGATTGGGGAAGCGAGATGGCCGGTGAATGGTACACTGGAATTGGAGATAATGGAATCTTTGATGCAATTTTTAAGGAGGAATGAGAAATGGGATGAAATACCATATTTGGATTTGTTTTTCGTTTTATATCGGAAAGAGGAATGGCAAAAGGCATGTGGTATTTTGGTTTTAGAAGTGAATGATGAAAGGGAGTGTGTGGGATGTAAAGAAAGAAAGGAGCGTAATTTGTATCCTTCAATCGAGGAAGATTTGTCTTATTGTATAGCACCTCCAAGGGTTCCGGTTGCTCCTAATGTGCCCCCTGCTCCCCCTGCGGATATAGCTATAAAAACGGGATCTAGTGAGAGTGATAGTGATGGTGGTGATGGTGAAAAGAATGAGAGTGTTAAAAGAACTCCGTTAGCAGGGCGGACTCGCAAGGGAAGGAAGGGGCAGAAGGGGCCACAGTTAATTGTGCCGTTGAGGGAAGCTGTGGGACCACAGGGAGAAAGGATACTTATAAAGGTGCCTTTCTCCCCCGGGGATTTGGTAATATGGAAGCAATCAGCGGGGAGTTATCGGGAGGATCCTGAAAGGGTGGCAAGGGTGGTTAAAATGGTAATAAAGACTCAGAATCAGGACTGGAATGATTTACAGGTATTATTAGATACTATAATGGATTCCACGGAAAAGGAAATGGTTATTAGAGCCACTAGAGAAAAGGCTCGTGAGGAAATTCGGTTGAGACAACTAAATGAGACAGTTGATGAATTGGTACCAAGTGAGGAACCTAAGTGGGACCCAAACTCTACAGGAGGAATAAGGGCTGTAAAATGATATCAAGAATTGTTGGTGGAAGGAATTAGGACAAGAATACCTAAGACTATGAACTGGTCTAAGTTGTATTCGGTCAAGCAGGACAAGAATGAGTCTCCGTCTGCCTTTTTAGAACGATTAAAAGACATGGCTTGGAAGTTTACTAATTTAGATGTAGAAGATCAATCAGGAAAACTTCAATTGGCATTGTTGTTTATGGGGCAGTCACAAGAGGATATTAGGAAAAAGTTACAAAAGCTGGAAAGAGAGGATACTAGAAGTTTGGATAAAATGCTAGAGGTAGCGTGGAAGGTATACAACAACAGAGAAAAAGAAACTGCAAAAAGACAACAAGCTAGTATTCTGGCTGTAATGCAACAGGCAGGGGCAGGAGGAAGACCCATTAGGGGTCGAGGTCGGGGAGGAGCTAATCACGGACAGAGGGGGTTGCCAAGAGGTCGGGGAAGATTTGAGTTTGCACCTAACATGGGGAGGTTGGATCCAAACCAGTGTGCGTTTTGCCGACAATTGGGACACTGGAAAAATGAATGCCCGGTTAGAGGAGGTATGGGCATGGGAAACATGGGATTAAGGACAGCCCCAATGGGAAATGCCCCTGTGAGAGGATTCACGGGAGGACCAGCAGAAGTCGCTCAAGCACTAGTTTTGGGAAACTATCAGAATCAAAGCTGACTAGAAAAGGATTTAAGGGTAGTTTTAGAAATAGATGGAAAGGATCAAGAATTTATGGTAGACACTAGAGCTACTTATTCTGTACTCAGTAGACGATTGGGACCTTTGAGTGACACAACGGTACAGGTGGTGAGGGCAACAGGGAAGCTAGAGGAACAATCATTTTTACAACCTTTAAATCTTAGGTTTGGGGGGAAGGAATTAGATCACCAATTTTTGTATATGCCAAACTGCCCCACACTCCTTCTTGGCAGAGATCTGTTGTCCCGACTTAATGTGAAAATAATATTTGAAGGGGGAAGGGTGAAATTGGAAATACCTGAGGAACAAATAGCAGGCATTTTTGTAATCAAAGAAGTGGATGCCTCTCCTATTCCAGAAGAAATTGAGCAGGCTGTAGTACCCTGGGTATGGGAGTCAGGGGTCCCCGGAAAATCTAAAGCTGCGCAGCCAGTAAAGGTGGAACTAAAGGAAAGGGCCCGACCAGTGAGAATAAAGCAATACCCTTTGAAGCTTGAGGCAAGGAGGGGAGTAGCCCCGTTAATTAAACAATTTTTGGCTCAAGGAATATTACACGAATGTGAATCGGAGTATAATACTCCAATTTTTCCAGTAAAGAAACCTAATGGTAAGTACTGTTTGGTACAGGACTTAAGGGCTATTAATGAAATAGTGAAAGACATACATCCAGTTGTTGCTAATCCTTATACTTTGTTAACATCTGTATCAGAGGAGTTTAAATGGTTCTCAGTGATTGACCTTAAAGATGCCTTCTTCTGCATCCCACTGGCAGTAGAGAGTAGGAAATATTTTGCCTTTGAGTGGGAGAGTCCTGATTTTGGGAGAAAGAAGCAGCTTATGTGGACGAGACTCCCACAGGGATTTAAATGCTCCCCTACTATTTTTAGAAACCAACTGGCCAAGGAGCTGGAAGAATGGAAGATAACCCAGGTAACAATATCCCCATCCTTGTATGTAGTCCTGCAGTACGTGGACGACATTTTTCTGGCTACTAAGGAAAGAGAAATGTGCGTGGAATTAACAATTAAATTACTCAACATGCTTGGCCAAGCAGGGTATCGAGTTTCTAAGGAAAAAGCTCAATTGGTCAAAAATAGCGTTATTTACCTCGGCTGTGAAATCACACAAGGGCAGAGACGTTTAGGAGTAAACCGAATAGAGGCAATATGTGCTATTCCTTTGCCTCGTAACCATCAGGAATTGAGATCTTTTCTAAGAATGGTGGGATGGTGTCGACTGTGGATCATGAATTTCGGTCTCCTAGCCAAGCCACTATATGAGGCCTTGAAGCAGCATCGGTTAGAGTGGACGACACAGCAAAAGAAGGCCTTCCAGGAATTGAAGCAGGCACTAAAGGAGGCCCCAGCCCTAGGACTCCCTGACGTGACCAAGGAATTCCAGTTGTACGTGAATGAGAGGCAAAAACTGGCATTGGGGGTCCTCACCCAGAAGGTGAGATCCTAGAAGAGGCCAGTGAGATACTTCTCTAAACAACTAGATTCAGTAAGTTCCGGGTGGCCCTCATGTTTACGAGCCGTGGCGGCAACAATAATTCTTATTCAAGAGGCCCGGAAATTGACTTTGGGGGCAAAAATGAAAGTGTTTGTTCCCCATATGGTCATGGCCGTTTTGGAGCAAAAGGGGGGTCACTGGCTATCATCCAGTCGAATGTTGCAATACCAGGCCATCCTGAGAGAACAGGATGATATTGAAATAAGGACTACTAATCATGTTAATCCAGCAGAGTTTTTACGCAGTGACCAGGAAGCTGGGGGACTGGTGCATGATTGCGTAGAGGTAATTGAACAAGTATATGCCAGCAGACCCGACCTAAAGGATGAACCATTAGAAGAACCTGAATGGGAACTATACACTGATGGATCCAGTTTTGTCGAGAATGGGACTCGCTATGCCGGGTATGCAGTGGTAACATTGGATCGGGTAATAGAGGCAAAGGCTTTGTTACCTGGAACTTCGGCCCAGAAGGCAGAGGTGATTGGACTCACCAGAGCCCTGTATTTGAGCAAAGACAAAAGGGTTAATATCTAGACAGATTCTAAATATGCCTTTGGTGTGGTTCATGTACATGGAGCGTTATGGAAGGAAAGGGGGCTTTTGAATTCACAGGGAACCAATATCAAGCACCGGGAAGAAGTGCTACAGCTACTGGATGCAGTACACAGTCCCAAAGCAGTTGCAGTAATGCATGTTAGAGGACATCAGACTGCGGAAAGAGACGTTTACAGAGGAAATCGATTTGCTGATGTTACAGCTCGGCAAGTGGCACGGGAAGTATGGACTCAAATGGCATTGGTACCGGTAAGAACAAATCCGGCTACCCCATACCTGAATCAAGAGCCCAAATATTCAATAGAAGATGGAAAACTAATAAACTTGCTAGGGGCACAGAAGAATCAACTTGGGTGGTACGTTACACCAATGGGACAAATAGTGGTACCTACCCGCATAATGAAATTTATTTTGGAATCAGAACATAATAAATGTCATTGGGGGGCAGAAGTATTGGTAAAATTTTTGAAGAATGAGATAATCTCTAACCAGATGTTAACAATGGCAAAAAGAGTTAATGCAATGTGCCCAGTATGTTTGAAAAATAATCCAGTAGTTAAGAGACAAATACAAATGGGAAAGTTGCAAGTCGGGCCACAACCAGGAGATTACTGGCAAGTTGATTTTTCTGAATTGCCTAGGGCACAGGGATACAGATACTTGTTAGTGTACGTATGTACGTTCTCAGGG
Source organism: Melospiza melodia melodia (assembly GCF_035770615.1). Lineage (NCBI taxonomy): Eukaryota > Metazoa > Chordata > Aves > Passeriformes > Passerellidae > Melospiza > Melospiza melodia. Next base: position 629,171 of record NW_026948497.1, on the reverse strand, counting down.
TGGCCGGAAGCTTTTCCATGTAGAACTAATCAAGCTAAGGAAGTGGTAAAAACCTTGTTAAAAGAAATAATACCAAGATTTAGAGTACCTTTAAGATTGTCATCAGATAGGGGTCCACATTTTATAGCTGGGGTAGTGCAAGAATTAGCACGAATGTTAGATATAACCTAGAATTTGCATACCCCCTGGAGACCTCAGTCTAGTGGGCAGGTAGAAAGGATGAATCAAACCCTGAAAGGACAAATCAAAAAGATTTGCCAGGAAGCTAAACTGCACTGGCCTCAAGCTTTGCCTTTGGCCCTACTCAGGATTCGAATTAAACCAAGGGAAAAGGTAGGTGTAAGTCCATATGAGATATTATATAGCAAACCATATCATGCAACTGTATTAAAAGGAGAAGTACATGTGAGTGGGGACCAGGCGATTGCAGAGTATGTTATGTCACTTAATAAGATCTTGAATTCTTTAAGAAATACGTTACAGTATAATAGACCGCTCACGCTGGAGAATTCTGTCCACGACATCCAGCCTGGGGACCAGGTGTACGTCAAGAAGTAGATCACGGATCCGCTACGGGAATCATGGAGCGGACCCCACCAGGTGATGATGACGACCTACACAGCAGTGAAGGTCCAGGGGATGGATGCTTAGATCCATTACACCAGGGTAAAGAAGGCACCGTTCCAGTGAGAAACCCAGATAGTGTCTCCAACCCGGATGATCTTCCGCGCAAAGCCGCCTTCTTAATTATATTACTGCTAGTGATCATGAGACTATTACCCGTTCAAGAGTCTACTCTTGTACAAGTTGAAGAAACAAAAGTTACAGTCATGGAAGGGATGGATGTTCAATTAACTTGTGTTATCTTTGACAGCCAGAAAGTTGAAGCCAGTAAAGTTATTGCAATATGGCAACGGGGGGCTGAAAGAAGCCGAGGCAAGATAAGAGTCGGTGGAGATCAGGATAAACAACAAGGAAACACGGTACTGAATCTTACCAAAGTAACCACAAACGATACGGGAGAATATACATGTTTGGTCAAAATACGGGATAGTTTTGATTACAAAAGAGTGAGTATGAAGGTTTTGCCATGGACAGGGGATCGTGCTGAAAACATAAAGGTTAATCCAGTATCAATGGCAGTGGACATGTGAAATGGGCCACCTCTCAGAATAAATTGTTCCTTCCTAGTAAGATCAAGATATCAAAGGAACCTTTGGGTCAAATGGTAGAAGGAAAATAGGGAACTGACCTGGGACAGAATAGAGGACGGGACCAATTGGTGGGGAAAGGAAGGCAAAGGTTGTGGGTGGTCGAGTGTCACTAATCCTAGAATAGGAAATGCATGGTGGAGGCATGACAGAATGATGTTATCCTTACAGAGACACGGTAAGAGTAGACGAGAGGTTAATGATACAATAGAACGAAATACTGAGCAAGAAAATTTAGTAGTAAGATTAATCAGAGATTTTGAGATCATGCAGAATGTGACTAAAATAACAGCTTGCCTGCCATTGCCACAGGCTGCAAGTGAACCAATTCCCTGGGGAATAATACCAGTAACCAAAATGCCTGAAACATTCAAGAATGTTTCATGGTCCTGCCAGTCAGTTCCCAAACCAGTAGATGTATAGAGAGATTTGTGTATGACCATTCGGGCTATGACTAGAAAAGAATGTGAAAAGAAATCCAATCATTATAGTTAGATTCAAAATACCAGGAGGTGTTTAATTGCAACCCCAATAGATGAGCCATGCAATACAGTATGAATAAGAACGAAATCCCAACAAAATGAGATGAGTTGTCAGAATGTCACACAGAATTTTGACACCTGGAATAGTTGGAAGACATTATGGGGACCTAGTGTTTTGGAACACTATAATTACCTTAGAGAGGTACAATGGTGCATCCAATGGTCAGGAGTAAAGAATCAGTCACATTATAGGGCCCTTATCACGTCTACATCTTCCCGAGAGTTCAGACTGCAGAAAGAAGATTGGAATTGTACTGAGGTTTTTACATGTGATACACCGGAAGACCGAATCGGATTGGTACCGGTGAAAATGGCATTAAAGTGGGGATGCGAATGTAGGGAGTATGATCACACGGTTAGCAGAGAGTCCATAGATGGGCCTATAGATTGCAGATATACTACTGTGCATAGCCCTGGAAATCTAGTCTGGGTGTTGGGACACGGACAGTGGACCACACATTTACCTCTAGATGGATCAGTAACACAAATCACCCTAGGGGTTCCCACATTGTGTCCATACTGGAAACAGAATAGATTGATCCTAAAGAAAGGACTCAGAAAGAGAGAAGAATCCCTAGAAGAGCAGTGGCATGAACCTAGCTCAGGAGTGCAATTTAGATAGATATTAGAGTCATTATTCCCTCCGGTAGCGACATATCGAAACAGGGAAATGCTCAACAATTTGTTAGGACAGACAGAAAGGTTGGCAGCAGCTACTAAGAAGGGATTTAAAGATCTAAATTTGCAATTGCAAGCTACATCAAGAATGACCCTACAAAACAGAATGGCATTGGATTTGCTACTGTTAAAAGAACATGGAGTTTGTGGTTACCTGAATAGGAGAATAGATCATTGCTGTGTACACATTCCAAATGTTACACTTGAAGTTGAGAAAGATATTTCTCAACTGGCAGAAGTGGAAACAAAAACCAAAGAAATTGAAAAGGAAGCACAGCATAATTAGATAGGAGCAGTATTTAATTCTTTGGGGCTTCACCTGTCTGGCTAGATTATGTCTGCTATACAGTATGTACTAATGTTTTTAGTATTTTTAGTGACTATATGGATTGTATATAGATGACTCTTAGGTGTGATCGAAAAAGAAAAGAGGCGATCTCTCCGGTTGCTGAAGGCGATGACCCGTGGGCGGCAGAATGAGGAACACTCCCCACCTCGTTATGAAGATGTTAGTGTCAATACTGTTGATTGAGCATCCTTGCAGCAGGACTGAAGGATGCTCAAAAGGGAAGAAATGTTGGAAAAGAAATGAAATTTAGCAAAATATTTAATTATAGTGAGTTGTGTGTGAACTGGTTTGTTAAAAAGTAGTTTTGTAGCCGTTGAAAGTGTGTGTTGGGTTTTGTGTGTTACTTAGCAGGTAGTCTTAGAGATTTAATAAATAATTAAACTAGTGCAAGAAAGTAAGAATGCTAACCTGTCTGGAGGCAGCATACAATGCTCTTAGAATAAGATAAGCAGAAGATTAATGATCTTGTTTGTGAACCAAAGAATGTATCACAAGGGGTCTGTGACCAGGCAAGAGGAACGGGGAAACTGTTTCTTGGAGACTTTGTTGTGAATCTCATGTATAAGAGAGAAGCACCCATACGTGAATTTGGGGGCTCGGACTTTGGGACGTGAGTCCCCCAGTTCCCCGGGCCCTTAATAAAGCACCCACAAAACTTATCCGAGTTTTGTGTCATTTATCAATCGGGCAACATGAGCGGACACCATTTAACGTCCTCATCCTTTTTAACGGCCGCATACCCGCACCCCGTGAGCACTAGTCTCGAACCCTGTTCCCACTCCCCTAGTTTGATTTTGATCACAACCCATGGGCCTTCCTCTAGTGCTCGAGTGGCCCAGTGTCTCTGGGCTGGACTGTTTGTTTCATCCCCCCTAGGGAATTGATTTATCGCTAGCAGCGCAGTTGCCAGTATGCGCGCCTGGTCACTCGGGGGAATGGCATTGGTGAAGCCTTCTGCCTTTGCTAATACTTCCAGCTTAGTTTTCAGAGTCTGGTTTGCTCTTTCGATGATGGCTTGTCCAGTGCTGTTGTATGGGATGCCATGTACCAAGGCGATGTTCCATTTCGAGGCGAATGCTTGGACCACCTTTGAAATGAAGTTTGAGTCGTTATCTGTTTTGATTTGTTTTGGCACTCCAAGCCATGCCATGGCTGTTAGCCAATGTTGGATGGTCACTTTGGAATCGGTCTTGAGATGCTGTGTGGCCACGATCATGCCGCTGTACATATCTATGGTAACTGCAAGCCACGCTCGGGGTCTCAACAGCTGGCATTGTGTAAAGTCTGTCTGCCATATTTCTGAGGCTTTGAGGCCTCTGGGGTTGACGCCACTCAACCACAGTGGCGACTTCTGGCAGTGGGGGCACGTAGCGACCACGTGCTTTGCGTCCGCGGTAGAAATCCCGCACTTTTTCCCAAGCGCTTTAGCTCCGATGTGAAGGGATTCATGCAACTGACAAGCTTCTTTCAGTGTCCATACGCCCTTTGCGGCAGCATCAGCCTTGTCATTGCCTATTTGGTAGAATCCTTTGATCGGGTCATGGCTGTTGACGTGGATGACTGATATGGTGCCTTTCCGTGAATAGAGTGCTTCCTCCAGCATTGTTGCCACTGTAGACACTGACACACCTGGTCCGGACATTGCTAGGCAGAGCTTGGCCACAAATATGGAGTCAGTCACAATGTTAAGGTGTTCTTCTGGGAACAGTCCGCACGCTAGCACTACGGCTGCTGCTTCAAGCTGTTGGATTGAAAGCGTGGGGTCGGTTGCCTTGACACATTGCCACTGTTCTCCTGACTGCCATACTGCCGCTGCGGTGGAGGTCTGTGATGATGCGTCCGTGAAGATGGTTGGTCCTGCCCGCGGTCGGTCGATTACTTTTGGTGGGAGGTCGATATCGATGACCGTGAGCAGCCGAGTCCAAGGGGGTTTTTCTGAGTAGCGAATCTCTCCTCCAAAGCCTGCAAGGGCCATGGCTAGATATTCAGATGCTGTTGTTGATTGCGCAGAGAGCTGTTTGCGGAAAGGCAAGTATATCTTGGAAGCTTCGATGCCCAGATGTCTTAGGGCGAGTTCCCTGCCTTTCATGATGAGGCTGCTGAGGCACTCGACTCCCAGGTAAAAGGCACGCTACAGTTTCCCCAAGACCACACATAGTATCGGTTGGGCTTTGTCGGGGGGTCCTTGGGCTAAGGCTTCCACTCCCCCCTTTTCTGTAAAGTGGACATACAGATCGACTGGAGCACTTGAATCCCATCTGGTGAGCATGCTCTCTGATATCTGACGTTCGATGAAGTTGAGCGAGCTTATCGCTCCCGGTGTCAGGGTTTTCTGCTCCCATAAGTTCTTCCCTTTCAAGAGGTCATTCAGAGGGTCCATGACCTCGGGAGAAACCAGGACGATGTTGAAGAGCCACTGTAAGGACCCTACCAGCTGCTGCACATCGTGGAGCGTCTTGATGTCCCGGCGGATTTTCATTTGGGGAGGAGTTATGTAGGAGCTTGTGATTCCCACTCCTAGGAAGGTCACGCATGGTCCCTTTTTTATTTTCACACTCGCTCCTTTGAAGCCATTTGTCTTTAAGGTCTCGGAGATGGTTGATACCAGCTGGTCTACTTGTCTTGTTGATCGCGCAGCGATCAGGATGTCATCCATGTACTACACGATGGTCACAGTCAGATTGCTCTGCCGGACTGGTGCTAGCGTTCGGTCCACTGTGATCTGGCAGATGGTGGGGGAGTTGACCATCCCTTATGGAAGCATCCTCCATTGGAAATGTAGGTTGGGCTGCTGGCTATTTGGGAAGACAATGGAAAAGGCGAACTGCTCTTTGTCATCTTTGTGCAGGGGAATAGAAAAGAAGCAGTCTTTGATGTCGAGCATTGCACAGGGTTGTCCTCTCAGTATCATCGAGTTCATGGGCAACGAAGTTTGCACGGGGCCCATAGGCTGGATTCTTTTGTTCACTTCCCGCAAGTTGTGCAGAAGGTGAAAGCCTTCACCAGACTGCTTAGGTATTACGAAAATCGGGGTATTCCATGGGCTGGTGGAGGGTTCTATATGATTCTTGTGTAATTCACGGCTAACTAGCTGAAGGAGAGCAGTCGTTCGAGGCATTGACAAGGGCCACTGCTTGATCCACACCGGATCGACTGATTTCCAAGTCAGTTTGATGAGCAATGGCAGGTATGCGACAGTGGCCCTTAGAATAAATTTGTCACCCTAACGTCCAGCAGGGCTAGGGCATCCCTCCCCAACAAGGGTGGGCAATCCAACATAACGTGCGTAGTGAGGGTGATAGTTCTTCCTGATCCTCTCTCAGTGCAGAGGGTTATTGCTACTGGTTGGGTGCTTTTGCGGGCTCGAGACAGCCCTCCGACTCCGCCCACCATGGGGGCTTCTTCTAGCTTCCATGGTCGAGGCCAATGTATGTCTGGGATGACGGTGACATCCGATCCTGTGTCCACCCAAAAGGGAAGGCAGATGGCCAAGTCGTCGGAGCTGTTGTGGAGACGACACACTGCCCACACGATCAGTGGGTGCTTGCCCATCTTCGCGGCAAAGGCCACCCACAGGTCTTGTTCCCATGTTTTCATGGCCAAAGCCACCCAGGGGCCTCGCCCCCAGGGGGCTGTTCTTGGTATTCCTGAGGTGCAGATGGGTTTGATTGAGTCATTGGCTGGGCGACGAAGTTGGTCATTCCCTCAGGGGGTGGTGGTGGGCATGAGAGCCCTGTGCCCCATTGGGGGTTGCTGTAGCTGGGCCGCTGCATGTTCTAGGTGGGAGGAGGCTGGGTATGGCCCGGCTGCCCCCTCCCTCTCCCGTTTCCCTGAGGTCTGGATCTGCATTCCTTAGCTAAATGCCCCTTCCTTCCACATGCCCAGCATGGTCCCCTAAGTCTCCCTTGGCGTGGTGGAGCAGCTGCTGGTGGGCGTCCTGGTTGGGGGCAGTTTACGGCCAAGTGGCCTGCCTGGCCACACTTAAGGCATGCCATCACACTGGTTATTGCAGTGTGAACTGCTGCTTGGATGGGAGCTAGGTGTTCTTCCTTTGCAACATGTCTGATCATGACAGCAACATTGGACCCAGGTGGCAGTGATCTTAAGATGTCCTTTGTGGCTGAGTTGCATTGCTGGCGTAGGCACTCTGCCAGCACAGGACCCTTCGCTTCTGAGGGTAATGCAGAGGAATCTAATGCTGCCTGAAGGCAGTCCACAAACTGAGTGAAGCTCTCACTCTCACTCTGCTTTATAGTGGACCATGGTGAGGATTTGGCTATTACTTTGGAAGCAACACGGATGGCTTCTCGGGCAGCACGGGTTGTTGTCATAACCTCATGGGCCCGCAAGCCCTCAGCCTGCGCCTGGGGGGTGATCATAGTGGGGTCTGTGCCCATTAGCCTCTGTATGCTGGAGCCGTGCAGTGGATGGTCAGCTCCTGTTACCAAAGCTAGCTGCTTTATACAGTTGTCCTCCCATTCCTGTTTAAAAACGATCATCCCTGCCCCATCGAAAATCATCCTGCAAGTCTGCTTAATATCAAAAGGTAGCATGTCATCCCCTCCAAAAACACTGTCAATGAGTGTGGAAACCATGGCAGAATTAATCGCCCTGTCTGCAATCGCTTTAATAATTGCCTGTACGTCTTTTGGGTTTACCGGGCAATAGGTCCTTTGGTTTCCGCCTGCTCCCCCCCCCCAGGACCGGAAACACCAGTGTCGCCGACGGAGTCCATTCTGCACACGCTATTTTTATTTTCTGCCAGTCTGTAAGCGGGTTTCGGTCTTTCTCTGATAACCCCTTCACCCACGCAGGAGCGCTGTGGCTAGTGACCTTATATGCCGCTGCTCTCTTTCTGTTAAAACTAGAATCCGAGTCGGAACCCTCCAATCCCCTCTCGAGCTCGGAGCTCGAGTCAGAGTCCAAGCTGGAAGTCAACTGGCCAGACGTTTCTGGGCTGCTCTGCCATTTTCTCGGGCTCCAACCCTGCCCCTTCTTGTGGGGATCGGGCCGTTCCCTCCCCCTGGGGTCCCCCTGCCTCCTGCTGGGGGAGGTCCTTGCCCTATAAGGACCTAATGTGAACTGAGCGCTCTGATTGGTCTTACGCTCCTCTGCGGGGGCCGCCCCTTCTCCCCGCTCACCCGCACATGTGTTGTTAAACAGGCTGACTGCATTTCCGCCCTCCGCGTCTTCCTTTCCGCCTTGAACACGCGGTTCAGCGCCATTTTCAAACGCATAGGGTGGGGGGGCCTTTTTATCGATCTTTACGGGGTCCAACAATCCGGCCACTTCTCGCGCCTCCTCCACGACCCCCTTCCAAAACGTCAGTGCGTATTCATTCCCCTCTGATGGTGAGTCGGTCTGCTCGGGGGAATCCAGCGTTCACGGTTCTGCACCGCTGATCTGAGCAAAATCCTTTGCAGTCTGCGTTGCCGGGCCCATCCCCAGCTGCGGCATGGCTAATAAACAAGTTTGCATGGCTTTCCAGGTTTCTTCCTCTTGCCGAGCTTTTTGCAGAGCCTGGATAACTCTGCCCCACGATTTTAGGGCTTTCCCTGAGCCTGAGGACATGGTTTCCTTGGCCAGAGCCTTTGGACATTTATCCCAAGCCTCCGGATGGGCTTTCTATGGCCCAAAGCTTAATCAATCTTGGTAATGCAAGACAGAGATCTTTAAGCTTACACTTGATACCCCATTGCGCATGCATCTGACTTACGACCTTCGCTATGGCTTCCATGGTTGTCACGGTTTGACACTGGCACAAGGCCAAATGCCACCATGAAAATACACTTTCTCTGGTGTCTGCTGTGAGATTTTGACCAGGAACAAACAAAGCAGGCTCTCACTCAAAAAAAAAAAAGAAAGTTTATTAACTAAACTACAAAAACAATTACTAAACTACACTGAAAAGGAAAAGAAAACACAAGGAAAATGAAAACCTCACAAAAACACTCTCCTCCTCCTCCCCACTAAATTCCCAATACAATACATCTTCCAAAATCACCAATTCTAGGTCCAGCACCACCCTTTAGAATGCTCAACTTTCAGTTCCTCAAGAGGAGAGGGAGTGTTGAAGTGAGGGGAGAACGACCATCCTGTGATGCATCGAACTCGATTTATTGATCGATCAGTCAGCTTAAATAATAGTGTTAACGAACTTCATGCATATTCTGTAATACAGGTTTATGATAGGCTAACAGAGAAAACTCTAACCACACCTTTTGTTTTACTACACCGTTGATTGTTTACACAAAACAAAACCAGTGTTCTCACTGTGTTATGAACGGTTCCCAAAACTTCCACATCTGTTCTCAGGGTGCCATCTTTTCCCAGAGAGAGTGTTACACTTGTTATGGGAAGACTGCCTGAGAACCTTATTGTTTATACAATGATGCCTCAGAGAGTCTAATTGTTTATAGAAGTCAGGCTGGGAACTGCTTTGGAACTGCTTTACAACTACCTTTTACTTTTCTCTCAATTGTATGCCTTCATGGCCTTTTTCTTTAAGCCATGCTTGAACTAAACTCCCGACATTTCCCCCGCTTTTTTCTTTAAGAGAAAGGAGTTTAGTTTGCCAGGTTTTCTCTATCATCCTACTAACCATCTTTTGGATACAGCTACAGAAACAAGGTAATATAAGCAATAGCAATAAGAGTACACTTAATATCTCTATAGCATATATTACAAGGTTTCTTAGCCATAGTCTCAATCTGAAACTTTTAAGCTACTCATCAATACTTAATCTTTCTTCTTCCTTAAGTTTGTTGAATCCTAGCCGTAGCTTTTTTAACTTAGCATGAATAGATACAGAATGATCAGATAAGTTCATGCAACACATCCCTTCAAACTCCTCACACCCATGGCCTTGTGCTAATAGTAAGAAATTCTATGGCAGCTCTATTTTGCAGAACAGCGTGATTAACACTCTGTACATCTGAAGTTAACATATCTAATATCTGTGAAGTTTTATTCAGTTCACCCTTAGCCCAACACCCTATTTGTTTTGCTAGAGTCAATGCTTTGCTGGCAGCACCCCATGGTAGGAAAGCTGAAACCATCACTTGCTTAAATTTACTCCAGAACCACGGATCTCCTATTTGACTACAGTCTAAATTATGTAAGCTACGCTTTTGCCTGCTTATCTTATGGCTTAATTGCATTAGCACAGATATATTAGGGTGGAATAAAGATAACTTGCCTAAATAACAAGGTCCACCCTGAGGCTGGGCAGGTATACCATTCCAGGCTCTATCTCCGCAAATTAGAAATATACCCGTAGGTAATTTCTTAGGTGTTATGATGCTAGAGCCTTTACAATGATTGTAGAGTTGTTTAGACACTATGTTTGGCTTTAGAGCTGAATCCAGAGTAGCCCATGTTTGTTTATGTTGATTCATCTTTTGAGGATTAGAATAATCAAAGCTAAACCACCCACCGTCGGAAGTGCTGGTCATGCTAGCATTTGCACTTCCGAAAAGCTCCAACTCCTCAGGTGGAGAATGCAAAGGAATATTAAGTGATTGAATTAACAGGCATTGGCGGTAGCCGTCACTCTGACTGGCAGTATACCCTTTAGGCAATTTAATATTTACCATACTGCGCATACATAAGGCACGGTTATTAATAAAACTGCAGAATTCTTGAGGAGACCACACTGGAAGTCCTACCAAACATGTTCGAAAGGGGTTAGTAACTCCTCCAATGCTGAGACAAAGCGATGTCTGATTAATCTGCCTAGCAAGTGTTAACCATACATTATCTCTAGATTGACTAAAATGTGTTACCTTTAAATCTTCAGCTACCACTACACCAAGTAATATAATAAAAGAAAACCTCATTTTTCTGTTTTTACTTTGACCTTCTTCTTCTTATCAGTTTTTAACCTTACTGTTCCCGAGGCCCGAAGACCACACCTTTGTAACCTTCTAATGCAGTTGTCTAATGCCTGATTGGGATCTCCTTTTATAGGCCCTACAACGGAATGTTGTGTTAAAGGCACCAGTTTTTTACACCTTACAGAGGTTATATATGATGCACTTTGAGCTTTAATCCTTTTCAAAATACACTGTACCTCCCACCGATAATAAGCTAAGATTTTCTGCTCATGCGATTCATAAAGATCTAAAGCTGAGGCAGTGTTTAGTCTTGTTTCATTCCGTAGTGCACACTCCCAATTATGTTCCCAGTTATGTCTATAATTACAGGTATTACACCATAAATGAAAAAGTGACAACTGGTCCACCCAAAAAGTCCTGTCACAACCCCCACAACACAGTGCAACCCAAGCAGCACAATTGGGGCTGTGACATTCAAGACAGTTCTCTTTTGCCGGTCCTTTTATATGGAAAGATGATAATGATTCAATAATGTCTATCAGTTCTCTGGTCGTCCGGCAACGGCGTGTTATCCCAAAGGGTTAAACGCACCCCCAGCTGAGCCACAATGTCCGGCCTTATCAGGCATTGCAAGGTAGATGGTAATTGGACTAAGAAAAGACAGCTGTTAGCTGTTTTCATTCATGTGAACCTGGAGAGGAGGTGAACGGCAAGTCTGAAAACAATCCTTTTTTGTCCTTGAGATTTTCACATCCACCCCTTCCCCGGGCCTCTCAGAAAAGTTCAAAATCAGTTTTACAGTCTGTAATCCTTTAGTCATTTGGCTGAAATGGCATCAGCTGGGCGATTCTCAGTCCTTTGTTGATTTGGAGTGGTGAGAAAATAGTATACACTTAAAGCACTTAAAATATTTAACTTAGCAGACTTATTTGTAAATTAACAGAACTTAACTGGCTTCAAAATTCTATGGGCTAGCTGTGTTACACTCTTTGCAACATAAGAATAGGCAATTCTAATAATTAAATAGTATTTTCAGCTAGCAAGGTTTCTCTGAAGTTCACAACAACACTTTGCACACAAGCCATAAAATAAACGCCTATCGTAAAAGCATAAATCTATCTAACATCACTTAAACTTAACAGCACTTATACTTAAAATACTTAAACTTAAAATATTTAAACTTAATAGATCTTAACATTACTTAAACTTATCTTTACTTAAACTTAATAGATTTTCAAATCAACAGAACTTACATGTAAAATCTCTTAATTCTAATAAAACTTAACTATAACAAAACTTAACTGACTTTAAATAACAGACTTATTTGTAAATAATGTAAGATCAAACTTAACAGAATCTAACTTAACCTAAACCTAATATAATTTAAACAGAATCTAGCTTTATTTAAACTTAATAACACTTAAACTTAACAGGAGATCAACTTAACAAAACTAAACCTTAACAGTATTTAACATTTAACGGCACTTAATAGATAATTCAACTTAAACTACTTAGCAACGGATAAAACTTACTATAGAAATAAAATATAGCATTTACTATAACTTACTTACAGGCCTGATTCTAAAATATTAAGCTAAAATAACTTTCTTCATGTGTTTGCTATAGCATTTCTATACCAAAAAGCACACTCACAACATCTCACTCATACAATCAATCCAACACATCTTAACATTTTTAAACTTTTCAAAATATAATTTTAGAGTCTGATGTTCCACTGACTGAACCATCCGGGCTTCTGATGTTAAAGTCTATGTTAATGCAGGTGATTTCAAGACAGCATAACCAATGCCGAGCCAAATCGGCCGAAATTTGACCCATGCATACAGTACACTGATTTCTGTTTCATAGTCTCTGCCAGGAAGAACAAAAGTGCCTTTAACTTTCCTTGTTTACCATCACTTGTTTCTTAATTTCAACAGGGATCTTTTCCTTTTGTTGACAAAAGTTACATCCATTAGGCTGTTAGGTCCTAGACCGAGGCATCCATTAGGCTGTTAGGTCTTAAACTGAAGATTTTTCCGGCTGTGGGGGGAGGGAGAAACGCTCCCGCTGCAAAAAGCGCTCCAGTCCCGCAGCGCGTGTGTCGGAGCGGGCGAAAACCCCCCCGCTGCGCTGGGCTCTTTGTTTACTCACCGGCAGGCTGACTCCGCTGCAGGCACCGCTGCACCCGTGGCGGCTCCCCCCGCGGCGGCTTCGCTCTCTCCCGGGGCGGCGCACCTCGGCTCCCGCGGCGGCGGCTCCGCTCTCCCCGCTGCTGCCTCCGCTCCCGCGTCGCTCGCCGCGGCTGCTCGCCATGGCGGAGCGCCCGTGCCGAGTTCGGAGTAGCACAGCCCCGCAAGCTCCACGAGCTGCGGCCGCTGTCTTGCACTCAGAGAGATAGTAAAACAGTGCACCATATATCACTCGCCATGGCTTGCCTAGCTCCTTGGCAGTTTTACCACTCTCTAAAGCAGCCTCTGACAATAAATCACCGAATTCACGCAATTCCGTTAACTCGTAAACTGTGTGGGGATTCACGAAGACTCCCCATTCCAGACCATAAGCCAAAAGACCTTGCAATTCCTTCCGTAAGTCTATTCCCTTAATTTGCCTTTTTTGCAAAAACATAATAAAAAGTTCATATGTGGCTTGCCTTTCCATACCTCTTTTAAGTGCGCACTTTTACCTAGCAGCGATTTCCAGGCATCGGCCACACGTATCAGCTGGACCCATCTAATATGGTCGCCAGGGCACGGCGCATATCGGCGGCTTTTTTTTTCCTCCGCTTTGGTTTTGCGCTTATTTGCCGCTCCCGCTGCTTTGGAGCCTGAACCAGTCCTCACTTCTCGTGGTGTTCGCAATCCCCGTGGTGGTCGCGATCGTCGTGTCCGCTATCACGTCCGGGTGGTCACCATTTGTTGAAGTGAGGGGAGAACGACCATCCTGTGATGCATCGAACTCGATTTATTGATCGATCAGTCAGCTTAAATAATAGTGTTAACGAACTTCATGCATATTCTGTAATACAGGTTTATGATAGGCTAACAGAGAAAACTCTAACCACACCTTTTGTTTTACTACACCGTTGATTGTTTACACAAAACAAAACCAGTGTTCTCACTGTGTTATGAACGGTTCCCAAAACTTCCACATCTGTTCTCAGGGTGCCATCTTTTCCCAGAGAGAGTGTTACACTTGTTATGGGAAGACTGCCTGAGAACCTTATTGTTTATACAATGATGCCTCAGAGAGTCTAATTGTTTATAGAAGTCAGGCTGGGAACTGCTTTGGAACTGCTTTACAACTACCTTTTACTTTTCTCTCAATTGTATGCCTTCATGGCCTTTTTCTTTAAGCCATGCTTGAACTAAACTCCCGACAAGGGAGTCCTTCCATGTGTTGTGGTGGCCTTTTCCGTCCTTGTTCCAGTGCTCTCACCACCGAACAAGAACCAGGGCTGCTTCCAGGGTTGTCTTTTTAAGGATGCTTTGTCCAGTTCCAGAAAAGCAGTCTTCTACCTTTGGGACATTTGTCCCCCCCCCCATATTTTGTATACCCCCTGGGGCCGACGGGTACCCACACTGAATCTTCTTTGGCTCTGGGACATTTCTTCCCCTGGACTCAGTCTCTTTATCACACGGAAACATGGCTCTGTCCATGGCTACACAAAAGAGTCCAGCATAAAATGCCACTCCATCTTCTCCATTTTTCCAACATCTCTCACTCTCTCTCTCTCTGGTCCAGAGCTTTATCACTCGTCTAGGAAGGGTTAATGTTCTGTGAAGTTTTCATTGTCCAAAAAGGGTTAAAAACTCCTCCAAGCGGCTGGAGTCCTGGCTGCACACCCCCCCATCTCCTCAGCCGGGCTGCCTGCTGCCAGCACATGTTTACTAAATTTCAAGGTAATGGCCACAAACACAGGCTGCACTGTCTCTCTGTCTGTCCCCAAGGGGGGTGGGGGCAACAGGCTGGCCATTGCTTCCCGGCATTTCTTTACTTCTTCCTTCCACCCCTGGGGGCGGGGGGGAAAGGCCTACCTCTCCCGGGCCGGGCCGCATGGCTTTTCCCCTCCCCCCCGCCCAGCCAGCAACTGGGCCGGGGGAGAAACCCAACTCCTTCCCACTGGAAATCCAAAGAGAAACTGCCAGGGGGAGAGTCCTGCTTTTACCCTGTGTTCTCAGAGGTGGATCCAATGCCCAGTGGTTGGGCCAGATGGCAATATTCAAATCTGAGCTCTCATTGGCCCTATCTACAGTATCCCAGAAATCCTGTTTCCGGGTCAAACCATGACAGTGGTCCACACTGGTCCGGGGGCGTCCCCCCTGCTGCACTAGGCCAGGTGTGCAGCCGCCGGTCTTCTGTCCAGGTGAAATCCCGTTACCCGAGCGCCTTCCCCGGGTGTTGGCACCAAATGTCGCCCTTACCGCGTGGCGACCTGTTTCGGAGTCGGGCACGGTGACCCAAAGCCCAGGGTCACTCAGTCCACATGCTCCTGACACCAATGTGGTGGACAGCAAATGGCATTTATTAGGGGGTCTCAGGGGTTTATAATGGCTTGGGCAGTCAGCGTCATTTCCTTCTGCTCACGTCTGGCTGGGTGCGGCCGGGCATGGAGCAAGGGTCTGACTGCAGGGTGAGGAGTGTCCTATCTAACCGTACAGTCCAAATTCTTCCACACGCTTGTCCCTGACTCTCCACACATAAGAGGAAGGGGGACGTGACAGAGAGGTGAAGGGGGGAGACAACAGTAAGTGGCAGGGGGGAGCAGAGGTGTCGGGGCAGTGACAAAGGGACAGAGAGGACAGCAGAGCCCTCCGGGGAGGGGACAAAGGGGATGCCAAGAGGGCACAGGGGTCACCGCAGGAGGCCGTAAGTGCCATCACGTGGTGGCGCCGCAATGTCACCTCCAATGATGACCCTCTCATCTCCAATGATGATGACCCTATCACTTCGCTGAGCCGAGGCCTGGCTGCCTACCAGAGCACCCCAGGGACCCACAGGCACTGTGTGACAATGGCAGCCATGAAGTGGCACAGATCGGTGTATGCGCTCGTGGACAGGTAGGCCAAGCTGGCCAAGAAAGCCACCAAGCTCCACAGCACCTTCAGGGGTTTGGCTACCAAGGCGGCCAACAGGGTGGCCACCGCCCAGGCCAGGGAGCTGCAGGACAAGGCTGCCCTTGATGGGACAGCTCAGGAAAACATGGTGGAGCTGAGTCAGGCCCTAGGCAGGAAGGAGGGGGCCGAGGTGGTGGCCAGGTGTGAAGGCCAGGTGAGGAGAGAGGCCATAGTGGCTGCCAGCGAGGCAACAAGGGCCACCATGGTGAGACAGCGGGTGGAGGCGTCCCTGGGGCTGCTGGAGCGCTTGATGGCCGCATGTGACGAAGCCACGACATTCCCCCGGGAGCTTCAGTGGCGACTCAGGGACACAGAGTCTGCCCTGGAGGGGACAAATGAGACATCCCCTGATGTCCCTGATGTCTTGGTGGCCAAGGTTGCCGTTGCAGAGCAGCTGTGGGCGGCCAACGCCTGCCTGGCCAAGGATCACCTGCTGAAGGCACTTGATGACATCTTCAAGTTCTATATCAGTGGTGATCCCACCAGCCCCAGTGTCTGTGGGGGGGCTGAGCAGTGCCAAAGAGCCACCAAGGACATCCCAAGGCACCTTCGACCCCCGGAGCGCTGCCAGAGCCTCCCCAAGGTGTCCCCAGTGAGTGTAGAGCTCCAAAAGGTGCGACAGGGGGGTGGGGAGGGGGCATTGGGGGATTGAGAGGACCCAGGGGCTGGCGGGGAGTGCAGCGGGAACAAGACGCTGAGAAAGGGGCAAAAAGGGACCTGTCGGGGACAGGGGCCACCCCAGGAGGCCACTAGTGCCACCAGGTCCCTGACATCTCCCCTGTCCCCTCCTCAGGTGTCCCCTCCACAGCTGCAGGTGCTGGTGGCCGTGGTTACCGCCCTGGACGAGGTGGTGGCCAGCGTGACGGGGCCACACTGGGGAAAGTTCCCAGACTCCCTGTATGAGGATCTGAAGAACTTCACCCACAACCTCTGTGTGATACTGAACAAAGGTGATGTCACCTCCCTGGGCCACTGTGGTGTCCCCTCCCTGGGCCAGGCCCTGGCCACCCTCTGGGCCACCCCCAAGACCACCCGGGCCAATATGAGAGCCGCAGCCAGTGCCTGGCAGGAGTTGGTGGCCAAGCTCATGGACAACTGGGACTGGCTGGCCGGGGAGTCCACCAAGCTCTGTGAGCAGGTGGTCACAGCCCAGCAGCTGATGGTGGCAATGGACAAGGAGGAGGTGACCTTGGAAATGGCCACTCACGGTGCCCAGGTGGTGGCAGCCTCCATTGAGGCCATGGGAGAGGCTGTGGTGGCCACCAGGAGGGGACATTGTGCAGAGGTGGCCCTGGAGCCGCTGCAGCACTTGGTGGCCGTATGTCACAGAGCCACCTTGTTCAACTGGAACATGGAGTGGCAGCTCAGGGACATCGAGGCCATACTGAAGGGGACAAACGAGGCGTCCCCTGATGTCCTTAAGGCCTTGATGGCCAAAGTGGCCAAGTTTGAGCAGCTGTGGGAGGCCAGCACCCGCCTTGCCAAGGATCACCTGCTGGAGGCACTTGGGGTCATTGACAAAATCCTCTTGAGTCCCTGTGGTGACCATGGTGGCCCCAGTAGTGCTGGCAGCTGTACGGTGGCTGAGCAGTGCCAAAAAGCCATCGAGGATATCCCAAGGCTGCTGCAAGAAAGTTTCACATAGGGGCAGCGACATCATCAGGGACATCGCTGCTGTCACCTCTGCCCTATCCGTGATGTATTTGAGACAGATTTGGGGAATTTTCTGTGAATTTTCAATGATACTGTCTCAAATCCTGATGGGAACTCCTGCAGTGATGCCACTGGGGATCTCAACAGCACACGGGGACAGCCTGGGGACACTCAGGGACACTCTGGGGACACACAGGAACAGTCTAGGAACACTCAGGGACACTCAGAGACACTCAGGGAGGGGGACATGGCTGAATGAGTCTCCTCAAGAGCTTCCAGCTTTCCACTGTGCCTGCAGCTCAGCCGGGTCTTAAATGACAATTTAATAATTGCCTTTTGCACAATATTATTGATAACCAGCAATTTGATATGGTGTGTGACAGTGATATTGATTATTGGTGATTCCTTGTAGCTGCTGGTTGGTGCAATATAATCTATCAGTTCATGTGTGCAGCATACCACTATAAATTAATTAATTAATTAATATCCTCTATATAAATCAGACTGGACTGATCAAACTCTGTGTCAGACACATCACTGACCCCATTGAGAGATGAGTGGTCAATAAATCCATCCCAACATTCCTTGAGGGGAGCACAGCCAAGGAGCTGCTTCAAGGCACTGTCACTGAGATATTTCCCTTTGAAAACCCTGGGTGGGATGGAAATACACCTGAGCAGATGGCAAAATTCAAATTATATCAAAGCCTCGTGGAATGTGGGTTAAAACATGGGGTCTCTAAAGCTATAAATTGGTCAAAACTTTACCAAGTGAGGCAAAATGATGATGAATCACACACTGATTTTTTAAACAGGTGAGAAAAACTGCCATCAAATATACTGATCTAGATCATGAGTCAGCTGAGGGTAAAGCACATCTGGTTTTGTTTTGTGTGGGTGAGGCTTGAAATGATATAACAAGAAAAGATAAAGGGAGTTCAAGACATGGATAAACTGCTGGAGGTTGCCTGGAAGGTGTTTTGAGACAGGGGCCAAACTGAAAGAGTTAATCCCAACCTAACAAGAAGGCATCTCGGGAAAAGTGACCCAAGAAATCTTCCCCTATGGAGAAGGCTCAGAGAGAATCCTGTAAAAAATGGGGACATTGGAAAAAGGACTGTCCAGTGCTGAAAGAAAAATCATCAGTCCCTGTTGTAGCAGCGGTGCCCAGCAGGGAATAATGAGCATTGATTTCATGATTGCAGCAGGCTGATCAATCGCTTTGTTATGCCATCCTTTACTACTAAGCAAAACCCATGGCCCTTGGCAGACTGTCACAACACAAACCTGGATCCTATTGGTCAATCAAGCCAAAAAACCATCGCCAGTGCCCAATTGTTCTGGTTTGAATGTAAAACCAGTGAGAGACTCCAAGTCAGAAATATCGTTTATTAGGAAAAGGAAAAAACCTCAAAATACATGAAATACAAAAGAAAAATATACATAAATATATAATGTACATAATAATGTATATAAAAGATATATAGATGTATAGATATATCGATATACATACATATAAAATACAGAATGAAACCTTACACACAGATCTCACTTTTAATTAGGTCTCCTTGTGGTGCACAAGGGGTTTCCCTGTCCTTCTGCATTACCCACCAAGTGTAACCAGGTCCTTGAGTAAAAACCTTGAGTAAAAAAAAAATGTTCTGGTTTGAAAGCAAAAGCAGAGACTTAGAGTCAGAAATACAATTTATTAGGAAAAGGGAAAAAAACCCCAAAAGACATTCAATAGTACAAAATAAAACCACTGACAGAGTCAGAATACAACCTGACACCCTTCTAGCTAGGGTGGTGGTAGCAGTCCAGATGAAATGGTCTTGTTGAAGTGGTGATCCCATAGAAAAGATCGGGTAGCGTTTGTCCTCTGGAAAGCAGTGGGTAAGGGCTGCCTGTTCTGTCCCAAAGCCCAGATGATATCCAGGTGGGGATGCTGAGCTCCTCCCCCCTGGGTGAAGCATCTCCCAATGGGCTGATATTGTTCTGAGTCATGACTGGTCCTTGATTGCCCATCCAACAGAAATGGCTCCTGGAGGGAGTTATCTCTGAGTCATGGGGCAAGGCATTGATGGGCCCATTCACAGGAGATAAGGAAGAAACAATGCCTCTGCTCATCTGAACAGCTATTAAGGATGGGAATAGAATAAATCTTTATGTTTTAACCTAGGACATAATTCACCCCTTATCCTATTGCCATCTATACCAAATCCAATTCTCTGTTACAGTTAGACATATCTATAATGCAAAATGAAACTTTATACACAGTTCTCACTTAAATATAGGTCTCCTTGTGGTACACAAGGGGTTTCCCATCCTTCTGCATTACCCAAAGCGTGGAACCAGGTTCTTGAGAAAAAACCTTGCTGCCCCACTCTCGGTGCCAAAATTATGTTCTGGTTAGAAAGCAAAAGGAGTGAGAGACTCCAAGCCAGAAATAAAATTTATTAGGAAAAGGGGAAAACCCCAAAAATACATGCAATAGTACAAAATAAAACCACTGACAGAGTCAGAATACAACCTGACACCCTGCTAGTTAGCGTGGTGGTAGCAGTCCAGATGAAACGGTCTTGTTGAAGTGGTGATCCCATAGAAAAGATCTGGCAGCTCTTGTCCTCTGGAAACCAGTGGGTAAGGGCTGCCTGTTCTGTCCCAAAGCCCAGATGATATCCAGGTGGGGATGCTGAGCTCCGCCCCCCTGGGTGAAGCATCTCCCAATGGGCTGATATGGTTCTGAGTCATGATTGGTCCTTGATTGCCCATCCAACAGAAATGGCTCCTGGCAGGAGTTATCTCTGAGTCATGGGGCAAAGCATTGATGGGCCCATTCACAGGAGATAAGGAAAAAACAATGCTCTGTGGCCCTGGTTTTGTATGTTTTTTTAAGCCTTTTGATGTTTACATTCTTGTAACAAACTTTCTCACCCACTTTATGTAAATACCTTATTGTTTTGCATTCTTCTATGGAGGAGGAGCGCTGCCGCCTCTACAGGGGGTATGGGTGTGGTGTCCCGGGTCGAGCACAGTTCTGTGGCAGCACCCCTGCCACAGGGACCAAGACACATGCTGACACCAAGGTGGTGAATTCTGAAAAGGCATTTATTAACTGCCAACAGGGGTAATTTATAACAGGGAGTAACGGTAGGGAAACGGTGAAGGGATAGGGGTTAGGCATAATATTGCGAGATGTCCTAGTTAACACGATATCTTGAGCCCACATTTCCCCCCCCTCTTCATGACCTATTAAAAATGTAGAAAATGCTAAGGTTAAAACTGTCTAGTGGGACAGTAACAAACTTGTAACTGTAACAAAACAAACAACTGTAGAAAACTTGTAACAAACTTTTGACTGTAGCTATTTAACAAATGAAAAGTTAAACAATGTAACGCACACCAAAAACTAACTATCTCTAACTGGTTTTCTATGAAAAAACAACACGGACTTATTTAAAATACAGGGTGATCAGCCGTGGGGCTGAGTGAACCATGACTTCGGGCATTCTTGCAGGACTTTCTCAGCTTATCTGTTGACATTACAGCACCAAATTGTCCTCCCAGATTCTGCGATCTCTTTGACTTTAAAACCAGGGTGTTTTGGAGAGTGCATGTCCGGACTCATTTTCTCCCCAAAAAACCCTTTGGACCCCTTGGTGCAGGAAAAGTTCTGGGTTGACTGGTATTCCATCCAAGTAGAGTCAAAACAGCCAGAGTTCCAACTCCACCTGATGGATACCACTTGGGTCAAGTGCTGAGCTCTTTTTGTCTTTCCCCCAGTTCTTCTTTGCGCCAGCCTCTCACTGGGTTTTTTCACAACCCCGATGTAGTCGGCCATCAGGCTGCCTGATGAGTCGGCAATGCCTTCTAGGAGTGGGGTATGCGGGCCATGGGGGTGTCTGATGGTCCAGTCCTGCAAAAGAAGCTTTTCAGATTTCATTAGTTCTTGCCCTGAAAGTCTGGTTTTATTGATTTGAGCAGGCAGCATTTAATTTCGCTATCTTTCTTTACGGCTGCATACCCTCGCCCAGTGAATATCAGCCTCCAACCCACTTCCCACTTTCTTAACTCATTTTTGATTATTACTTGCAGGCCTGCCTCTAACGCCCGGATGGCCCAGTGCCTCTGGGAAGAACTTTTGGTTTCCTCTCCCCTTGGGAACTGAGTTAAAGCTAGTAGGGTGGTTGCTAGAATACGTGCTTGATCTCTCAGTGGGATGGAATTGGTGAGACCTTCTGCCTTTGCTAGCACCTCCAGTTTATTTTTTAGGGTTTGGATGGCCCGTTCGACCATGGCCTGTCCAGTGCTTTTATAGGGGATACCATGGACTAACGTTGTATCCCATTTGGACACGAATGCTTGTATTGATTTTGAGGTGAAACTCGGACCATTATCTGTTTTAATTTGCTTCGGGATGCCGAGCCATGCCATGGCTGTTAACCAGTGATGGACCGTTGCTCTGGAAGCAGCTCTTTGGTGGTGTGGCCACGATTATCCCACTATAAGTGTCTACTGTTACCGCGAACCGCGCTTGGGGTCTCAGCAGGTGGCATAACGTAAAATCTGTCTGCCATATATCAGAGGCCTTGGTGCCCCTAGGATTGACACCACTGGACAATAGTTTTGATCTCTGACAGTAGGGGCATGAGGCGACAACGTGCCTTGCATCAGTGACGGAGATCCCGCATTTTCTCGCAAGCGCTCTGGCTCCGACATGCAGGGATTCATGCAGCCAGCGGGCTTCTCTCAGGGTCCACAGCCCTCTCGCAGCGGCGTCTGCTTTGTCTTTACCAACTTGAAAGAATCCTTTGACCGGACTGTGGCTGTTGACATGGATGATGGACACGGTGCCCTTTCACGAGTAAAGCGCTTCTTCCAGCATTGCTGCCACTGCGGACAGTGCCACACAGGCTGGCCATGGTTAGACAGAGTCGGGCCATGAATAATGAGTCTCTTACAATATTGAGGTTTTTGTCTGGGAACAGTCCACATGCCAGTGCCATGGCGGCTGCCTCAAGTTGTTGTACTGACAGCGCAAGATCTGTTGTTTTAATGCAAAGCCACCACTCCCCTGTCTGCCACACTACCGCTGCAGTGGAAATTAGTGAAGATGTGTCGGTGAAAACTGTGGGTCCCTCGCGTGGCCATTCGATTACCTTGGGTGGTAGGTCGATGTCGATGACCGCCAGCATCTGCGTCCACGGGGGTTTTGCTGCGTACCGAATCTCTCCCCCAAATCCAGCAAGGGCCACGGCCAAGTGTTCTGATATCATTGGCGACCGTGCAGGAGGCAGTTTGCGGAAGGGTAGGTACACTCTGGTGGTTTCAGCGGCCCGGTCTCTCAGAGTGAGCTTCCTGCCTTTCATGATGAGGTTGCCAAGGCATTCAACTCCTGGGGAAAAGGCGCGCAATGGTTTTCCCAGGACCACCCACTGTATTGGTTGGGCTTTATCAGGGGGTCTCTGTGCTAGCGCCACTACTCCCCCTCTCCTTGTGAGATGGACATACAGTTCAACCGGCACGTTCGAGTCCCCACCTGGCGAGCGTGCTTGCTGACATCTGACGCTTGATGAAGTCAAGTGAGCTCACTGCCTCTGGTGTCAGTACTTTGCTCTCCCATGGGTTCTTCCATTTTAAGAGGTCGTTCAAGGCATCCACGATCTCAGGAGGGATCAGAATGATGTTGCGAAGTCACTGTAACAATCCCACTAGCTGCTGCATGTCGTGCAGAGTTTTTATGTTCCAGTGAATTTTTGTTTGGGGAGGGGTTACATAGAGGTTCGAAATTCCCACTCCTAAAAAAGTCACGCATGGTCCCCTTTTTATCTTTGAGCTGGCAATTTCACACCCATTTACTTTTAGTACCTCTTAGACTGCAGATATTCGCAGGTCTACCTGGCTTGTCGATGGCGCAGTGATCAAGATGTCATCCATTTATTGAATGATAGTTCAATCTCTCTGCCAGACTGGCACTAGCGCTCGGTCCATGGTTATCTGGCAAATGGCTGGGGAGTTGACCATTCTCTGAGGCAATACGCACCACTGGAAGCACAAGTTTGATCACCGGCTGTTTGGGAAGGTAATCGAGAACGTGAACCGTTCTTTGTCCTCATCATATAAAGGGATGGAGAAGAAACAATCCTTGATATCCAGCACCACGCAAGGTTGCCCTTTTGGCACCATCGAATTAATCGGTAGTGATGTCTGCACAGGTCCCATTGGCTGGATTTTCTTGTTTATCTCTCGCAGGTCGTGCAGGAGGCAAAAAACTTCTCCGGATTGTTTGGGTATGACAAAAATTGGAGTATTCCACGGGCTTGTGGAGGGCTCAATGTGGTTCTTCTGTAGCTCCCGGGTAATCTGTTCCAGGAGGGCAGTCATTTGAGGCTTTGACAGGGACCACTGCTCAACCCACACTGGGTCTAGTGATTTCCATGTTAGTTTGATGGGCAGTTGTGGGTGTGTAGAGGTGGCCCTCAGAATAAATTTGTCATTTGGACATCTAACAGGATTAGGGTATCCCTTCCTAGCAAAGGTGGGCATCCAGACGTCACATATGGGGATAGGGTGATGGTTCTGCCTGGTCCCCTTTCAGTGCAGAGTGTTAGAGCCACGAGCTGTCTGTTTTTTTGGGCACGGGACAGCCCTCCAACCCCACCTACCATGGGGGCCTCTTCCAGCATCCACTGTGAAGGCCAGTGTATGTCGGGGATCACAGTGACATCTGACCCTGTATCGACCAAGAAAGGGATACAAATAGCAGAGCCATCAGAGCTGTTATGGAGAAGGCAGCCAGCCCACACTATCAGTAGGTGCCTCCCCACCTTCGCAGTGAATGCCACCCATGGATCTCGCTCCCACGCCTTCATGGCCAGGGCCACCCAGGGGCCTCGTCCCCAGGGAGTCCTTCTCGGCGTTCCTGGGATGTGGATGGGCTTGTCTGGGCCATTGGCTGGGTTGTGAAGTGTACCGTGGGAGTGGGCAGCGAGTGCGGGAGTTCTGTGCCCCATTGACAGCTGGCACAACGGGGCAGCTGCATGTTCTGAGTGGGAGGGGCCTGGGCGCCCCCTCCTCTCCCGTTTCCTTGATCCTTTCTTTTGCACTCCCTAGCGAAATTCCCCCTGCTACTATATGCCCAGCATGGCCATCTGGGTCCTGTCTGGTGTGGGGGAACGGCTGTCAGTGGGTATCCCGACCGAGGGCAGTTTGCTGCGATGTGCCCCTCCTGGCCACACCTAAAACAAGCCATCACATTGGTTATAGCAGCATGGACAGCTGCTTGAATCGGGACTAGGTGTTCCTCTTTGACAACATGTCTTATCATATCTGCTGAAGTAGCGCCAGGCGGCAGCGACTGCAAAATGTCCTTTGTGGTGGTGTTACTCTGCTGGCACAGGCACTCGGCCAACACAGGGCCTTTTGCTTCTGACGGCGAAGTAGAAGATTCAATTGCTGCCTGTATGTGGTCCAAAACTGCGTGAAACCTCGCTTTGGTTCTGCTTTATAGTGGACCATGGCGGTGGCCTGACAATGACTTTAGATGCAGAGCGAATAGGCTCTCTGGCAGCGTGGGTTGTTGCTACTACCTCGCGGTCCTGAAGGCCCTCTGCCTACGCCTGGGGGGTGATCGTAGTCGGGTGCGTGCCCATTAAATGCTGCAGGCTAGAGCCGTGCAGCGGATGGTCTGTTCCAGACACCAAGGCTAGCTGCCTTGCACAGTTGTCCCCCCACTCTTGTTTAAAAACAATCATCCCTGCTCCATCAAAAATTAACCTGCATATCTGCTTGATGTCAAAAGGGAGCATGTCATCCCACCCAAAAACACTGTCAATAAGAGTGGAGACCATCACCAAATTAATTCCTCTGTCTGCAATTGCCTTCTCAGTTCCCTAGACATCCTTGGGGTCTACAGGTGTATAAGTTCTTTGATTCCCGCCTATCCCCCCCTGCCCTGACAGGAAACACTAGCTTGGCTGGAGGGGCCCACTCGGCACACGCTATTTTCATTTTCCTCCACTCCGTGAGAGGGGTTTGTTCCTTGACCCAAAGAGGAGGACTGTGGTGGCTAGCCTTATGTGTCCTCACTCCCTCCTCCTCTGTATCAGAAGAGCCAGAATAAGAATCGGGATCAGCAGCGGACCGCTTAGGAAACCACTCATCCCAGTCCGAGTCCGAGTCCGAGTCAGTCCCGGAACTCGACTGACTGGTGACTTCCAGGTTCCCGGACCTTCCTTCTGCCTTCCTGGGCTGCTCTCTCCCTCTAAGCTCACCCCACCTCCTGCTGTAACGCAATTTCTGACACACACTCTGAGCAACGTCAGCTTTCCCTCCATGCTCCTTCCCTCTGTAGTACCCACGCATGCCTGCGTTAACTTGCAACCCTCCACTATCTCCACCGATCACGGCCGCATTGTCCCCTTTCAGGGGCTCGCCGCTCCACGGCACGCAGGGCGGAGGCCCCTCCCAGTCTCCCCTGGAGCCCGAATCAATGATGACCCCGCTCCCCGCTCCCAGCTTAATGGCCGGGCTCCACGCTCTTAGACTAACGGCCCCACACAGCAGTTCTGAATCAATGGCCACCACGTGAGCTTCCTCCAGCATCCCGTCCCAAAATGATCTTTTTTCTCTACTCAGGGGCATTCCCACGGCTGCAAATCACCACCCTCTGTGGACTCACAAACACCCACATCCAGCCTGTGCCCCCTCCCGCAAGCAGTCCTGGGCGGCCCCCCACTCTCTCCACTCCTGCCCAAGAGCTCGCGTAACCCTGCCCCATAATTCAAAATTGACCTTGATAAGAGTCTCCATTCTCTCCCTCACTGGCCCCTCGGCGTGAGCCCTCCTCTTTCGCCAGCCTGGTGTGAGCCTTTCTCCTTTGCCAATCACGACGCGACCCTTCCTCTTCTTTCGGCTGCGCTGTGAGCCCTCCTCCTTCGCCGATTTTCCAACGCAAGACTTCCTCTTCCACCACCCCGACATGAGCCTTCCTCCTCCATCGCTCATCTGGCACAAGACTTCCTCTTCCACCAGCCCTAGCGTGAGCCTTCCTCTTTCACCGATCTTCCAATGGGAGACTTTCCCACTTTCGTTGGTCTTCTGGGAGTGTCCTCCCTGTCGGAGACTGTCCCGCTGCTCCGGTTGCTGTTCCCTTGCCCAGGAGATTCCCGCTTCCGGGTTCAATCCCGGGTTCTCGGCACCACTTGTTGCTGCCGCTACAGGGGCTATGGGTGTGGTGTCCAGGGTCGAGCATGGCTCGGTGGCAGCACCCCTGCTGCCTGTCCTGGTGTTTTGCATATGAAGCAAATGACATGTTGGAGTTGTTTTGGTGACACCTGTTGCCTTCTCCCTCCTGGAGATACAGCTGCCACCGTCTCTGGGTCTGTCGGCCTTGACCAAGCCTCCCGTGCAGCAAACAGTTCCTCCTTCCTAGCAGAGGCTTCCATCATCTCTGCCAGTGTAGGTGGGGGCTTGAGAGGTAGTCCCAGGAGCACCCTGCTGCACACTTCATTGGCATTCCTCTGCGCCATCTCTTTCACTATCTCCATCTGTGCCCTGGGGTCCTGTATTTGCCTCTCAACCTGTGCACAGAGCCAGGCAACAAATTGCTAGAAACTTTCTGAGGGAGAATGTTTAATGCCGAGGAAACTACCACTAGCTTCAGCAGTTGGTACCTCGTGAAAAGCCTTATCTGCAGCATCTGAAATCTTATCTAGAATGAATTTTCACAACACCCAAGCTTGGTCCTCAGGCTTAGCCCACTCCCCGTCGCTGCACAAATGTTCGTAAGTAATGTTATTATTTTCTAAATCTTTGGCACCTTGAGGGGTTTGTTTAAGTTCTTCCACAAGATCTCTGAGAGATCTCTTCCAGGAGCTTTCCCAGAGATTGAACTCTGACGGGGCAATCAGGCACCGGAATAGATCTATGATGTCAGAAGGAACCAGTTCAAGGGATGTTAATGTAGCCTTCATCATGTTTCTAAAAATTTCACTATTTCTCCCCAATTCCAATTGACTTAGATAACTCCCGCCTTGAGTGACATAAGAAGGGCAGGTATGTTACAGGGCTTGCAAGGGTCTTTCAGGGTGAAGAGAGAGACGAGAATCTTGACCTCATGTTCAGAAGGTTTGATTTATTATTTTATGATATATATTACCTTAAGACTATATTAAAAGGAATAGAGTGAAAAGTTCTCAGAAATGCTAGCTAAGCTAAGAATAGAAAAGGAATGAATAACAAAGTTCTGTGTCCAGGCAGAAAGCAAGAACAGCTCTGCTGTGAGTGGTCAGTAAATCCAAACATTCACCCAAGACCAATCACGGATGCACCTGTTGCAGATAATCATTGTTTACATTTGATTTCTGAGGCCACAGCTTCTCAGAAAGGGGAAAAATCCTAAGGAAAGGATTTTTATGAAAAGATGTCGGTGACATTTCACCCTTTAAATTCTAAAAAATGAAAAATAAAAATGCTGGTGTGGAATGAACAGGGAATTTCTTCACCTGTAAAACATAAAATTCTATGAAATCACTAAGACAATTTTACAGTATAAGAAAATGCAAAAAACAACGCAAAGAAAATTCGAGTCCCAGCAGCTGAGTTTCAGGAAAAAGGTCCATGGACTTAAAAGGTCCATGGACCTCTTGACATATCTGAAAGTCCTTTTTGGTTCTGAAACAGGCTTGCTGCAGAAAAGTCCATCAATAGTTATCACAAACCATTGACAGTCACAAACAATTTCAAAGAATTTGAAACAACTTCTGGAATGTCTTTTTCTGGCCCTTCAATGCTTCAGAGCTGCTGCCTGCTATTTCAATTATTTTTTATTCAATTTTAATTTTTTTTTTCATGGTTGAAAAGAGCAGCAGCAGCAGAGCAGAGCCAGAGAAAGGCCCTGGGGGGCCCTGGCCCATGGACGGACCAGGAAACCCAGATCTGGCCCACAAAAGGCGGGCCAGGACCGGTAGGGGAAAGCAAAACCCCCAAATCCATCAGGAGGCCGGCCGGTGGCCCTGGGCCAGGGACCTCCTGAGCCCAACAGCCCAAACCCACGAGGCAGGCTCTGCCTTGCCACAGGCTTGCACTCTGCTGCCAGTACAATGGCAGAACTGATGGTGAGACGCTTCTTTTCCCCAAAATCACTGAGGAATTCCAGCACTGAGGGAATAGAATCAGCCCCAAAAATCCTCATCTCGGATTTAGGAATGTTTGTTTCCCACAGCAACCAAGGCATGGTCTCCTCCAGCTGTGCCCTCTGCAATGCAAATGCAACAGGTGTGTCTCCCATCTGCCTGACGGCACCACCCCCTCTGGGCTGGGGACCAAAGGCAGAACTTTTGGAACCCACTTACCTCTTGCCACTGTGGGCGCAAAAGGGGTGGCAGAGATGACAACCTCCATGGGGCAGCAACTGAGCAAACACGGCCCAATCCGCCGAGAACGCTGATCTTGAACGCAGGCAGGCGAGCTGTACCCACAGCCAGCTGGCGAGCACCGCACCCCCACGGAAGGAGAGGCCCGCCGCCGCCGCTGCTGCAAAGGCAACCGGCCTGGGACGGTCCGAGCTCGAACAAGCCGCCAGTTCCAGGGCAGCCTCTGATGCAGACATGGAGGACAAAGTCCCCGACGGAGGAAGAACTGCTGTGGCGGCCGGTGGAGGCTGCGGGGGGGCTGAGGGGGCTGGTGGAGGGGCGAGGCCGGAGACAATGCCTCCCCTGCTTTGCTGGAAGCAGCAGCCGTGTCCTCTTCACCCTTGCAACAGTGGCTTAGCTGTGGGAAACGGCGTTTCTGAGCTCACAGGCGGGGAAGCTGCCAGAGGGACGGCCACGGGAGAGGCCATGCAGGAATGCGCCCGCACCCACGGGGCGGGTTGAGGCGGCGCTCTCGGTGCTCGCAGGGCTGGCCAAGGAGGCAGCACAGCCGGGGGGATGGCACCGAGTTGCTGTTGTCGCCAAGGGCGTCTCCTATCAACACGGGCGGCGCAGGCGCAGAGAGCAGTGTTTCTGAGCTCTCAGGTTCAGGCGTGGAAGCCGGTGAAGGCGCGGACAGGACTACAAGTGTTAGCTGCTGCGCCGGTCCGGCAGGCGGGGCCTCGGGGGCCAGTGCCACCCCCCTCTCTGAGTGGGGCAGGGTCCGAGAGTCCGGCTGTGGCGGGGCCTGCCAGGCTTCCAGGGGCGGCACACGCAGCACTGGCTGGGGCGGTGCCCCCCACTCCCATCCCCCCGCAGAGAGAGAAGGGGGGGAAGGAGGACCGCTCCATCTGAGCATGCTCTGGAGACGCAGTAAAAAAAACTTTTTCAGCTCGCGGCAAAATTTCACCCCCCCGGTGCATTCAGGGGGGCTGGAAAGCAGCAGATCATCCCCCAAAGGGTCTTCTCCCGCTGAATTCGGGGGGAATGGAGCTTGCCCTGTGCAGTTTGCAATCCACTGAAAAACAGCTGCTCTCTGCTTCAAAACTGGAAAGAGCTTTCTAAATGCTGGATAGATACCGGGGTAACTATACCCACAGTCCAAAACAAATTGGAAAATGGAGTCCATGCACTCCCATACGAAAACATCCAGAGCATATAGCACATTCGTAAAGAACCCAAAAAGCTTTGCCCATGGAAAAAACTCATGGAGATCTGTCTCGGACAGGAAAAGTCCATCCTCTTCAGCCCATTTTTGCCAGAGGGCAATAACTTCTCCTCTGAAGGGGAGAAATGAACCTCATCCTCTATGGGGGGCGTCCCCCATATCAGCAGCCACAAACTATGAAAGGCTGCATCTTCAGGAAGGGAAAAGCCAACAGTACCTTTTGAAAGAGTCCAGCATGCACTGGCCAGCTCCAATGTGCTGCTGCACTTTCCAAACATCTTCGTGGAGGCTTTTCAGAAGGTTCTCTTTGTGGTCAGCCTTGCTGTGAACTCTGTCCAAATCAGGATCTTCAGTTCTTCAGCTCCTGGCTAGAATGCACTTCTGTGGTCACTTGTGAAGCAACCATCAATGCCACACATTCAGGGTTTACCCAGTGCAGCTCTTGCTCCTCTTGGGTCTCATCAAATGATGGTTTTTGTCCTGATCAGTCAGGGTTCACCAGATGTTACAGGGCTTCAAGGGTCTTTCAGGGTGAAGAGAGAGACGAGAATCTTGACCTCATGGTCAGAAGGCTTGATTTATTATTTGATAATATATATTATATTAAGACTATACTAAAAGGAATAGAGAGAGAAGTTCTCAGAAATGCTAGCTAAGCTAAGAATAGAAAAGGAATGAATAACAAAGTTCTGTGTCCAGGCAGAAAGCAAGAACAGCTCTGCTGTGAGTGGTTGGTAAATCCAAACATTTACTCAAGACCAATCACGGATGCACCTGTTGCATTCGTAGCTGCAGATAATCATTGTTTACATTTGATTTCTGAGGCCACAGCTTCTCAGAAAGGGGAAAAATCCTAAGGAAAGGATTTTTATGAAAAGATGTTAGTGACACTCGTAAGTTCTAGGACCAGTCCTACCACCCGTGTACTGAGCAGGGACTACCAAGGGGATGACTTCTTCCTCCCTGTTTTGGACCCCAGGATTCCTCCCTTCAGCCCCACCCCCATGGGACCCGGTGGGGGGACCACCCCCTGCCCCAGCCCCCGTGCCTTAGGAGGCAGGCGAGGAAACAGCCTTCACCCCACCCCCATGGAGAGTGGGAGGGGATACACCCCTGGCCTCTGCCCCTCCCATCCCGGTGGCTTGGTGAGTGGGAGGACAGACATCCCTTCGCCCTGCCCCACCCCTGTGAGAACCAGGCAGGGCCCCACACCCCAGCCTTCGGCCCCACTGTCTTGGGACCCAGGTAAGGCAGCGTGGGCTACAGGCAAGGGGGCGGAGCAACCATGGGAACCAGGGGTGGGGTTACAGGATGATGTAATGGGGGGTGGGGACTCAAAGGGAGGGGGAGGAGCATCCAAGGGAAGGAAGGGGTTGTGAGACCAGAAGGGGTTGGGGGAGGGGACAGGTGGGTGAAAGGGGTTGTGAGGAGAAGAAGGGCAGGTGGGGGGCTGAAACACGTGGCTGCCGCCTTTTGGGCTCCGGCCATGCGGTCAGCAGTATCACAACTGCCAGGGCCGGGGTACTGGGAGAGAGGCAGAAGGCCAGGATAGCAACGGCAGTGCCCAGTACCCTGGAATTGCTGGGAAGCCTCGCTCAGGTCAGGGGCAGAGGGTTCCTGGGGAGGGGTATCGGAAACCGCAGGAGGGGTGATTTGCTCTGGCTGTCCTTTCAAATCCCTTTTGAGGAATTCTTCCCGAATTATCAGGAACACAGGGAAACATGTGGACACAGTCCCATCTCCCTGTTCAGCCTTTGCTGTTAACAAGGCTCCAATTTGGTCCCAGGCAGAGGCAGAGTTAACAATTATGTTGCCTGGGACGTGGTGTCCTGGGTTGAGGGCGACACTGTGGCAGCACCCTGCCTCAGGACCAAAGCACACGCTGACACCGATGTGCTGGGCAGTGAAATGGCCTTTATTAACAATTGAGCAGGGTAATTTATAACAGGGGGTAACAGCAGGACAACGATGAAGGGAGAGGGGTTGGGCGTAATATCACAAGATGCCCAAGATAACGCGATATCTTAACACCAAATTTCCCCCCCCTTTCATGACCTGTTAAAAACATAGAAAATGGTAAGGTTAAACCTGCCTAGTGAGACAGGAGAAACTTGTAACTGTAACAAAACAAACAACTGTAGCAAACTTGTAACGAACTAATGACTGTAGACATTTAACAAATGAAAAGTTAAACAAGAAATCGCAAACGAAAAGCTAACTATCTCTAACTGGTTTTCTAAAAGAGAAAACAACATGAACTTATTCAAAATACAGGGTTTCTTGCTGACTAAAACGCGACAAAGAAGTCAGAGGAAGGTGGAAGCCCTAAAGCTAATGTAATCCACGCCTGGAAACACCAGCTACTTCATGGCCATTGTGAGAGATTGCACGTTGGGCACCACCTGCAATATTCTGTGGCTCTCTAGGCTTAATGCAATCCAGAGCCGGCTCGCTCAATACTAAAGTCCACATGGAATGGCATGAATGAGACAAAAGACGATGAGCGCTCTTCCCCACGTGGGAGCAAGTATCCTGTTTGCTGGCTTGTGTCAGGATACACCTGGAGATGGAGACCACCCAGGCAGGAAAGAGGCCGAGCCTCACCTGTGGTAGGGTTTTATGCCCCAGGTGATGGGGGCGGGGAAAGAGGACCGCGGCCAATGGGATAACACTGGGGAGGGGCGAGGGGAGGGACCACCCGTGGGGCAGACCACCAGGGATACAGAGACCAGGAGGGTGAGGGAGGAACCCTGTGATGGGGAATATACCATCCACATGACCCAAAACCATTTTTCTCCAACACCCAGTGCAACCAACTAAATAACTATCTAGCGCAATACAACAGAAGGGCTCTTGGTGACACAAGGAGCTGGTGGCAACTGAGTACCCACCAGTGCCCCCAGTGATACCCCATGACACATGACAGTGGTGACATCACTGTCCCCGCAGCAGCCTCGGGATGTCCTTGATGGCTTTTCGGCACCGCTTGGCCACTGCGCGGCTGCCGGGGCCACCCGGGCCACCGGGGCCACCTGGGCCAGCATAGGGACTCAACAGGAGGTTGTGGATATCCCACAGCGTCGGCAGCAGGTGATGAGAGGCCAGGCGAGCGCTGGCATCCCACAGCCGCTCAAACTCAGCCATGTCGCCCAGCAAGGACTCAATATTGGGGGACATCTGCTCTGTCTTCAGGATGTCCTCAATCTCCTTGAACTGGCATTGCATGTCCCAGATGAACTCGACAGCTTTGTCACATGCGTCCACCAAACGCTTCAGCGGCCCCATAGCCACCACTGCCCAATGTTCCCTCCAGGTGGCCGCCCTCGCCCGGCTGGTGGCCACCACGGCCTCATCCACGGCCTCGCTGGTAGCTTCCTCTTCCTCACTGGTGGCCGCTGCCACCTGAGCATCGTGCGTGGCCCCTGACGAGGCTCCCTTGAGCCTGTCCAGGGTCACCGGCATCCACCCAGGTGGGGCCACCAGGCTGTCCCCAGGTCTCTCCCTGAAGATCTTTAACCACAGGTCCTTGGCCCAGGAGGGGTTCGCTACCCAGCAGATGTTGCACAGCTCATAGGCCTCCTCCTGAAGCCGGTCCCATCTCTCCTCCAGCACGGCCACCAACTCCTGCCAGGCCTTGGCTGCAGTGCTCACATGAGCCCAGGAGGTACCACGGGTGGCCACGAGGGTGGCCAGGGCCCGGCCCAGGGAGGGGACACCACGGTGGCCCAGGGAGGTGATATCCCCGTGATCCAGGGTCTCACGGAATCTCCTCAGGGCGGCATGCAGGAACTTTGGTGACACGCGGTGCCGCACGTCCCTGTGTGACCCGGTCACAGCAGCCACCACCGTGCCCAGTGTGGCCACCACAGTGACCGGCCGACGAAGCAGCTGGAGAGGGGACACCTGGGCAGGGGACAGGGGAGGTGTCAGGGACCTGGTGGTATTTGTGGCTTCCTGCCGTGGCCCCTGTGGCCTCCCGGGGTCCCCTTTGCTCCTCCCTGGAGGGCTCTGCTGTCCCCTCTGTCCCTTTGTCACGCCCTCGTCCCCTCTGCCAACCCCACCATTCCCCCTGTTTCCCCCCCCCTCCCCCACTGCCGCCTTTCACCACCCCCTGTTGTACCCCCCTTCCACCCCTCTGTCACCTCCCCCCTTCCTGCCACTCTCGCCTGTCCCCTTTGCGACACCCTGTCCCCTCCCACCACCTCCCGTGTCCCCCCCATCCCCCCCTGTTCCTTCTCCCCCATTGTCTCCGCTACCGGCCGGGTCACCTCCCCATTGCGTCCCCGCTGTCCCCTCCATGTCCCCTCTCCCCTTTCCTGTCGCACCTCTTGGAGCTCCATCGTCACTGGGGACCCGGCCGGGACATCTCGGGGACGCTCGGGTGGCGAACGAGTCCTGGGACAGGCACCGGTCCAGGCACAGAACCGGCCCCGCTGACGACGCGAGACGAAATGGCGGAGCCGCCTCACGAGGCGCTCCTAAAGCGGCGGGGTGGGGCCGAGGCTCGGGGGGAGGGGGCGGTGCGGGAATTTGTGGGCGCCGAGGAAGCCCCGGGCCGCCCCCGGCAGCGCGGGATGGGCGACAGCGACCGCGGTCAGCACCGGGAGCGGGGGGGGGGGACGGTGAGGAGGTGGTGGGGGGATTAGAGAGGATTGGGGAGGGCTGAGGAGATGTGAGGGGATTTGGGGGTTCCTGAGGGAGTTTGGAGGGTGCGGATGCTGAAACCGAGGGCGTGAGCGGATTTGGGGGATTCTGAGAGGGACTGGGGGGGTTCTGAGGGGATGTGAGGCGTTCTTAGGGGATTTGAGGGATCTTGAGTGCGTTTGTGGGGTCCTGAGGGAGAGCCGGGGGTCCTGAGGGGTTTTTGGGGGATCTTAGTGGGACTGAGGCGTCCTGAAGTGATGTGAGGTCTTCTGAGGGGATTTGGGGGGATTCTGAGTGGGACTGGGCGGTCCTGAGGGGATGTGAGGGATTCTGAGGGGATTTGGGGGATCTTGAGAGAGAACCGGGGGTAGTGAGGGGATTTAGGCGATTCTGAGAGGGACTGGGGGGGTCCTGAGGGGATGTGAGGCGTCATGAGTGGATTTGGGGGATCTTGAGTGGGTTTGTGGGGTGCTGAGAGAGAGCCGGGGGTCCAGAGGGGATTTGGGGGGATCTGAGAGGGACTGGGGTGTCATGAGGTAGAACTTGGACTCCTGAGGAGAAATTAGGGGTCCTGAGGGTATCTGGGGGATCCTGAGAGGGTTTGGGAGGTCCTGAGGGGGTTTGGGGGTTTGGGGGGTTGTGAGGAGGTTTAGGGATCCTGAGGGGATGTGAGGGGTCATGAAGGATGATTTGGGCAATTCTGAGGGAATTTGGAGCAGTTTTGGTGCGTTCTGAGAAAGTTTGAGGGATCCTGAGGGGGTGCTGGGGATCATGAGGGGATTCCGGGGAAAACTGAGGTGTTTGTGGGTCCTGAGGGGATCGGGGGGGGGGGGGGTTGTGGGGGCTCATGAGGGGATTTGGGAATTGCTGAGGGGATGTGGAGGGTTCTGAGGAGGTTTGGGGCATCGTGAGGGGTTTTGGTGGGTCCTGAGGGAGAACTGAGGGTCCTGAGGGGATGTGAGGGGTCATGAGGCAATTTGGGGAATCCTGCGGGGATTTGGTGGGGTTTGGAGGGTTTTGAGGGGAAATGGGGGTCCTGAGTGGGTGTGAGGGGTCATGCGGAGATATAGGGGTACCTGAGCATGTTTTCGGCGTTCCTGAGGGAGAACTGGGGCTCCTGAGGGAGTGTAGGGGGGTTGTGTGGGGGTTTGGGGGTGCTGAGGAGATATGAGGAGATTTGGGGGGTCGTAAGGGAGAACTGGGGTTCCCGCGGGAGTTTGGGGTGGATTTTGGGGGATTCTTAGGGAGAATTGAGGGCCCTGGAGGGGTTTGTGGAGATTTTGGGGGGTCGCTGTGGAGAAGTGGGGTTGAGAGAGGATTTGAGGGGGGTTTTGGAGGGCCCTGCAGGAATCTAGGGGAATTTTAAGGGATCCTGAGGAGATTTTGGGGGGTCCCGAGTGGGTTTTGGCCATCCCGAGTAAATCTGGGTGGTCCTACAGGGATTTGAGCCTCCGTGACTGGATTTGGGGCAATATTGTGGGGATTTGGGGTCATTATATGGTCCCTGACCGAAGTTTCGATTTCTCTTTTGGTGGCAATTTTGGAGTATTTTTGGAGTATTTCGTAGTCCTTGACTGGAGTTTGGGGGGATTTGGGGTTTTTTGGGGTCACTTCCGGGTAATTTCACCCCCATTCCTTGCCGGCCCATTCCCGCCGAATCCCAGGCCACGCCCCCTCTGCTCTCCATTGGCCGCCGCTCCAGCGGCCCCGCCCCCTTTCCCACGCTCCCATTCATAATGCTTTCTAACTCTCCCGCTTCGCCGCTCCCCATTGGCCGCGCCGTGTGGCCCCGCCCTTCTTGGGCGTGGCTACAAGACTGATCGGCGTTTATTGAAAGTCTCTGCTCATGGGGGCCCCGGGGGGTGGAGCCAGCCCGGCCCCGGCGGGGCCCACCGCGGGCCGAGGGCTCGAGGGGGCCGAGGAGGCAGGGCCTGGGAGCGTTTCAGGGGGGTTCATTCAGTGGGGGGGGCCTAGGGGGTGCCGAGGTGGGAGGCGGGATCTGGTGAGTGTGGGGGGGGTCCCATGGATTGGGCAGTCCTGGTGAGTGTGGAGTGTCCCATAGATTGGGGGGTCCTGGTGAGTGGGGGGGCGGTGAGGGGGGAGGTCCCATGGATGGGCGAGGGGCGGTGAGTGGGGAGTCCTGGCGCACTTGGGGGGGGGGCTCCCTGCGCTTTGCGGGTGTCGGTGAAGGGGGGGAGGCAGTGAATGTGGAGGGTTCCGGTAAATTGGGGAGGGGTCCCTGGTGATAACGGGAGGGGTCACAGGATTGAGCCCCAAGGGACCCCCCCGGTGCTGGGGAGCGGGACCCCCCTGTGCCCCCCCAGCGCTCGGAGACCGCCCGGTCCTGCTCTGGGCCACCCCCAGTCCCGGTGCTGTTCGCGGGGGGGTCAAAGGGGAGGAGGCAGAACTCCCGTGATGGGTGGGGGGGCAAAAAGGGGGTCCGGGCCCGGTGCTTGGGGAGGGGTCGGTACACGAGGGTGGGTCCGGTCCCAGTCCCGGTGCTCGGTGAGGGGGGGTCAATGCACAGGGTGGGTCTTGGTGCTCGATGAGCGTCCAGTCCCGGTGCTGGTGCACGAGGAGGGGCGGTGCACGAGGGTGGTCCCGGTGCTCTGTGTTTCGGGAGGGTCTCGGGTGGTCTGGTGCCCGAGGCTGGCGACGTTTGAGGGGGGGTTCCGCTTGTCTCAGTGATTCGGGGGGGGGTCTCCGGTTATCCCAGTGCACACAGGGGTGGTCCCGGTGCTCAGTGATATTCGGGAGGGCGTCTCCAGTGGTCCCGGTGCACAATGAGGGGGTCAATGCTTGAGGGGGGGGTCCCGTTGCTCGGTGATTTGGGGGAGTCTCCGGTGGTCCCAGTGCCCAAGGGGGATCAATGCTCAAGGGCGGGTGGGAAAGGGGATGCAGTTTTTGGGGGATCCCAGTGCCCCCCCCAGGGGCTCGAGGGGGTTTTGGGAGCACTGAAGGGGGTGCAAGTGCGGTTTTTGGGGGGTCCCAGTTCCCCCGCAGGGTGGGATCAGTGCTCAGCAGCAGGGACTGCCCAGGGACGCCCCCAGAACCCCAAGTCCCAGCCGAGTCTGCTGCAAGGCACCGAGGGGGCTCATTCATTGAGGCCTCTGCCCCAAGCTTGTCAAGAATGCCCTCAGAATGTCCCCAAGTCTCTGCAGTGGTGGCACCATGACGCCATCACGGTGACAGGGGCATTCCTGCAGCAGCCTCGGGATTTCCTCCACGGCACTTTGGCACCGCTCACCCACCGTGCAGCCAGGGCCACCGTGGCCAGGACAGGGACACAAGGAGAAGGGGTGCATGTCCTCAAGTGTCTCCAGCAGGTGATGCGTGGCCAGGTGGCCGCTGGCATCCCACAGCCACTTGGCCTTGGCCACCACGGCCTCCAAGGCTGCACAGAAATCAGGGGATGGCTCCTCTGTCCCCTTCATGGTGGCCTTGATGTCCCCAGCCTGCTGCTGCAACTCCTGGAGGAATGTGTGGTTGTTAGGGAAGAGGCGTTGTGGAAGATTGTCGCGATGTCACGGAAAGCCAGGACCCTCTGTTTCCCGTAGATAAAACCCTCAGTTACTCATAGATAAGAAACTAACATAGTAATGTGGCCCCACTAACAATAGGAGTGCTGCCCCACTGACAGTAAAGTCAGCAACTTTCCATTCCTTACTCAGTACTTTTCCTTTCCCTACTAACCATAGATAAGAAAGACAAACCCCTTTTGACGTAGAGATCCCTTAGACTATAAGACCCCACGAGAAGAAGTAATAAACGCCTTTTGACCGTCCACCACATTGGTGTCTGCGCATGTCATTGGCCCGAACGGCCCTGGAGAGTGGGCTGTCGAGCTGTACCTCAGAACCAGGTTGCCTGCCTTGATCTAGAAGGCAACATTTTGGTGCCGGCACCTGGGAAAGCGGCTTGCGCCCGGCGAACGGGGATTCTCCTGGAAAGAGGACGGCGGCTGCGGCAGCAGGTCTGACCGCAGCGGGGAGGACGCTCCCGGACCAGCTTGGACAATGGAAGCCATAGCGAAAGTCGTAACAGAGATGCATGCACAATGGGGTATAAAATGTAAACTTAGGGATTTAACTCTCGCATTTTCGAGATTAATTAAGCTTGGGGCTATTGAAAGCCCCGTGGACGTCCTACATTCGGACGTGTGGGATAATTGTACAAAAGCCCTGGTGGAGGACACTATGTCCTTGGGTTCAGTGAAAGCCCTAAAATCGTGGGGCAGAGTTGTCCAGGCTCTGCAAAAAGCTCGACAAGAGCAAGAAACCTGGAAAGCCGCTCGAACTTGTTTATTAGCTGTGCCGCAGTTGGGGGTGGGCGCGGCAACACAAACCGCGGAGGTGCTTGACCCGGGCGGACGCGCAGAGGCGCGAACGCCGGATCCCCCTCAGCGAGCAGACTCACCATCGGAGGCGGGGGAGCACACGCGGGCGTTCTGGCAGGGGCTTGCGGAGGAGGCGCGGAACGCGGCCAGAATGTCGGACCCCGTAGGGATCAATAAAAACGGCCCCCCACCATATGCGTTTGAAAATGGCGCCGGACCGCGTGGTCAGGGCGGAAAGGAGGAGGAGGGGGGCGAAAACGCAGTCAGCCCGCTGAACAACGCATGCGCGGGTGAGCGGGGAGACGGGGTGGCCCCCGCGGAGGCACGTAAGACCAATCAGAGCGCTCTATTCAAATTAGGTCCTTATAGGGCAAGGACCTCCCCCAGCAGGAGGCGGGGGGACCCCAGGGGGAGGGAATGGCCCGACCTCGGCAGGAAGGGGCGGGGTCGGAGCCCGAGATAAAGGCAGAGCAGCCCAGAAGCGTTTCTTTTCTCAACTTCGGGCTCGGACTCGGACTCGAGCTCGGAGCCCGAGATAGGGTCGGAGGATTCCGACTCAGATTCTAGCTTTAACAGAAAGAGAGCAGCGGCAGGTAAGGTCATTAGCCACAGCGCTTCCGCATGGGTGAAGGGGTTACCAGAGAAAAACCGAATCCCGCGTACAAACTGGCGGAAAATAAAAATGGCATGCACAGAATGGGCTCCGTCTACCACTCCAGTGTTCCCGGTTCGTGTTGGGGGGGCAGGCGGAAACCAAAGGACTTATTCACCGGTCAATCCAAAAGATGTGCAGGCAATTGTTAAAGCGATTGCGGATAAGGGAATTAATTCTGCCATGGTTTGCACACTCATTGACGGCCTTTTCGGTGGGGACGATATGCTTCCCTTTGATATTAAGCAGACGTGTAGAATGATATTTGATGGTGCGGGGATGATCGTTTTTAAACAAGAATGGGAGGACAATTGCATCAAACAGCTAGCCTTGGTAACAGGGGCAGACCACCCACTGCACGGCTCCAGCATACAGAGGCTAATGGGCACAGACCCCACTATGATCACCCCCCAGCAACAGGCTGAGGGCTTGCGTGCCCATGAGGTCATGACAACAACCCGTGCTGCCCGAGAAGCCATCCGTGACGCTTCCAAAGTGGTAGCCAAACCATCTCTGTGGTCTTCCATAAAACAGTGTGAGAGTGAGAGCTTCACTCAGTTTGTGGACAAACTTCAGGCCGCTTTAGATTCCTCTGCGTTACCCTCAGAGGCGAAGGGTCCCGTGCTGGCAGAGTGTCTACGCCAGCAATGCAACTCGGCCACCAAAGACATTTTAAGGTCACTGCCGCAGGGGTCTAATATAGCTGCCATGATCAGACACGTTGCAACGGAGGAACATCTAGTTCCCATCCAAGCAGCAGTCCACACTGCAATAACCAGTGTGATGGCGTGCCTTAAGTGCGGCCAGGCAGGCCACGTGGCAGTAAACTGCCCCCAGCCAAGGCACCTATCAGCAGATGCTCCACCACGCCAAGGGGGAGGTAGGGGGCCGTGCTGGGTGTGTGGAAGGAAGGGGCATTTAGCTAAGGAATGCAGATCCAGGCCCCAGGGAAACAGGAGAGGGAAGGGCCGCAGCCAGCCCCCTCCCACCTGGAATATGCAGCGGCCCAGCTACAGCAACCCCCAGTGGGGCAGGGGACCCTCATACCCTATGCCCCCACAGGGAGCAGTCAATTTCGCATCCCCTCCAACAATACAATGGCAGAGTTGTGCAGCACCCTCAATACCTTCACAACCCCCCACTGCCACAAGCCGCGCCGGAGTCACAGGAACAGCAGGGGACACCCCAGAGTGGGATCCCTGGGTGGCCTTGGTCATGAAAATAGGGAAGGAACCCCTGACGGTGTGGGGGACATGCCACCTTTACAGCAGCCAGGATCCCCACGTCATAGGGTTTCAGTTTTGGGCGGACAAGGGATCAGACTGCACGATTTTTCCCCAACCACACTGGCCCGGACGTTGGCAATTCAAAGAAGTCCCCCCAGTGAACGGAGTGGGGGGGCAGTCCCGGGCATGGAAAAGCACCCAGCTGGTGGCTATAACACTTCACACGAAAGAGGGACCAGAAAAGACAGTAGCAATCTACCCCTACATTTTGCAAAATTCTCCACCCCTGTTAGGAAGGGACGTCCTTTCCATGCTCGGATTTCGAATTACAAATTTATCCTGAGGGCCACTGCCGTACACCCTCCGCTGCCAATCAAATTGACTTGGAAATCATCAGACCCTTTATGGGTCGAGCAGTGGCCCCTGACAGAGCCTCGAATGGCAGCCTTGCTGGAACTGGTCGACCGTGAACTGAAAAAGGGTCACATAGAACCCTCCACCAGCCCATGGAACACTCCTGTATTCGTGATCCCCCAAGAGGTCCGGACAAGGCTATCGTCTCGTCCACGACCTGAGAGAGGTGAACAAGACGATCCGACCCCTGGGTCCAGTCCAGACACTGCTACCCGTGAACTCAGCCATCCCCGCAGGGCAGCCGTGCGCAGTACTGGACATCAAGGACTGCTTCTTCTCAATACCCCTGCACCCTGAGGACAGAGAACGACTCGCCTTTTCCGTGGCGTTTCGGAACGGCGAGCGGCCCAAACTTTGCTTCCAATGGAGAGTGCTTCCACAAGGCCTGGTCGACAGCTCGACCATATGCCAAATCACCATGGACAAAGCACTGATGCCAGTCCGACACTCCAATCCCACTGCAACCATCATCCAGTACATGGACGACATCCTAGTCGCTGCACCATCGACAAGCCAAGTGGATCACTTGGTGACCACAATCACAGAAACCCTTCAGGCCAACGGCTTCGAGATCGCGAGCGCAAAGATCAAGAGAGGACCCTGCGTGACCTTCCTGGGAGTAGGAATCACAAGCTCCTACGTGACACCCCCCGAGATGAAGATCAACCGAGAAGTCGAGACGCTCCAGGACGTGCAACGCCTGGTGGGATCACTACAGTGGCTTCGCAACATCGTCCTAATTCCTCCCAAGGTCATGGACCCTCTGTACGACCTCCTGAAAGGGAAGAAGCCCTGGGATCCTAAGGAGCTGACGCCGCAAGCAATGAGCTCCCTCGACTTCATCGAAAACCAGATGTCCACTGGCACGCTTGCCAGGTGGAACCCAGCCATGCCACTGGACTTGTACATCCACTTTACACCGAAGGGGGGAGTGGGAGCACTGGCTCAAGGACTCGCTGAAAAGGCCCAACCGATCCAATGGGTGGTCCTCGGAAGACCCGCTCATGCATTTTCCCCGGGAATCGAATGCATCGCCAGCCTCATCATGAAAGGCAGGAGACTCGCCTTGAAACACCTAGGGACAGAGCTGACAAGCATCCACCTTCCGTTTCGCAAGCATCCAACCATGGAGTCAGCCACAATATCGGAGTACCTGGCCCTTGCTCTCTCCGGCTTTGGAGGAGAAATCTCCTACTCCTCCAAGCCACCCTGGATTAAGCTGCTGACCGTAGTCGACATGGACATGCCACTGAAGGTCAAGGACAGACCGCAGCCAGGACCAACGGTCTTCACAGACGCTTCCTCCACGACTTCAACTGCAGCAGCAGTGTGGCAGGCAGGAGAGCAATGGCACCGCGTCAAAGCGTGTGACCCCACACTGTCGGTGCAACAGCTGGAGGCAGCAGCAGTGGTTTTGGCGTGCGGACTCTTCCAAGAAGAACACCTCAACATCGTAACAGATTCTATATTCGTGGCAAGGCTCTGCCTAGCCATGGCAGGACCAGGAGTGTCAACATCAGCAGCAGCCCTAATGCTGGAAGAAGCGCTCTCCTCGCGACAGGGCACCGTGTCAGTCATCCACATCAACAGCCATGACCCAGTCAAGGGTTACTTCCAGATTGGCAACGACAAAGCGGACGCCGCAGCAAAAGGCGTTTGGACCTTGCAAAGAGCTCGTCAACTGCATGAGTCGCTCCACATCGGAGTCAAAGCACTGGCGAAGAGATGCGGAATCCCAACGGCGGACGCGAAACATGTGGTAGCCACCTGTCCTTACTGCCAGAAGTCACCCCTTTGGACCTGCGGAGTCAACCCGAAAGGTCTCAAGCCCTCAGAAATCTGGCAGTCGGACTTCACCTGGTGCGAACTGATGAAACCCCGAGCATGGCTTGCAGTGACAGTGGACACTTATAGCGGAACGATCATAGCCACACAACACCCCAAAACTAACTCCAAAACCACAATTCAGCACTGGCTAACAGCCATGGCTTGGCTTGGTATCCCCAAGCAGATCGAAACGGACAACGGCTCCAATTTCACCTCCAAACAAGTACAGGAATTCGCCTCGAAATGGGGCATCACATTAGTGCAAGGCATCCCATATAACAGTAGCGGGCAGGCCATAGTTGAGAGAGCAAACCAGACCCTGAAAACCAAGCTAGAAGTGTTGGCAAAAGCAGAGGGCTTTGCCAATGCCATTCCCCCAGGAGATCATGCACGTATGCTGGCAACCGCTTTGCTGGCACTGAATCAATTCCCTAGGGGGGCCGAAACAAACAGTCCCGTCCAAAAACACTGGGCCACTCGAACGCTAGAAGAGGGCCCACAGGTGGTAATTAGAAACGACCTAGGCGAGTGGGAACGGGGTTGGAGGCTGATGCTCATGGGGAGAGGGTACACGGCTGTCAAAAAGGAAGGCAAAATCAGGTGGTGTCCACTTAAGTCGATTAAACCGGACCTTCATAGCGAGCAGAATGAGACTGACGAGAATTGCGAGTCTTTGTTTACAG
Organism: Melospiza melodia melodia; assembly: GCF_035770615.1. Taxonomy (NCBI): domain Eukaryota; kingdom Metazoa; phylum Chordata; class Aves; order Passeriformes; family Passerellidae; genus Melospiza; species Melospiza melodia. The sequence goes on along the minus strand of NW_026948497.1, from coordinate 585,426 downwards.
GACCTGCTCGTGGGACGTCCTCGTGACGCGTACATCCCCGTTCCAGACGAAAGGGACAGACCACCAAGCCGTCAGGCAGCACCCGAGAGACCTGCACGGGTGAGACCCAAGCACCAAGGGTGTTTCTGTGTGATTTTGCTGTTGGGGCTTGTCGCCAGAGGGCAAGCCGGCCCAGACCACTACCCCCATCGGCCCTTCAGATGGGTCATGTGACACCTTAGTAGTGGCAAAGCATTCAGAGAAATCACCACACCAAACACCCCATCCTTCGTGCTCCGCATCACCGACCTGTTTCCAGGACAGCCAAGGGTAAACCCCTATTCCCCACACGTCACACACTCGTACCTATCCTACTGGTGCCCAGCTTCAAACCCTGGGAAAAGCTACTGCAGTCACCCAGGGTGGGGATATTGTGGGCACTGGGGCTGCGAAACCATAGTTACAGATGCCAGACCGTCGGGGCCTGGGTGGGATCCACAAGAGCCAGAGAAATTCTTACAGTTCACCTGGGCACCCATCGGCCGCAAAACACCCTTCTTCTTTCACGAAAGCTTCCATCGAAACCAACATAAAATCCCTAGATTTCGGACATGCACTGATTACAACATGACGGTCTTGCAGCCAGATCACCCTAGCTGGGCCACAGGCAAGACGTGGACAGTGGTCCTTCAAGGGTCAAAAGAGAGGGTGAACGTGCAAATTATCAGGCTCCAACCATCAGCACCCCGAGCAGTCAGACCCAACAAAGCGATTAAAAGCGTGCCGAAAGGGAGAAACGTAACCTACCCCAAAACCTTACCCACAGGGGTCGGCAACGTACCGACTGGTCAAGCGGAAACCTTTCAGATGAGCCACTTAACCGAGTCAGACTCAGACCCAATCCTTCGTATGTTAGAAGCTACCTTTGTATCCCTGAACGAATCCAACCCTAACCTAACCGAATCCTGCTGGCTTTGTTACGATGTCAAACCCTCCTTTTACGAAGGAGTCGCTTTAAACACTCCCTTCAGTTATTCCTCAGCCGACGCCCCTCACCAGTGCAGATGGGACACCCCTCGCAAAGGAATCACCCTGAGTCAAGTCACAGGCCGAGGCAGATGCTTTGGCAATGCAGCCCTAGCTAAGCGGGGAGGCAATGTCTGCACCAGAATTGTCAGGCCTAACAGGAAAAACAATAAGTGGGCAGTCCCATCCGCATCGGGGATGTGGGTTTGCCAACGATCCGGAGTGAGTCCTTGTGTGTTCCTTCCCAAATTCAATGACTCTAACGACTTCTGTGTCCAAGTTCTGATTGTTCCTAGGGTCTTGTACCACTCAGATGAAGAGATGTACCATTTTCTTGAGGGACCCAGCCGGATCCACAAAAGAGAAATAATGACAGGTATAACTATCGCAATGCTGCTCGGCCTGGGAGCAGCAGGAACAGCCACGGGTGTCTCAGCCCTAGAGACCCAGCACCAAGGACTGACACAGCTGCAGGCAACGATTGACGAGGACCTGCAGAGGATCGAGAAATCCATCTCCTTTCTAGAGAAGTCAGTCTCCTCACTCTCAGAAGTGGTCTTGCAGAACAGGCGAGGCCTGGACCTCCTGTTCATGCAGCAAGGGGACCTGTGTGCCGCCTTGAAAGAGGAGTGCTGTTTCTATGCAGACCACACGGGAGTCGTGAGAGACTCCATGGCGGAACTCCGGAACCGACTGGCTCAGAGGCAGAAAGACAGGGAAGCCCAACAGGGCTGGTACGAGTCCTGGTTCAATCAATCACCTTGGCTAACCACTCTGATTTCTGCCCTGATAGGTCCATTGGCAATGCTGTTTCTAACAGTCACCTTCGGACCATGCCTGCTGAACAAGCTGGTCTCGTTCGTTCAGAGCCGCCTGGAACGGACCAACATCCTGTTCATAGGGCGACGACAATTGCTGTGAATTCAACCAGGGAATTCAACCAAAGAACACTGCCAGTCACAAGATTTTCGAAACTTGTCTGGCAAAAGCTTACTCAGGTTTCCTAAAACCCCTTTCCCTTGTCAAGTTACAACCTTATACCTCATTTCAGTACCTATGTACATGACTACCTCATTCATTTGTGAAAAGGGGGGGGGAGATGTGGTAGCTAGGGAAGAGGCGCTGCGGAAGATTGTCGCGATGTCACGGAAAGCCAGGACCCTCTGTTTCCCATAGATAAGACCCTCTGTTACTCATAGATAAGAAATTAACATAGGAATGTGGCCCCACTAAGAGTAGGAATGTTGCCCCACTGAAGCCAGTAACTTTCCATTCCTTACCCAGTACTTTTCCATTCCCTACTAACCATAGAAAAGAAGGACAAACCCCCTTTTGACGTAGAGACCCCTAAGACTATAAGACCCCATGAGAAGAAGTAATAAACGCCTTTTGACCGTCCACCACATTGGTGTCTGTGTATGTCATTGGCCCGAACGGCCCTGGAGAGTGGGCCGTCGAGCTGTACCTCAGAACCAGGTTGCCTGCCTTGATCCAGAAGGCAGCAACCGCCCAGGCCAGGGAGCTGCAGGACGAGGCTGCCTGTTATGGGACAGTTCAGGAACACATGGTGGCGGTGGGTAATGCCCTAGGCAGGGAGGAGGGGGCCAGGATTGAATTCCCAGTGAGAGAAGAGGCCAGGGTGGCTGCCAGCCAGGCAACAAGGGCCACCATGGTGAGAGAGCAGGCGCAGGCGGCCCTGGGACTGCTGGAGCGCTTGGTGGCTGCGTGTGACGAAGCCACCGCCTTCCCTTGGGAGCTGCTGTGCCTGCTCTGGAACATCGAGGTCACCCTGGAGGAGACAAATGAGAAGTCCCCCGATGTCCCCGAGGACTTGTTGGCCAAGGTGGCCAAGGCTGAGGGGCTGTGGGAGGCCAACGCCCGCCTGGCCAAGGATCACTTGCTGGGGATAATTGATGACATCCTCAACTTCCATAGCAGAGGTGGTCGTGGCAAGCCCAGTGCCTGTGAGGTGGCCGAGCGGTGCCAAAGAGCCATCGAGGACATCCCAAATCTGCTACAGGCATGATGATGTCACTACCATGACATCATAACGGCAGTTCTGAAAAATGCATTTATTTTATGATTGTCTTTTCGCAAATATTAAATTGAATATTATATGTGTTGTGTTAGAAAGTAATGATGTATAATTCTCTTTAGTACTGTGTTAAATGTAGGTTTAGGTTATAACAAAATGTTAAAATAGAAATGATGCTATGTAAGATACTTTTTTTAAAGAAAGGACTCACAGCAAGATAGCAGCCACAGGACATCTGAATCTTTCAGAGATATTTATTGCCCTCCTATCAGGAGAAACGAACTTCTTCCCACCTCAAAGGCACTGTTAGGATTCGGAGGAAGAAGTTGACGATGACCAGACAGAATCCTGTGTTTGAATGGAATTGATGCATCATGTATGAAGTGTATGACTATGCAACAGGGTATTGCTTTTAACGGTTAATCCTCTGTTAACAGGTGTCCTTTTTCAGGCTCGTGCTGCCCTGAAAAAGGTACCTGGACATCCGTAACTCTTTGTTGTCTCATATTGTCTGAATTCAAATTGTCCAAATTATTATTACTGTAATTTTATTACTATTTTAATAGAAATGTTATTACTATTAAATGTTTAAAATTTTAAAAACAAGTGATTGGCGTTTTTCTCACCCCTGCAGCCTCTAAAGAGAGCCAGGACAGCTGCCTCTCTTTCCCTGAAGCAGCGCCGCCGTCTTGGGTGAGGGCAGTTCCGCCCGCTCCTCAGAGAGCTCCGCGTTCCCTCCTAAATCCAGCCGGGAGCGGCAGAATCCACCTGGAAATGGCGGAATGGAGCCTAAACCCACTGGGGATGGATCCTAAATCCCCTGGCATTCAACCAAAGCGCCCAAATCCACCCATCAGCGTCCCCCAGGACCGGTCCCCAGGCTCAACCAGCGCAAACTGCCCGTCTCTGGCGTGAGGCTGCGCCGCCGTCTTGGGTGAGGGCAGTTCCGCCCGCTCCTCGGAGCACTCCGCGTTCCCTCATACATCCGGCCGGGAGCGGCGGGATCCGCCTGGAAATGCCGGGACTGAGCCTAAATCCACTGGGGATGGATCCTAATTTCCCTGCTCGCCAAAGCGCCCAAATCCTGGAGCTTTTATGCATAAGGGCGGTACTGGAAAGGGCAGGCGCCCAGCCCCTTTCCCGGCCGTTTTTGAGGCAGCTCCGCCTTTTCTTGGCGCCGTTCCCAGAACTGTTTCTGTGCTGGAGCCGCCGCTGGTCCCGGGGCTCCTTGGCCACCAGAGTGTCCCCAAGGTGTCCCCAAGGTGTCCCCAGTGACCATGGAGCCCAAAGAGGTGCGATTGGAGGGGAATATGGGGGGAGACAACAGAGGAGGGGACCCGGGGACTGGCGCGGGGTGGCAGAGGGGACAGCAGAGGGGACAGGAGGGTGGCAGAGGGGACAGGAGGGCGGCAGGGGCTATGAGAGGGTGGCAGAGGGGACAGCAGGGGGGTGGCAGAGTGTCGCAACTCAGGACATCCCTCTGGGTGTCCAGGACGGCCAAGAGCCCTGGCAGGGGGCTCAGAAACCCTGGCACAGAGCCCAGAACACCTGTGGGGTTGATTATGACCTGTGGAGAAAATTACTAGCAAGCCACAGCAATTTAAGTAGCATAATAGTGAAATTATCACAGGGGAAAAAAAAATTTTTTTGGGGTTTCTAGAATGGGGGGTTTGGGGGCAAGGTGGAAGGATTTGAGCCTGTCCAGCCTTTCTCCTTCTCTGCCTCCATCTTCTGCTGTGATGTGGGCACTTTTAGATTGGTTTAGAGTAGGAGCTCACTGTCTAACATAGGTGATAGGTATTGGAAAGAAATTTTAAACATTGTCTGCATAGTTTTTAGTGTAAAGAGCTAACACTGTCGCGGGGCCAGGCAGTGTGCCTGGAATGTCCTGCTGGATGAACTTTGGCAGGGAGGAGAAAAATTTTTACAGATAAGACGCAATAAACAACCTTCAGACCGAGAAATGAAGAACTCTGAATCATTCTTCAAGGGCCCGGGGTGGACAAGAGACTGTTAACAATCTCGGGGTCACAGCGACCTGGACCCTTCAGAGCAGAGGGGACAGCAGAGGGCACAGGGGGCAGCAGAGGGGACAGCAGAGGGGACAGGGCGGTGGAAGAGACTGTGAGGGAAGTGGCGGAGGGAACAAGGGAGGGACAGATGGGCAGCAGAGCCCTCCAGGGAGGGGCACAAAGGGGAACCCTCAGGGCAGAGGGCACCTCAGGACGCCACAAGTGCCACCAGGTCCCTGACACCTCCCCGGTCCCCTCCCCAGCTGTCTCAGGCCCTGCTGCAGCCACAGGTCAGGGTGGTGGCCATCCTGGGTGAGCTGCTGGCCACCCTGCCCAGGCGGGACAAGGAGACGCTGCTGCACTGGGACCTGGAGGAATTCACCATGGGGCTCCGGGTCACCCTGTACCGCATTGATGACCCCTCGTGGCACCTCGATGTCACCTCCGATGATGATGATCCTCCCACCTCCCTGAGCCAGGCCCTGGCTGCCTACAAGAGCACCCCAGGGACCAACTGGGATCAAGTGACAATTGCAGCCAGCAAGTGTAAGAAGTCGGTGTCTGTGCTTGTGGACAGCTGGGCCAAGCTGGCCAGGAAGGCCACCGAGCTCCACAACACCTGCAGTGAGGCAGTCAATGAGGCAGACACCAAGGCAGCCACCGCCACCGCCCGGGCCAGGGAGCTGCAGGACGAGGCTGCCCGTGATGGGACAGCTCAGGAACACATGGTGGAGCTGGGTCAGGCCCTGGGCAGGGAGGAGGGGGCTGAGGTGGTGGCCTGGCGTGAAGCCCAGGTGAGGAGAAAGGCCATGGTGGCTGCCTGTGAGGCAACAAGGGCCACCATGGAGAGACAGGAGCTGGAGGTGGTCCTGGGGCTGCTGGAGCGCTTGGTGGCCGCATGTGACGAAGCCACCGCGTTGCCCCGGGAGCTGCAGTGGCGGCTCAGGGACATCGAGACCACCCTGAAAGTGACAAATTGGGTGTCCGCCAATGTCCCTGAAGATTTGTTGGCCAAGGTGGCCGAGATCGAGCAGCTGTGGGTGGCCAATGCTCGTCTGGCCAAGGGTCACCTGCTGGGAGCCATTGACGATGTCATCAACTACTATAGCACCGCTGGTCTCATGGGCCCCAGTGCCTGCGGGGTGGCCGAGCGGTGCCAAAGAGCCATCGAGGACATCCCAAGGCTCCTTCAACACCCGGAGTGTCCCCGGAGCATCCCCAAGATCTCCCCAGTGAGCATGGAGCCCCAAGAGGTGCGATGGGCGGGGTGGTGGAGGACAGAGACTACACTGGGGGGACACAGGGGCCAATGGGGGGGGGGGGGGTAGCAGGGAGACCCCTTGGGGGCACACGGGCCATTGCAGCAGGCTCTAAGTGCCCCCAGGTGCCTGACACCTCCCCTGTCCTCTCCTCAGGTGTCCCCTCCACAGCTGCAAGTGCTGGTGGCCGTGGTGGCCATCCTGGGCGAGGTGGTGGCCACCCTGCCTTGGCCACACAGGGACAAGGGCCTACATGAGTCACCAAGCTCCCTGCATGAGGACCTGAGGAGATTCACCCGGAGCCTCTGTTCGATCCTGGACCATGGCGGTGTCACCTCCCTGGGCCACTCCGGTGTCCCCACCCTGAGAAGGGCCCTGGCCACCCACTGGGCCATGCCAGGGACCACTTGGGCCAATGTGAGAGCTGCGGCCAAGGCATGGCGGGAGTTGGTGGGCAAGCTCGTGGACAGCTGGGACTGGCTGGCCAGGGAGACCACCAAGCTCCGTGAGAAGGTGGTCATGGAGCAGCTGCTGATGGTGGCCCTGGACAAAGAGGAGGTGGCCTTGGAAATGGCCAGGCACGATGGCCAGGTGGCGGCAGCCAACATTGAGGCCATGGCAGAGGCTGTGGCTGCCACCAGGAGGGGACATTGGGCAGTGGTGGCCCTGGGGCTGCTGTATCACTTGGTGGCCGCGTGTGACAAGGCCACCTTGTTCTACTGGAACGTGGAGTGGTGGCTCAGGGACATCGAGACCATCCTGAAGGGGACAAACGAGGCGTCCCCTGATGTCCTCCAGGCCTTGATGGCCAAAGTGGCCAAGTTTGAGTGTCTGTGGGAGGCCAGCACCCGCCTTGCCAAGGATCACCTGCTGGGGACACTTGAGGACATTGACAACATCCTCTTGAGTCCCTGTGGTGGCTGTGGTGTGCCTGGTGGTCCTGGCAGCCGCACGGTGGCTGAGCGGTGCCAAAAAGCCATCAAGGACATCCCAAGGCTGCTGCAGGAAAGTTTCACATAGGGGCAGTGACATCATCGGAGAAATCGCTGCTGTCACCTGTGCCCTCCCCTTGCAATATTTGAGATAAACCTGGGGAATTTTCAATGATATTGTCCCAAATCCTGCTGGGAATGACATCCCTGGGGACACTCTGGGACAGTCAGGGACACTCAGGGGCTCACTCAGGGATACTCAGGGGCACTCAGGGAAAATCTGGGGACACTCAGAGATCCTCAGGGACACTCTGATGACACTCAGGGACAGGGGACAGGGGTGAATGAGTCCCCTCAAGAGCTTCCAGGTTTGCACTGTGCTTGCAGCAGAGCCGAGTCGTAAATGACAATTTAATAATTGCCTTTTGCACTTTTGTATTGCCTTTTGCACATTGTATTGATCACCAGCAATTTGATATGGTATTTGATACTGATATTGATTATCGGTGAGACCTTGTAGCTGATGGTTGGTGCAATATAATCTATTACTTCATGTGTGCACCATACAGCCTAATAATAAATAAATACATAAATAAATAAATAAATAAATAACTGCCTTCTATATGAATCACACCAGGCCTGTGTCAGACACATCACTTGACCACTCTCACTGCCATATTTTCTGATTAGAGTGATTGTTGGGGGGAGGCAATATTAAGTGAAATTTGCCCACGGGACAGTATCAGTTTAGTTCCCCATGTCATTTCAAAATTGATTACATCAAGAAAACACATGGCAGTACCCAAAAGAAGGGAAGGAGGGCGGAAGATAAAATCAACCATAACAGGGGAAGAGTGTTGATCAAAAAAAGGGAAAATGTATCCTGTAGAAGTAGGAGAAACTCCATGTAAAAGATATCTGGCACCAAATGACACAGACACACCAGGTGGATCCCAGAAACTCCCCATTCATATTGGCCAATAGAAAAACCTGAAAGTCGATGTGTATACAGTGAAAGAGAAAATTGTTTGAATGCTGAGGAGATTATATCAACCCCTTCTGGGCAATAGAAAACCGATCAAAATATTGGAAACATATAACAAATCAAGATTCTAATTTCTGGGATTGTTTTCCCTTAAAAAGAAAGTGAGTTTTTTCAGAGTTTGGTGGTTAAACTATTAAGTGTTGAGATTGGAATATCGGCATTTGGTGTGGCTGCTGAGGATATGGACACGCTTCTGAGAGCACAGGGGGTTAAAAGCAGAGAACTCTCAGGGGAAGCTCTTTCAGTTCTGCTCTGTGAGAGAAGTCAGAGCTCTCCTGCTCAGCTGCGGGCTGAGAGGGGCAGGGGAAGCCGTGCGGCCGCGTGAGGGAGGTGAGAGCTTGTGACAGAGAGGGGAAGTGAAGGCTTTGGCAAGAGAGAAGGGGAGAAGAACGCTGAGAAGCAGCGGGCAGCTCTTCCCCTGTCCCAGGAGAGAGACACAGAGCTTGTACTTGTGTCTGTGTTTGTGCTCCTGTGAAATTTGGCGCAATTCCATGTCTAGTCCGGATGGTGACCAGCATTGCCCACAGCACCATCATGCTGCAAGGGAACGTGGAAGGGAAAAATGGTGAAAAAGTCATGTTAATGAAAGAGCAGAGTGATCAGAATGCCAGAGATTTGCTTGAACAGTACGGGAAACTAAGAAAAGTAGACGTTGAATTTTAAAAAGTTGATGCAGGCTGGAAGCCTGATCAAATAGTTAGAGGGGGAAATTGTGAAAAATAGGTTAGAAAGGGTTGTATATTGTTGATAGATAGTTAAGCATGTACTGTTAGCACACGAAATTCAGGATTCCTGGGGCACACGGATTTCAGGATTCCCAGGGCACACGGAGTTCAGGATTCCCAGAGCACACGGAGTTCAGGATTCCCAGAGCACACAAAGTTCAGGATTCCCAAAGCACACAAGCAGACAGTGATCTGTCCCTGAGGGCTGAGCTCCAGCGGTGCCCGTGAATTCTCTCTGCAGGGACAGCCTGGCCGCCCTCCTCCAATGCCAAAGAGCGACAGAGAGGGGCTGCCCCCAACCCCTGCCCCCCATTCTCCCGCTAGCTCTGTGCCCCCTCCCAGAGAAACTCCCAAAACCCAGAGGAGTTCCCTCTACCCGCCTTCTCAAGCACTCAGCCATCAGCGCCTCTCAGCAACTCCATGGGAAAAAATGCACAAGAAACAAAGAAAGAACAGAAAAACCCAACCCCCAACAAGGGCTGGTGGCGGCTGCGGTTTTTGGGGGTTCCAGCGACACCCGGGGCGGGGTCAGTGCTCAGCAGTGAGGGGGCCCCCAAACCACAGCCCGGTGTGAGAAACAAAGCTCACTCTTTGAAAACTGTAAAAGCTTAATAAGGGCTATAAAAGGATTTTGACACTTGGCCCAAGAACTCACCCCTAACTTAACCCATTGTTCTCCAGATCCAGTTCCTCTGCTGGGCTACAAACACATTCCTGATTTTACTAAATCCAAAGCACTTAATGTTCTTTCCTTGGACTCTTTTGCAGTTTAGAAAGCAGTGGTTTTACTGCATCCTGTACTGCAGCAGCTACATGGGCTGCTTCTTGTCTCTCTGTAGTTTTATGCTGTGGTACTGTAATACCATGAAGAAATAGGAGACATCAAGTGTTATCATCTCTCGGTTTTCCTGACTTCTCCCTAATCTGTTCTTTACCCTTGTAGTACTCAAAGGATAAATAATAATTTCCTGTCACTGATCCCAAAATATCCAGTTCCTGTGGTTCCTGACTTGTATATTTAAACCTTGAGCAATCATAAATGCCTGAGCTCCTACAGGATTTCTAGGGACATTTTATTTTTCACACCAATTTTCTGAGATCACTCCATCTTGATTAGTACACCAATTTGACCAGGCCTTACTTAAGTTGCCATAAATTTCAGCTCTGGTCCAATTTCCAAATTCTTCCATTGAGTCTAAGGGAATTCCAATCAAACAGGTGTGAAATGGATCCAAAGGTGTAGCTGGTGATAAGCAGAAAGGTTCTTGCCCTGTTCTGTTATCCCATGTAACCCACGTGTTAGCTCACTGCTCTATATTGTATACTCCCTGCGTTTCCCTAATTACTGCACTGAGCAACATTGTCAATATTTGCCAGACTGCTGCCATTGTTGTTACTGTGTTTGATCACTCCTGCACTTTGCCCAAATTACTTTAGCCCGTCCCCACTCAAAATCTCTAAAGTGATGTATTTGTGGTATTGCTATTCCTACTACACAGTCAGTAGCTGTTATCTTGCTCTCTAGTACAATTTGGTTTACTAGAGCAATTAAAGCAAGGTTAAACTGCACCCACAGTAGCAATCTTTGCTCATATACTTCTATCAAAGATACATCCTGGAGAAAACTCTGATATCCTCTTGAGTTATGCCCTAAAAATTAACTAATGCTACTCTTGGGGTAATAGTGTTTAGTATGTGAAAGCAGTTATTGCATATTAGGTTAATAGGCCTAAATTTTTTGCTTTTTCCCTCAAAACACTGCTAAATTATGTTCTTGATGAACTTGTTGCCAAGTTTTTAAGTTACACTTTATAAAATGAACCTTAAGCCACGGCTTACATGCACAACCATGCAGAAAACAAGGATTTTCTATCTGATTTACAACTTGTGATGAAAGTGAAGGTAAAAGAAGTCTGTGTATATCTAACCCGTGTGTATTAAGCCTATGTGGAGCTGCCAGCACTCCCTCAGCATACTCCAGCAAACTTGGTAGATATTCCCACTGTTGTTCAGCTGTCAGGTGTTGAAGAATTGGATTCAGGGCTGTCTGGAATCGGTGCCTTCGCCGATTCTCCGCCTCTGGGCACAACATGGGTTGGCGATGATGGTTTCAGATAGGGCTTCACCCACTTGGCTGGAATCCAACAAATGCCTTTATCTGTAAGTAAACGCACATAAACTCTTCCTCTTAATCTGACTGTAGCTGGTCCTTCCCACACCTCTGTTTCTGGATTTTTGAATATGACCTGATTGCCGTCAGGCAATTCCTCCCTTGGGTTATGTGTGAGGGCATGATGCACAAGAATAGGTGGATCTTCCCTAGCTCCTGTTGTTCTAATGTAATTAAGCACAAAAATGGCTTTAGCTGTTTTTTCCTCATGATAACCCTGTAGTTCCCCCTTTTTGTTTTTGCAGCATGCCCTTGAATGGTCTGATGGGCACGCTCAAAAATTGCCTGACCAGTAGGATTGTGAGGAATACCAGTGTCACATCGAGTACCCCATAAATTACAGAAACGGTTGAATGTGAAGGGACAGTAAGCAGGACCATTGTCAGACTTAATTGCTAAGGGGATACCTAATATGGCAAAGCTATTGTACAAATGTTTCTCTACATGACGTGCTGTCTCACCTGTTAAGGGAGTAGCCCATATAACACAAGAATAGGTATCAATGCAATCATGTACAAACATTTTCTGACCAAAATCTGCTACAGGGGTTACATCCATTTGCCATAATTGCAAGGGTTGAGCACTCCTAGGGTTAACACCAGTGCCCAAACCAATGCCATCTTGTTGAAAGTCAGGACAGGATCACACAATACCCGAAGCCTCAGTAAGGGAAATATCAAATTGTTTAATTAACATTTTTGCAGGTTGATGAAGAAATGCATGGGAAGTTTTTGCTTGCTGAAATTTATCAGAGTTTGGCATTGGCCAGACAGCGGCTACCAACCGATCAGCTTGAGTGTTACCTTCAGACAGACCAGGGAGAGCTTGATGTCTACGAACATGAGCGATAAAGTATTCTTGCCATCGTTGGTTTAGGTTTTTAAGCAGTCGGCTTTAAAGGGAATACAAATGTTCATGATTCACCTCCTGAAGTACTGCTGTTTCTAGGTGTTTAACAGAGCCAACTACATAAAGAGAATCAGAAACAATGTTAATGGCCTCATTATTCCAATTTTCAAAAGCCCAAATCACAGATTTCAATTCTAATGTCTGCAACGTATCTTTTACCTCTCCAAAAATGACATGCTTTTTCTACACTTTGTCTTGCTGCCAAGTGCAGGCAGCCCTTTTTGACCTTTTCCCTGCGTCTGTAAATACTGTCTGCCCAGACACTGGACAGTCAGATCTCCAGGGTCTGTCCTCGAGATGCTGATGCTCCAATAAAGATGATAACACCCGGTGCTGTGGATAAGTATTGTGAACTTTACCGTCATATCCAGCCAAAGCTATCTGCAAAGAAACAGAATCCTAATTCCCCATTCAAGACAACAGTTGGCCAATGGTACCACAATTGCACATGGTTCATGTCCCCAGATTTCCAATATTCTCCCTCTGCCCTTCATAATCAAATGAGCAAAAAGTTCCAGTCGAGTGGGAATAGTTCTAGATTGTTTTACAGGTAAAAATCCCATTCCAAAATAACTAAAGGATTACCCCGAATTTTAACCCACTGACAAATTAAGGCGAAAGGATGCTTGGCATAATTGTCACCCTCCTTGCTCTGATTGATGATCACCAATTGAAATGGAAAATTCTCGATCAGAGGTTGTGCATGTGACATAGCAACCTTTGTGGCAATGTCATCCAAGGCCTGCTGTTGTTTTTTATCCAGGGTCCAACATTCATCTACCTGAGTTGAAGTACCTAATAACTGTATTAGTGGTTCAAGTTTTTTATTACTTACCCCACAAATAGTTCTAATCCACTGAATATCCCCCACTCACTTCTGGACATCATGTACAGTTTTAACCTCAGTGGTAATGGTGAGTTTCTGTGGTTTCACTACAGACTGATCAATCTGCCTCAATCTGAGGTATTTCCAAGGAGCAGAGGATAGCACCTTATCAGGAGCAATTTTCAAACTTCTTTCTCCTAGCAAAACTGGCATGGTTTTTAGAACAGTTACAGAGTCTAATTGTTTTCCAGCCACTAATATATCATCCATGTAGTGATAGACTATATACTCAGGGAATTGCTGCCAAACAGGTTCTAATGCCCAAGTGACATAAATTTGGCACATTATAGGGGAGTTTTTAATGTTTTGGGGCAAACAAACTCATTCATACTTTTTGTAGGGTTCTGCCTTATTGACAAATGGAACAGAAAAGGCAAAATGACTCGTGTCATGTGGATGCTCTCTTTTGCAGTTTAGAAAGCAGTGGTTTTACCACATCCTGTACTGCAGCAGCTGCATGGGCTGCTTTTTGTCTCTCTGTAGTTGTAGCCATAAGTTCCAGCTTTTCTGTAACATCAGCTCCCTTCTTTAATGTTCCCAAAATCTGCCAAGTTTTTTCATTAGCATTGTAAAAAATAAATGTATTAAACAATTTTACCTTTCTGTCTGAATCCAAATCAGGATGAGCATAGGTAGCTTCATGCAATCTGTCTACAAATTTATCAAAGTCCTCATTCCATCCTTGGTGGGTCTGTGTACAAGACTTGGTGCGTAACACATCTGGAAGTGCAAGGAGAGCATTATGTGCTGGTTGTTGGCTCATCTGCAAGACTTGATCAATGCTCCTGGCCTGGGAAGTGGCAGCAGCCCAGGGCTCTTTGCCAAGGAACTGTTGTGCTGTTAAACCATGCAGAGGATCACCCTGCACTCCAGGTCTTGCTGCTTCCTGAGCACACTTTTCCTCCCAGCTTTTATGGAACATCACCTGCTGATGGGGTGGCATTATAAGTATTTCTAGGGTATACACATAAGCTGGAATTAATGTGTTAGATGTAAAAATATAGTGCAGAAATGACTGTGCAAGTTGGGATTTTAAACCAAATTTTGAAATTGCAGCTCCTAACCCTTCTAAAATCCTTCAGTCGAAAGGTTCCCAAGCTCTACTTGCAACATTAGTCACTACAAGAAAAGCCTCTACATCATTTGAGACCAAAGTCCCTTCTACAACAGCTTCTGCAATAACTCCCTTCCACTTTCATTTCTGTGCTACTTCTCTTTTAGGGTCAAATTCCAACTCTAATTCCACATTTTTTACAGCAAGAGAAGGAGGAGTTCATTTAACCAGCTCAAATGCTGGCTCAGAGACAAACTGGGAGGGTGGTAACCACTTTTTTGGTTGTCTGTCTGAACCCACTATCATTGGCAAGTCCATTTTCTCAAAAGAGTAGTCTCTTTTGGGGACAACTGAATCATTTTGTTGAATTACGAATTTTTGCAAATTGTTCACTAATGATTTTAAATCCTCTTTGATAGAAGCATTATTTATAATAACACCTCCTTTTCACTTCCAGCATGTTTAGTTTCTAGGTTACTGTTATCTACAATTTTTCACTCCAAGTACAACTGACCTTTGTCTGACGGCCCAACTCCCCGAAGAGGCAGCAGCTTCCTCTTTCTCGCTCTGAGCTGGAGGAGCAGTCGGGGCAATGCTCGATTCTGAGCTGAGGGGCTGTGGGCTGTGTGAGGGAATATCTAAGGTGGTAGAAAACAGCTGCTGAAGTGAAGTTGCTGGAAATGCCTGAGGCTGTTCTGACGCAGAGGCAAGGACTGCAGCAGCTGCAGCAGCAGCTTTCCTCTCTGCCTTTGAGGCTCGCAACACCTCAATGATGATTTTCCACAAAGTAGAATATTTAGACGCCTCTTTTGCCTCACTCCCGCCAGATGCCATGCAGTCCCACAACATCCACCCCACAGCTTCTCATGCTGAAATCTCAAAAGCAACCTGTGCTCCTGCTATGAGATTATGGTCCCAAGCCCAGTGCAATAGTCCCTTCAAATTGGAGGCATCATACTTTTGTTCTCTCTTAGAGAGGATGTGTTGGAGGAGTTTCTGAACACCTTCCCTTTCATGCTCAGACTCCATCTCCTCCCCGGCTGCTCACCTTGATCAGGGTGAGATTCAAGTTGTCTACGATTGGAGCTCCAGTAACCTTTCCCTCTCCCCGGGGCACTGAGGATTCTTTCCACTGGCTGCTCCGCTCCTCGAGGGCTGGCTCCCATCCTCTGCACAGCAGCCAAATTGCCGACCTCGAGTCCCTTTAGTGCTACAACATTGGGCCTGCCCGCGTTCTCCACCAGAAATGCAGGGTGTGGAGGTTCAGGGACATCGCACCATGGCCAATATTATCCAGTGAAGCCAAATTTATTATCCCTAAAAAGACTATATTTATAATAAATCTCTACTGTCCATGTGTCTCTATCTAATACATGATTGGTTGATCCTAGCTTTTCACGCATCTAAATTAGAATGCTGATTGGATCACCTAATTTTTAACATGTCTTGCTGTGGTCGTCTGGCCCACCCATGGCTCACTTGTTTCTTACTTTCCCAAGCTCGCTGACAAACCTGCTGAGTCCTGGTGACTCTTCTTTTTGTATCGCTTTCAAGGATATACCGACCCCATTTCTGAACATGTCCATTATTCATTGTTTGTGATTGTGTCCATTGCCCATCAGTGCCAGCAGGCTGGATTGTGCATGGGCTGAATGTGGCCATTGTCCTGCAAGAACTCCTCAACCTGCAAAAAACCCTCAACATGTATCAATGAAAATTCCCAGAAAATTCCCCAGATTTGTCTCAAATCCCATGTGGGGAGGGGAGAGGGCACAGGTGACAGCAGCGATGTACCCGATGATGTCATCGCTCTCAATGACGTCACAGTGGTGACATCACTCTCCCCGTAGCAGCCTCAGGATGTCCTCAATGGCTTTTTGGCACCGTTGGGCCACTGTCTGGTCATCGGAGCCATCAGAGCCACCAAAGCCACCCAGGCCATTGGAGCCACCAGAGCCACAAGAGCTCCCAGGGGGCTTTGTGAGGAGCATGCAGATGTCCCCAAATGTCCCCAGCAGGTGACGCATGACCAGGCAGTCGATGGCCTCCCACAGCCATTTGGCCTCATCTACCTTGGTCACCAAGGCCCTGGGGACATCAGGGGACGCCTCATTTGTCCCCTTCAGGATGGCCTCGATGGCCTCGAGCCAGCGGTGCATCTCAAAGATGAAATGCTTGGCTCTTTCACACACAACCACCAAGTGCTCCTGCAGCCCCAGGGCCGCTTCTGAGTGCTGTTCCCTCCTGGTGGCTGCCTCCTCCTCCTCACTGGCTGCCTCCTCCTCCTCAGTGGCCGCTGCCACCCGGGCATTGGGCACGACCCCTGCCAAGGCCACCTCTTTCCTGTCCAGGGCAACTGGTGGCTGCTGGGCCGTGGCCACCAGGTTGTCCCCAGCTGTCTCCCTGTGGGTGGCCTCATCCTGCAGGTCCCCAGCCTGGGTGGTGGCCTCAGTGGCCTGCAGCTCCCAGTGGCATTGGTGGTGGCCTCAGTGGTGGCCTCAGTGGTGACCTTGTCCTCACAAGCCTCGCAGAGCTCAGAGGCCCCCCAGGCTCTGGGCCAGCACGGCCACCGACTCCTGCCAGGCCCAGGCTGAGGATCTCACCTTGGCCCAGGTGACCTCCAGGGTGGACCCAAGGGTGTCCAGGGCCTGGCCGAGGGAGGGGACATCGCGGTGGCCCAGGGAGGTGACACCACGGTGGTTCAGGGCCTTATGGAGGCTCCAGGCAAAGCTCCTCAGGGACTCTGGGGACACTCTGGGGACACACGCTGCTGCTCGTCCCTCTGTGGCCCGGTCACAGTAGCTGCCACCTTGCCCAGGGTGACCACCATGGCCACCAGAGCCCAGAGCACCTGAGAAGGTGACAGCTGGGTAGAGGACAGGGGAGGTGTCAGGGACCTGGTGGCACTTATGGCCTCCTCCGGTGGCCCCTGCTCCCTCCCAGTGTCCCCTTTGTCCCCTCCCTGGAGGGCTCTGCTGACCCCTCTGTCCCTTTGTCACCCCCTCATCCCCTCTGCCACCTCCTTCCACCCTCCTGCTGTCCCCTCTGCCACCCTCAGTCCCCTCCGCTCCTCTGTCACCTTCCCCCTTCCTGCCACACCCTCCTCTCCCCTCTGTCACCCCCATGTTCCCCCACGCCAGTATTGTCACACCCTGAGGGGCTCCGTGGCCACTGGCGACATTCCGGGGACACTCTGGGGTACTCCAGGTGACAAACACACCCGGGTGACAGTTGGGGACACACAGGAATGTGGCACGGCCGGATGGAGGGAGCAGAAAGAGGTGACCTCACTGTCCCTGTGCCTCCCCTCACCTGTGGGGCCAGGGCAGGGTCCCCAATGTCCCTCCAATGTCCCCAATGGGACCCTGATGTCCCCTGAGTGTCCCCACATGGCCGAGGTGTTGCCCCAATGACCAACACAAGGCCCAAGTGTCCCCCTGATGTCCAGCTGGGGACACCAGGGACTCCCCAGTGTTCTGTTGGGGACTTTGGGATACCCCTGTGTCCTTTCCTTGGGGTCACCAGGGCCACCCTGACATCCCCTGTCCCATTTTGGGTCACCACGATGTCCCTAATGTCCCCACAGTGTCCCCAACAGGACCCTGGTGTGGCTCCAGTGTCCCCAACAGGACATCAGGGGACACTTGAGCCTTGTTGGGGACCCTGAGAGGACATCGGGGTCCCAATGGGGACATTGGGGGGAACACTGGGGTCCTTGCCCTGGCCCCACGGTGGGGGAAGGGCATTTTACGTCACCTCTTCCTGTTTCCCCTATGCAGCTGCGCCCCATTCCTACATGTCCCCAACCTTCATACGGGCATGTTTGTCACCCGGAGTGCCCCCGGAGTGTCCTCGGAGTATCCTCAGAATGTCCCTGGAGTGTCCCCGGAGTGTCCCCAAGGCACTCCCAGTGTTCCTGGAATGTCCCCAGCTGCCATGGAGCCCCTCGAGGTGCGACAATTCTGGAGTGGAGGGCGGGGTGACAGGACAGAGGGGACATAGGGGTGGGGGGAGTGATAAAAGGCAGTGGGGGATGGAGGGGACACGGGGGTGGCAGGAGGGACAGGGGGTCACAAAGCAGACAGGAGGGCACAGGAGGAAGTGGGGAGGTGACAGAGAGGTGGGGGGGGGACAACAGGAGGTGGCAGAGAGGGGCAGAGGTGTCGGGGAAGTGAAAAAGGGACAGAGGGGACAGCAGAGCCCACCAGGGAGGGGACAAAGGGGCCCCCAGGAGGGAACAGGGGCAGTCTCAGGAGGCTGTAAGTGCAACCAGGTCCCTGACAACTCCCCTGTCCCCTCCCCAGCTGTCCCCAGCCCTGCTGCAGCCACAGGACAGCGCTGTGGCCATCCTGGGCGAGCTGCTGGCCACCCTGCCCAGGGAGAATGAGATGCTGCTCGGGGGGTCTGCAGTGAGCCTGCACCGGGACCTGGAGGAATTCACCAGGGAACTCCGGGCCACCCTGTACCGCACTGATGACACCTGGCGGCTCTGGAATGTCACCAATGATGATATTAACCCTCTTACCTCCCTGAGCCAGGCCCTGGCCACCTATGACAGCAACCCAGGGACTCCCCAGAAGTGTGTGATATGGCCGTTCCTCAGATGGCAGATGTCACTGGGAGGAATTGAGAAAAGCTGGGCCAAGCTGGCCAAGAAAGCAACCAAGCTCCACAAGACCTGCAGGGAGGTGGTCACTGAGGTGGCCTCTGAGGAGGCCACTGCCACCACCCGGGCAAGAGAGCTGCAGGACGAGGCTGCCCGTTATGCGACACCTCAGGAAAATATGGTGGAGCCAGGTCAGGCCCTGGGCGGGGAGGAGGGGGCCGAGATGGTGGCCAGGCATGAAGCCCAGGTGAGGAGAGATGCCAAGGTGGCTGCCAGCGAGGCAACAAGGGCCACCATGGTGAGACAGCGGGTGGAGGTGGCCCTGGGGCTGCTGGAGCATTTGGTGGCCGCGTGTGATGAAGCCACCGCATTCCCTCGGGAGTTGTCCCACCTGCCCAGGGACATGGAGGACACCCTGGAGGGGAGAAAGAAGGAGTTCTCCTATGTCCCCGAGGCCTTGGTGGCCAAGGCTGCCCTGGCCAAGCGGCTGTGGGAGGCCAGCGCCCGCCAGGCCATGCGTCACCTGGTGAGGACATTTCCAGACGCCATCAAGTTCTTGTTCACTGGTGGTCCCACCAGCCCCAGTGCCTGTGGGGTGGCCAAGCGGTGCCAAAGAGCCATCGAGGACATCCCAAGGCTCCTTCAAACTCCGGAGTGTCCCCAGAGTGTCCCCAGGGAGTCCCCAGTGAGCATGGAACTCCAAGAGGTGTGACTTGGCCTGGGGTGTGGGGAGAGGGGGAGGGAGAGAGGGAACACTGGGGAGGGAGGTGACACGGGGCCTGCTGGGGGTGACAGAGGGGACAGCATTGGGGGCAGAGAGTGGGAAGGACTATAAGGGGAGGGGGTGGCAGAAGGAACAAGAGACTGAGAAATGAATGGAAGGGACAAAAGGAACCCCTCGGACACCAAGGGCCAACCCAGGAGGCTGTAATTGCCACCAGGTCCCTGACACCTCCCCTGTCACCTCCCCAGCTGTCCCCGGCCCTACTGCAGCCACAGGTCACCGTGGTGGCCACCCTGGGTGAGCTGCTGGACACCGTGCCCAGGCGAGACAAGGAGATGATGCTGCTTGGGTCTGCAGGGAGACTGTACCAGGACCTGGAGGACTTCACCAGGGACCTCCGGGTCACCCTGTACTGCATTGAGGGCACCTGGTGGCACCGCAATGTCATCTCCGATGGTGATAACCCTGTAACCTACCTGAGCCAGGCCCTGGCTGCCTACAAGAGCACCCCAGGGACCCCCCGGAACCGTGTGACAATGGCAGCCAGCAAGTGGCACAGGTCAGCGTATGCGCTCGTGAACAGGTGGGCCAAGCTGGCCGAGAAAGCCACCAAGCTCCATGACACCTGCAGAGATTTGGCTGCCAAGGCGGCCACCAAGGCAGCCACAGCTACCGCCCGGGCCAGGGAGCTGTAGGACGAGGCTGCCCGTTATGGGATAGCTCAGGAAAACATGGTGGAGCTGGGTCAGGCCCTGGGCAGGGAGGAGGGGGCCGAGGTGGTGGCCTGGCGTGAAGCCCAGAAGAGGATAGAGGCCATGGTGGCTGCCAGAGAGGCAACAAGGGCCACCATGGTGAGACAGCGGCTGGAGGCGGCCCTGGGGCTGCTGGAGCGCTTGGTGGCCGCGTGTGACGAAGCCTCCGTGTTGCCCCGGGAGCTGCAGTGGCGGCTCAAGTACACTGAGGCCACCCTGAAGGGTACAAATGAGGCATCCCTCGATGTCCCCGAGGACTTGTTGGCCCAGGTTCCCATGACCGAGCGGCTGTGGGAGGCCAACATCCACCTGGCCAAGAGTCACCTACTGGGGACACTTCAAGACATCATCAACTTCTATTTCACTGGTCGTCCCACCAGCCCCAGTGCCTGTGAGGTGGCCAAGCAGTGCCAAAGAGCCATGGAGGTCATCCCAAGGCTCCTTCAACACCCAGAGCATCCCCAGAGTGTCCCCAAGGTGTTCCCAGTGAGTATGGATCTCCAAAAGGTGAGACAGGGGGATGCGGGGAGAGGGGGACAGAGGAGATACCATGGGGGAGCGGGTGATAGGTGATGGGGAATGGCAGGAGGGGCCGGGGGTCACAAAGAGGACAGGAGGGAGTAGCCAGAAGAGGGAGGTGACTGAGAGGGGGAGGGGAAAGGGGGGAAGGGGGCAGTGGGGAATGGAGGGAATAAGGTGGGGAGGGGACATTGGTGCTGGCAGAAAGGACAGCAGTGGGAACAGGGGGCTCAAGGGGCTATGACGGGAGGGGCAGTGGGGGGCAGAGGGAACAAGAGGCTGACAAAGGGATGGAGGTGACAAAGGGGACCCCTCAGGGGCCAGGGGCCACCCCAAGAGGCCACAAGTGCCACCAGGTCCCTGACACCTCCCCTGTCCCCTCTCCAGCTGTCCCCAGGCCTGCTGCAGCCACAGATCACTGTGGTGGCCACCCTGGGTGAGCTGCTGGACACCCTGCCCAGGAGGGATGAGATGCTGCTGCCCGTGTCCGCAGGGCGCCTGTACTGGGACCTGGCGGACTTCACCAGGGACCTCCGGGTCACCCTGTACTGCGTTGATGACACCTGGTGGCGCCGCAATGTCACCTCCAATAATAAGGATCCCGACACCCCCCTAAGCCAGGCCCTGGCAGCCTGGGAGAGCACCCCAGGTATCACCTGGAATGATGTGACAATGGTGGCCAGTGAGTGGCAGGGGATGGTGTCTGTGCTTGTGGACAGGTGGAGCCAGCTGGCAAGTGCAGCCACCAAGCTCCACAACACTTGCAGAGACGTGGCCGCTGAGGCGGCCGACAGGGTGGGCACAGCCAGGGAATGGCAGGACAGGACTGCCATTTTTGCACCAGCTCAGGAAAACATGGGAGAGCTGGGTCAGGCTCTGGGCAAGGAGAAGGAGGCTGAGGAGGAAGACACCTATAAAGCCCAGAAGAGGAGAGAGGCCATGGTGGCTGCCAGCGAGGCAACAAGGGCCACCATGGTAAGACGGCGGGTGGAGGCGGCCCTGGGGCTGCTGGAGCGCTTGGTGGCCGGGTGTGACAAAGCCACCGCGTTCCCCCGGGAGCTGCAGCACAGGGTTTGGAAAATCAAGACCACCCTGAAGGGGACAAATGAGGCATCCTCCAATGTCCTCGAGGACTTAATGTCCAAGGTGGCTGTGGCCCAGCGGCTGTGGGAGGCCAACGCCCACCTTGCCAAGGATCACCTGCTGGGGGCAGTTCCAGACACCATCAAGTTCTTGTTCAATGGTGGTTCCAACAGTGCCTGTGAGGTGGCCGAGCGGTGCCAAAGAGCCATCGAGGATATCCCAAGGCTCCTTCGACCCCTGGAGCATTCCCAGAGTGTCCCCAAGGTGTCCCCAGTGAGCATGGAGCCCAAGAGGTTCAACGGGGGAGGGGGGACAGGACCTGGGGGAGGAGAGGGGGGACTGAGGGGACACTGAGGGGAAGGGGCAATTATTGGGGAGGGAGGGATACACGGGGATGGTGGGAGGGGACAAGAGGGAGTGGCAGGAAGGGGGGAGGTGACAGATGAGTGGAGGGAAAAGGGGTAAGGGAGCAGAGGGGGATGGGGCGTGCATGGTGGGGAGGGGACATGGGGGGCTGATGGGTGTGGCAGAGGAGGCAGCGTGGGGTGGCAGGGGGTGGGAGGGGCTATGGGGAGGGGCAAGGGGTGGCAGAGGGATTAAGAGGCTGACAAAGAGATGGAGGGGACAAAAGGGATCCCTTGGTGGGGGGGGCACCACAGCAGGCCCTAAGTGCCACCAGGTCCCTGACACCTCCCCTGTCCCCTCCCCAGCTGTCCCCGGCCCTGCTGCAGCCACAGGTCACCGTGGTGGCCATCCTGGGCGAGCTGCTGGCCACCCTTCCCAGGCGGGACGAGGAGAAGATGCTGCTGCTGATGCCCCCAGGGTGCTTGCACAGGGACCTAAATGAATTTACCCATCAGCTCTGGGGAACCATGGAGTGCACTAAGGGTGTCTGGTACCACTGCAATGTCACCTGCAGTTATGGTGACCCTGTCACCTCCCTGAGCCAGGCCCTGGCAGCGTACGAGAGCACGCCATGGACCACCTGGTTCAATGTGAGAATGGCGGCCAGTGAGTGGCACGAGTCAGTGTCTCTGCTTGTGGACAGTTGGGCCGAGCTGGCCAGGAAGGCCACCAAGCTCTGCAATGCCTACAGGGAGGTGGCCACTGAGGCAGCCTCTGAGGAGGCGACCGCCACGGCCCGAGTGAGAAAGCTGCAGGAGAAGGCTGCCCGTTATGGGACAGCTCAGAAAAACATGGGGGAGCTGGGTCAAGGCCAGGGCAGGGAGGAGAGGGCTGAGGTGGTGGCCTGGGATGAAGCCCAGGTGAGGAGCATGGCCATCATGGCCGCCACCCAGGCAACAAGAGCCACCAGGAGGAGACAGCGGGTGGAGGCGGCCCTGGGGCTGCTGGAGCGCTTGGTGGCCGCGTGTGACGAAGCCACCGCGTTCCCCCGGGAGCTGCAGCACAGGGTTGGGGACATCAAGGCTGCCCTGAAGGGGACAAATGAGGCATCCCCCAATGTCCCTGAGGACTTGGTGGCCAAGGTGGCCGAGGTCGAGCGGCTGTGGGAGGCCAATGCCCACCTGGTCAAAGGTCACCTGGAGGGGGCAGTTGGAGACATCTTCAAGTTCTATTTCGATGGTAGTCGCGATAGCACCACTGGGGTGGCTGAGCGGTGCCAGAGAGCCATCAAGGACATCCCAAGGCTCCTTCGACCCCGAAAGTGTCCCCAAGGTTTCCCCAAGGTGTCCCCAGTGAGCAAGGAGCTGCAAGAGGTGCGACAGGGTGGGGAAAGGGGTTGTGGGAGAGGGGTTGAGAGGGGGATGGGAGGGACACAAAGGGTGGAGGGGGGTGGCAGAGGGAACAAGAGGCTGACAGAAGGATGGAGGGAATAAAGGAGACCCTTTGGGGGCTGGAGGCCACCCCAGGAGGCCGCAAGTTCTACCAGATCTCTGACACCTCCCCTGTCCTCTCCCCAGCTGTCTCTGGTCCTGCTGCAGCCACAGGTCACCGTGGTGGCCACCCTGGGGGAGCTGCTGGCCACCCTGCCCAGGGTGGACGAGGAGATGCTGGTGTTCATGTCTCCCGGTTGCCCGCACTGGGTTCTGGAGGAATTCACCAATGAGCTCTGGGCCACTATGAACTGCATTGATGACACCTGCAGGCGCCACAATGTCACCTCCAATGATGATGACCCTGTCACCTCCCTGAGCCAGGTCCTGGCCACCTACAAGAGCACCCCATGGACAACCCGGAAGCGTGTGACAATGGCAGCTAGTGAGTGGCAGGGGTCGGTGGACGCGCTCGTGAAAAGCTGGGCCCAGGTTGCCAGGAAGGCCACCAAGCTCTACAACACCTGCAAGAAGGTGGCCACTGAAGCGGCCAAAAGAGCGGCCACCACCACCACCTGGGCCAGGGAGCTGCAGGACAAGGCTGCCCGTTATGGGACAGCTCAGGAAAACAAGGGAGAGCTGGGTCAGGCCCTGGGCAGGGAGGAGGGGGCCAAGGTGAGGAGAGATGCCGTGGTGGCTGCCAGCGAGGCAGCAAGGGCCACCATGGTGAGACAGCTGATGGAGGCAGCCCTGAGGCCTCTGGAGCGCTTGGTGGCCGCGTGTGAGGAAGCCACCGCGTTCCCCCAGGAGCTGCAGCGCCTGCTCAGGGACATCGAGACCACCCTGAAGGGGACAAAGGAGGTGTCCTCCAAAGTCCCTGAGGATTTGGTGGCCAAGGTGGCCGAGGCCGAGCGGCTGTGGGAGGCCAACGCCTGCCTGGCCAAGTATCACCTACTGGGTACACTTCAAGACATCATTGGCTTCTATTTCACCTGTGGGACCACCAGCCCCACTGCCTGTGGGGTGGCTGAGCGGTGCCAAAGAGCCACTGAGGACATCCCAAGGCTCCTTCAACCTCCAGAGAGTATCCAAAACATTACCAAGGTGTCCCCAGTGAGCATGGAGCTCCAAGAGGTGTGACGGGGGTGGGGGAGAGGGGGACAGAGGGAACACTGGGGTGGAAGGGGTGGCAATGGGGGAATAGGGGGGACACAGGAAGGATTGCAGGAGGGGACAGGGGGTCACAAAGGGGACAGGAGGGAGTGGCAGGAAGGGGGGAGGTGACAGAGGGGTGGAGGGGAAAGGGGGGATGAGGGGACACGTTGGGGGAGAGGGCAGATGGGGGCTGGGGGAGTGGCAGAGTGGACAGCAATGGGAGCACTGGGTGGAACGGGCTATGAGGGGATGGACAGGGGGTGACAGAGGGAACAAGAGGCTGACAAAGGGACGGAGGGGACAAAAGGGACACCTCAGTGGATGTGGAACACCCAGCAGGCTGTAAGTGCCACCAGGTCCCTGACACGTCCTCTGTCCCCTCCCCAGTTGTCCCCGGCACTGCTGCAGCCACAGGTCACCGTGGTGGCCATCCTGGGTGAGCTGCTGGCCACCCTGCCCAGGCAGGATGAGGAGATGCTGCCCGTGTCCACAGTGAGACTGTACTGGGACCTGGTGGACTTCACTGAGAACCTCCGCGTCACCCTGTACTGCACAGATGACACTTGGTGGCACCGCAATGTCACTGACAATGATGATGACCCTGCCACCTACAATGATGGTGACCCTCTCACCTCCCTCAGCCAGGCCTTGGCTGCCTACGAGAGCACCCCATGGACCGCCTGGGACCGTGTGACAATGGTGGCCAGCAAGTGGCAGGGGTCGGTGTCCGTGCTTGTGGAGAGGTGGGTCCAACTGGCCAGGAGGGCCACCAAGATCACCAACACCTGCAAGGAGGTGGCCACTGAGGTGGCCGACATGGTGGCCACTGCCTCTGCCCAGGCCAGGGAGCTGCAGGACATGGCTCCCTGTGATGGGACAGCTCAGGAAAACATGGTGGAGCTGGGTCAGGCCCTGGGCAGGGAGGAGGGGGCCGAAGTGGTGGCCGGGCATGGAGCCCAGGTGAGGGAACAGGCCATGGTGGCTGCCAGTGAGGCAACAAGGGCCACCATGGTGAGACAGCGGCTGGAGGCGGCCCTGTGGCTGCTGGAGCGCTTGGTGGCCACATGTGACAAAGCCACCGCCTTCCCCCGAGAGCTGCAGCGCCTGCTCAGGGACATCGAGTCTGCCATGAAGGGGACAAATTGGGTGTCCCCTGATGTGCCTGGGGGCTTGGTGGCCAAGGTGGCCGAGGTCGAGTGGCTGTGGGAGGTGAACGCCCGCCTGGCTAAGGGTCACCTGGTGGGGGCAGTTCCAGATGCCATCAAGTTCTTGTTCACTGGTTGTCCAAGCAACCCCAGTGCCTGTGGGGTGGCCAAGCGGTGCCAAAGAGCCACCGAGGACATCCCAAGGCTCCTTCAACCCCTGGAGTTTCCCCAGAGCATTCCTGAGATGTCCCCAGTGACCATGGAGCTCCAAGAGGTGCGATGGGGGTGTGGGGGGAGAGAGTGGGACAGAGGGGACACTGTCGGAGGAGGGGTCACAGGGGATGGGAGGGACAGGGTGAGAGGGGACAGGGGGGCTGGTGGTTGTTGGCAGCCCGGACAAGTGGCTGACAAAGGGACGGAGGGGCAAAGGGCTCCCCTCCGGGGCAGAGGGGCCAACCCAGGAGGCCACAAGTGCCACCAGGTCCCTGATACCTCCCCTGTCCCCTCCCCAGGTGTCGCCTCTGCAGCTGCAGGTGATGGTGGACGTGGTGGCCACCCTGGGCAAGGTGGTGGAAACCATGACTGGGCCACACGGGGCCACGTGCCTGTACCATTCCCAAGACTCCCTGCATGAAAACATGCAGAACTTCACCCGGAGGCTCCGTAAGATCCTGAACCAGCATGGTGTCACCTCCCATGGTCACCCTGTGGTCCCCTCCTTGGGCCGAGCCCTGGCCACCCTCAGGGCTACACTGGGGGCCACTTGGGCCAATGTGAGAGCCACGGCCAAGGCCTGGCGGGAGATGGTGGCCAAGCTTGTGGACAGCTGGGACCAGTTGGCCAGAGAGGCCACCAAGCTCCGAGATGACTGCAGGAAGGTGATTACAGCTCGGCAGCTGATGGTGGCCCTGATCAGGGAGGAGGTGACTTGGGAAATGGCCCCGCACGATGCCCCGGTGGCTGCAGCCACCAATGAGGCCATGGGAGAAGCTGTGGTGGCCACCAGGTGGGAAATGGTGGCCACCAGGTGGGGACCTTGGGCAGTGGTGGCCTTGGAGACACTGCAGCGCTTGGTGGCTGCATGTGACAGAGTCACCTTGTTCTACTGGAACTTGGAGTGGCAGCTCAGGGACATCGAGGCCATCCTGAAGGGGACAAACGAGGCGTCCCCTGAAGTCCCCCAGACCAAGCTGGATGAAGTGGCAGAGTCTGAGCGGCTGTGGCGTGCCAGCACCCGCCTGGCCAAGGATCACCTGCTGGGGATACTTGAGCTCATTGACAACATCCTCTTGAGTCCCTCTGGTGGCCAAGGTGTCTCCAGTGGCCCCAGTAGCTGCACAGTGGCCGAGCAGTGTCAAAAGGCCATCAAGGACATCCCAAGTCTGCTGCGGGGACAGTGATGCCACTGCTGTGAGTTCATCAGGGTAGTGATGTCACTGGAGAGACTTGTGGACACTTGAGTGCCATCAGCTCCTTGTGTCACCAAGAGCCCCTCCAGTGCCACCAGTTCCTCAAGTGCCACCAGCTCCTTGTGTCACCAAGAGCACCTCCAGTGCCAGCAACTCTCAAGTGCCACCAGCTCTTCATGTCACCAAGAGCCCCTCAAGTGTCACCAGCTCCTCGAGTGCCAGCAGCTCTTCGTGTCACCAAGAGCCCTCAAGTGCCAGCAGCTCCTCAACTGCCAGCAGCTACTCGTGTCAGCAAGAGCCCCGCAAGTGCCATCTGCCTGGGGCAGAACTGGTGCCTCTGGGCTGCTGGTAGTGCCATGTCCCTGGTGCTACCTCTGCAGTGTCCCCATGTCCCTGCAGAGGGAACACGAGGGGTGGCAGAGGGGACGGGGGGTGGCAGGAGAGAACAGGGGGTCACAAAGAGACAGAGGGGACAGCAGAGCCCTCCAGGGCAAGTGCCACCAGGTCCCTGACACCTCTCCTGTCCTCCTCCCAGGTGTCCCCTCCACAGCTGCAGGCTCTGGTGGCCATGGTGGCCACCCTGGGTGAGGTGGTGTCCACCCAGTCAGGGCCACACAGGGGCAAGTTCCGACACAAGCCCCCAAACTCCCTGCATGAGGACCTGGAGAACTTCACCCAGAGCCTCCGTAGGACCCTGAATCACAGCAGTGTCACCTCCCTGGGCCACCGTGGTGTCCCCTGTCTGGGCTGGACCCTGACCACCCTCAGGGCCACCCCTGGGCCCACCTGAGCCGATGTGAGAGCCGTGGGCAGCGCCTGGCGGGAGTTGGTGGCTGCACGCGAGGAGTGATGGAAACAGCTGGTCGAGGAGGTCACCAAGCTCTGTGATGCCTGCGAGGACGCGGCCCTCGCCTGGGCCAGGGACCAGCAGGACAAGGCCACCAGCAGGGGTCTTAAATGACTATTTAATAATTGGCTTCTGCAATTCTGCATTGGTTTCTGCAATTCTGCATTGACTGCTGCAATTCTGCATTGGCTGCTGCAATCCTGCATTGACTTTTACCAAAAAACACTTTCAGAAGAATTTTGCTCTGGTACTGGATTATTGATTTTTGATAATTCCTTGTAGCTGCCTGCTGGTACAATATAATAGATCAGTTTATCTGTGTAGGCAATTTAATGCTGGAGTAATAAATAGATATTATATCATGAGCCTTAAAATATTAAAAATAGACAAATATTAAATAGACAAACAATAAATATTAAAATAGGGACTATGCAATGTTAAAATGATTTTGTGTAACTGACTCAGGTGTAAAACAATTCCCTTGTTTCTCACACCCAGGCCCAGCCTCTCCAGGTGATGATAACAGTGACACAAACCTGAGAAGAATTCATTAATTGATCAGTAGGTGTGAAACAACAGGATGGAACCAGGAGAAGAAATCAAATATATTGACCTAATCTACAGAATGTCCTGCAGACAAGACAGAGGTTCAAACCACACAAGAGTTCCTGGAACATCCAAACCTCCCGGGAATGTTTGAATAATGTCTGAACTCAGGAATGTGTTTGTAGCCCTGCAGTGGAACCAGATCTGGAGAACGATGGGTTAAGTTAAGGAGGAGTTTTTGGCCAAGTGCCACAATCCTTTTATAGCCCTTATTAAACTTTTACAGTTTTCGAAGAGTGAGCTTTGTTTTGCACACCCGGCTGTGGTTTGGGGGCCCTCCCGTTGCTGAGCACTGACCCCGCCCCGGGTGTCGCTGGAACCCCCAAAAACCGCAGCTACCACCAGCCCTTGTTGGGGGTTGGGTTTTCTCTGTTCTTTCCTTGTTACTTGTGGAATTTTTTTCCCACGGAGTTGCTGAGAGGCGCTGATGGCTGAGTTCTTGAGAAGGCGGGGAGGGGGAACTCCTCTGGTTTTTGGGAGTTTCTCTGGGAGGGGGGCACAGAGCTAGTGGGAGAATGGGGGGCAGGGGTTGGGGGCAGCCTCTCTCTGTCGCTCGTTGGCATCGGAGGAGGGCAGCCAGGCTGTCCCTGCAGAGAGAATTCACTGGCACCGCTGGAGCTCAGCCCTGAGGGACCGATCACCGTCTGCTTGTGTGCCCTGGGAATCCTCAAATTTGTGTGCCCCAGGAGTCCTGAATTCCATGTACTCTGGGAGTCGTGAATTTCGTGTGCTCCAGGAATCCTGAACTTAATGTGCCCTGGGAATCCTGAATTTCGTGTTGTTAAAAAAAAGAGCTCTGGGTGCCAAATTGATTTCAGAAAGAAAAAGAAAAAGAAAAAAGAAAAAGAAAAAGAAAGAAAAAGAAAAAGAAAAAGAAAAAGAAAAAGAAAAAGAAAAAGAAAAAGAAAAAGAAAAAGAAAAAGAAAAAGAAAAAGAAAAAGAAAAAGAAAAAGAAAAAGAAAAAGAAAAAGAAAAAGAAAAAGAAAAAGAAAGGTCTAAAGCAGGGGAGCCCACGGGCCAAATGGGAGCATTCCCATCAAGGATGCTGCAGTGCCAGTGCTGGGGCTGCTTCAGCAGCAATGTCCCAGGTAGAGTGGCACAAATTCAGAGGATCAGAATCCCCTTTTTATCCTGTTTTTTGCCCCTTTGGATTGGTTTATTTTTCCATCCTTCATACCTGTGAAGGTGCTTGATTGGCCCATTACAGTGCTGTCCAGGGTAGCAGGTTTTGCTTGGGGTATGGTGCACTTTACTGAGGTGTTTCATGGTATGTTGAATGCTGTATTTCTTATAACTACTCTTTTAAATATGAAATAAATAGTTTTAAAAATATATTTGTATATATATTTAATGTACAAATCTATATTTATATTATATATAACAACATGCAATAATATATAATATATTTTATACATTATAGATATTTAATATATTTATATATTGATATTTATATTAATATATATAAAATCTATTTTTACAAATGAAAAAGAGTAGTTATAAGAAATATAATTTTTACAATA
Source organism: Melospiza melodia melodia (assembly GCF_035770615.1). NCBI lineage: Eukaryota > Metazoa > Chordata > Aves > Passeriformes > Passerellidae > Melospiza > Melospiza melodia. The sequence continues at coordinate 555,253 of NW_026948497.1, read as the reverse complement.
TAATATCCAAACTAAGATATGCAAGCACATGCTTAGCCATCTATCAGCTATTTACAACACTTTCTAACCTATTTATGGCAATTTCCCCATCTGACTATTTGATCGGACTTCTGGCCTGCATCAACCTTTTAAAGTTCAACTTCTACTTTTCTCAGTTTCCCTCACTGTTCAAGCACATCTCTGGCATTCTGATCACTCTGCTCTTTCATTAACATGACTTTTTCACCATTTTTCCCTTCCGCGTTCCCTTGCAGCATGATGCTGCTGTGGACAGTGCTGGTCACTATCCGGACTAGACATGGAATTGCCCCAAATTTCACAGGAGCACAAACACAGACACAAGCACAAGCTCTGTGTCTCTCTCCTGGGACAGGGGAAGAGCTGCCTGCTGCTTCTCAGCGTTCTTCTCCCCTTCTCTCTTGCCAAAGCCTTCACTTCCCCTCTCTGTCCCAAGTTCTCACCTCCCTCACGCGGCCGCACGGCTTCCCCTGCCCCATTCAGCCCGCAGCTGAGCAGGAGAGCTCTGACTTCTCTCACAGAGCAGAACTGAAAGAGCTTCCCCTGAGAGTTCTCTGCTTTTAACCCCCTGTGCTCTCAGAAGCGTGTCCATATCCTCAGCAGTCACACCAAATGCCAATATTCCAATCTCAACACTTATTAGTTTAACCACCAAACTCTGAAAAACCTCACTTCCTTTTCAAACCAAAATAATCCCAGAAATTAGAATCTTGATTTGTTATATGTTTCCAATATTTGGATAGGTTTTCTAGTACCCAGAATGGGCTGATACAATCTCCTGAGCATTCAAACATGTTTTTTCTTTTTCACTGTATACACATCAGCTTCCAGTTTTTTCTATTGGTCAATATGAATGGGGAGTTTCTGCGATCCACCTGGTGCGTCTGTGTCATTTGGGGCCAGATATCTTTTACATGGAGTTTCTCCTACGTCTCTAGGATACATTTTCCCTTTTCTTGATCATCACTCTTCCCCTGTTATGGTTGATTTTATCTTCCACTCTCCTTCCCTTGTTTTGGGTACTACCATATTTTTCTTGATATAATCCATTTAAAAATATCTTTGGGACCTAAACTGATACTGTCAGTTTGTCCCATGGCCAAATTTTACTTAAGTGTGTCCCCCCAGTCACCCAGCATTTGGTCTAATTGAATTATTTTGTAATGTTTTCCACCATATAAATAAAAAGATTCTTTCCATCTCTCTGTCCCTCTCTATCCCTGTGTCTTTTCAGTTGCACTTCTTTCTCTTTGAATGCATCCTCTAAGTTGGTTTCACTTTCTTGTTCAAAACACACCCATCTTCCTTTCACAGGGGACTCTCCTGACATCTTCTGGCTGGAGTTTGCAATGGTTTTAGCCAGCTGTGAAAAATGCATATTTTATTATTGGCTTTTCGCAAATATCAAAATGAATTCTGTGTGTTATGTTAGGAAGTTATACTGTATTAATTCTTTAAAGTAGTGTGTTAAGTAGAGTTTTAAATTAAAACATAATGTTTAAATAGAAACTATGTATGTTGGATATTTTTTAAAGAAAGGAATGAGGTACTCACACCAGATAGCAGCCACAGGATACCCAAATCTTTCAGAGAAAGAGAATTTATTGTTCCATTATCTGAAGAAATGAACTTCCTCCCGCCTTGCTCAGCCATGAAGTCAGGATTCAGAGGATGAAGTTGACACTGACCAGACAGGATCCTGTGTTTGAATGGAATTTATGCATCATGTATGAGGTGAATGAATATGCAACAGGCTATTGCTTTTAAGCTTTTAAGGATTAATCTTCTGTTACTGGGTGTCCCTTTTTTGGGCTTATTTTGCCCAGAAAGAGGTACCTGGACTCTTCATAACTCCTTATTTTTATTGTCTCATATTTTCCTTGTCCCAATATTCCAAATTTTTATTACTCTATTTTAATTCCAATTTTCAAATTTTTATTACTAATTATATTACTATTTTTATAACCATTTTATTGCTTTTGAATTTGTAAAATTCTAAAACCAAGTGATTGGTGTTTTTCACAGATATTATGAGAGTATGATCAACGGCCCCCTGCAGGCTCATGTCTCTGCTGTGGTCAAGGAAATCAAAGAGGAGATGAGGGAGATGAGGGAGATGAGGCGAGGAAGATCAATGCAGCACCCGTGAGAGTCACAGGCCCCAAAGTCAGAGCCCAACGTCTCCAAGCTCGACAGAGAGGGTGCACCCCACGGGCTGACCTGTGGTTCTGTCTGTGTGACCATGGGGAAGACATGGGAAGGTGGGATGGGAAACCCACTTGTGTTGGGAAGGATGAAAGTTTGACAAGAAAGTCTCACAGGTGTGTGTGCTGGGCAGAAAGATTTTTGAATGTAGAATCTGAAGAAGGAATGGAGATGGAAGCAAGTTTTGATACAGAAGAAAAGAATTGCTGAGCCAGTCTCACTGGATAACCAAGGAGTCAAGGGGTGTGTTTGTTAGAAGGGGTTTTTATGGCTTAGAGCAAAGGACAAACCCACCCCAAGCAAGAAGATGTTTTTACCAAGCAGAAAGATTACACAGCCAAACAAGCCTGCCGATGTTGCAAGCAGAAAAAAGGTCTCAGAATTTTCCACTGCAAGAAAATTGGAAAAAATCTTCTATCTTGAACTATAATGTACTAACTTTTAGTGATTGGAGATCAGTAACATGAATATGGTAATTAGAGTAGTTATGATAGTCTGTAGGTAAAAGTTAAGGTATAAATTTGTTCTACTGTATTAAGATGCTCAGCAAAGAAAAGTATCTAATGCAATGTAACCAAAACCAAAGGGTCTCCAGGCCTGCCTGCAGCTGGAGCTGACAGCTGTAGGCACAGGCTCTGTCACCCACAGACCCTGGACTGCTGTAACACCTTGGATGTAATACATTGAATATTGAAGAGCTCCTTGGGGTCTTGCATCTTTTAGTCTGGTGTGGAGAGTTTGGTTCAGGCATGGCTTGAAGAAAAAGGCCATGAAGCCATGAAACTGAGAGAAAAGTAACAGGTAGCTGTGAAGCAGTTCCCAGCCTGACTTCTATAAACAATTAGACTCTTTCAGGCATCATTGTATAAACAATAAAGTTCTCAGGCAGTCTTCTCATAACAAGTGTAACACTCTCTCTGGGAAAAGATGGCACCCTGAGAACAGATGTGGAAGTTTTGGGAACCGTTCGCATCACAGTGAGAACACTGGTTTTGTTTTGTGTAAACAATCAACGGTGTAGTAAAACAAAAGGTGTGGTTAGAGTTTTCTCTGTTAGCCTATCATAAACCTGTATTACAGAATATGCATGAAGTTCGTTAACACTATTATTTAAGCTGACCGATCGATCAATAAATCGAGTTCGATGCATCACAGGATGGTCGTTCTCCCCTCATTTCAACAAATGGTGACCCCGACGTGATAGTGGACACGACGATCGCGACCACCACGGGGATTGCGAACACCACGAGAAGTGAGGACTGGTTCAGGCTCCGAAGCAGCGGGAGCGGCAAATAAGCGCGAAACCAAAGCGGAGAAAAAAAAAGCCGCCGATACGCGCCGTGCCCTGGCGACCATATTAGATGGGTCCAGCTGATACGTGTGGCCGACGCCTTGGAAAACGCTGCTAGGTAAAAGTGCGCACTTAAAAGGGGTATGGAAAGGCAAGCCACATATGAACCTTTTATTATGTTTTTGCAAAAAAGGCAAATTAAGGGAATAGACTTACGGAAGGAATTGCAAGGTCTTTTGGCTTATGGTCTGGAATGGGGAGTCTTCGTGAATCCCAACACAGTTTACGAGTTAACGGAATTGCGTGAATTCGGTGATTTATTGTCAGAGGCTGCTTTAGAGAGTGGTAAAACTGCCAAGAAGCTAGGCAAGCCATGGCGAGTGATATATGTTTTACTGTTTTACTATCTATCTGAGTGCAAGACAGCGGCCGCAGCTCGCGGAGCTTGCGAGGCTGTGCTACTCTGAACTCGGCACGGGCGCTCCGCCATGGCGAGCAGCCGCGGCGAGCGACGCGGGAGCGGAGGCAGCGGCGGGGAGAGCCGAGCCGCCGCCGCGGGAGCCGAGCCGCGCCGCCCCGGGAGAGAGCGAAGCCGCCGCGGGGGGAGCCGCCACGGGTGCAGCGGTGCCTGCAGCGGAGTCAGCCTGCCGGCGAGTAAACAGAGAGCCGAGCGCAGCGGGGGAGTTTCGCCCGCTCCGACACACGCGCCGCGGGACTGGAGCGCTTTTTGCAGCGGGAGCGTTTCTCCCTCCCCCCACAGCCGGAAAAATCTTCAGTTTAAGACCTAACAGCCTAATGGATGCCTCGGTCTAGGACCTAACAGCCTAATGGATGTAACTTTTGTCAACAAAAGGAAAAGATCCCTGTTGAAATTAAGAAACAAGTGATGGTAAACAAGGAAAGTTAAAGGCACTTTTGTTCTTCCTGGCAGAGACTATGAAACAGAAATCAGTGTACTGTATGCATGGGTCAAATTTCGGCCGATTTGGCTCGGCATTGGTTATGCTGTCTTGAAATCACCTGCATTAACATAGACTTTAACATCAGAAGCCCGGATGGTTCAGTCAGTGGAACATCAGACTCTAAAATTATATTTTGAAAAGTTTAAAAATGTTAAGATGTGTTGGATTGATTGTATGAGTGAGATGTTGTGAGTGTGCTTTTTGGTATAGAAATGCTATAGCAAACACATGAAGAAAGTTATTTTAGCTTAATATTTTAGAATCAGGCCTGTAAGTAAGTTATAGTAAATGCTATATTTTATTTCTATAGTAAGTTTTATCCGTTGCTAAGTAGTTTAAGTTGAATTATCTATTAAGTGCCGTTAAATGTTAAATACTGTTAAGGTTTAGTTTTGTTAAGTTGATCTCCTGTTAAGTTTAAGTGTTATTAAGTTTAAATAAAGCTAGATTCTGTTTAAATTATATTAGGTTTAGGTTAAGTTAGATTCTGTTAAGTTTGATCTTACATTATTTACAAATAAGTCTGTTATTTAAAGTCAGTTAAGTTTTGTTATAGTTAAGTTTTATTAGAATTAAGAGATTTTACATGTAAGTTCTGTTGATTTGAAAATCTATTAAGTTTAAGTAAAGATAAGTTTAAGTAATGTTAAGATCTATTAAGTTTAAATATTTTAATTTTAAGTATTTTAAGTATAAGTGCTGTTAAGTTTAAGTGATGTTAGATAGATTTATGCTTTTACGATAGGCGTTTATTTTATGGCTTGTGTGCAAAGTGTTGTTGTGAACTTCAGAGAAACCTTGCTAGCTGAAAATACTATTTAATTATTAGAATTGCCTATTCTTATGTTGCAAAGAGTGTAACACAGCTAGCCCATAGAATTTTGAAGCCAGTTAAGTTCTGTTAATTTACAAATAAGTCTGCTAAGTTAAATATTTTAAGTGCTTTAAGTGTATACTATTTTCTCACCACTCCAAATCAACAAAGGACTGAGAATCGCCCAGCTGATGCCATTTCAGCCAAATGACTAAAGGATTACAGACTGTAAAACTGATTTTGAACTTTTCTGAGAGGCCCGGGGAAGGGGTGGATGTGAAAATCTCAAGGACAAAAAAGGATTGTTTTCAGACTTGCCGTTCACCTCCTCTCCAGGTTCACATGAATGAAAACAGCTAACAGCTGTCTTTTCTTAGTCCAATTACCACCTATCTTGCAATGCCTGATAAGGCCGGACATTGTGGCTCAGCTGGGGGTGCATTTAACCCTTTGGGATAACACGCCGTTGCCGGACGACCAGAGAACTGATAGACATTATTGAATCATTATCATCTTTCTATATAAAAGGACCGGCAAAAGAGAACTGCCTTGAATGTCACAGCCCCAATTGTGCTGCTTGGGTTGCACTGTGTTGTGGGGGTTGTGACAGGACTTTTTGGGTGGACCAGTTGTCACTTTTTCATTTATGGTGTAATACCTGTAATTATAGACATAACTGGGAACATAATTGGGAGTGTGCACTACGGAATGAAACAAGACTAAACACTGCCTCAGCTTTAGATCTTTATGAATCGCATGAGCAGAAAATCTTAGCTTATTATCGGTGGGAGGTACAGTGTATTTTGAAAAGGATTAAAGCTCAAAGTGCATCATATATAACCTCTGTAAGGTGTAAAAAACTGGTGCCTTTAACACAACATTCCGTTGTAGGGCCTATAAAAGGAGATCCCAATCAGGCATTAGACAATTGCATTAGAAGGTTACAAAGGTGTGGTCTTCGGGCCTCGGGAACAGTAAGGTTAAAAACTGATAAGAAGAAGAAGGTCAAAGTAAAACCAGGAAAATGAGGTTTCCTTTTATTATATTACTTGGTGTAGTGGTAGCTGAAGAATTAAAGGTAACACATTTTAGTCAATCTAGAGATAATGTATGATTAATACCTGCTAGGCAGATTAATCAGACATCGCTTTGTCTCAGCATTGGAGGAGTTACTAACCCCTTTCAAACATGTTTGGTAGGACTTCCAGTATGGTCTCCTCAAGAATTCTGCAGTTTTATTAATAACCGTGCCTTATGTATGCACAGTATGGTAAATATTAAATTGCCTAAAGGGTATACTGCCAGTCAGAGTGACGGCTACCGCCAATGCCTGCTAATTCAATCACTTAATATTCCTTTGCATTCTCCACCTGAGGAGTTGGAGCTTTTCGGAAGTGCAAATGCTAGCATGACCAGCACTTCCGACGGTGGGTGGTTTAGCTTTGATTATTCTAATCCTCAAAAGATGAATCAACATACACAAACGTGGGCTACCCTGGATTCAGCTCTAAAGCCAAACATAGTGTCTAAACAACTCTACAACCATTGTAAAGGCTCTAGCATCATAACACCTAAGAAATTACCTACGGGTATATTTCTAATTTGTGGAGATAGAGCCTGGAATGGTATACCTGCCCAGCCTCAGGGTGGACCTTGTTATTTAGGCAAGTTATCTTTATTCCACCCTAATGTATCTGTGCTAATGCAATTAAGCCATAAGATAAGCAGGCAAAAGCGTAGCTTACATAATTTAGACTGTAGTCAAATAGGAGATCCGTGGTTCTGGAGTAAATTTAAGCAAGTGATGGTTTCAGCTTTCCTGCCATGGGGTGCTGCAAGCAAAGCATTGACTCTAGCAAAACAAATAAGGTGTTGAGCTAAGGGTGAACTGAATAAAACTTCACAGATATTGGATATGTTAACTTCAGATGTACAGAGTGTTAATCACGCTGTTCTGCAAAGTAGAGCTGCCATGGAGTTTCTTACTATTAGCACAAGGCCATGGGTGTGAGGAGTTTGAAGGGATGTGTTGCATGAACTTGTCTGATCATTCTGTATCTATTCATGCTAAGTTAAAAGAGCTACGGCTAGGTTTTAACAAACTTAAGGAAGAAGAAGGATTGGGTATTGATGAGTGGCTGAAAAGTTTCGGATTGGGACCCTGGCTAAGAAACCTTATAACATATGCTATAGGGGTATTAGGGGTACTCTTATTACTTTTACTTATATTACCTTGTTTCTGTAGTTGTATTCAGAAGATGGTTAGTAGGATGATAGAGAATACCTGGCAAACTAACCTCCTTTCTCTTAAAGAAAAAAGCGGGGGAAGTGTGGAGAGTTTGGTTCAGGCATGGCTTGAAGAAAAAGGCCATGAAGCCATGAAACTGAGAGAAAAGTAACAGGTAGCTGTGAAGCAGTTCCCAGCCTGACTTCTATAAACAATTAGACTCTTTCAGGCATCATTGTATAAACAATAAAGTTCTCAGGCAGTCTTCTCATAACAAGTGTAACACTCTCTCTGGGAAAAGATGGCACCCTGAGAACAGATGTGGAAGTTTTGGGAACCGTTCGCATCACAGTGAGAACACTGGTTTTGTTTTGTGTAAACAATCAACGGTGTAGTAAAACAAAAGGTGTGGTTAGAGTTTTCTCTGTTAGCCTATCATAAACCTGTATTACAGAATATGCATGAAGTTCGTTAACACTATTATTTAAGCTGACCGATCGATCAATAAATCGAGTTCGATGCATCACAGGATGGTCGTTCTCCCCTCATTTCAACAGTCTGGCTCTTACGGTGGCATCCAACATGTGGCACCATTAGTAAGAGGGATTAGTAAGAGCCAGAATGAGGGATGTGGGTCTCCAGGCCTGCCTGCAGCTGGAGCTGACATTGCAGGCACAGGCTCAGTCATCCACGACCCTGGACTGCTGTAATGTCTTGGATGTAAGAAACTGGATATTGAAGAGGCACATGGAGTCCCACATCCCTCATTTCGGCTCTTACGGTGGTGCCCATCGTGGGGCACCATTAGCACGAGCGTGAATGAAGGATGTGGGTCTCCAGGCCTGCCTGCAGCTGGAGCTGACAGCTCTAGGCACAGGCTCTATCCCCCATGACCCTGGACTGCTGTAATGTCTTGGACGTAATAAACTGCATTTTGAAGAGCTGCCTGGAGTCCCATAGCCCTCATTTTGGCTCTTACGGTGGCAACCAATGTGGGGAACCATTAGTACGAGCATGAATGAAGGATGTGGGTCTCCAGGCCTGCCTGCAGCTTGGGCTGACATTTGTAAGCACAGGCTCTGTCACCCACAGACCCTGGACTGCTGTAACACCTTGGATGTAATACATTGCATATTGAAGAGGTCCTTGGGGTCTTGCATCTTTCAGTCTGACTCTTAAGGTGGCGCCCAGCGTGGGGCACCATTAGTAAAAGGGATTAGTAAGAGCCAGAATGAGGGATGTGGGTCTCCAGGCCTGCCTGCAGCTGGAGCACACACCTGCAGGCACAGGCTTGGTCACCCATGACCCTGGGCTGCTGTAATGTCTTGGATGTAAGACACTGGATTTTGAAGAGCCGCCTGGAGTCCCACATCCCACATTTCAGCTCTTACGGTGGCACCCAACGTGGGGCACCATTAGTCAGAGCCTGAATGAGTGATTCAGGTCTCCAGGCCTGCCTGCAGCTGGCAGCTGACAACTGTAGGCACAGCCTCGATCACCCACGACCCTGGAATGTTGTAATCTCTTGGATGTAATAAACTGCATTTTGAAGAGCAGCCTGGAGTCCCACATTCCTCATTTCGGCTCTTACACCCCCTCATCCACATATGAGATGGAAGGGTCCCCCTGGGAACTCCGAGAGCTACAAAACCCAGAACTCCTCCAAGTTGCGTCAAACTTTTTCCACTGCACCAGCAGTGTTCCCATGTCTATCGTGCCATCATCAAAAAGCGCTTGGCCTCCCACAAGAGGCCACGCCTCCCTAGAGAATGCCTCTGCAGGGTTGGAAAAAACTCCTTTCTCTCTGGCCCACAGAAATAATCTTTCAAAATCACTCCTGGAAATGAAAACCCGTTTCTACTCCATGAGACCCTTCCAGAGGTCCAAACCCAGAGAATCCTCCATGAAACCAACAGGATTTGCTGTTATCTCAAGAGCTGCAGGCAAAGTGCCAAAGGGCTCACAGTCACCATGCCAAAACAGGGAGGGGGAGTAAAACGATATGACCTCACCCATGGCTGTTCCACACACGGCAGCCACCGGATGTCGCTACAGGACAGGAAATAACATGACATGGACACTCAGCTCTCCCAAAGTAAAAAAGAGCACTTTTAATTTCTGACTCCAACATTTACAGATTTCCAAAAGTGACAGTGGATTGGAGGGTGAAAGTGCCACCTCACCAATGACACTGGACAAACCAGCAGTCCATTAAATTTCTACTCCTCCATAAAGGAATGCAAAACAATAAGAAGGTATATACATAAGGTGCGTGAGAAAGTTCATTACAAGAATGTAAACATCAGTAGGTTCAGAAAAACTTAAAAAATTAGGGTGACAGTGCAATGTTTTTTCCTTTTCTTCTGTTTCTGAGCCCGTCAGTACCTTGCCCTATGACTCAGAGATAACTCCCTCCAGGAGCCATTTCTGTTGGATGGGCAATCAAGGACCAATCATGACTCAGAATGATATCAGCCCATTGGGAGATGCTCTGCCCAGGGGGGAGGAGCTCAGCATCCCCGCCTGGATATCATCTGGGCTTTGGGACAGAACAGGCAGCCCTTACCCACTGGTTTCCAGGGGACAAGAGCTGCCAGATCTTTTCTATGGAATCACCACTTCAACAAGACCCTTTCATCTGGACTGCTGCCACCACCCTAACTAGCAGGGTGTCAGGTTGTATTCTGACTCTGTCAGTGGTTTCATTTTGTATTATTGCATGTCTTTTGGGATTTTTTTTCCTTTTCCTAATAAATTGTATTCCTGACTTGGACTCTTTCACTGGTTTTGCTTTCAAACCAGAATATAAGTTTGGCGCCCAACATGGAACAGCAAGGTTTATGTTCAAGGACCTGGTTACACTTGGTGGATAATGCCGAAGTACGGAGAAACCATTGTGTACCACAGGGAGACCTAGTTTTAACTGAGATCTGTGTGTAAGGTTTCATTCTGCATTTTATCTATATCTATATCTATATCTATATCTATATCTATATCTATATCTATATCTATATCTATATCTATATCTATATCTATATCTATATCTATATCTATATCTATATCTATAAATCTATACATTGCTATATCTTTCATATACATTATATGGACATTATAAATTTTTACATCTTTTTCTTTTGTATTTCATGTATTTTGGGTTTGTTCCCTTTTCCTAATAAATGGTATTTCTGACTTGGAATCTCTCACTGGTTTTACTTTCAAATCAGAACAATTGGCCACTGGCGATGGTGGTTTCGCTTGATTGGCCAATTGGATCCACATGTGTGTTGGGACTGTCAGGCAAGGGCCATGGGTTTTTCTTAGTAGTAAAGGATGGTACAACAAAGGGATTGATCAGCCTGCTGCAATCATGGAGTCAATGCTCATTATTCCCCGCTGGGCACCGCTGCACCGAGAGGGACTGATGATTTTTCTTTCAGCACTGGACAGTCCTTTTTCCAATGTTCCCATTTCTTACAGGATGCACTCTGAGCCTCCTCCGCAGGGGAAGCTTTCTTGGGTGACTTTTCCTGAGTTGCCTTCTTGCTAAACTGGGATTAACTCTTTCAATTGGGCCCTGTCTCAAAACACCTTCCAGGCAACCTCCAGCAGTTAATCTATTACTTGAACTCACTTTATCTTTTCTTCTTATATCATTTGAAGCCTGACCCACACAAAACAAAACCAGATGTGCTTTACCATCAGCTGATTCAGGATCTTGATCAGTATATTTGATGGCAGTTTCTCTTCACTTGTTTAAAAAATCAGTGGGTGATTCATCATAATTTTGCCTCACTTGGTGAAGCTTTGATCAATTTACAGCTCTAGAGACCCCATGTTTTAACCCACATTCCACGAGGCTTTGGTATCATTTTAATTTTGCCATCTGCTCGGGTGTATATGCATCCCACCCAGGGTTTCCAAAGGGAAATATCTCAGTGACAGCACCTTGAAGCAGCTCCCTGGCTGTGCTCCCCTCGAGCAACATTGGGATGGATTTATTGACCACTCGTCTCTCAGTGGGGTCAGTGATGTGTCTGACACAGAGTTCAGATCAGAACAGGCTGATTTATAGAGACAATATGAATAATTAATTAATTAATTTATAAGCTGTACAGTGCACACATGAACTGATAGATTATATTGCACCAACCAGCAGCTACAAGGTGTCACCGATAATCAATATCAGTATCAAATACCATACCAAATTCCTGGTGATCAATACAATGTGCAAAAGGCAATACAAAAGTGCAAAAGGCAATTATTAAATTTTCATTTACTACTCGGCTCTGCTGCAGGCACAGTGCAAACCTGGAAGCTCTTGAGGGGACTCATTCACCCTGTCCTGTGTCCCTGAGTGTCCCCAGAGTTTCCCTGAGCGTCCCCTGAGTATCCCCCAGAGTGTCCCTGACTGTCCTTGAGTGTCCCCAGGGACGTCATTCCTACCAGGATTTGGTACAATATCATTGAAAATTCCCCAGATTTATCTCAAACACTGCACGGGGAGGGCACAGGTGATCGCAGTGATGTCTCTGATGATGTCACTGCCCCTATGTGAAACTTTCCTGCAGCAGCCTTGGGATGTCCTTGATGGCTTTTTGGCACCGCTCAGCCACCGTGTGGCTGCCAGGGCCACCAGGCGCACCGCAGCCACCACAGGGACTCAAGAGGATGTTGTCAATGTCCTCAAGTGTCCCCAGCAGGTGATCCTTGGCAAGGCGGGTGCTGGCCTCCCACAGACACTCAAACTTGGCCACTTTGGCCATCAAGGCCTGGAGGACATCAGGGGACGCCTCGTTTGTCCCCTTCAGGATGGTCTCAATGTCCCTAAGCCGCCACTCCACGTTCCAGTAGAACAAGGTGGCCTTGTCACATGCGGCCACCAAGTGATACAGCAGCCCCAGGGCCACCACTGCCCAATGTCCCCTCCTGGTGGCCACTACAGCCTCTCTCATGGCCTCAACGTTGGCTGCCACCTCCTGGCCATCATGCGTGGCCATTTCCAAGGTTACCTCCTCCTTAGCCAGGGCCACCATCAGCAGCTGCTCCATGACCATCTTCTCACAGAGCTTGGTGGCCTCCCTGGCCAGCCAGTCCCAGCTGTCCACGAGCTTGGCCACCAACTCCCGCCATGCCTTGGCCACGGCTCTGACATCGGCCCAGGCAGTCCTGGGGGTGGCCCAGAGAGTGGCCAGGGCCCTGCTCAGGGTGGGGACACCGGAGTGGCCCAGGGAGGTGACACCGCCATGGTCCAAGATCGAACGGAGGCTCCGGGTGAATCTCCTCAGGTCCTCATGCAGGGACATTGGTGACTCATGTAGGCCCTTGTCCCTGTGTGGCCAAGGCAGGGTGGCCACCACCTCACCCAGGGTGGCCACCACAGCCACCAGCACTTGCAGCTGTGGAGGGGACACCTGAGGAGGGGACAGGGGAGGTGTCAGGAACCTGGTGGCACTTACAGCCTCCTTTGGTGGTCCCTGTGCCCCAGAGGGGTCCCCTTTGTCCATTTGTCCCTTTGTCGAGTCTTGTCCCCGCTGCCACCCACCACCAGACACCATGTTCTTCCCAGTATTCCCTCCGCCCCACTCTCCTCCACCCCCTATCGCACCTCTTGGGGCTCCATGCACACTGGGGATATCTTGGGGACGTTCTGGGGACGCTCTGGAGATTGAAGGAGCCTTGGGATGTCCTCGATGGCTCTTTTGCACTGCTCGGCCACCTCACGGGCGCTGGGGCTGGCAGGACCACCATTGAAATAGAATTTTATGATGTCATTAAGTGTCTGCCGCAGGTGATCCTTGGCCAGGCGGGCATTGGCCTGCCACAGCCGCTCGGCCTCGGCCACCTTGGCCACCAAGTCCTCAGGGACATCGGGGAATGCCTGATTTGTCCCCTTCAGGGTGGCCTCGATGTCCCTGAGCAGGCGCTGCAGCCCCCAGGGGAACGCGGTGGCTTCGTCACACGCGGCCACCAAGCGCTCCAGCAGCCCCAGGGCCGCCTCCACCCGCTGTCTCACCATGGTGGCCCTTGTTGCCTCGCTGGCAGCCACCCTGGCCTCTCTCCTCACCTGGGCTTTGTAGGTGTCCTCCTCCTCCACCTCCCCCTGCCCACCCTGGGCCTGACCCAGCTCCACCATCTTTTCCTGAGCTGTCCCATCACGGGCAGCCTCGTCCTGCAGCTCCCTGGCCCAGCTGGTGCAGAAGGCCTCCCTGTAGGCCGCCTTGGTGGCCAAATCCCTGCAGGTGTTGTGGAGCTTGGTGGCCTTCCTGGCCAGCTTGGCCCACCTGTCCACAAGCACAGACACCGACCCCTGCCAATTGCTGGCCGCCATTGTCACACGGTGCCAGTGGGTCCCTGGGGTGCTCCGGTGTGCAGCCAGGGCCTGGCTCAGGGAGATGACAGGATCATCATCATAGGCGGTGATACTGTGCTGCCACCAGCTGTCCTCAGTGCAGTACAGGGTGACCCGTAGCTCCTTGGTGAATTCCTCCAGGACCCAGTAAAAGCATGCTGGGGACATGAACACAAGCATCTCCTGATCCACCTGCAGGGTGTCCAGCAACTCACCCAGGACGGCCACCACGGTGACCTGTGGCTGCAGCAGGGCTGGGGACAGCTGGGGAGGGGACAGGGGAGGTCTCAGGGACCTGGTGGCACTTACAGCCTCCTGGGGTGGCCCCTGCCCCCGAGAGGTCCCTTTTGTCTCCTCCGTCCCTTTGTCATCCTCTTGTCCCCTCTGCCACACCCTGCCCCTCTCCTCATAGCCCCTCCCACTCCCTGCCCCCAGTGCTGTCCCCTCTGCCACACCCACCACCCCCCGTGTCACCCCTATACCCCACTGCCCCCTCCCGCTCCCCAGTGTTTCCTCTGTCCCATTCTCGCCCCCACAACCATCGCACCTCTTGGAGCTCCATGCTCACTGGGGACATACTGGGGACACCTTGGCGACACTCTCTGGGTAGAAGGAGCCTTGGGATGTCCTCGGTGGCTCTTTGGCACCGCTCGGCCACACCACAGGCACTGCGGCTGACAGGTTCAATATAGATATAGAACTTGAAGATGTAGTCAAGTGTCCCCCGCAGGTGATCCTTGGTCAGGCGGGCGTTGGCCTCCCACAGACGCTCAGCCTCGGCCACCTTGGCCAGCAAGTCCTCGGGCACATCTGGAGACTCCTCATTTGTCCCTTCCAGGGCAGCCTTGATGTCCCCAACCCTGTGCTCCAGCTCCCGGGCGAACGCGGTGGCTTCGTCACACGCGGCCACCAAGCGCTGTAGAGGCCACAGGACCGCCTCCACCCGTTCTCTCTCCATGGTGGCCCTTGTTGCCTTGTTGACAGCTACCATGACCTCTCTCTTCACCTGGGCTTCATGCCCAGCCACCACCTCTGCCCCCTCCTCCCTGCCCACGGCCTGACCCAGCTCCACCATGTTTTCCTGAGCTGTCCCATCACGGGCAGCCTTGTCTTGCAGCACCCTGGCCCGGGCAGTGGCGGTGGCCGCCGTGGTGGCCAACTCAGCGACCACCTCCCTGCAAGCGTTGTGGAGGTTGGTGGCCTTCCTGGCCATCTGGGCCCAGCTGTACACAAGCACAGTCATGGACTCCTGCCACTTCCTGGCTGCCATTCTCACATGGAACCAGGTGGTCCCTGGGATGCTCCTGTAGGCAGCCAGGGCCTGGCTAAAGGACGTGGGAGGTTCACCCTCAGAGGAGTTATTGCAGTGCCACCAGGTGTCATCAGTGGCACACAGGGTGCCCTGGAACTCCGCGGTGATGCCCACCAGTTCACTGTACAGGCACCTTGGGGACTCGAGCAGCATCAGCATCTCCTCATCCTCCCTGGGCAGAGTGTCCAGCAGCTCACCCAGGGTGGCCACCACGGTGACCTGTGGCTGCAGCAGGGCTGGGGACAGCTGGGGAGGGGACAGGGGAGGTGTCAGGGACCTGGTGGCACTTGCGGCCTCCTGCGGCAGCCCCTGTTCCCTCCTGGGGTCCCCCTTTATCCCCTCCCTGGAGGGCTCTGCTGTCCCCTCTCTCTCTTTGTCACCCCCCTCCCTCCCCCCGATCCCTCTGCCCCCTCTGCCACTTCCTGTTGTCTCCCTGCTTCACCGCTCTGTCACCCTCCCCCCTTCCTCCTATGACCTCCTGTCCCATTTCTGAACCCCTGTCCCTCCCAGAACCCCCGTGTCCCCTCTGTCACCCCCGTGTCCCGTCTGTCCCCTCCCCCCCCACCACTCCAGGATTGTCGCACCTTGAGGGGCTCCATGGCAGCTGGGGACACTCCAGGGGCACTCCAGAGAAGCCTTGGGGACACTGAGGGGACACCTTGGGGACCCTCTGGGCATGCTCCGAAGACACTCTGAGGACTCTACAGGTGACAAACACACCTAGATGAAGGTTGGGGACACGCCGGAATGGGGCGCGGCCGGATGGAGGAAGCAGGAAGAGGTGATGTCACTGCCCACCCCCGCCGTGGGACCAGGGCAGAGTCCCCAGTGTCCCCTGATTTCCCCAATGGGACCCCAATGTCCCCTCAGGGTCTCCAACAAGGCTCAAGTGTCCCCTGATGTCCTACTGGGGACACACCAGGGTCATGTTGGGGACACTGTGGGGACATCAGGGACACAGAATTCAGGATTTCCAGAGTACATGAAATTCAGGATTCCCGGGACACACGGAGTTCAGGATTCCCAGAGCACACGAATTTCAGGATTACCGGGCCACACGATCAGACGGTGATCGGTCCCTCAGGGCTGAGCTCCAGCGGTGCCCGTGAATTCTCTCTGCAGGGACAGCCTGGCCGCCTTCCTCCGATGCCAACAAGTGACAGAGAGAGGCTGCTCCCAACCCCTGCCCCCCATTCTCCCGCTGTCTCTGTGCCCCCCTCCCAGAGAAACTCCCAAAAACCAGAGGAGTTCCCCCTCCCCGCCTTCTCAAGCACTCAGCCATCAGCGCCTCTCAGCAACTCCATGGGAAAAAATCCACAAGAAACAAGGAAAGAACAGAGAAAACCCCAACCCCCAACAAGGGCTGGTGGTGGCTGCGGTTTTTGGGGGTTCCAGTGACACCCGGGGCAGGGTCAGTGCTCAGCAGCAGGGGGACCCCAAACCACAGCCGGGTGTGAGAAACAAAGCTCACTCTTTGAAAATTGTAAAAGTTTAATAAGGGCTATAAAAGGATTGTGGCACTTGGCCAAAACACTCATCCCTAACTTAACCCATTGTTCTCCAGATTCGGTTCCACTGCAGGGCTACAAACACATTCCTGAGTTTAGACATTATTCAAACATTCCCGGGAGGTTTGGATGTTCCAGGAACTCTTGTTTGGCTTGAGCGTCTGACTTGTCTGCAGGACATCCTGTAGATTAGGTCCATATATTTGATTTCTTCTCCTGGTTCCATCCTGTGGTTTCAGGATCAATTCATAAATTCCTCTCAGGTTTGTCTCATTGTTGTCACCTGGAGAGGCCGAGCCCAGGCATGAGAAACAATGGAATTGTTTTACCCCTGAGTCAATTACACAAAAGCATTTTAATATTGCATAGTCTCTATTTACCATTGATTATGTGCATATATTTTATATTTGTCGATTTTTAATTTTTTAATACCTATGATATATTGATTTATTACTCCAACATTAAATCGGTTACGGGGTGCACAGATAAACTGATCTATTATATTGTACCAGTGGCATCTACACAGAATTATCAATAATCAATAATCAAGTTCCACTGCAAAATAATTGTGAAAGTATTTTTTTTAAAAGCCAATGCAGAATTTCAGCAGCCAATGTAGGACTGCAGCAGTCAATGCAGAATTGCAGAAGCTAATTATTAAATTATCATTTATGACCCAGCTCTGCTGCAGGCACAGTGGAAATTGGAAGCTCCTGAGGGGACTCAGCCCTGTCCCTGAGTGTCCCTGAGTGTCCTCATGTTGTCCTCAGATTGTCCCTGCATGTTCCTGAGTGTCCCCAGAGTGTCCCTGAGTGTCCTCCCTGATTTTTCCAGAGTATCTCTCCGTGTCCCTGAGCATCCCCAGACTGTCCCAGAGTTCCCCTGTGTGACCCAAGAGTGTCCCTCAGTGTCCCCAGCGACGTCAAACTAGGCATGTCCCATCGGGATTTGGGACAGTATCAATGAAAATTCCCAGAAATTTCCCCAGATTTGTCTCAAATCCCACCTGTGGAGGGGAGAGGGCACAGGTGACAGCAGAGATGTCCCCAATGATGTCGCTGCCCTGATGACATCACAGCAGTGCCATCACTGACCCCGCAGAAGCCTTGGGATGTCCTTGACGGCTTTTTGGCACCGCTCGTCCATTGCGTGGCTGCCAGGGCCATTGGGGCCACCACTGCCACCACAGGGACTCAAGAGGAGGTTGTGGATGTCTCCAAGTGTCCCCAGCAGGTGATGCTTGAACAGGCAGGTGCTGGCCTCCCACAGCCACTCAAATTTGGCCACCACGGCCACCAAGGCCTCGGGGACATTGGAGGATGCCTCTTTTGTCCCCTCCAGGGCAGTCTCATGTCCCTGAGCCGATGCTGCACAGCCCCTGCCGAGGCCACCTCCTCCCACTATATGGCCACTGGCGGCTGCTGGGCCGTGGTCACCGAGTTGCCCCCACCTGTCTCCCTGCAGGTGGACTCATCCTGCAGGTCCCCGGTCTGGGCAGTGGCCTCAGTGGTGGCCTCGGTGGTGGCCTCATCCTCAGTGGCCTCGCAGAACTCAGAGGCCCCCAGGGCAGCGGGTACCAACTCTCTCCAAGCAGGCACCACCGACTCCTGCCAGGCCCAGGCTGAGGCTCTCACCTTGGCCCAGGTGACCCCGGGGTGGACCCGAGGGTGGCCAGGACCTGACTGAGGGAGGGGACATTGCAGTGGCCCAGGGAGGTGACACCACGGTGGTTCAGGGCGTTATGGAGGCTCCAGGCAAAGCTCCTCAGGGACTCTGGGGACACTCTGGGGACACGCGCTGCTGCTCGTCCCTCTGTGGCCCCGTCACAGTGGCCGCCACCTTGCCCAGGGTGGCCGCCACAGCCACCAGAGTCCAGAGCACCTGAGAAGGGGACAGCTGGGTAGGGGACAGGGGAGGTGTCAGGAACCTGGTGGCTCTTGTGGCCTCCTGGGGTGGCCCCTGTTCCCTCCCAGTGTCCCCTTTGTCCCCTCCCTGGAGGGCTCTGCTGTCCCCTCTGTCCCTTTGTCAACCCCTCATCCCCTCTGCCACCCCCTGCCACCCTCCTGCTGTCCCCTCTGTCACCCTCGGTCCCCTCCACCCCTCTGTCACCTCCCCCCTTCCTGCCATACCCTCCTCTCCACTCTGTCACCCCCATGTCCCCCCATGCCAGTATTGTCACACCCTGAGCGGCTCCATGGCCCCTGGGGAAATTCTGGCGACATTCTGAGGATACTCTGGGGACACTCTGGGGACACTCCAGGTGACAAACACACCCAGGTGACAGTTAGGGACACATGGGAACGTGGCACGGCCGAATGAAGGAAGCAGGAAGAGGTGACGTCACTGTCCCCCTTGCCCCCCCTACCTGTGATGCCTGGGCAGGGTCCCCAACATCCCCCCAATGTCCCCAGTGGGACTCCAGTGTCCCCTGAGTGTCGCCACATGGCCCTGGTGTTGCCCCAATGTCCCCCACAAGGCCCAGGTGTCCCCCAATGTCCAGTTGGGGACACGAGGGACTCACCGGTGTCCTGTTGGGGACCCTGGGCAATACCCCATGTCCTTCCCCTGGGGACACCCCCGTGTCCTTCCCTTGGGCACACTGGGGCCACCCTGATGTCCCCTGTCCCATTTTGGGTCACCACGATGTCCCCGATGATCCCACATTGTCCAGAATAGGACCCTGGTGTGTCTCCAGTGTCCCCAACAGGACATCAGAGGACACTTGGGCCTTGTTGGGGACGCTGAGGGGACATCGGGGTCCCATCGGGGACATCGGGGCGGGGAGGGGAAATTGGGGCCCTGCCCTGGTTCCACAGTAGGGGGAGGGGTGGCGGTGACATCACCTCTTCCTGTTTTCTCCATCTGCCTGCGTCTCGTTCCTGCGTGTCCCCAACATTCACATGGGCATCTTTGTCACCCGGAGTGTCCCCGGAGTGTCCCTGGAGTGTCCCCAAGGCATCCCCAGAGTGTCCCCAGCTGCCATGGAGCCCCCCGAGGTGCGACAATCCCGGAGTGGTGAGGGGGGGAGAGGGGACAGATGGGACATGGAGGTGACAGAGCTGTCACGGGGGTGGGGGGAGTGAAAGGAGGGAGTGGGGGACAAAGGGGACATGGGGATGACGGGAGGGACAGGGAGTCACAAAGGGGACAGGAGGGCATTGGAGGAAGGGGGAAGGTGACAGAGAGGTAGGGGAGGAAAACAGGAGGCAGCAGGGGGTGGCAGAGGCGTCAGAGAGGGTGACAAAGGGCAGAGGGCACAGCAGAGGGCACAGCAGAGGGCACAGCACAGCAGAGCCCTCCTGGGAGAGGACAAATGGGACCCCGGGAGGGCACAGGGGCCAG
Organism: Melospiza melodia melodia; assembly: GCF_035770615.1. Taxonomy (NCBI): domain Eukaryota; kingdom Metazoa; phylum Chordata; class Aves; order Passeriformes; family Passerellidae; genus Melospiza; species Melospiza melodia. The sequence continues at coordinate 535,225 of NW_026948497.1, read as the reverse complement.
CCTAGGAGGCCCTAAGTGCCACTACGTCCCTGACACCTCCCCTGTCCCCTCCCCAGCTGTCCCCGGCCCTGCTGCAGCCACAGGACAGCGCTGTGGCCATCCTGTGTGAGCTGCTGGCCACCCTGCCCAGGGAGAACGAGATGCTGCTGGGATCTGCAGTGAGCCTGCACCGGGACCTGGAGGAATTCACCCGGCAACTCCGGGCCACCCTGTACTGCACTGATGACACCTGGCGGTACTGGAATGCCACCAAAAATTATAAAAACCCTCTCACCTCCCTGAGCCAGGTCCTGCTTGCCTATGAGAGCACCTCAGGGCCCCCCCCCGAGGAGCATGTGCTATGGCTGTTCGACAGGTGGTACACGTCACTGGGAGCACTCATGGACAGGTGGGTTCAGCTGGCCAAGAAAGCCACCAAGCTCCGTGACACCTGCAAGAAGGTGGCTACTGAGGCAGTCAACAAGGTGGCCACTGCCACTGTCTGGGCCAGGGAGCTGCAGGACGAGGCTGCCCGTGATGGGACAGCTCAGGAAAACATGGTGGAGCTGGGTCAGGCCCTGGGCAGGGAGGAGGGGGCCGAGGTGGTGGCCGGGCATGAAGCCCAGGTGAGGAGAGAGGCCAGGGTGGCTGCCAGCGAGGCAACAAGGGCCACCATGGTGAGACAGCGGCTGGAGGCGGCCCTGGGGCTGCTGGAGCGCTTGGTGGCCGCGTGTAGCAAAGCTGCCGCGGTCCCCTGGGAGCTGCAGCGCCTGCTCACCTACATGAATGCCACCCTGGAGGGGAGAAAGAAGGAGACCTCCAATTTCCCTGAGGCCTTGGTGGCCAAGGCAGCCCTGGCCAAGCAGCTGTGGGAGGCCAGCGCCCGCCAGGCCGTGGCTCACTTGGTGAGAACACTTCCAGATGCCATCAAGTTCTTGTTCACTGGTGGTCCCACCAGCCCCAGCGCCTGCAGGGTGGCCAAGCGGTGCCAAAGAGCCATCGAGGACATCCCAAGGCTCCTTCGACCCCCGGAGTATCCCCAAGGTGTCCCCAAGGTGTCCCCAGTGAGCATGGAGCTCCAAGAGGTACAATGGGGGGGGAAGGGGGGGACAGAGGGTGGCAAAGGGGACAGGAGGGAGTGGCAGGAAGGGAGGAGGTTACACGGTGGGGGGAGGGGGCAGAGGGGGATGAGATGTACACAGTGGGGAGCAGACACGAAGGCTGGTTGGGGGTGGCGGGGGGGAGTAGGGGGTGGGAGGGGTTACGACGGGAGGGGCAGGGGGTGCCAGAGGGAACAAGAGGCTGACAGAGGGATGGAGGGAACAGAGGGGACCTCTCAGAGGCATGGGCCCACCCCAGGAAGGCGTAAGTTCCACCAGACCACTCACACCTCCCCTGTCCACTCCCCAGCTGTCCCCGGCCCTGCTGCAGCCACAGGTCACCATGGTGGCCGTCCTGGGCGAGCTGCTGGACACTCTGCCCAGGCAGGATGAGGAGATGCTGTTGCTCAGGTATTCAGGGAGACTGTACCAGGACCTGGAGGACTTCACCAGGGACCTCCGGGTCATCCTGTACTGCACTGAGGGCACCTGGTGGCGCCGCAATGTCACCTCCGATGGTGATGACCCTGTCACCTTCCTGAGCCAGGCCCTGGCTGCCTTCAAGAGCACCCCAGGGACCACCTGGACCCATGTGACAATGATGGTCAGCAAGTGGCAGCGGTCGGTGTATGCGCTTGTGGACAGGTGGACCCAGCTGGCCAGAAAGGCCACCAAGCTCCACAACAGCTGCAGGATGGTGGTCACCAAGGCGGCTGCCTTGTCAGCCGCCACCCGGGCCAGGGAGCTGAGGACGAGGCTGCCCATTATGGGACAGCTCAGGAAAAAATGGAGGAGTTGGGTCAGGTCCTGCACGGGGAAGGAGGGGCCAGAGGTGGAGGTCGGGCGTGAAGCCCAGGTGAGGGAACAGGCCATGTTGGCTGCCAGCGAGGCAACAAGGGCCACCATGGTGAGACAGCGGCTGGAGGCCGCCCTGGGGCTGCTGGAGCGCTTGGTGGCCGCGTGTGACGAAGCCACTGCCTTCCCCCGGGAGCTGCAGTGGCGGCTCAGGGACACTGAGACCACCCTGGAGGGGACAAATGGGGCATCCCCCGATGTCCCAGAGGACTTGGTGGCCAAGGTGGCCGAGGCCGAGCGGCTGTGGGAGGCCAACGCCCGCCTGGTCATAGATTACCTGCTGGGGGCTGTTCAGGAGATCATCAAGTTCTATTTCAATGGTGCTCCCACCAGCCCCAGTGCCTGTGGGGTGGCCAAGTGGTGCCAAAGAGCCATCGAGGACATCCCAAGGCTCCTTCAACCTCCAGAGAGTCCCCAAGGTGTCCTCAAGATCACCCCAGTGAGAATGGAGCTACCAGAGGTACGTTGAGAGGGGCGTGGGGGTGAGGGGGGGACAGAGGGGACACTTGGGATCCAGGGGGGTGGTGGAAGGGGCCGTGGGGGATGGGAGGGACAGGAGGGAGGGGCAGGAAGGAGGAGGTGACAGAGAGGTGGAGGAAAAAGGGGGGGAAGGGAGCAGTGGGGGATGGGGCAGACATGGTGGGTGTTAGGGGGTGACAGAGGGGCAGGGGGTGGCAGAGGGAACAAGGGGCTAACAAAGGGATGGAGGGGCAAAGGGGGCCCCTTGGGGGCAGAGGGCCATCCCAGGAAGCTGTAAGTGCCACCAGGTCCGTGACACCTCCCCTGTCCCCTCCCCAGATGTCGCCGGCCATGCTGCAGCCACAGGTCACAGTGGTGGCCATCCTGGGTGAGCTGCTGGCCACCCTGCCCAGGCGGGACGAGATGAAGTTTGTGTCCACAGTGGACCTGTACTGGGAACTGGTGAACTTCACCAAGGACCTCCGGGTCACCCTGTACTGCATTGATGACACCTGGTGGTGCCACAATGTCACCTCCGATGGTGATGACCCTGTCACCTCCCTGAGCCAGGTCCTGGTCACCTACAAGAGCACCCCATGGACCCCCCAGAACCGTGTGACAATGGCAGCCAGCAAGTGGCAGCGGTTGGTGGCCGCGCTCGTGAACAGCTGGGCCCGGCTGGCCAGGGCAGCCACCAAGCTCCACAAATCCTTCATTGAAGTGGCTGCTGAGGCGGTTGACAGGGTCACCCTGGCCAGGCAGCTGCAGGACGAGGCTGCCCTTGATGGGACAGCTCAGGAAAACATGGAGGAGCTAGGTCAGGCCCTGGGCGGGGAGGAGGGGGCCGAGGAGGAGGACAGCTATGAACTCCAGGAGAGGATAGAGGCCCTGTTGGCTGCCAGAGAGGCAACAAGGGCCACCATGGTGAGACAGCAGCGGGAGGCGGCCCTGGGGCTTCTGGAGCGCTTGGTGGCCGCGTGTGACAAAGCCACTGCATTCCCCCGGGAGCTGCAGCGCAGGGTTGGGGACATCATGGCCGCCCTGGAGGTGGCAAATTGGGCGTCCCCTGATGTCCCCGAGGACTTGGTGGCCAAGGTGGCTGTGGCCGAGCAGCTGTGGGAGGCCAACACCCGCCTGGTCAAGGATCACCTGCTGGGGGCAGTTGATGACATCACCAAGTTCTTGTTCACTGGTGGTCGCACAAGCCCCAGTGCCTGTGAGGTGGCTGAGCAGTACCAAAGAGCCATCGAGGACATCCCAAGGCTCCTTCGACCCCCGGAGTGTTCCCAAGGTGTCCCCAAAGTGTCCCCAGTGAGCATGGAGCTCCAAAAGGTGTGACAGGGTGAGGGGAGGGAGGAGAGAGATGGGGACAAAGGGGAGAGGAGGGGGGAGGGGGCAGGGGGGTGGTGGGAGGGTCAGGAGGTTGCACAGGGGACAGAAGGGAGTGGCTGGAAGGGAGGAGGTGTGAGAGGGGTGGAGGGGAAAGGGGGAGGAGGGTGCAGTGAGGAATGGAGGGCACTTGGCAGGGAGGGGACATGGGGGGTGATGGGGGTGGCAGAGGGGACAGCAGGGGGGCAAGGGGTGGGAGGGGCTATGAGGGTAGGGGCAGGGGGTGGCAGAGAGAGAAACTGACTGACAAAGGGATGGAGGGAAAAGAGGGGACCTCTCAGTGGCAGGGGCCACCCGAGGAGACCACAAGTGCCACCAGGTCCCTGACACCTCCCCTGTCCCCCCCCCAGCTGTCCCCAGCCCTGTTGCAGTCACAGGTCACCATGGTGGCCACCCTGGGCGAGCTGCTGGCCACCCTGCCCAGGTGGGATGAGGAGATGATGATGCTGCTCGAGTCCCCAAAGTGTCTGTACAGTGAACTGCTGGGCTTCACCAGGATGATTGGTTGGACCCTCTATGATATTGATGATGCCTGGTACCACCACAATGTCACCTATGAGCATGTACGTCCCACGTCCCTGAGCCGGGCCCTGGCCACCTACAAGAGCACCCCATGGACCTCCTGGTTCCATGTGAGAAAGGTGGCCAAGAAGTGGCAGGAGTCGGTGGATTGGCATGTCGACAGCTGGGCCAGGCTGGCCAGGAAGGCCACCAAGCTCCGCAATGCCTTCAGGATGACGGTCACTGAACTGACTGACAAGGCGGCCACCAACACCGCCTGGGCCAGGGAGCTGCAGGACGAGGCTGCCTGGGATGGAACAGCTCAGGAAAACATGGTGGAGCTGGGTCAGGCCGTGTACAGGGAGGAGGGGGCTGAGGTGGTGGCCGGGCCTGAAGCCCAGGTGAGGAGAGAGGCCAGGGTGGCTGCCATTCTGGCCACTAGGGTAAGCAGAAGGAGACAGCGGCTGGAGCCGGCCCTGGAGCGCTTGGTGGCCGTGTGTGAAGAAGCCGCCGCATTCACCCGGGAGCTGCAGCGCAGGGTTGGGGACATCGAGGCCGCCCTGAAGGGGACAAATGAGGCATCCCCCAATGTCCCCGAGGACTTGGTGGCCAAGGTGGCTGTGGCCGAGTGGCTGTGGGAGGCCAACGCCCGCCTGGCCAAGGATCACCTGCTGGGGACACATGACTACATATACAAGTTCTATATCGATGGTGAACCCACCAGCCCCAGTGCCTGTGGGGTGGCCGAGCGGTGCCAAAGAGCCACCGAGGACATCCCAAGGCTCCTTCAACCCCAAGAGTGTCCCCAAGGTGTCCTCAAGGTGTCACGAGGGAGCATGGAGCTACAAGAGGTGCGATGGGGGGGGAACGTGACAGAGGGAACAGTGGGTGGGGAGGGGAGGGGGCAATGGGGTATAGGGGGGACACGGGGGTGGTGGGGGTGGCAGAGGGGACAGCAGAGGGGCAGGGGGTGGGAGGGGCTATGAGGGGAGTGGCAGGGTGTGGCAGAGGGAACAAGAGGCTGACGAAGGGATGGAGGGGACAAATGGGACCACTCAGGGGGAGGAGGCCACCCCAGTAAGCTGCAAATGCCACCAGATCCCTGACACCTCCCCTGTCCCCTCCCCAGCTGTCCCCAGCCCTGTTGCAGCCACAGGTCACCATCGTGGCCATACTGGGTGAGCTGCTGGCCACCCTGCCCAGGCGGGACGAGGAGATGCTGCCTGTGTCCCAAGGGCGACTGTACTGGGACCTGATGGACTTCACCGAGGAGCTCTGGGGCAGCCTATATGATATTGATGATGCCTGGTGGTACTGCAATGTCACCAACTATGATGACGGCCCTGTCACTTCCCTGAGCCAGACCCTGGCTGCCTACAAGGGCATCCCAGGGACCGCCTGGGGTGATGTGACAATGGCAGCCAGCAAGTGGCACAGGTCGGTGGATGTGCTCATGGACAGCTGGGTTCAGCTGGCCAGAAAGGCCACCAAGCTTCGTGAAACCTGCAGGAGTTTGGTAAATGAGGTGACCGACAGGGTGACCACCGCCACCACCCAGGCCAGGGAGCTGCAGGACGAGGCTGCCCATGATGGTGCAGCTCAGGAAAACATGGTGGAGCTGGGTCAGGATCTGGGCAGGGAGGAGGGGGCCTGGAGGGAAAGAGAGTTTAGCGATCCTGCCAATTATGGGGCAGCTCTCGAAAACATGGTGGAGCTGGATCAGTCCCTGGGCAGCGAGGAGAGGGCCTGGGAGGGGGTAGTGGCCAGCATTCCTGTCACCCAGGCAACAAGGGCCACCATGGTGAGACAGCGGGTGGAGGCCGCCCTGGGGCTGCTGGAGCGCTTGGTGGCCGCGTGTGACGAAGCCTCTGCGTTTCCCCGGGAGCTGCAGTGGCAGCTCGAGGACATCAAGACCACCCTGGAGGGGATAAATGAGGTGTTCCCCAATGCCCCCGAGGACTTGGTGGCCAAGGTGGCCAAGGCTGAGTGGCTGTGGGAGGCCAACGCCCGCCTGGCCAAGGATCACCTGGGGAAGGCACTTCAAGACATCATCAAGTTCTATATCGATGGTGGTCCCGCCAGCCGCATTGGCTGTGGGCTGGCTGAGCGGTGCCAAAGAGCCATCGAGGACATCCCAAGGCTCCTTCGACCCCCAGAGTGTCCCCCGAGTGTACCCAAGGTGCACCCAGTGAGCATGGAGCTCCAACAGGTGGGATGCAGGGGGGGGCGGGGGGGGGGGGTTGAGAGGGAGAAAGAGGGAACACTTTGGGGGGCATGGGGCAATGGGCAGTGGTGAAAGGGGCAGTGCGGCATGGGAGGGACAGGAGGGAGGGGCAGGAAGGGGGAGGTGACAGAGAGGTGGAGGGAAAAGGGGGGGAAGGGGAAGTGGGGGATGGGGCAGACATGTTGGGTGTTGGGGGGTGACAGAGGGGAGAGGAGAGGGGCAGGAGGCGCTCCGAGGGGAGGGGCAGGGGGTGACAGAGGGAACAAGAGGCTGGCAAAGGGACGGAGGGGACAAAGTGGGCCCCTTGGGGGAAGAGGGCCATCCCAGGAAGCTGTAAGTGCCACCAGGTTCCTGACACCTCCCTTGTCCCCTCCCCAGCTGTCCCCGGCCCTGCTGCAGCCACAGGTCACCGTGGTGGCCATCCTGGGTGAGCTGCTGGCCACCCTGCCCAGGCGGGACGAGGAGATGCTGCCCGTGTCCACAGTGAGCCTGTACTGGGAGGTGGTGGACTTCACTGAGAGCCTCTGGGTCACCCTGTACTGCACTGAGGGCACTTGGTGGCGCCGCAATGTCACCTACGATGATGGTGACCCTCTCACTTCCCTGAGCCAGGCCCTGGCTGCCTATGACAGCACCACCTGGACCAACTGGGACGATGTGACAATGACAGCCAGCAAGTGGCACAGGTCGGTGGATGTGCTTGTGGACAGCTGGGCCAAGCTGGCCAGGGCGGCCACCCAGGTCCACAACACATGCAGGGAGGTGGCCACTGAGGCGGCCGACAGGGTGGCCACCGCCACTGCCCGGGCCAGGGAGCTGCAGGATGAGGCTGCCCATGATGGGACAGCTCAGGAAGACATGGTGGAGCTTGGTCAGGCCCTGGGCAGGGAGGAGGGGGGGAAAGTGGTGTCCGGGTACGAAGCCCAGGTGAGGGAACAGGCCAGGGTGGCTGCCAGCGAGGCAACAAGAGCCACCATGGTGAGACAGCGGGTGGAGGCGTCCCTGGGGCTGCTGGAGCGCTTGGTGGCTGCGTGTGACGAAGCCACCGCGTTCCCCCGGGAGATGCAGTGCCTGCTCAGGGATATCGAGGCCGCCATGAAGCAGACAAATTTGGCATCCCCCAATGTTCCCGAGGCCTTGGTGGCCAAGGTGTCTGAGGCTGAGCAGCTGTGGGAGGCCAACGCCCGCCTGGCCAAGGATCACCTGCTGGGGGCAGTTCCAGATGCCATCAAGTTCTTGTTCACTGGTGCTCCCACCAGCCCCAGTGCCTGTGGGGTGGCCGAGCGGGGCCAAAGAGCCGCTGAGGACATCCCAAGGCTCCTTCAACCTCCACAGCATTCCCAGAGCATCCCCAGGGTGTCCCCACTGAACATGGAGCTCCAAGAGGTGTGCTGGTGGGGCGGGGGGGTGGGGGTGGTAGGGGAGAGAGATGAGGACAGAGGGGACACCACAGGTGTGGGAGGAGGGGAGAGGAGGTCGCAAAGGGGACAAGAGGAGGTAGCAGGAAGAGAGGAGGAGACAGAGGGGTGTAGGGGAAAGAGGGACACTGGGGCAGTGGGAGATGGGGATGACGGGGCAGGGCGGACACGGGGGCTGGGAGGCTGTGGCAGAAGGGACAGCAGGGGATGGCAGGGGCTGCAAGTATGCTGGTAGTGGGTGGCTGAGGGGACAGTGGGGAGGGTGGCAGGGGGTGGCTGAGGGGAGGAGGGCATGGCACTGGAACAGGGGACAGTAGAGCCCTGCAGGGAGGGGACAGAGGGGACCCGGGGAGGGCACAGGGGCCAACACAGGAGGCCACAAGAGCCACCAGCTCACTGTCACCTCCCCTGTCCCCTCCCCAGGTGTCGCCTCCCCAGCTGCTGGAGGCTCTGGTGTAAGTGGTGGCCACCGTGGGCGAGGTGGCGGCCACTCTGACCGGGCCACACCGGGGCGTGCGGCGCTGTGTGCCCCCAAAGTCCCTGCATGCGGCCCTGAGGATCTTCACCTGGAGCCTCCTTAAGACGCTGGAACACCCCCGTGTCACCTCCCTGAGTAACCCTGGTGTCCCCTCCCTGGGCCAGGCCCTGGCCACCCTCGGGCCCACCCCTGGGGCCACCTGGGCCCATGTGAGAGCCGCGGGCAGTGCCTGGCGAGAGTTGGTGGCTGCACTTGAGAAGAGCTGGGACCAGGTGGCCAGGGAGGCCACCAAGCTCCGTGACACCTGTGAGAACGCGGCACCCGCCTGGGCTGGGGACCCGCAAGACAAGGCCACCCGCAGGGGGACAGCTGGGGACAACCTGGCAGCCACAGCCCAGCAGCTGATGGTGGCTCTGGACAGGGATGAGGAGGCCAGCAAGGGTAGCCGTCAGGAGGAGACATTGGGCAGAGGTGGCCCTGGAGCCACTGCAGCACTTGGTGGATGCGTGTGACAGAGCCAGGTTGTTCCTTTCAGAACTGCAGGACTGGCTAGGGGACATCAAGGCTGCCCTGGAGGGGACAAATGACGCATCCCCCGATGTCCTCGAGGACTTGGTGGCCAAAGTGGCCAAGGCTGAGCAGCTGTGGGAGGCCAGCACCTGCCTGTTCAAGCATCACCTGCTGGGGACACTTGGGGACATCCATGACCTCCTCTTGAGTCCCTATGGTGGCCGCGGTGGCCCCGATGGCCCTGGCAGCCGTGCGGTGGCTGAGCGGTGCCAAAAAGCCATCGAGCACATGACAAGGCTGCTTCAGGACAGTGACGTCACTGCCACGACATCATCGTGGCAGTGACATCATTGGGGACATCGTTGCTGTCACCTGTCCCCTCCCCATGCAGTATCTGAGATAAATTCGGGGAATTTTCTGGGAATTATCATTGAAATTGCCTCAAATCCTGATGGAATATCCTGTGGTGACATCTCTGGTGACTCAGGGACACTCAAGGGACACTCTGGGGACACTCAGGGACCCTCAGGGACACTCAGGGACAGGGGACAGGGCTGAATGAGTCCCCTCAAGAGCTTCCAGCTTTCTGCTGTGCCTGCAGCAGAGTTGGGATATAAATGACAATTTAATAATTGTCTTCTGCAATTCGGCATTTGTGGAGAGCATTATTAATAATTGGTTAGCTGAGAAAGGCCACACTGATATAATGCCACTGGTTAAGTTGAAGGAGAAAAGTCAGCAGTCAGCAAGCTAAAAGGAAGAGTCAGCAGTGACCTTGCTGCAACATGAGGATAGGGAGTTGAGATTAGTCCTGAATACATCCTAAGAATATGTAGAAAGTATCAAAAGTAGAACCATAGGAATGTAGAAGTAGGCGTAGGTGCTGATATGTAAGCTGACCAATCCTGAGCTCAACTTTTGCAATATGTATGAAGCTCATTATTAACTGTATTTAACCCGCCGTACTGATCAATAAAATTGAGCCTGTGATGATCAAACTGATGTCCTGGTTCCCTTCCGTCGACAAATGGTGGAGAATGCGGGCATAACCGAATCTCTGCCCTTTTTCTCGGATTAAAAGAAAAAGGGATTACGCCACGGTCCGGAAGTTGGGTTTGGGTCCCAGCAGCCGGGACGGTGCCGGAATTTGAAGCACCCTTAAGGTTCACAACTGTGACTTAAGCCAATACGTGTCGCCGGAGCCTGGAGAGCTGCAACAGCGCGCGCTGATTAATAGGTATGGATAGGCAAGCGGCATATGATATATTTACCGCCTATTTAGAGCGGCGTGGGATAAAAGGGATAGATTTAAAAAAGGAGTTACCAGGGTTATTAGCTTATGGCCATGCTAAGGGTATCTTTTCTAATCCTCATACAGTTCATGAGTTATCAGAGTGGAGAAAGTTTGGGGAAATATTGTGGGATACAGTACTAGACGATGATAAGTCAGCAAAGAAATTCGGGAAGTTATGGCGGGTGGTGTATAACACGTTACTTCAGCAGGTCTCTGAGAGAAAGGCAGCAGAAAGGGCAACAGAAGCTCATAAGAGGAATATAGGGTATAGTCATGAAGATGATCCCCTGGCACCTTCTGTAACTAAGGTACTTATGCCTAAGAGTCCCCAGCAAAGTGGTGTGGAGGATTTCTCTATAGGCGCAGTGGAACCGTCTGCACCTTTCCTGTCAGAGGGGGAGGGCGAGTCGGATGGTGGGGGTAGGAGCAAGCCAGCTTTGCCTCCGCCACCAGCTTCAGGCGGGTCGGATGGTGGAGGTAGGGGCAAGCCAGCTTCGCCTCCGCCGCCAGCTTTGCCTCCGCCGCTTCCCCTCAGTGAGCCAGCTCAGGTTACAGCTTCGGTGGGGGGGTCACCTCCCCCGCCCGAGGCGGCTCCAGCGGGGGGGCTGGTTCCCCCCCACGGGCAGGCTCCGCTTGAGCCGGCTCCAGTTTCACTGTCAGCTCCAGCGGGGGAGGGGGGGCTCCCGCTTCCCCCGCGCGAGCCAGCCTCTGCTTCACTGCCCGCCCCGCGCGAAACCTCGGTGTCTGCACCGAAGCGCCAGCAGCATAGCACCCTTAAAGGGCCAGATCCCATCCCAGGGGCACACCGTGATCCATGGGGGGAGATGGCTAAACAGAGGAGGGAAGCTTGGGCTGCTCTGGCGAAAGAAGTAATGCAAATGGGGGATGGTGAGGCGGTGGAAATAGCTTCTAGTCTTGCATGTCCAGTTACATACACACCACAGTATGATGCACAGGGGAACCTTACGCATAATATAGCAGAATATACTCCCTTAGATTGGAAGCTGTTAACTCAGCTACGTTCTATGGTTAGTCAGTTTGGAGTAAAAAGTGAACCTGTTAAGCAAATGTTAGATTATCTTTTTAATACTCAGGTTTTATGTCCTAATGATTTAAGAGGAATAGTTCGGTTGATATTCACTCAGCATCAGCAGTTATTATTTAATGCCCATTGGCACGCGTTGGTAAATGAATCGGTTGCTGTACAACGAGCCCAGGGAGACCCATTACATGGGGTGACAGTAGAGGAGCTGATGGGCTTAGGGGCATATTTGCGTACAGAGGCACAGATGATATCGGGAGCTGATAAACTTAGAGAGTCTATGAGGTTGGTGCGTGCTGCAATAGTTATGGTTAAAGAGCCAGGAGGGTTACCAGCTTATATGGGCATTAAGCAAGGAAGGGAAGAATCATTTGGAAATTTTATCGATAGAACAGCTACAGCTATAGATCAGGCTGGTGTTGCAGGGCGCTATTGAAGCAGGTGTGCTTTGCAAAATAGCAATCCAGCAACCCAAAGAGTGTTAGCTACTTTAGGGGCAAATTGGACTATTGAGGAAGCATTAGAGCGAATGGCATTGATGCCAACAGCTTCACAGGCATTTATAGCAGAAGCCTTAAAGGAATTAGGATTAGGGTTGCAAAAGCATAGTCTACTCAAAATCGGGTGTTAGCTGCTCTTGCTCCTCTCCAAAGCGGCTCACTGGCAGTCACGTAAAGAGGCTCGAGACCATTCATCAAGTGTTACCGATGCGGCAATGAGGGACAGACACAAGTTACTGCCGTGACATCGGAGACACCAGCTGCTGCCGTAACATCGCTGCTACCTCCTGTCTGCAACCCGCAACATCAGTGAGCCTCGGCTTGGACTTATCAGCAGCAGTAGACGTCACACTAATGACGAACCGGCCTGAGAGGATACCCACTGGAATAAAGGGTCCTCTTATACTAAATGGACAAACATGTGGAGCATTATTGCTGGGACGTTCCTCTATAACTATGTTGGGATTATTTGTTTTGCCTGGTGTTATCGATGCGGACTTTACAGGGGAAATACAAATTATGGCTTACACCCTTTATCCTCCGATTAAAATTACAAAAGGACAACGCATTGCACAATTGGTACCACTGTCACAAATGACATCAGGAATACAATCATTTACTGGTCAAACACGGGATGAAAAAGGTTTTGGCTCTACTGGTGTTACATTTTTAACTGTGGATTTACAAAATAGACCAAAACAAAAGGTTGAAATTACCTATGGGCATCAAAGCATAACCCTTTATGGATTATTGGATACAGGAGCAGATACTAGCATCATTTCTCCAGAAGCCTGGCCACAACAATGGCCTCTATTTCCTTCATCAAACATGCTCACAGGAGTAGGAGGATTTACATTGGCAAGCAGGTCGCTGTCTTTGTCTGTGTGCATTGAGAATCAACAAATATCTGCTGTGTTTTCAATTGTTCAACTGCCTCCTACAGTTTCCTGCTTAATTGGAAGGGACATTTTAACACAATTGGGAGTGGTGTTAACTAATCAGCACCCTTTGGGGTAATTGCCATTGCTTGGACTTTCCCCATTCCACTCACCTGGAAAACAGATACACCGGTGATGGTTAAGCAATGGCCATTAAAAGGGGAGAGTCTTATGCATGCCCATGAATTGGTACAGGAACAATATGCAAAAGGGCACCTAAGACTGTCCACAAGCCCTTGGAATACACCTATTTTTGTAATCAAAAAGAAATCAGGGAAATATCGTTTGATACATGATTTAAGGGCTGTAAATGACCAAATGGAACCAATGGGGGCCTTACAGCCTGGTCTTCCAAATCCAGCTATGATTCCAGAACACTGGCCACTTTTAATTATTGACCTAAAGGATTGTTTTTTCACTATTGGCCTGCATCCTGATGACATGAAGAGATTTGCTTTTACTTTACCAGCAATAAATCGTGGGGAACCGGATAAAAGATTTGAATGGACATCTCTTCCGCAGGGCATGCGCAACTCTCCCACTTTATGTCAGATTTATGTTGATGCAGCATTACAGCCACTACGTCGTAAATGGCCAGCAACTATAATATATCATTACATGGACGATATTTTGTTTGCACAGCAACAGCCATTCTCCTCTTTACAGATTAACATCATTAAAAGTACTCTTGCTGCATATTCACTTGTTATTGCTGCAGAGAAAATTCAGACTACAAAGCCCTGGAAATATTTGGGATGGACTTTGACAGATCAAATAGTGATACCACAAAAATTGGAATTACAATTGGACATTAAAACTCTACATGATGCACAGAAGTTGCTGGGAGACTTACAGTGGCTGAAGCCTATTGTGGGAATACCAAATCACTTATTAGAAGCCCTACGGCCTTTGTTAAAAGGTGTGGACCCTACTACTCCTGTACACCTGACAAAGGAGCATCATCTTGCCTTGCAGCAAATTAGTAACTGTGTACAGCAAGGGTATGTGTCTCGTCGACAACTCGACCACCCCATTGACCTTACTATTTGGAATAGCCCTTGCCACTTGCTTAGTGCTCTCTCTCAGTTGCAAAAGAAAACGGGGGAGATACGGGTGTTGGAATGGTTATCACCACCACTACAGCATAAGAAAACAATATCTTCAAAAATTGAACAATTGGCTGCATTAATCAAAAAGGGGCGTCTCAGAATTCTTGAAGTGGATGGTAGAGAACCTGCTAATATTAGATTGCCTATGGAAAAAGAAACCTTGGACTGGTACTTGATAAATTCAAAGAATTTACAAGAAGCATTATTGATGTCACCTGCTAAAGTAGAGACTAGTAAATTAGTGCCTAGAGTTTTGCAATGGATGACAGAATGGAACTGGATTACTCGACCTTTAAGAGAAGAAAATCCCATAGAAGGAGCTATTACAGTTTTTACAGATGCAGGAAAGAAATCAAGGCGTGCTGCTGTTACCTGGCAAGAAAAAGGACAATGGAAGCATCAACTCCTCACAGCAGACCCTGCAGATAGCTTACAAACTTTGGAATTGTTAGCAGTAGTATGGGCGGTGTCCAACTTACAGGAGCCTTTAAATGTGGTCACAGACTCTATGTATGTTGCAGGAGTAGTCAAACGAATAGAGGAAGCAACAATTAAGGAAGTGAATAATAAACGATTGTATGAGTTACTGATACAGTTAAGGAAAGCTTTACGGGAAAGAGCAAACGGTACCCTTAAGCAGTATATTGAAAACATCAAGATTTGACAGATCCACAAGCATGTTTGGCTAAGGTTTTGTATGTGATTAATCATTTATGCATTTTTGGGGAAGATGATACCCCCCCTGCAATGAAACATCATCCAAGGTCAGGTCAGGAAAATACTAAGGAAACAGAGGTCTGGGTTAAGTATAAGAACCCAAGTACAGGATTATGGGAAAAACCTGCAAAAGTATTATATTGGGGTCGGGGGTATCTTTGTGTTTCCTCACCTACAGGGCCTTTGTGGGTGCCTGCTAAGTGGACTAAACCTGTTTTTGATGCAGCCTCTGGTGGATCGCCTTACGGAGGAAGACAAGGAGCAGCTGGGGAAGAAACTGCTTCTAGTCCTACAACCACTACCGTTTCAATTGAAGGGGTACTCGGAAGCGGTGGACAGAGCACTGACACGTCACTATCGGATAGCCCAGGAGTTGATTGGTTTCATTGACTCATTATCAACTTTTCATTTAACAGATCCAGCGAAACTACATTGCCTTGACTGTCACAATCCACATTGTGCTGCCTGGATAGCCCTACGTTGTGGGGGTTGTAAAAGAACTTTTTGGATAGAACAATCATTATTACGGGATTTGTGGTGTCATACTTGTGAACACGAGCATACGTGGGGAAAAAGCTGGCAAGATGAATTAAGGAGACAAACGGGGCAAAACGCATATATAGCTTTAAATCTTTATGAGTCTCCTGAACAGAAGTTTCTTGCTTATTATCGATGGGAAATACAATGTATTGTAAATAGAATTAAGGTTCAAAGTAAATCACGTATAGTTTCTATAAGGTGTAGGAAATTAGTGCCTTTAACACAGCATTCAGTTGTAGGACCCTTCCAAGGGGATCCTGATAGAGCATTAGATTGCTGCATTGATAAGTTGCAAAAATTAAGTTTGAAAGTGGCAGGACCAGTGAAATTAGGAGCAGCAAGATTGAAGACAGATAAGAAAAAGAAGGCAAAAAGGGAACGGTCTCATTTGAATAGGGGTATCAGTGATTGCTAATTAATTTTCTATGATTAGAACACTTTTACAGTTGTGGGACCCTCGGGAGGATATAGTTGTTGAGGAGGATAACGAACAAGAACTACGATTACGAAATAAGATACACCTTGTGTTAAAGAAAGACCTTGAGCTGTTAGCCTCATATAGTAAAAAGGCTGAAGAGGCTTTGCGATCACCACCATTGAATTGGTTGCTTTGGGTTGAAGAACCAGAATTTTATACTGGTCCTTACTTACATTAGCTTCCTTGTTATGTTTGCAAAAAGGATAAAGATAAATGCTATGCATGGGTAGCTTTGCATTGTGCAGATTGTAATCAGGTTTATTGGTATCCACAGAGGTCATTGGGATATTTATGGTGTACATCTTGTGGATTCGAAATCATATCTGGGTTAGAGCTCTTGAACAAAGTACTGGCCTGCCAGGACGGACAGGATTACAGCTCTTTGAGAGTGCAGAACAAGTGGTTATAGCATATCTTAGGTGGAAGTTACAGGAAAACCTTAGAATATTTGAAATTACTAAAGCCTCACGCATCATAGCAGCTCGCTGCAAAGCTGATTTGCCTTCAAACTTACCTCGTGCTATACTTGTGAGCAAGGATGCTGATTTAGAATTAGATCAGTATACTCAAGAATTGACTCAGCCTTACAATAGACAATCTAGCAAACCAGGGAAAAGACAGCGAAGAAAGGAAAAACAACGTAAGCAGAAGGAAGAAAAGGAGAAGCAAAGTAAGCAGAAAGAAAAATGAGGTTTGTTTTTGTTATACTGCTCAATGCTGTAGCAAGTGAAGCAGTAGGAGTAACACACTTTAGTCAACCAAGGGAAAATTTATGGGTAACGCTTGCTAATCAAACTAACCAATCATCACTTTGTCTTAGTCTTGGAGGAGTCACTAACCCATTTCGAACATGCCTGGTGGGACTTCCGGTGTGGTCTCCGGGAGAATTTTGCAGTTTGATAAACAATCAAACCTTATGTATGTCTAACATGTCAAACATCACATTGCCGGTGCAACAAGGGTATACTGCAGGTCAGAGTGATGGCTATCGTCAATGCTTACTAATCCAATCACTTAACACCTCTTTGCATTCTCCTCCTGAAGAATTGGATCTTTTTGGAAGTACAAATGCCAGCATATCTAACACTACAGCTGGTGGATGGTTTAGCTTCAAACTTTTGGGTGCTCAGAATTTAAACCAACCTAAAGAAACATGGGCCACCCTAGATTCATCCCTGAATGTGAGTGAATTCTCTCCACAGCATTACAGTCAATGTAACGGCACAAATATCACAGCACCAATGAAATTACCCACAGGAATATTTTTGATTTGTGGAGACAGGGCATGGAATGGTATACCAGCTAAACCACAGGGTGGACCCTGTTTTTTGGGAAAATTGTCACTGTTTCATCCTAATGTGTCCTTGCTAATGCAGCTGAGTCAAAATTCAAACAGGAGAAAACGTAGCATACATGACTTAGACTGCAGCAAGATAGGAGATCCACGATTTTGGGGCACATTCAAACAGGTGGTGGTTTCAACTATCTTACCAGGAGGATCTGCCAATAAAGCCATGAATTTAGCAAAACAATTAGGATGCTGGGCAAGGGATGAGCTGAACAAGACATCACAAATTCTAGACATGTTAACTGCAGATGTGCAAAGTGTTAACCATGCTGTTTTGCAAAATAGAGCTGCTGTAGATTTTTTGCTCTTAGCACAAGGACATGGATGTGAAGAGTTCGAGGGAATGTGTTGCATGAATCTGTCTGATCATTCAGTGTCCATTCACACTAAGATAAAAGAATTACAACAGGGACTTCACAAACTTAAGGAAGAAGACGGTTTAGGAATTGACGAATGGCTTAAAGGCCTGGGACTCGGACCGTGGCTGAGGAACCTTTTGATCTATGCTATAGGATTGCTGGGTGTAATTTTACTGTTTTTGCTTATTTTGCCTTGTATCTTTAACTGTATCCAAAACATGGTCAGCCGTACAATAGCAAAAACATGGCAAACTAATCTCCTTGCACAAGAAGAAAACGGGGGAAATGTGGAGAGCATTATTAATAATTGGTTAGCTGAGAAAGGCCACACTGATATAATGCCACTGGTTAAGTTGAAGGAGAAAAGTCAGCAGTCAGCAAGCTAAAAGGAAGAGTCAGCAGTGACCTTGCTGCAACATGAGGATAGGGAGTTGAGATTAGTCCTGAATACATCCTAAGAATATGTAGAAAGTATCAAAAGTAGAACCATAGGAATGTAGAAGTAGGCGTAGGTGCTGATATGTAAGCTGACCAATCCTGAGCTCAACTTTTGCAATATGTATGAAGCTCATTATTAACTGTATTTAACCCGCCGTACTGATCAATAAAATTGAGCCTGTGATGATCAAACTGATGTCCTGGTTCCCTTCCTTCGACAGGCATTCGTTTTTGCAATCCTGTATTGGCTTCTGCACTTTTGTATTGCCTTTCACCCATTATTATTGATCACCAGCAGTTTGATACAGTATTTGGTACTGATATTGATAATCGATGATTCCTTCCAGCTGCAGGTTCAGTGTAATCTATCAGTTCATGTGTGCACCGTACAGCCTATTAATTATTAATTAATTAATATTCTCTATTTAAAGCAGACTGGTCTGGGTTCAGAACCCTGTGTCAGACACATCACTGACCCCATTGAGAGATGAGTGGTCAATAAATCCATCCCAACATTCCTTGAGGGGAGCTGCTTCAAGGCACTGTCACTGAGATATTTCCCCTTGAAAACCCTGGGTGGGATGCAAATACACCCGAGCAGATGGCAAAATTAAAATGATGTCCAAACCCTTGAGGAAAGGATCCAACAGCTGAGATAAGTGGCAGAATTGGAGGTACTCTTTGGGAGGGATGGACAGCATGGAAATGACCTCGACAAGGTCAGGTGCACACGGCAAATGTGGAGTCTGGCAAATCTGGGGCCATCTCAATACACCACCTTCATTGCAATGATTGATGCTGATACCAACCGAGAGGCAGTGGGCTCTGTCACCAACAAGCTTAGAAATTGTGAAAAATGAGTATTTTATGATTGACTTTTTGCAAATATTAAAATGAATATTATTTGTGTTATGTTAGAATGTGATGCTGTATTAATTTTCTTAAGTAGTGTGCTTAAGTATAGTTTAAGGTTATAACATAATGTTTAAATAGAAACTATGCTACGTAAGATACTTTTTTGAAAAGGGACGAATAAGGTACTCCCACTGAGATAACAGCCTCAGGACGCCGAAATCTTGCAGAGAAAAAGAATTTATTGCTCTCTTATCAGAAGAAACCAACTTCTTCCTGCCTCACTCAGCCCTGAAGTCAGGATTCAGAGAAAGAAGTTGACACTGACCAGGCAGAATCCTTTGTTTGAATGGAATTTATGCATCATGTATGAGGTGTATGAATATGCAGTATGCTATTGTTTTATAAGCATTAATCCTCTGTTAACGGGTGTCCCTTTTTTGAGCTTATTCTGCTGAGAAAGAGGTACCCGTACTGTTTGTAACTCTTTGTTTTTATTGCATCGTATTGTCCTAAATCCCAATTGTTCAAATGTTTCATATTCTAATTATATTACTATTTTTATAACGATTTTATTACTATTAAACTTTTAAAATTCTAAAAACAAGTGATTGGTACATTTCACAGAAATTATGAGAGTATGATCAATGGCCCCATGCAGGCTCGTGTCTCTGCCATGGTCAAGGAAGTCACAGAGGAGATGAGGGAGATGAGGGAGATGAGGTGAGGAAGATCAATTCAGCACCCGTGAGAGTCACAGGCCCCACAGTCAGAGCCCAACGTCCCCCAGCCAGACAGAGAGGGTGCACCCCACGGGCTGACCTGTGGTTCTGTCTGTGTGACCATGGGGAAGACATGGGAAGGTGGGATGGGAAACCCACTTGTGTTGGGAAGGATGAAAGTTTGACAAGAAAGTCTCACAGGCGTGTGTGCTTGGCAGAAAGATTTTTGAATGGAGAATCTGAAGAAGGAATAGAGATAGAAGCAATTTTCGATATAGAAAAAAGAACTGCTGAGCCAGTCTTACTGGATAACCAAGGAGGCAAAGGCTATGTTAGTTAAAAGAGTTTAGTTAGTTTGTTTGAGTTTAGTTAGTTAGAGTTTTTATGGCTTAGAACAAAGGGTAAACCCACCAAAAAGCAAAATAATATGATTTAACAAACAGAAAGATGGCACAGGCAAACAAGCCTGCCAATGTTGCAAGTAGTAAAAAGGTCTCAGAATTTTCCACTGCAAGAAAGCAGAAAAGCAAATTTTTGCTTTAACTGTAATGTACTAACTTTTAGTGATTGGAGAACAGTAACATGAATATGGTAATTATCGTAGTTATGATAGGCTATAGGTAAAAGTTAAGGTATAGACTGGTTCTGCTGTATTGAGATGCTCAGCAAAGAAAAGTATCTAATGCAATGTAACCAAAATTAAAGGGTCTGCAGGCCTGCCTGCAGCTGGAGCTGACAGCTGTAGGCACAGGCTCTGTCACCCAAGACCCTGGACTGCTGTAATGTCTTGGATGTAATAAAACTGCATTTTGAAGAGCCACATGGAGTCCCATATCCCTCATTTCATCTCTTACGGTGGCGACCAACGTGTGGGACAATTAGTACGAGTGTGAATGAAGGATGTGGGTCTCCAGGCCTGCCTGCAGCTTGGGCTGACAGCTGTAGGCACAGGCTCTGTCACCCACAGACCCTGGACTGATGTAACACCTTGGATGTAATACATTGAATATTGAAGAGCTCCTTGGGGTCTTGCATCTTTCAGTCTGACTCTTAAGGTGGCGCCCAACGTGGGGCACCATTAGTAAGAGGGATTAGTAAGAGCCTGAACGAGGCATGCGGGTCTCCAGGCCTGCCTGCAGCTGTAGCACACACCTGCAGGCACAGGCTCTGTCACCCATGACCCTGGGCTGCTGTAACACCTTGGATGTAATAAACTGGATTTTGAAGAGCTGCCTGGAGTCCCACATCCCTCATTTAGGCTCTTACACCCCCTCATCCACATCTGAGACAGAATGGTCCCCCTGGGAACTCTGAGAGTTACAAAATCCAGGCCTCCATCAAATCATGTCAAAGTTTTTCCACTGCACCAGCAGTGATGCCATGTCTATCGTGCCATCATCAAAAAGCACTTGGCCTTCCATGAGAGACCACGCCTCGCTAGAGAATGCCTCTGCAGGGTTGAAAAAAAACCCTTGCTCTCCAGAACACAGAAATAATCTTTCAAAATCACTCCCGGAAATGGAAACCTGTTTTTGCTCCATGAGATCCTTCCAGAGGTCCAAATCCAGAGAAACCACCGTGAAACCTACAGCATTTGCTTGTTATCTCAAGAGCTACAGGCAAAGTGCCAAAGGGCTCACAGTCACCACGCCAAAACAGGGAGGGGGAGTAAAATGGTATGACCTCACCCGTGGCTGTTCCACACATGACAGCCACCAGATGTCGCTACAGGACAGGAAATAACATGACATGGACACGCAGCTCTCCCAAGGTAAAAAAGAGCACTTTTAATTTCTGACTTAAATATTTATTGATTTCCAAATGTGACCATGGATTGGAGGGTGAAAGTGCCACCTCACTAATGACACTGGACAATCCAACAGTCCATCAAATTTCTCCTCCTCCATAAAAGAATGCAAAACAATAAGGTATTTACATAAAGGCTGTGAGAAAGTTCGTTACAAGAATGATAACAGTAGAAGGCTTAGAAAAACATAAAAAATCAGGGCAACAGGGCATTGTTTTTTCCTTATCTCCTGTTAATGGGCCCATCAATGCCTTGGCCCATGACTCAGGGGTACCTCCCTCCAGGAGCCATTTCTGTTTGATGGGCAATCAAGGACCAATCATGACTCAGAACGATATCAGCCCATTGGGAGATGCTCCACCCAGCGGGGAGGAGCTCAGCATCCCCACCTGGATGTCATCTGGGCTTTGGGACAGAACAGGCAGCCCTTACCCACTGGTTTCCAGAGGACAAGAGCTACTAGATCTTTTCTACGGGATCACCACTTCAACAAGACCATTTCATCTGGACTGCTGCCACTGCCCTAACCAGCAGGGTGTCAGGATATATTCTGACTCTGTCAGTGGATTCATTTTGTATTATAGGATGTCTTTTGAGTTTTTTTCTTTTTCCTAATAATTTGAATTTCTGCCTTGGAGTCTCACACTGGTTTTGCTATCAAACCAGAACATAATTTTGATGCCCAACGTGAGGCACAACGGTTTTTGCTGAAGGACCTGGTTACATCTGGTAGGTTATGCAGAAGGACGTGGAAACCCCTTGTGCACCATAAGGAGACACATTTTAAGTGAGATCTGTTGTAAGGTCTCATTCGATACTTTATATATATATCTATATATAGATACATCTATATATTTTTATATACTTTATTATGTACATTAAACATATATATATATTTTTCTTTTCTATTTAATGTAGTTTGGGTTTTTGTCCTTTTTCCTAATAAATGGCATTTCTGACTTGGAGTCTCTCACAGCTTTTACTTCCAAACCAGAACAACTGGCCACTGGCGATGGTTGGTTGGCTTGATTGGCCAATTGGATCCACGTGTGTGTTGTGACTGTCAGGCAAGGGCCATGGGTTTTTCTTAGTAGTGAAGTATGGTATAACAAAGAGATTAATCAGCCTGCTGCAATCATGGAGTCAATGCTCATTATTCCCCGCTGGGCACCGCTGCTATGAGAGGGACTGATGATTTTTCTTTCAGCACTGGACAGTCCTTTTTCCAATGCCCCCATTTCTTACAGGATGCACTCTGGGCCTTCTCCACAGGGGAAGCTTTCTTGGGTGACTTTTCCCGAGTTGCCTTCTTGCTAGGCTGGGATTAACTCTTTCAGTTGGGCCCCTGTCTCAAAACACCTTCCAGGCGACCTCCAGCAGTTTATCCATGTCTTGAACTCCCTTTATCTTTTCTTCTTATATCATTTGAATTTTGACCCACAAAAAACAAAACCAGATGTGCTTTGCCATCAACTGACTCAGGATCCAGATCTGTATATTTGATGGCAGTTTCTCTTCACCTGTTTAAAAAATCAGTGTGTGATTCACCATCATTTTGCCTCACTTGGTGAAGCTTTGACCAATTTACAGCTTTAGAGACCCCATGTTTTAACCCACATTCCACGAGGCTTTGATATCATTTTAATTTTGCCATCTGCTCGGGTGTGTTTCCCTCCCACCCAGGGTTTTCAAAGGGAAATATCTCAGTGACAGCGCCTTGAAGCAGTTCCCTGGCTGTGCTCCCCTCAAGGAACGTTGGGATGGATTTATTGAGCACTCGTCTCTCAATGGGGTCAGTGATGTGTCTGACACAGAGCACAGATCAGCCCAGTCTAGTCTTTATAGATGGTATTAATTAATAATTAATAGGCTGTACGGTGCACACATGAACTGATAGATTATATTGCACCAACCAGCAGCTACAAGTAATCATCTATAATGAATATCAGTATCAAATGTCACCATTAGGTTGGATGTGTATGTCACACACATGTAATCGGGGCCGAAGAAGATAAAGTTTTTTATTCTGCATGTTCTCCAGTTTATATACTCTTAACAAAGCTTGATATTAATTGGTGCAAAGCAATTAGCATCAATATAATTGGCAAAAGTTTTACAGAAATTTAATAAGGCACGTATACACATGTACTTAGGCACATAGTGTAGCTAACAAAAATTTCCATCTATCTTTTCCAATCGTTTCCATGCTGACGGCCTTGTCATCTCCCTTGCTATGGATACATTTAGTAACCATCAATTGTTACTTCTTCTCTTAACTCAGCTTTGCTTGCAGGCCAGCTGTCAAAGCCCCTCCATAATCAAATTGCTGGTGATTCATAACAATGCGGAAAAGCCAATACAGGAATGCAGAAGCCAGTTAGTGTCATTTATAACCCATCTCTGCTGCAGGCACAGTGAAAAGCTGGAAGCTCTTGATGGGACTCATTCACCCCTGTCCCTGAGTGTCCCCAGAATGTCCCTGAGTGTCCCCAGTGACATTACCCTGGGAATTCCCATCAGGATTTGGGTCAATTTCAGTGAAAATTCCCAGAAAATTCCCTATATTTGTTTCAAACCCTACATGGCGAGCTGGGGGAAGAGAACAGGTGATGCCAGGCATGTCCCCGATGATGTCACTGCCCTGATGACCTCACATTGGTGACATCACTGTCCCTGCAGCAGATTCGGGTTGTCCTGGGCAGCTTTTTGGCACCGCTCGGGCGATGGAGCCATCGGGGTCACCACACCTGAAGATGGTGTGGACGTCCCCAAGTGCCCCCACCAAGTGGTCCCTGGCCAGGAGGCTGCTGGCCACCCACAGCCACTCAGCCCTGGTCACCTTGGCTGCCAAAGCAGCGCGGAAATGGTGGCATGGCTCCCCTGTCCCCCTTATGGTGTCTGTGATCCCCCCAGCCACGCGCTGCAGCTGCCGGGAGAACACTGATTTTTCTATATGCAATCACCAGGTGCTTCAGCAGCCCCAGGGGCTCCTCCGCCTGCTGTCTCATCGTTTTGACTCCCCTCGCCTGGCTCTTGGCCACCACAGCCCCTCCCACATCCTGTCCCACATCTGTGACACCTTCTCTTATGGCCCCCCCCAAGGCCTTTTCTATGCCCTTTCTTGAGACTTCTTCCATGGCCATGGTGATGCCCCTGCCGTTGGCCATGTCCCTGCAGGCGTCCCGGAGCTTGGTGGCCTCTCTGGTCAGCTGGGTCCAGCTGTCCTCCAACGTGGACACCGACCTGTGCCACTCGCTGGCCACCATTGTCACCTGGTCCCTTCTCACCCCAGGTGGTCCATGGGATGTTCTCGTAGGCGGCCAGGGCCGGGCACAGGGAGGTGGGAGCGTCAGCAAGATCAGAGTCGCAACAGCAGTGCTGGAAGGGCTTAGCAATGTTGTGCTTCAGCAGGGCCAAGGACAGCTGGTAAAGAGACAGGGGAGGTGTCAGGGACGTGGTGGCACTTGTGGCCTCCTGTGGTGGCCCCTGTGTCCTCCCGGGTTCCCCTTTGTCCCCTCTGTCCCTTTGTCGGTGTCTTGTCCCCTCTGCCACTCCCCTGCTGTCCCCTCTGCCACCTCAGTGATCCCGCTGCTCTCCACTGTGCCACCCCCTGCCGCCACAGTTGAAGCCCCTGCCACACCCTGCTGTTCCCTCTGCCACCCCCCCAGCTCCTGTGTCCCTCCCCTCCCGTGTCCCTCCCTCCCCCACTGCCCCTCCCCCTCCGTGTTTCCTTCCCCCGTCACCTCCCCACTTCCTGCTCCTCCCCCCATCCCCTTTGTGACTCCGTCCTCTCCCGCCACCCCCTCCCCCATCCCCCATTGCCCCCTTTTCCCCGTCCCAGTGGCACCTTTTGGGGCTCCATGCTCACTGGGGAGAGCTTGGGGAAGATTCGGGGACACTCCGGAGGTCGAAGGAGCCTTGGGATGTCCTCGATGGCTCTTTGGCACCGCTCGGCCACCCCGCAGGCACTGGGGCTGGTGGGACCACCAGTGAACAAGCACTTGGTGATGTCATCAACTGGCCCCACCAGGTGATCGTGGACCAGGCAGGCACTGGCCTCCCACAGCTGCTCGGCCACGGCCACCTTGGCCACCAAGTCCTTGGGGACATCGGGGGACACCTCATTTGTCCCCTCCAGGGTAACCACGATGTCCCCAACCCTGCGCTGCAGCTCCCGGGGGAAGGCGGTGGCTTTGTCACATGCAGTCACCAAATGCTCCACCAGCTCCAGGGACACCTCCACCCGCTGTCTCACCATGGTGGCCCTTGTTGCCTCGCTGGCAGCCACCCTGGCCTCTCTCCTCACCTGGGCTCCATGCCCGGACACCACCTCAGCCTCCTCCTCCCTGCCCAGGGCCTGACCCAGCTCCACCATGTTTTCCTGAGCTGTCCCATCACGGGCAGCCAGGCCCAGCTGCTCCCTGGCCCGGGCAGTGGCGGTGGCTTCCTCAGTGGCTGCCTCAGTGGCCAAATCCCTGCAGGTGTTGAGGAGCTCGGTGGCCTTCCTGCCCAGCTCGGTGCTGTTCTCCAGGCACTTATCCGCCGACCCCAGCCAGTGCCTGGCCACCATTTTCACGCAGTCCCAGGAGGTCCATGGGGTGTTCTCATAGGCGGCCAGAGCTCCACTCAGGGAGGCGGGACGGGCTTTATTGTTGGAGGTGACATCACGGTGCCACCAGGTGTCATAAATGGACTCCGTGGTGTCCCTGAGCTTCCTGCTGAAGTCCACCAGCTTGGAGTACAGGTACTCTAGGGACTTGAGCGGCACCTCGTCCCACCTGGGCATGGTGTCCAGCAGCTCGCCCAGGGTGGCCACCACGGTGACCTGTGGCTGCAGCAGGGCTGGGGACAGCTGGGGAGGGGACAGGGGAGATGTCAGGGACCTGGTGGCACTTACAGCCTCTTGGCCTGGCCCTCTGTCCCCGAGGGCTCCCCTTTGTCTCGTAAATCTCTTTGTCAGCCTCTTGATCTCCCTGACACCCCTGCCCCTCCCCTCGTAGCCCCTCCCAGCCCCTCTCAGCCCCTGCCCTCTTGCTGTCCACTTTGCCACCCCCCCGCTCCCACTGCTGTCCCCTTTGCCACCATCGCCACCCCCCGTGTCCCCCGATCCCCCACTATGTCCCTTCTCCCCCATTGTCCCCGCTACCGGCCGGGTACCCCCCGTGTCACCTCTCCCCTTTCCTGTCGCACCTCTTTGGCCTCCATCGTCACTGGGGACACCCTGGGGACGCTCGGGTGGCGAACGAGTCCCGGGACAGAACCGGCGCGGCTGGCGGCTCCCGCAGCGGCGGCAGAGCCGTGGCGCGAGGAGCGCCAAAAGGGCGGGGCGGCGCGGTGACGTCACCGCCCGCCATTTCCGGTACCGCTCCAATGCATGGGTGGCTGCTTCGGCTCGATCCCAGGGGGTTTAGCTCCATCCCCAGGGGATTTAGGCTCCATCCCCAGGGGATTTAGGCTCCATCTCGCCATTTCCAGGCGGATTCTGCCGTTCCCGGCCGCATTTAGGAGCCCACAGAGATGCCGTCACTCAAATTGGCGTCCTGCTTCTCTCGCGAGACCTCTGGCGAGAAGCGCCCGAAGCCGCGCGGACCAATCAGGTGCTGTGCCTGGCAGAAGTACTGGCAGAAGTCCCTCCCGTGGCGGCGTCAAGTGGCCGCTTCCGGCAGAACCGCGGTGCATTGTGGGCATTGTGGTCCCGGTGGGGCCCAGCGGAGGCGGAGCGGGGCCGAGGCCGCGGGGGCAGGGGGCGGGGCGGGAATCTGGGGGCGCCGAGGGAGCCCCGGGACCGCCCCCGGCAGCGCGGGATCGGCGACAGCGGTCAGCACCGGGAGCGGGAAGTGGGGGGCGTGAGGAGGGGGTTGGAGGGGTTATGAAAGGATTGCGGGGAGTGTTGGTGAGTCCTGAGGGAGAATTGGGCGTCCTGAGGAGATTTGAGAGGATCTGATGTGATTTGGGCGGTCCTGAGGGGGTTTGGGGGTGTCGTGAGGGAGAATTGGGGTCCTCAAGGAGAACTGGGGGTCCTGAGGGGATCTGGGGAGTACTGTGGGGGCTTGGAGGGGGTTTGTGAGGGGGCTGAGGGGATGTGAGGGGCTTTGGGGGTACTGAGGGGAAACTGAGGGGGTTTGGGGCGTCCTGAGGGGATGTGAGGGGTCATGAGAGGTTTTGGGGAATCCTGAGGGGATTTGGGGGGTCCTGAGGGAGAAATGGGGGTTCTGAGGGGACCTTGGGTGGTTGTGAGGGACAGGAGGTCCTGAGGGGGCTTGTGGAGTCATCAGGGGATTGGAAGGGTTGTGAGGGGATTTTGGGGGGTGAGAGGGAGAATTGAAGATCCTGAGGGGATTGGGGGGTCCTGACGGGGTTTGGGGGGTCGTGAGAGAGAATTGAGGATCCTGAGGGGATTTGGGGGATCCTGAGAGGATCTGGAGGGTCCTGAGGGACTTTGGGGGATCCTGAGGGAGAACTGGGTGCGTCGTGAAGGATTTTTGGGTGGATTTTGGCAGGTTCTGAGGGAGAATTGAGGGTCCTGATGGGGTTTGGGGGGATCTGGGGGGATCTTGAGGGGGTTAGGGGGGAATTTTGGGGGGTTGGGAGGGGATTGGCGGGTCCTGAGGGGATCTGGGGGCGTCATGAGGGAATCTGCATGGATTCTGAGGAGATTTTTGAGTGCCTGAGTAGTTTTGGGGGGGACACTGAGGGAGACCTGGGGGTCCTGAGGGGGTTTGGGCGTGGTGAGGGGACTTGGCAGTGTTCTGAGGAAGTTTCTGGTGGGGATTTTGGGGCGTCCTGAGGGATTTTGGTGGTCCTGAGGGGGTTCAGAGGTATCTTGGGGGTTCCCGACTGGGTTTGGGGCATCCCGAGGGGATGTTGGGGGGCCCCTGAGTGGATTTTGTGGGTCCCTGACTGGATTTCGGGCAATTTTGTGGGAATCTGGGGTCCACGAACAGATATGGGGGATTTTGGGGATCCCTGACAGGATTTTGGGGTATTTTAGTGTAATTTTGTGGTGTTTTGGTGCAATTTCAGGGTCCCTGATGGGATTTGGGGGTACTTTGAGGGTCCAATGGGATTTCAGCGTATTTTGGTGCTATTTTTGGGGTGATTTGGTGTAATTTTGTGGTGTGTTATGGTATTTTGGTGGAATCTTGGGGTCTTTGGTGTGTTTTGGTTTGAACAGAGAGGTGTGTGCTGAGGAAGGCAGGAGACCCCTGAAATGGGAAATGTGAACCCTCTGTCTCTCAATTGTTATAAATTTGAAATTAAAAGGCTCTCAGGCAAATAATAACAATAATAAGATAAAAATAAAATGAAGAATAAAAGTAAATAAAATATAAAATATTAAAAACAAAATAATAAAATTAAAGAGAAAACTAAAATTAAGATTAAAATAAAATCCAAAATGAAATAATAAATAATCTAAATATAGAAATAAAATATAAATAAGATAAAATGAAAATTAAAAATAAAAAAATTATAAAAGTTAAAAAGAAACAGAAAATAAAAACAAAATAAAAATAAGATGCAAAGAAGAATAAAAATAATAAAAATCAAGTCAATAATCAAAATAACAATAATGAAAAAAAAAGGACAAAAATTTTAAATAAGTTAATAAAAAAGTAAGAAGAAAGCTGCTCCTCTGGGAATTGCAGTGGCAAAGGCTGCTGTGGTGTTCCAACCTCAGATTCCATCCAGGTAGGAATGCTTGGCTCCTCCCCCTGGGCGGAGCATCTCCCAATGGGATGATGTCATCCCATCAGCCATGCAGTGATACTGTATGGCCCATTAACAGCAGAGAATTGAGAATAATGGCCCATGAACAGCAGGTAATCAATAATTAATTACCCATCAGCAGCAGAGAATTATTAATTAGTGGCCCTGTCCTAGGTTCCAATATAGAATGTATTCTATTCCCATCCCCAAGAGCTTGCTGGCACCAGGAGGGGCATTGGTTTATGGTTTTTCCTGATCTCCTGTTAATGAATCTGTTGTCATTACAGTGCAAGAGTTCTATTGTCAATATATTGCAAAGGTTCCATATCACTGGAGTTTTGTACCTCCTTGATGTCTCTTGTAGGCAGCTCCTCCAGGTACTCACTCTTCCTTGTCCTCGCAGTAGCCACTGACTCCAGTTCCCTCAGCCAACCAATCCACCCTTTTATAACACTCTTCTTATTGCCCACAGCTGCGACCTGTTAACATCAGGCCTACTTCTAATCCTTAAGGATTGGCTCAGCTGCAACTCTTTAGGGGATAAGATTACTTTCTGTATTACCTTTATTTACTTATATCCTATCCCCCTACAATTCCCCCTTTTTCTTTTAATTATGGAGTTGCAGCATTTCTAGAAGGACGTGCAAATAAATTAACATTATGACACATTCATATATTTCATTCAGAACTAATAGTTATACAAATGTTGAGACAACATATTATAATACAAATATATATGTTTCCAAGTGTTGGCTCAGTTTTGCAGCTTTTCTCAATTTACAAAGTACTTATCCTCAAAATCTTTTATACTCTTATTTAACAAACATTAATAGCTGCAATTGATACATTTTACCGATCAATAAACACAGTGTACTGAATAATGAAACTATTTTTTTTTTCCAGTTCTGACAGTTGCTTTCTCTACCCAGATCACCATGGGATCACGTTGCTTAATGTTTAAGTCTTTTTTCCTGAATCACCACAGGATCACATTGGTTGATACTTAAGTCCTTTTTCCATTTCCGAATCCATGAGGTCATACAGTGGAGTCCTTTTTCCTGAATCCGCAGGCTCATACAGTTGAGTCCCGTTTCCCCAGTCTATGGGGTCATATAGTTTAGTCCCGAATCCACGGGGTAATATAATTCAGTATTGAAGTCCTTTTTCTCCCGAATCTGCGGGGTCATATTTTCATCCCGAATCCTTCTCCAGAATCACGTTGGGGCCACCAGTTGTTGTCATTATAGCGCAAAGGTTCTATTGTCATTAGACTGCAAGGGTTCCATATTGCCTGGGTTTTGTACCTGCTTGATTTCTCCTGTAGGCAGCTCCTCCAGGCACTGACTCTTCCTTGTCCTCGCAGCAGCCAACTGACTGCAGTTCCCTCAGCCAACCAATCCACCCTTTTATAACACTCTCCTTATTGGCTACAGGTGTGGCCTCTTAAAGTCAGGCCTGCTCCTAATCTCTAATAATTGGCTCAGCTGCAACTCATTAGGGGGTAAGATTACTTTCTATATTACCTTTATTTACTGATACTCTATCCCTACATGAACCCATCAATTCAATGCACAGAGCAGCAGCTCCCGTTTAAAATCTCACAGATTGCTCCCAGCTTCCCCAACCTTCCAATCCGAAACCAATAAAGACGTTACCGTGAAATCCTTCCAGGTCACACACAAATTGTAGTTTCCTGTTTGACAGCTGAGGACAACTTATTTGCCACTGTTACTACGTAAACACAATATTGCTTTTCAGAGAAAATCAGAGCAGGGGAGCAAGTGAAGCTGGGAGGAAAGGAAAACAGTAATTATCAAAACAGCGGCAATGTTTCCCAAAATGAATCTAAAATCGTCCACCTCTTCTATTCAATAATTTTTCAGAGACAGTTGCAAAGTCCCTATCTTAGTGAGGGTTGACTAACTGAAATCATGATGCAGAGATAACTCCCTCCGGGAGCCATTTCTGTTTGATGGGCAATCAAGGACCAATCATGACTCAGAACGATATCAGCCCATTGGGAGATGCTCCGCCCAAGGGGGAGGAGCTCAGCATCCCCCACCTGGATATCATCTGGGCTTTGGGACAGAGCAGGCAGCCCTTACCCACTGGTTTCCAGAGGACAAAAGCTGCCAGATCTTTTCTATGGGATCACCACTTCAACAAGACCATTTCATCTGGACTGCTACCACCACGCTAACTAGCAGGGTGTCAGGTTGTATTCTGACTCTGTCAGTGCTTTGATTTTGCATTATTGGATGTGTTTTGGGTTTTTTTCCCTTTTCCTAATAAATTGCATCTCTGCCTTGGAGTGTCACACTGGTTTTGCTTTCAAACCAGAACATAATTTTGGCGCCAAGCGTGGGCAGCAAGGTTTTTGCTCAAGGACCTGATTCTGCTTGGTGGGTAATGCAGAAGGACGGGGAAACCCCTTATGCACCACAAGGAGACCTAAATTTAAGTTAGGATTGTGTGTAAAGTCTCATTCTCTATTTTATCTATATCTATATCTATATATATTTTCATCTATATATCTTTTCTATACATTATTATGTATATTATACATTTCTATATCTTTTTCTTTTGTATTTCATGTATTTTGGGAATTTTTTCCCTTTTCCAAATCAATAGTATTTTTGACTTGGAGTCACTCAGTGGTTTTGCATTCAAACTAGTACATAATTTTGGCACCCAAATTGGAGCAGGAAGGTTTTTGCTCAAGGACCTGGTTACACTGGGTGGATAATGCAGAAGGATGGGGAAACCCCTTGTGTACCACAAGAACTAATTTTAAGTGAGAACTGAGTGTAAAGTTTCATTATGTATTTTAGATTTATCTATATCTCTGTACATATGTGTATCTTTCAGATACATATGTACATTATGTATTAATATGTACATTATACATTTATATACCTTTTTTTCTTGTATTTCATGTATTTTGGGTTTGTTCCCTTTTCCTAATAAATAGTATTTTTGACTTGGAGTCTCTCACAGCTTTTACTTCCAAACCAGAACAACAGGCCACTGGCGATGGTTGCTTGGCTTGATTGGCCAATTGGATCCACATGTGTGTTGTGACTGTCAGGCAAGGGCCGTGGGTTGTTCTTAGTAGTAAAGGATGGTACAACAAAGGGATTGATCAGCCTGCTGCAATCATGGAGTCAATGCTCATTATTCCCTGCTGGGCACCGCTGCTACAACAGGGACTGATGATTTTTCTTTCAGCACTGGACAGTCCTTTTTCCAATGCTCCCATTTCTTACAGGATGCACTCTGAGCCTTCTCCACAGGGGAAGCTTTCTTGGGTGACTTTTCCTGAGTTGCCTTCTTGCTAGGCTGGGATTAACTCTTTCAGCTGGGCCCTGTCTCAAAACACCTTCCAGGTGACCTCCAGCAGTTTATCCATGTCTTCAACTCCCTTTGTCTTTCTTCTTATATCATTTGAAGCCTGACCCACACAAAACAAAACCAGATGTGCTTTGCCATCAACTGACTCAGGATCCACATCTGTATATTTGATGGCAGTTTCTCTTCACCTGTTTAAAAAATCAGTGTGCGATTCACCATCATTTTGCCTCACTTGGTGAAGCTTTGACCAATTTATAGCTTTAGAGACCCCATGTTTTAACCCACATTCCACAAGGCTTTGATATCATTTTAATTTTGCCATCTGCTCGGGTGTGTTTCCCTCCCACCCAGGGTTTTCAAAGGGAAATATCTCAGTGACAGCGCCTTGAAGCAGCTCCCTGGCTGTGCTCCCCTCAAGGAACGTTGGGATGGATTTATTGAGCACTCGTCTCTCAATGGGGTCAGTGATGTGTCTGACACAGAGCACAGATCAGCCCAGTCTAGTCTTTATAGATGGTATTAATTAATAATTAATAGGCTGTACGGTGCACACAGGAACTGACAGATTATATTGCACCAACCAGCAGCTACAAGGAATCATCGATAATCAATATCAGTATCAAATGTCACCATTAGGTTGGATGTGTATGTCACACACATGTAATCGGGGTCCAAGAAGATAAAGTTTTTTATTCTGCATGTTCTCCAGTTTATATACTCTTAACAAAGCTTGATATTAATTGGTGCAAAGCAATTAGTGTCAATATAAGTGGCAAAAGTTTTACAGAAATTTATTAAGGCACGTATACACATGTACTTAGGCACATAGTGTAGCTAACAAAAATTTCCATCTATCTTTTCCAAACCGTTTCCATGCTGACGGCCTTGTCATCTCCCTTGCTATGGATACATTTAGTAACCATCAATTATTACTTCTTCTCTTAACTCAGCTTTGCTAGCAGGCCAGCTGTCAAAGCCCCTCCATAATCAAATTGCTGGTGATTCATAACAATGCGGAAAAGCCAATACAGGAATGCAGAAGCCAGTTAGTGTCATTTATAACCCATCTCTGCTGCAGGCACAGTGAAAAGCTGGAAGATCTTGATGGGACTCATTCACCCCTGTCCCTGAGTGTCCCCAGAATGTCCCTGAGTGTCCCCAGTGACATTACCCTGGGAATTCCCATCAGGATTTGGGTCAATTTCAGTGAAAATTCCCAGAAAATTCCCTATATTTGTTTCAAATCCTACATGGCAAGGCAGAAAAAAGGACAGCCATGTCCCTGATGATGTCACTGCCCTGATGATGTCACATTGGGGACATCACTGTCCCTGCAGCAGATTTGGGATGTCCTCAGCAGCTCTTTGGCACAGCTCAGCTACCGCGCAGGCGATGGAGCCATTGGTGTCACCACACCTGAAGATGGTGTGGACGTCCCCAAGTGCCCCCACCAAGTGGTCCCTGGCCAGGAGGCGGCTGGCCACCCACAGCCACTCAGCCCTGGTCACCTTGGCTGCCAAAGCAGTGCGGAAATGGCGGCACGGGAGAACACTGTTATGCTTGATGGCCCCTCTGGTCAGCTGGGTCCAGCTGTCCTCCAACGTGGACACCGACCTGTGCCACTCGCTGGCCACCATTGTCACCTGGTCCCTTCTCACCCCAGGTGGTCAACGCGGTGTTCTCGTAGGCGGCCGGGGCCGGGCACAGAGAGGTGGAAGCGTCAGCAAGATCGGAGTTGAGACAGATGGAGTCATCAATGTTGTGCTTCAGCAGGGCCACGTTCAGCTGGCGAAGAGACAGGGGAGGTGTCAGGGACGTGGTGGCACTTGTGGCCTCCTGGAGTGGCCCCTGTGTCCTCCCGGGTTCCCCTTTGTCCCCTCTGTCCCTTTGTCGGCGTCTTGTCCCCTCTGCCACTCCCTGCGCCCACTGCTGTCCCCTATGCCACCCCTCACTGTCCCGTCTGCCGCTCCCCACCAGCCCCCGTGTCCCCTCCTCTCCACTGTCCCCCCCATCCCCCACTGCCGCCCCCCCATTTCCCCTCCACTCCTCTGTCACCTCCCCCTTCCCGCCACTCCCTCCTGTCCCCTTTGAGATCCCCTGTCCCCTCCTGCCACCCCCCGTGTCCCCTCCATCCCCTATTGCCCCTTCCCCTGCCCCGTGTCCCCCTCTCTACCCCCACAAACCCCTCATCGCACCTCTTGGGGCTCCGTGCTCACTGGGGACATCTCAGGGATGCTCTGAGGATGCTCCGGGGGTTGAAGGAGCCTTGGGATGCCTTCAGTGGCTCTTCGGCACTGCTCGGCCACCTCACTGACACTGGGGCTGGCACGACCACCATTGGACAAGAACTTGGTGATGTTGTTAATTGCCCCCACCAGGTGACCCTTGGCCAGGTGGGCATTGGCCTCCCACAGCCACTCGGCTTTGCCCACCTTGGCCACCAAGTCCTCAGGGACATTGGGGGGCTCGTCGTTCATGCTCTCCAGGGCATCCGCAATGTCCCCAACCCTGCGCTGCAGCTCGCGGGGCAACGCGGTGGCTTCCTTAGATACGGTCACCAAGCGCTCCAGCAGCTCCAGGGCCGCCTCCACCCGCTGTCTCATCATGGTGGCCCTTGTTGCCTCTCTGGCAGCCACCCTGGCCTCTCTCTTCACCCGGGTTTTCCGCCTGGCCCTCTCATCCTTGCCCAGCGCCACCATGCGTTCCCGAGCTGCCCCATAACGGGCAGCCCGTGCCTGCTGCTCCCTGGCCCGGGCGGTGGCCTCCTCAGTGGCCGCCTCAGCGGCCAATTCCCTGCAGATGCTGAGGAGCTCGGGGGCTGCCCTGGCCACCTCGGCGCTGTTCTCCAATTGCCCATTCAGCGACCCCAGCCAGTGCCAGGCCTCCGCTACCACATGGCGCCAGTTGGTCCATGGGGTGTGCTGGTAGGCAGCCAGAGCCATGCTCAGGGAGGCGGGAGGGGCTTTATCGTTGGAGGTGACATTGCGGCGCCACCATGGGTCTTGAATGGACTTCATGGTGGCCCCCAGCTTCATGCAGAAGTCCACCAGCTTCGAGTACAGGTACTCTAGGAACTTGAGCCGCTTTGTGTCCCGCCTGGGCAGGATGTCCGCCTGCTTGCCCAGGATGGCCACCATGGTGACCTGCGGCAGCAGCAGGGCCGGGGACAGCTGGGGAGGGGACAGGGGAGGTGTCAGGAACCTGGTGGCACTTACGGCTCCCTGTGGTGACCCCTGCCACTGAGGGATCCCCTTTGTCCCCTCGATCCCTTTGTCAGCCTCTTGTTCCCTCTGCCACCCCCTGCCCCTCCCCTCGTAACCTCTCCCAGCCCCTGCCCTCCTGCTGTCCACTCTGCCACCCCCCTGCTCCCACTGCTGTCCCCTCTGCCACCACCACCACCCCAGTGTCCCCTCCCTGCCGTGTCCCCCCCATTCCCCACTGCACCCTCCTCCCTCATGTCCCTTCCCCTCTCTATCACCTCCCCCCTTCCAGCCACTCCCTCCTGTCCCCCATGCAACCTCCTGTCCCCTCCTGCCACCCCCGTGTTTCCTCCATCCCCAGTAATGGCCTCCTCCCCCTCAGTGTCCCCTCTGTCCCCCTGTCCCCACCCCCACCCATCGCACCTCTTGGGGCTCCCCGCTCACTGGGGACACCTGGGGGTTGCTCTGGGAACGCTCCGGCGATCGGAGGGGCCTTGGGATGTCCTCAACGGCTCTTAGGCACCAGTCAGCCTCATCATAGGCAAGGGAGCTGTCGGGACAAATGGTGAAAGAGAACTCAATGATGTTGTCAACCGCTCTCTCCAGGAAATCCTTGACTAGGTGGCCACTAGCCCCCCACAGCTGCTCGGCCACGGCCACCTTGGCCACCAAGACATTGCGCACTTTGCGGGATGACTTATTTTTACCCCCAAAAGTGGTCTTGGTGTCCCTGAGCAGGCGCTGCAGCTCGTGGGGGAACACGGTGGCTTCATCACACGCGGCCACCAAGCGCTCCAGCAGCCCCAGGGCCGCCTCCACCCGCTGTCTCACCATGGTGGCCCTTGTTGCCTCGCTGGCAGCCACCTCAGTGGCCGTCTCCCTGCAGGCTTTGCAGAGCTTGGTGGCCTTCCTGGCCAGCTGGACCCACCTGTACAGAAGTCGAGACATGAACAGTTCCTCCAGTTCCATTGTCATACGCCTGTGCCAGGTCCATGGGTTGCTCTTGTAGATGCTCAGGAAGGCGACAAGGTTATCACCATCGAAGGCGGCAGTGCGGTGCCCCCAGGTGGCATCAATGTATGCCAGGTGCTTCTGAAGCTCACTGGTGGAGCTCGACTTCCACTCTCTCTCTAATCTGCGCAACAGCGTCTCCTTCTCTAGGTAGAACAGGGTGTGCAGCCCCGTGATGGACGGCATGGTGACCCGTGGCTGCAGCAGGGCCTGGAACCGCTGGGCAGGGGACAGGGGAGGCGTCACGGACCTGGTGGCACTTGCGGCCTCCTACGGTAGCCCCTGTGCCCTCCCAGGGTCCCCTTTGTCCTCTCCCTGGAGGGCTCTGCTGTCCCCTCTGTCCCTCTGTCACCCCCTCGTCCCCTCTTGGTCCCCCCTTTGCCACCCCCACCGTTCCCCACTGTCCCCTTTCACCATCCCCTGTTGTACCCCCCTTCCACCCCTCTGTCACCTCCCCCCTTCCTGCCACTCCCGCCTGTCCCCTTTGCGCCCCCCTGTCCCCTCCCGCCACCGCCCGTGTCCTCCCCATGCCCCACTGTTCCTTCTGCCCCATCGCCCCCGCTACCGGCCGGGTCCCCGCCCCACCCCGTCCCCGCTATCCCCTCCGTGTCACCTCTCCCCTTTCCTGTCGCACCTCTTGGAGCTCCATCGTCACTGGGGACACCTTGGGGACACTCGGGTGGCGAACGAGTCCCGGGACAGGCGCCGGTCCAGGCACAGAACCGGCCCCGCTGGCGGTGGCTGTGGTAATGGCGGATCAATCGCGCGGGGAGCGCCAAGAGGGCGGGGCGGGGCCAGGCGAGGTCACGGCCCGCCCTTTCCGGTACCGCTCCAATGCATGGGTGGCTGCTTCAGCTCGATCCCAGGGGGTTTAGGCTCCATCCCCAGGGGATTTAGGCTCCATCTCGCCATTTCCAGACGGACTCCGCCGTTACCGGCCGCATTTAGGAGCCCACAGAGTTGCCGTCACTCAAATTGGCGTCCTGATTCTCTCGCGAGACCTGTGGCGAGAAGCGCCAAAAGCCGCGCGGACCAATCAGAAGCTGTGCCTGGCAGTAGTCAGAAGTCCCCCCCAGGCGGCGGCCCGGGGCGGCCGCTGTCGTCAGAGCCGCGCTGCATTGTGGGCATTGTGGTCCCGGTGGGGCCCAGCGGAGGCGGAGCGGGGCTGAGGCCGCGGGGGCCGGGCGGGAATTTGGGGGCGCCGAGGGAGCCCCGGACCCCCCCCCCCGGCAGCGCGGGATGGGCGACAGCGACCGCGGTCAGCACCGGGAGCGGGGGGGGGGGGGGGGCGGTGAGGAGGGGGTTGGGAGGATTATGAGGGGAATGGGGAGGGCTGAGGAGATGTGAGGGGATCTGGGGGGTCCTGAGGGAGTTTGGTGGGGTTGTGAGGGGAAGTGAGGGGATTTGGGGGGTCCTGAGGGGATTTGAGCAGGGTCCGCAGGGAGAATCCGGGGTCGTGAGGGCATTTGGGGGTTTCTGAGAGGGACTGGGGGGTTCCTGAGGGGATGTGAGAGGTTCTGAGGGGATTTGGGGGGTCTTGAGGGGGTTTGTGGGGTCCTGAGGGAGATTTGGGGGTCCTGAGGGGATTTGGGGCGATATGAGGGGGGATTGTGAGCTCCTGAGGGAAAACCGGGGGTCCTGAGGGGATCTGGGGGATTCTGAGGCGGACTGGGGGGTCCTGAGGGAGAATTTGGGTTCCTGAGGAGAAACTGGGAGTCCTGAGGGGATCTGGGGGGTCCTGAGGGGATCTGGAGGTCCTGAGTGGATGTGAGGGGTCGTGAGGGGATTTGGGAGGCATCTGAGGGGATTTGGGGGGTTTTGGAGGGTTCTGTGGGGAAATGGGGGGTCTTGAGTGGCTGTGAGGGGTCATGGGGAGATGTGGGGGATCCTGAGGGGTTTTGGGGGTCACTGAGGGAGAACCGGGGTTCCCGAAGGAGTTTAGGGGGGTTGTGTGGGGGTTTGGGGGTGCTGAGGGGATATGAGGGGATTTGGGGGGTCCTGAGGGAGAACTGGGGTTCCCGAGGGGCTTTGGAGTGGATTTGGGGGCCTTCTGAGGGAGAATTGAGGGCCCTGGAGGGGTTTGTGGAGATTTTGGGGGGTCGCTATGGAGAATTGGGGTTGTGAAAGGATTTGAGGGGGATTTTGGGTGGTCCTGAGGGGATCTGGAGGGGGCCCTGCAGGAATCTGGGGGGGGATTTTAAGGGGTCCTGAGGAGATTTTGGGGGGTCCCGACTGGGTTTTGGGCATCCCGAGTAAATCTGGGCGGTCCTACAGTGATTTGAGCCTCCCTGACTGGATTTGGTTCAATTTTGTGGGGATTTGGGGTCATTATATGGTCCCTGACTGGAGTTTCGATTTTTTTTTTGGGTGGGGGGCAATCTTGGGGTATTTTTGGAGTATTTCGTGGTCCTTGACCGGAGTTTGGGGGGATTTGGGTTTTTTTTGGGGGTAATTTCGGGGTAATTTCACCCCCATTGCTTGCCGGCCCCTTCCCGCCCAAACTCAGCCCACGCACCCTCCGCTCTCCATTGGCCGCCGCTCCCGGGGCCCCGCCCCCTTTCCACGCCCCCACTCCTTGCCGGCCCCTTCCCGCCCACTCCCAGGCCACGCCCCCTCCGCTCTCCATTGGCCGGTGCTCCCGGAGCCGCGCCCCTTTTCCCACGCTCCCATTCATAATCGTATCTAACCCTCTCGCTCACCCGCTCCCCATTGGCCACCCCGCGCGGCCCCGCCCTGCTGTGGGCGCGGCTACAAGACCGATCGGCGTTTATTGAAAGGCTCCGCTCAGCGGCGGCCCCGGGGGGTGGAGCAAGCCCGGCCCCACCGCGGGGGGCTCAGGGGGTCCGGGGGGGCTCAGGGGGGTGGAGCCAGCCCGACCCCGGCGCGGCCCAACGCGGGCCGGGGGCTCGGGGGGGCCGAGGTGGGAGGGCCTGGGGGCCTTTCGGGGAGCTTCATCCAATGGGGGGGGGGCCCAGGGGGTGCCGAGGTAGGGGGCGGGATCTGGTGAGTGTGGGGGGGTCCCATGGATTGGGGGGTCCTGGTGAGTGTGGGAGGGTCCCATGGATTGCGGGGTCCTGGTGAGTGGGGGGCGGTGAGGGGGGAGGTCCCATGGATGGAGGAGGGGCGGTGAGTGGGGAGTCTTGGCGCACTGGGGGGGGGGGGTTCATGGACTGGGGGGGCTCCCAGCGCTTTGCGGGTGTCGGTGAAGGGGGGGAGGCAGTGAATGGGGGGGGTCCCGGTAAACTGGGAGAGGTCCCTGGTGATAACGGGAGGGGTCACAGGATTGAGCCCCAAGGGACCCCCCCGGTGCTGGGGACCGGGACCCCCCTGTGACCCCCAGCGCTCGGAGACCCCCCGGTCCCGCTCTGGGCCCCCCCCAGTCCCGGTGCTGTTCCCGGGGAGTCAAAGGGGAGGGGGCGGAACCCCCGTGATGGGTGGGTGGGCACAAATGGGGGGTCCGGGCCCGGTGCTCGGGGAGGGGTCGGTACACGAGGGTGGGTCCGGTCCCAGTCCCGGTGCACAGGGGTGCCGGTGCCCGGGGGGTCCCGGTGCCCGGGCAGGTCCCGGGGTTCGAGGGGGGGTCCAGTCCCGGTGCTCGGTGAGGGGGGGTCAATGTACGGGGGGTGTCCTGGTGCTCCTGCACGAGGGGGGGTCCCGGTGCTCTGTGATTCGGGAGGGTCTCGGGTGGTCTGGTGCCCGAGGCTGGCAAGGTTTGAGGGGGGGTCTGCTGGTCTCGGTGATTCGGGGTGGGGGTCTCCGGTTGTCCCAGTGCACGCAGGGGTTGTCCCGGTGCTTGGTGATATTCGGGAGGGGGTCTCTGGTGGTCCCGGTGCACGATGAGGGGGTCAATGCTCGAGAGGGGGGTCCCGTTGCTTGGTGATTTGGGGGGTCTCCGGTGGTCCTGGTGCTCAAGGGGGATCAATGCTCAAGGGCGGGTGGGAAGGGGGATGCGGTTTTTGGGGGTTTCCCAGTGCACTATGAGGGGAGGGTGCAGGTGCTCAAGGGGGTGTCAGGAGCACTGAAGGGGGTACAGGTGCGGTTTTTGGGGGATCGCAGTGCCCCCCCAGGGTGGGATCAGTGCTCAGAGGTGGGGACTGCCCAGGGACACTCCCAGACTCCCAAGTCCCAGCCGAGTCTGCTGCAAGGCACTGAGGGGGCTCACTCATTGAGACCTCTGCCCCAAGCTTGTCAAGAATGCCCTCAGAATGTCCCCAAGTCTCTGCAGTGGTGACACCGTAATGATGCCTTCATGGTGACAGGGGCATTCCTGCAGCAGCCTCGGGATTTCCTCCACGGCGCATTGGCACCGCTCACCCACCGTGCAGCCAGGGCCATCGTGGCCAGGAAGGGGACACAAGGAGAAGGGGTGCATGTCCCCAAGTGTCCACAGCAGGTGATGCGTGGCCAGGTGGCCGCTGGCATCCCACAGCCACTTGGCCTTGGCCACCACAGCCAGCAAGACTGCACAGAAATCAGGGGATGGCTCCTCTGTCCCCTTCATGGTGGCCTTGATGTGCTCAGCCTGATGCCGCAACTCCTGGAGGAACGCAGTGGCTTCTTCAAATGCGGGCGCCAAGGCCCTGGGGATATCGGGGGATGGCTCCTCTGTCCCCTCCAGGGCTAACTCGATGTCCCCGAGTTGGCGCTGCAGCTCCCGGGGGTACACTATGGCTCTGTCACATGTGGCCACCAAGTGCTCCAGCAGCCCCAGGGCCACCTCTGCCTGCTGTCCCCTCATGGTGACCTCCTCTGCCCAGGCATTGCGCAGCCTGCTGGCCTCCTCAGCCAGCCGGGACCAGATCTCCATGAAGGTGTCCACCGGCTCCTGCCAGGCCTTGGCTGCAGCTCTCACATCGGCCCAGGTGGTCCCGGGGTGGCCTCAAGGCTGGCCAGGGCCTGGCCCAGGGAGGGAACACGGCAGTGCCTCAGGGTGAGGACATCAAAGTCATCCAGGGAGAACGTGTAGGGGTCCGGAGAGGTGACCCTGCGGTGACACCAGAGGGTGACATCACTATGGGCCAGAAAGATGAAACTCTGGCCCACAGTGTCCTGGAGGTGATTGATGAAGGTCCTCAGGGACACGCGCAGGAAGGACCTTGGGGACACGGTCAGCAGCTGCCTGCCCCTGTATGGCCCAGTCACGGTGCCACCAGCTCGCCCAGGGTGGCCACTACGGCCACCAGAGCCTCCAGCAGCTGAGGAGGGGACAGGGGAG
Source organism: Melospiza melodia melodia (assembly GCF_035770615.1). NCBI lineage: Eukaryota > Metazoa > Chordata > Aves > Passeriformes > Passerellidae > Melospiza > Melospiza melodia. Next base: position 493,684 of record NW_026948497.1, on the reverse strand, counting down.
GCGTCAGGGACCTCGTAGCACTTGTGGCCTCCTGCAGTGGTGCCTGTGCCCTCCTGGGGTCCCCTATGTCCCCTCCCTGTAGGGCTGCGCTGTCCCCTCTGTCCCTTTTCCAGGCCCTCATCCCCTCTGCCACCCCCTGCCACCCTCCCACTGTCTCCTCTCTCTGCGAGTCTCAGTCCCGTCCACCCCTCTGTCACCTCACCACTTCCTGCCACACCCTCTTGTCCCCTCTGCCACCCCCATGTTCCCCCACGCCAGGATTGTCACACCCTGAGGGGCTCCGTGGCCACTGGGGAAATTCCGGGGACGCTCTGGGGACACTGAGGTAGTCCAGGTGACAAACACACCCAGGTGACAGTTTTGGACCCACAGGAATGGGGCACAGCCAGATGGAGGAAGCAGGAAGAGGTGACGTCACTGTCCCCTCTACCCCCCCCCCCCCACCTGTGGGGCCTGGGCAAGGCTCCCGAATGGGACCCCGATGTCCCTTGAGTGTCTCCACATGGCCCTGGTGTTGCCCCACTGTCCCCGACAAGGCTCAAGTGTCCCCCTGATGTCCAGCTGGGGACACCAGGGACTCACCGGGGCCCTGTTGGGGACTCTGGTGACACCCCCATGTACTTCCCTTCAGGATACCCCCATGCCCTTCCCTTGGGGACATCCCCATGTCCTTCCCTTGGGGACACCGGAGCCACCCTGACATCCCCTGTCCCGTTTTGGGTCACCACGATGTCCCCGATGTCCACACAGTGTTCCCAACAGGAGGGGGACACTGGGGCCCTGCCCTGGTTCCAGAGTGGGGGGAGGGAGGGCAGTGTCATCACCTCTTCCTGTTTCCTCCATCTGGCTGCGTCCCGTTCCTGCATGTCCCCAACCTTTACCCGGGCATGTTTGTCACCCGGAGAGTCCCAGGAGTGTCCCCAAGGCATCCCCGGAGTGTCTCTGGAGTGTCCCCAGCTGCCATGGAGACCCTCGAAGCCCGTCGAGGTGCGACAATCCCAGAGTGGGGGGGGGGGGAACAGAGGGGACACGCCAGTGACAGAGAGGACATGGGGAGGGTGGGGTGAAAGGAGGCAGTGGGGGACAGAGGGGACACAGGGGTGGCAGGGGTGACAGGAGGTCCCAAAAGGGACAGGAGGGCATAGGAGGAAGGGGGGAGGTGACACAGAGGTGAAGGGGGGAGACAAGAGTAGGTGGCAGGGGGGAGCAGAGGGGTCGGGGGAGTGAAAAAGGGACAGAGAGCACAGCAGAGCCCTCCAGGGAGGGAAGAAAGGGGACCCCAGGAGGTCACATGGGCCAGCTTGGGCGGCCGTAAGTGCCACCAGGTCACTGACACCTCCCCTGTCCCCTCCCCAGCTGTCCCCGGCCCTGCTGCAGCCACAGGACAGCGCTGTGGCCATCCTGGGTGAGCTGCTGGCCGCCCTGCCCAGAGAGAACGAGATGCTGCTTGGGTCTGCAGTGAGCCTGCACCGGGACCTGGAGGAATTCACCAGGGAACTCCGTGCCACCCTGTACCGCACTGATGACACCTGGCGGCTCTGGAATGCCACCAACGATGATAATAACCCTCTCACCTCCCTGAGCCAGGACCTGGCTGCCTATGAGAGCACCTCAGGGACCCCCCAGAGGCGTGTGATATGGCCGTACATAAGCTGGTTCATGGCCCTGGATATTCTCAAGGACAGGTGGGCCAAGCTGGCCAGGAAAGCCACCAAGCTCCACAACAGCTGCAGGGAGGTGGCCACTGAGGCAGCCTCTGAGGAGGCCACGGGCACCACCTGGGCCAGGGAGCTGCAAGACGAGGCTGCCTGTTATGGGGCAGCTCAGGAAAACATGGTGGAGCTGGATCAGGCCCGGGGCAGGTAGGAGGGGGCCGAGGTGGTGGCTGGGCATGAAGGCCAGGTGAGGAGAGAGGCCATGGTGGCTGCCAGCGAGGCAACAAGGGCCAACATGGTGAGACAGCGGGTGGAGGCGTCCCTGGGGCATCTGGAGCGCTTGGTGGCCGCATGTGACGAAGACACGTCGTTCCCCCGGGAGCTTCAATGGCGGCTCAGGGAGACAGAGGCTGCACTGGAGGGGACAAATGAGACATCTCCTGATGTCCCTGAGGCCTTGGTGGCCCAGGTTGCCGTTGCAGAGCAGCTGTGGGCGGCCAACGCCTGCCTGGCCAAGGATCACCTGCTGAAGGCACTTGATGACATCTTCAAGTTCTATATCAATGATGATCCCACCAGCCCCAGTGTCTTTGGGGTGGCTGAGCAGTGCCAAAGAGCCACCAAGGACATCCCAAGGCACCTTCGACCCCCGGAGCGTTGCCAGAGCATGCCCAAGGTGTCCCCAGTGAGTGTAGAGCTCCAAAAGGTGCGACAGGGGGGTGGGGAGGGGGCATTTGGGGATGGAGAGGACACAGGGGCTGGCGGGGGGGCAGCGGGGACAAGACGCTGACAAAGGGGCAAAAGGGACCCGTCAGGGACAGGGGCCACCCCAGGAGGCCACTAGTGCCACCAGGTCCCTGATATCTCCCCTGTCCCCTCCTCAGGTGTCCCCTCCTCAGCTGCAGGTGCTGGTGGCCATGGTGAACGCCCTGGACGAGATGGTGGCCACCTTGATGGGGCCACACTGGGCCAAGTTCCCAGGCTCCCTGTATGAGGACCTGAATAACTTCACCCGGAGCCTCCGTTCGACCCTGAACAAAGGTGATGTCCGCTCGCTGGGCCACCATGGTGTCCCCTCCCTGGGCCAGGCCCTGGCCACCCTCTGGGCCACCCCCAGGACCACCCAGGCCAATGTGAGAGCCGCAGCCAGTGTCTGGCGGGAGTTGGTGGCCAAGCTCGTGGACAACTGGGACTGGCTGGCCAGGGAGGCCAACAAGCTCTGTGAGCAGCTGGTCACAGCCCAGCAGCTGATGGTGTCCCTAGACAAGGAGGAGGTGACCTTGGAAGTGGCCACTCATGGTGCCCCGGTGGTGGCAGCCAGCATTGAGGCCATGGGAGAGGCTGTGGTGGCCACCAGGAGGGGACATTGGGCAGATTTGGCCCTGGAGCCGCAGAAGCTCTTGGTGGCTGTTTGTCACAGCGCCACCTTGTTCAACTGGAACATGGAGTGGCAGCTCAGGGACATCGAGGCCATCCTGAAGGGGAGAAACCGGCGTCCCCTGATGTCCTTAAGGCCTTGATGGCCAAAGTGGCCAAGTTTGAGCAGCTGTGGGAGGCCAGCACCCGCCTTGCCAAGGATCACCTCCTGGAGGCACTTGGGGTCATTGACAAAATCCTCTTGAGTCCCTGTGGTGACCATGGTGGCCCCAGTAGCGCCGGCAGCTGTGCAATGGCTGAGCGGTGCCAAAAAGCCATTGAGGATATCCCCAGGCTGCTGCAGGAAGTTTCACATAGGGGCAGTGACATCATTAGGGACATCGTTCCTGTCATCTCTGCCCTACCCGTGATGTATTTGAGACAGATTTGTGGAATTTTCTGGGAGTTTTCAATGATATTGTCCCAAATCCTGATGGGAATTCCTGCGGTGACATCACTGGGGATCTCAGCAGCACGCTGGGACAGTCTGGGGACACTCAGGGACATTCAGAGACACTCAGGGAGAGGGGACATGGCTGAATGAGTCCCCTCAAGAGCTTCCAGCTTTCCACTGTGCCTGCAGCTCAGCCGGGTCTTAAATGACAATTTAATAATTGTCTTTTGCACAATATTATTGATCACCCGCAATTTGATATGTTGTTTGATACTGATATTGATTATTGGGGATTCCTTGTAGCTGCTGGTTGGTGCAATATAATCTATCAGTTCATGTGTGCAGCATACCACTATAAATTAATTAATTAATTAATATCCTCTATATAAATCAGACTGGGCTGATCAAACTCTGTCTCAGACATATTTCTGACCCCACTGAGAGACGAGTGGTTAATAACTCCATCCCAACGTTCCTTGAGGGGAGCACAGCCAGGGAGCTGCTTGAAGGCACTATCACTGAGATATTTCCCTTTAAAAACCCTGGGTGGGATGGAAATACACCTGAGCAGATGGCAAAATTCAAATGATATCAAAGCCTCGTGGAATGTGGGTTAAAACATGGGTTCTCTAAAGCTGTAAATTGGTCAAAGCTTTACCAAGTGAGGCAAAATTATGATGAATCACCCTCTGATTTTTTAAACAGGTGAAGAGAAACTGCCATCAAATATACTGATCTAGATCCTGAGTCAGCTGAGGGTAAAGCACATCTGGTTTTGTTTTGTGTGGGTCAGGCTTCAAATGATATAAGAAAAGATAAAGGGAGTTCATGACATGGATAAACTGCTGGAGGTTGCCTGGAAGGTGTTTTGAGACAGGGGCCCAACTGAAAGAGTTAATCCCAACCTAACAAGAAGGCATCTCGGGAAAAGTCACCCAAGAAAACTTCCCCTATGGAGAAGGCTCAGAGTGCATCCTGTAAGAAATGGGAGCATTGGAAAAAGGACTGTCCAGTGCTTAAAGAAAAATCATCAGTCCCTCTCGTAGCAGCAGTTCCCAGCGGTGAATAATGAGCATTGACTCCATGATTGCAGCAGGCTGATCAATCCCTTTGTTGTACCATCCTTTACTACTAAGAAAAACCCATGGCCCTTGCCAGACAGTCCCAACACACACGTGGATCCAATTGGCCAATCAAGCCAAGCAACCATTGCCAGTGGCCTGTTGTTCTGGTTTGAAAGTAAAACCAGTGAGAGATTCCAAGTCAGAAATACCATTTATTAGGAAAAGGAAAAAACCTCAAAATACATGAAATACAAAAGAAAAAGATACATAAATGTGTAATGTACATAATAATGTATATAAAAGATATATGGATGTATAGATATATATAAAATACAGAGTGAAACCTTACTATCAGATCCCACTTAAAATTAGGTCTCCTTGTGGTGCACAAGGGGTTTCCCCTTCCTTCTGCATTACCCACCAAGTGTAACCAGGTCCTTGAGCAAAAATCCTGTTGCCACACGTCGGGCGACAAAAAAATGCTTTAGTTTGAAAGCAAAACTGGAGACTTAGATTCAGGAATGCAATTTATTAGGAAAAGGGAAAAAAAAACCCCAAAAGACATGCAATAGTACAAAATAAAACCACTGACAGAGTCAGAATACAACCTGACACCCTGCTACTTAGTGTGGTGGTAGCAGTCCAGATGAAACGGTCTTGTTGAAGTGGTGATCCCATAGAAAAATCTGGTAGTGTTTGTCCCCTGGAAAGCAGTGGGTAAGGGCTGCCTGTTTTGTCCCAAAGCCCAGATGACATCCAGGTAGGGATGCTGAGCACCTCCCCCCTGGGTGAATCATCTCCCAATGGGCTGATATGGTTCTGAGTCATGATTGGTCCTTGATTGCCCATCCAACAGAAATGGCTCCTGGAGGGAGTTATCTCTGAGTCATGGGGCAAGGCATTGATGGGCCCATTAACAGGAGATAAGGAAAAAACAATGCTCTGTGGCACTGGTTTTGTATATTTTCTTAAGCCTTTTGATGTTTACATTCTTGTAACAAACTTTCTCACCCACTTTATGTAACTACCTTATTGTTTTTCATTCTTTTATGCAGGAGGAGTGCTGCCGCCTCTACCGGGGCTATGGGTGTGGTGTCCCAGGTCGAGCAGGGCTCGGTGGCAGCAGCCCTGCCACGCAGACCAAGACACATGCTGACACCAATGTGGTGGACGGTGAAAAGGTGTTTATTAACTGCCAACAGGGGTAATTTATAACAGGGGGTAACAGCAGGGCAATGGTGAAGGGAGAGGGGTTAGGCCTAATGTCGCGAGATGTCCTAGATAATGTGATATCTTGACCCCAAATTTCCCCCCCCTCTTCATGACCTATTAAAAACGTAGAAAACGCTAAGGTTAAAACTGCCTAGTGGGACAGTAACAAACTTGTAACTGTAACAAAACAAACAACTGTAGCAAACTTGTAACAAACTTTTGACTGTAGCTATTTAACAAATGAAAAGTTAAACAATGTAATGCATACAAAAAACTAACTATCTCTAACTGGTTTTCTATGAAAAAACAACACGAACTTATTTAAAATACAGGGCGATCAGCCGTGGGGCTGAGTGAACCATGACTTTCGGCATTCTTGCAGGACTTTCTCAGCTTATCTGTTGACATCACAGCACCAAATTGTCCTCCCAGAATCTGCAATCTGTTTGACTTTAAAACCAGGGTGTTTTGGAGAGTGCATGTCCGGACTCATTTTCTCCCCAAAACACCCTTTGGACCCCTTGGTGCAGGAAAAGTTCTGGGTTGACTGGTAGTCCATCCAAGTAGAGTCAGAACTTGGCCAGAGTTTCAACTCCACCTGACGGATACCACTTAGAGCAAGCGCTGAGCTGTTTCTGTCTTTCCCCCAGTTCTTCTTTGCGCCGGCCTCTCACTGGGTTTTTTCACAACCCCGATGTAGTCGGCCATCAGGCTGCCTGATGACTCGGGACTGCCTTCTGGGAGTGGGGTATGCGGGCCATGGGTGTGTCTGAGGGTCCAGTTCTGCAAAAGAAGCTTTTCAGATTTCATTAGTTCTTGCCCTGAAGGTCTGGTTTTATTGATTTGAGCGGGCACCATTTAATTTCGCTATCTTTCTTTACAGTGCATACCCGTGCCCCGTGAATATCAGCCTCCAACCTGCTTCCCACTTTCCTAACTCATTTTTGATTATTACTTGTGGGCCTGCCTCTAACGCCCGGATGGCCCAGTGCCTCTGGGCAGGACTTTTGATTTCCTCTCCCCTTGGGAACTGAATTAAAGCTAGTAGGTTGGTTGCTAGAATACGTGCTTGATCTCTTGGTGGGATGGAATTGGTGACACCTTCTGCCTTTGCTAGCACCTCCAGTTTATTTTTTAGGGTTTGGATGGCCCGTTCGACTATGGCCTATCCAGTGCTTTTATAGGGGATACCATGGTCTAACGTTATATACCATGGTCTAACGTTATATCTCATTTTGATGTGAATGCTTGTATTGATTTTGAGGTGAAACTCGGACCATTATCTGTTTTAATTTGCTTAGGGATGCCTAGCCATGCCATGGCTGTTAACCAGTGATGGACTGTTGCTCTGGAATCAGCTCTTTCGTATTGCGTGGCCACGATTATCCCACTATAAGTGTCTACTGTTACCGCGAACCACGCTTCGGGTCTCAGCAGCTGGCATAACGTAAAATCTGTCTGCCATATATCAGCGGCCTTGGTGCCGCTAGGATTGACACCGCTGGACCATAGTTGTGACCTCTGACAGTAGGGGCATGAGGCGACGACGTGCCTTGCATCAGGCACGGAGATCCCGCATTTTCTTGCAACCACTCTGGCTCCGACATGCAGGGATTCATGCAGCCAGCGGGCTTCTCTCAGGGTCCACAGCCCTCTCGCAGCGGCGTCTGCTTTGTCGTTACCAACTTGAAAGAATCCTTTGAACGGACTGTGGCTGTTGACATGGATGATGGACACGGTGCCCTTTCACGAGTAAAGCGCTTCTTCCAGCATTGCTGCCACGGCGGACAGTGCCACATGGGGTCCGGCCATGGCTAGACAGAGTCGGGCCACGAATAATGAGTCTGTTACAATATTGAGGTGTTTGTCCAGGAACAGTCCGCATGCCAGTGCCACGGCAGCTGCCTCATATTGTTGTACTGACAGTGCAAGATCTGTTGTTTTAATGCAACGCCACCACTCTCCTGTCTGCCACACTACCGCTGCAGTGGAAATTAGTGAAGATGTGTCGGTGAAAACTGTGGGTCCCTCGCGTGGCCAGTCAATTACCTTGGGTGGTAGGTCGATGTCGATGACCGCCAGCATCTGTGTCCACAGGGGTTTTGCCACATATCAAATCTCTCCCCCAAATCCAGCGAGGGCCATGGCCAAGTGTTCTGATATCATTGGCGACCGTGCAGGAGGCAGTTTGCGGAAGGGTAGGTACACTCTGGTGGTTTCAGCGGCCAGGTGTCTCAGAGTGAGCTTCCTGCCTTTCATGATGAGTTTGCCAAGGCATTCAACTCCTGGGGAGAAGGCGCGCGATGGTTTTCCCAGGACCACCCATTGTATTGGTTGGGCTTTATCTGGGGGTCCCTGGGAAACGCTAGCTTTGCTGGAGGGGCCCACTCGGCACACGCTCTTATTATCTTCCTCCACTCCGTGAGAGGGGTTTGTTCCTTGACCCAAAGAGGAGGACTGTGGTGGCTAGCCTTATGTGTCCTCACTCCCTCCTCCTCTGTCTCAGAAGAGCCAGAATAAGAATCGGGATCAGCAGCGGACCGCTTAGGAAACCACTCATCCCAGTCCGAGTCCGAGTCCAAGTCAGTCCCGGAACTCGACTGACTGGTGACTTCCAGGTTCCCGGACCTTCCTTCTGCCTTCCTGGGCAGCTCTCTCCCTCTAAGCTCACCCCACCTCCTGCTGTAACGCAATCTCCGACACACACTCCGAGCAACGTCAGCTTTCCCTCCGTGCTCCTTCCCTCTGTAGTACCCACGCATGCCTGCGTTAACTTGCAACCCTCCACTATCTCCACCGATCACAGCCGCATTGTCCCCTTTGAGGGGCTTGCCGCTCCACGGCACGCTCCACTGGGAGGGTGGAGGCCCCTCCCAGTCTCCCCTGGAGCCCGAATCAATGATGACCCCGCTCCCCGCTCCCAGCTTAATGGCCGGGCTCCACGCTCTTAGACTAAGGGCCCCGCACAGCAGTTCTGAATCAACGGCCGCCACTTGAGCTTCCTCCAGCAGCCCGTCCCAAAATGATCTTTTTTCTCTACTCGGGGGCATTCCCACGGCTGCAAATCACCACCCTCTGTGGACTCACAAACACCCACATCCAGCCTGGGCCCCCTCCCGCAAGCAGTCCCTGGCGGCCCCCCACTCTCTCCACTCCTGCCCAAGAGCTCGCATAACCCTGCCCCATAATTCAAAATTGACCTTGATAAGAGTCTCCATTCTCTCCCTCACTGGTCCCTCGGTGCGAGTCCTCCTCTTTCGCCACCCTGGTGTGAGCCTTTCTCCTTTGCCAATCATGACGCGACCCTTCCTCTTCTTTCGGCTGCGCTGTGAGCCCTCCTCCTTCGCCGATTTTCCAATGCAAGACTTCCTCTTCCACCACCCTGACATGAGCCTTCCTCCTTCGTCGCTCCTCTGGCACAAGACTTCCTCTTCCACCAGCCCTAGCGTGAGCCTTCCTCTTTCACTGATCTTCCAATGGGAGACTTTCCCACTTTCGTTGGTCTTCTGGGAGTGTCCTCCCTGTCGGAGACAGTCCTGCTGCTCCGGTTGCTGTTCCCTCGCCCAGGAGGTTCCCGCTTCTGGGTTCGATCCCGGGTTCTCGGCACCACTTGTTGCTGCCGCTACAGGGGCTATGGGTGTGGTGTCCAGGGTCGAGCATGGCTTGGTGGCAGCACCCCTGCTGCCTGTCCTGGTGTTTTGCATATGAAGCAAATGACATGTTGCAGTTGTTCTGGTGACACCTGTTGCTTCCTCCGTTCTGGAGATACAGCTGCCACCGTCTCTGGGTCTGTCAGCCTTGACCAAGCCTCCCGTGCAGCAAACAGTTCCGCCTTCCTAGCACAGGCTTCCATCATCTCTGCCAGTGTAGGTGGGGGCTTGAGAGGCAGTCCCAGGAGCACCCTGCTGCACACTTCATTGGCATTCCTCTGTGCCCTCACTTTCACTATCTCCTGTTGTATTCATATTGTTGTATAATTATATTTCCTGAGTCTCATACCTTCTGGGTGTTTTTCTCATGGCAGATCTTCACAGCAGTGGTGTTGTTGCTTCTCGGTCAGGGCTCCTCTCCCAGGCTCTCCCTGACCACCCCGCCCCCTTTTATCTCAGCTACCTCCATGGGCTACAGCTGCTGCCCAATCAAGGACATCACAGCTGCAGCCCATTTACAATAACCAGAATCAGGGCAGGGTCACTAATACAATAGAGAGATCTTTAACTGCCATACATATATTTACAATACATAAGTTAACTCAGGCCCCCACATTTCCCCCTTTACTTTTACCAATTTTACAATTACCATAGACATTTTTGTCCCAGCTCTCAGGCTGCCACAGCTCGCAGCTGTCTAGTCCCAGCTCTCAGGCTGCCACAGCTCATACATAGAATATATACATATCCTCCTTTTTTTTTTCTTTTTTTTTCTTCTTTTTTTTTTTTTTTTTTTTCTTTTTTCTTTTTTTCTCTTTTTTTCTTTTTTCTCTTTTACTTCTAGCAACCCTACAACTACAATACACATATCTGTCCCAACTCTCAGGCTGCCATACACATATCTGTCCCAGCTCTCAGGCTGCCACACACACATATCTGTCCCAGCTCTCAGGCTGCCACAGCTCGCAGCTGTCTTTACCTCTATAGTCCCAGCTCTCAGGCTGCCACAGCTCGCAGCTGTCCTTACTTCTATAGTCCCAGCTCTCAGGGTCCCAGCTCTCAGGCTGCCATACACATATCTGTCCCAGCTCTCAGGCTGCCACACACATATCTGTCCCAGCTCTCAGGCTGCCACAGCTCGCAGCTGTCCGGGGGATTCCACACCTTTTTTCCTTGGCTGCATGTTCTTAATCACGTCGGGGTCACCAGATGTTGTATTCACATTGCTGTACAATTATATTTCCTGAGTCCCATACCTTCTCTCGATGGTCTTCTCACGGCAGATCTTCACAGCAGTGGTGTTGTTGCTTCTCGGTCAGGGCTCCTCTCCCAGGCTCTCCCTGACCACCCCGCCCCCTTTTATCTCAGCTACCTCCATGGGCTACAGCTGCTGCCCAATCAAGGACATCACAGCTGCAGCCCATTTACAATAACCAGAATCAGGGCAGGGTCACTAATACAATAGAGAGATCTTTAACTGCCATACATATATTTACAATACATAAGTTAACTCAGGCCCCCACATTTCCCCCTTTACTTTTACCAATTTTACAATTACCATAGACATTTTGTCCCAGCTCCCAGGCTGCCACAGCTCGCAGCTGTTTTTACTTCTATAGTCCCAGCTCTCAGGCTGCCACAGCTCTCAGCTGTCTAGTCCCAGCTCTCTGGCTGCCACAGCTCTCGGCTGTCCTATCTTCTATAGTCCCAGCTCTCAGGCTGCCACACACATATCTGTCCCAGCTCTCAGGCTGCCACAGCTCTCAGCTGTCTTTACTTCTATAGTCCCAGCTCTCAGGCTGCCACAGCTCTCAGCTGTCTAGTCCCAGCTCTCAGGCTGCCACAGCTCTCAGCTGTCTTTTCTTCTAGAGTCCCAGCTCTCAGGCTGCCACAGCTCTCAGCTGTCCTATCTTCTGTCCCAGCTCTCTGGCTGCCACAGCTCTCGGCTGTCCTATCTTCTGTCCCAGCTCTCTGGCTGCCACAGCTCTCGGCTGTCCTATCTTCTATCCCCCTTTTCTTTTAGCAACTTTACAATTACAATATACATATCTGTCCCAGCTCTCAGGCTGCCACAGCTCGCAGCTGTCTTTACTTCTATAGTCCCAGCTCTCAGGCTGCCATACACATATCTGTCCCAGCTCTCAGGCTGCCACAGCTCGCAGCTGTCTTTACTTCTATAGTCCCAGCTCTCAGCTGTCCAGGGGATTCCATACCTTCTTTCGATGTTTGTCCGCAGATCTTTATCACGTCGGGGTCACCAGATGTTGTATTCATATTGTTGCATAATTATATTTCCTGAGTCTCATACCTTCTGGGTGTTTTTCTCATGGCAGATCTTCACAGCAGTGGTGTTGTTGCTTCTCGGTCAGGGCTCCTCTCCCAGGCTCTCCCTGACCACCCCGCCCCCTTTTATCTCAGCTACCTCCATGGGCTACAGCTGCTGCCCAATCAAGGACATCACAGCTGCAGCCCATTTACAATAACCAGAATCAGGGCAGGGTCACTAATACAATAGAGAGATCTTTAACTGCCATACATATATTTACAATACATAAGTTAACTCAGGCCCCCACAATCTCCATCTGTGTCCTGGGGTCCCGTACTTGTCTCTCAACCTGTGCACAGAGCCAGGCAACAAATTGCTAGAAACTTTCTGAGGGAGACTGTTTAATGTTGAGGAAACTACCACTAGCTTCAGCAGTTGGTAGCTGGTGAAAAGCCTTATCTGCAGCATCTGAAATCTTATCTAGAATGAATTTTCACAACACCCAAGCTTGGTCCTCAGGCTTAGCCCACTCCCCCTCGCTGCACAAATGTTCATAAGTAATGTTATTATTTTCTAAATCTTTGGCACCTTGAGGGGTTTGTTTAAGTTCTTCCACAAGATCTCTGAGAGATCTCTTCCAGGAGCTTTCCCAGAGATCGAACTCTGACGGGGTAAGCAGGCACCGGAATAGATCTATGATGTCAGAAGGAACCAGTTCAAGGGATGTTAATGTAGCCTTCATCATGTTTCTAAAAATTTCACTATTTCTCCCCAATTCCAATTGACTTACATAGCTCCCACTTTGAATGACATAAGAAGGGTTGGTATGTTACAAGGCTTGCAAGGGTCTTTCAGGGTGAAGAGAGAGACGAGAATCTTGACCTCATGTTCAGAAGGTTTGATTTATTATTTTATGATATATATTACATTAAGACTATACTAAAAGGAATAGAGAGAGAAGTTCTCAGAAATGCTAGCTAAGCTAAGAATAGAAAAGGAATGAATAACAAAGTTCTGTGTCCAGGCAGACGGCAAGAACAGCTCTGCCGTGAGTGGTCAGTAAATCCAAACATTCACCCAAGACCAATCACGGATGCACCTGTTGCATTTCACAGCAGCACGTAACTATTGTTTACATTTTGTTTCTGTGGCCACAGCTTCTCAGAAAGGGGAAAAATCCTAAGGAAAGGATTTTTATGAAAAGATGTTGGTGACACTGGTAAGTTCTAGGACCAGTCCTACCACCCGTGTACTGAGTAGGGGCTACCAAGGGGATGACTTCTTCCTCCCTGTTTTGGACCCAGGATTCCTCCCTTCAGGCCCACCCCCATGGGACCCGGTGGGGGGACCACCACCTGCCCCAGCCCCCGTGCCTTGGGAAGCATGCGGGGAAACAGCCTTCACCCCACCCCCATGGAGAGTGGGAGGGGATACACCCCTTACCTCTGCCCCTCCCACCCCGGTGGCTTGGTGAGTGGGAGGAGAGACATCCCTTCCCCCTGCCCCACCCCTGTGAGAACCGTGCAGGGCCCCACTCCCCAGCCCTCAGCCCCACCCCCCAGCCTTCGGCCCCACTGTCTTGGGACCCAGGTAAGGCAGCGTGGGCTACAGGCAAGGGGGCGGGGCAACCATGGGAACCAGGGGTGAGGTTACAGGATGATGTAATGGGGGTGGGGACTCAAAGGGAGGGGGAGGAGCGTCGCAAGGGAAGGAAGGGGTTGTGAGACCAGAAGGGGTTGGGGGAGGGGATAGGTGGGTGAAAGGGGTTGTGAGGAGAAGAAGGGCAGGTGGGGGGCTGAAACACGTGGCTGCCGCCTGTTTGGGCTCCAGCCATGTGGTCAGCCGTATCACAACTGCCAGGGCCGGGGTACTGGGAGAGAGGCAGAAGGCCAGGATAGCAACGGCAGTGCCCGGTACCCTGGAATTGCTGGGAAGCCTTGCTCAGTTCAGGGGCAGAGGGTTCTTGGGGAGGGGTATCGGAAACCGCAGGAGGGGTGATTTGCTCTGGCTGCCCTTTCAAATCCCTCTTGAGGAATTCTTCCCGAATTATCAGGAACACAGGGAAACATGTGGACACTGTCCCATCTCCCTGTTGAGCCTTTGCTGTTAACAAGGCCCCAATTTGGTCTTAGGCAGAGTCAGAGTTAACATTTATGTTGCCGCCGCTCGGGACGTGGTGTCCCGGGTTGAGGGCGACACAGTGGCAGCACCCTGCCACAGGATGAAGCACACGCTGACACCGATGTGCTGGGTGGTGAAATGGCCTTTATTAACAATTGAGCAGGGTAATTTATAGCAGGGGGTAACGGCAGGGCAACGGTGAAGGGAGAGGGGTTGGGCGTAATATCGCAAGATGCCCAAGATAACACTATATCTTGACCTCAAATTTGCCCCCCCTTTCATGACCTGTTAGAAACATAGAAAAACTTATGATTGTTGATATTTAACAAATGAAAGTTAAACAATGAAACGCAAACGAAAAGCTAACTATCTCTAACTGGTTTTCTAAAAAAGAAAACAACACGAATTTATTCACAATACAGGGCTTCTTGCTGACTAAAACGTGACAAAGTAGACAGAGGAAGGTGGAAGTCCAAAAGTTAATGTAATCCACAGATGGAAATACCAGCTACTTCGTGGCCGTCGCGGGAGATGAGACGTTGGGCGCCACCTGCGATATTCCATGGGTCTCTAGGCTTAATGCAATCCAGAGCCGGCTTGCTCAATACTCAAGTCCACACGAAATGGCATGAATGAGACAAAAGACGAGGAGCACTCTTCCCCACGTGGGAGCAAGTATCCTGTTTGTTGGCTCGTGTCAGGATACACCTGGAGATGGAGACCACCCAGGCAGGAAAGAGGCTGAACCTCACCTGTGGTAGGGTTTTATGCCCCAGGTGATGGGGGCGGAGAAAGGGGACCGCAGCCAATGGGATAACACTGGGGAGGGGCAAGGGGAGGGACCACCTGTGGGGCAGACCACCAGGGATACAGAGACCAGGAGGGTGAGGGAGGAACCACGTGAGGGGGAATACACCATCCATGTGACCCAATAACATTTTTTTCCAACACCCAGTGCAACCAAGTAAATAACTATCTAGTGCAATACAACAGAAGGGCTCTTGGTGACACAAGGAGCTGGTGGCAACTGAGTATCCACAAGTGTCCCCAGTGATACCTCATGACACATGACAGTAGTGACATCACTGTCCCCGCAGCAGCCTCGGGATATCCTTGATGGCTTTTCGGCACCGCTTGGCCACTGCGCGGCTGCAGGGGCCACCCGGGCCACCGGGGCCACCTGGGCCAGCGTAGGGACTCAACAGGAGGTTGTGGATATCCCACAGCGTCGGCAGCAGGTGATGCGAGGCCAGGCGAGCGCTGGCATCCCACAGCCGCTCAAACTCAGCCACGTCAGTCACCAAGGCCTCAAGGATATTGGGGGACATCTGCTTTGTCTTCAGGGTGTCCTCAATCTCTTCAAACTGGCATTGCATAACCCAGATGAACTCGATGGCTTTGTCACACGCATCCACCAAACGCTTCAGCGTCCCCACAGCCACCACTGCCCAGTGTCCCCTCCAGGTGGCCGCCCTCGCCCGGCTGGTGGCCACCACGGCCTCATCCATGGCCTCGCTGGTAGCTTCCTCTTCCTCAGTGACGGCTGCTGCCACCTGAGCATTGTGCATGGCCCCTGCCGAGGCCCCCTCGAGCCTGTCCAGGGTCACCGGCAGCCACCAGGGTGTGGCTACCAGGTTGTCCCCAGATCTCTCCCTGAAGGTGTTTAACCACAGGTCCTTGGCCCAGGAGGGGTTCGCATCCCAGCAGATGTTGCACATCTCATTGGCCTCCTTCTGCAGCCAGTCCCATCTCACCCTGAGCATGGCCAAAACCTCCTGCCAGGCCTTGGCCGCGGTGCTCACATCAGCCCAGGAGGTCCCAGGTGTGGCCCCAAGGGCGGCCAGGGCCCGGCCCAGGGATGGGACACCACGGTGGCCCAGGGAGGTGACATCCCCGTGGTCCAGGGTCTCACAGAGGCTCTGGGTGAATCTCCTCAGCACGGCATGCAGGAACTTTGGGGACACACGCTGCCGCACGTCCCTGTGTGACCCGGTCACGGCAGCCACCACCGTGCCCAGGGTGGCCACCACGGTGACTGGCCGATCCAGCAGCTGGAGAGAGGGCACCTGGGCAGGGGACAGGGGAGGTATCAGGGACCTGGTGGCATTTATGGCTTCCTCCGGTGGCCCCTGTGGCCTCCCGGGGTCCCCTTTGCTCCTCCCTGGAGGGCTCTGCTGTCCCCTCTGTCCTTCTGCCACCCCCCCCCTCCCCATCCCCTCTGCCATCCCCACCGTCCCCCCCCTCCATCCCCCACTGCCCCCTTTCACCACCCCGTGTTGTACCCCCCTTCCACCCCTCTGTCACCTCCCCCCTTCCTGCCACTCTCGCCTGCCCCCTTTGCCCCACCCTGTCCCCTCCCGCCACGTCCAGTGTCCCCCCCATCCCCCCCTGTTCCTTCTTCCCCATTATCTCCGCTACTGGCCGGGTCCCCTCCCCATCCCGTCCCTGCTGTCCTCTCCGTGTCCCCTCTCCCCTTTCCTGTCGCACCTCTTGGAGCTCCATCGTCACTGGGGACCCGGCCGGGACACCTCGGGGACGCTCGGGTGGGGAACGAGTCCCGGGACAGGCACCGGTCCAGGCACAGAACCGAACCCGCTGACGACGCGAGACGAAATGGCGGAGCCGCCTCACGAGGCGCGCCTAAAGCGGCGGGGCGGGGCCGAGGCTCGGGGGGAGGGGGCGGTGCGGGAATTTGCGGGCGCCGAGGGAGCCTCGGGCCACCCCCGGCAGCGCGGGATGGGCGACAGCGACCGCGGTCAGCACCGGGAGCGGGGGGGGAGGGACGGTGAGGAGGTGGTGGGGGGATTCAGGGGATTGGGGAGGGCTGAGGAGATGTGAGGGGATTTTGGGGGTCCTGAGGGGGTTTGGAGGGTGCGGAGGGTGAAACCGAGGGCGTGAGGGGATTTGGGGGATTCTGAGAGGGACTGGGGGGGTCCTGAGGGGATGTGAGGCGTTCCGACGGGATTTGGGGGATCTTGAGTGGGTTTGTGGGGTCCTGAGGGAGAGCCGGGGGTCCTGAGGGGTTTTTGGGGGATCTGAGAGGGCCTGGGGTGTCATGAGAGAGAATTTGGACTCCTGAGGAGAAATTGGGGGTCCTGAGGATATCTGGGGGATCCTGAGGGGGTTTGGGAGGCCCTGAAGGGGTCTCGGGGGTTGTGAGCAGGTTTAGGGATCTTGAGGGGATGTGAGGAGTCATGAGGGAGGATTTGGGCAATCCTGAGGGGTTTTGGAGGGGTTTTGGAGCGTTCTGAGAAAGTTTGAGGGATCCTGAGGGGGTGCTGGGGATCGTGAGGGGATTGGGGGAGGAACTGAGGTGTTTGGGAATCCTGAGGTGATCGGGGGAGGGGGGTTGTGGGGGCTCATGAGGGGATTTAGGAATTGCTGAGGGGATGTGGAGGCTTCTGAGGGGGTTTGGCAGGGGTCGTGAAGGGTTTTGGTGAGTCCTGAGGGAGAACTGATGGTCCTGAGGGGATGTGAGGGGTCATGAGGGGATTTGGGGAATCCTGAGGGGATTTGGGGGGTTTTGGAGAGTTCTGAGGGGAAATCGGGGGTCCTGAGTGGGTACACGGGGGGGGGGCCGGTCCCAGTCCCGGTGCACAGGGGTGCTGGTGCCCGGGGGGTCCCGGTGCCCGGGCAGGTCCTGGCGTTCGAGAGGGGGTCCAGTCCCAGTCCCGGTGCTCGGTGAGTGGGGGGTCAATGTACGGGGGGTGTCCCGGTGCTCGTGCATGAGGGGGGGTCCCGGTGCTCTGTGATTCGGGAGGGTCTCGGATGGTCTGGTGCCCGAGGCTGGCAAGGTTTGCGGGGGGGTCTGCTGGTCTCGGTGATTCGGGGTGGGGGTCTCCGGTTGTCCCAGTGCACGCAGGGGTTGTCCCGGTGCTTGGTGATATTCAGGAGGGGGTCTCTGGTGGTCCCGGTGCACGATGAGGGGGTCAATGCTCGAGAGGGGGGTCCCGTTGCTTGGTGATTTGGGGGGTCTCCGGTGGTCCTGGTGCTCAAGGGGGATCAATGCTCAAGGGCGGGTGGGAAGGGGGATGCGGTTTTTGGGGGTTTCCCAGTGCACTATGAGGGGAGGGTGCAGGTGCTCAAGGGGGTGTCAGGAGCACTGAAGGGGGTACAGGTGCGGTTTTTGGGGGATCGCAGTGCCCCCCCAGGGTGGGATCAGTGCTCAGAGGTGGGGACTGCCCAGGGACACTCCCAGACTCCCAAGTCCCAGCCGAGTCTGCTGCAAGGCACTGAGGGGGCTCACTCATTGAGACCTCTGCCCCAAGCTTGTCAAGAATGCCCTCAGAATGTCCCCAAGTCTCTGCAGTGGTGACACCGTAATGATGCCTTCATGGTGACAGGGGCATTCCTGCAGCAGCCTCGGGATTTCCTCCACGGCGCATTGGCACCGCTCACCCACCGTGCAGCCAGGGCCATCGTGGCCAGGAAGGGGACACAAGGAGAAGGGGTGCATGTCCCCAAGTGTCCACAGCAGGTGATGCGTGGCCAGGTGGCCGCTGGCATCCCACAGCCACTTGGCCTTGGCCACCACAGCCAGCAAGACTGCACAGAAATCAGGGGATGGCTCCTCTGTCCCCTTCATGGTGGCCTTGATGTGCTCAGCCTGATGCCGCAACTCCTGGAGGAACGCAGTGGCTTCTTCAAATGCGGGCGCCAAGGCCCTGGGGATATCGGGGGATGGCTCCTCTGTCCCCTCCAGGGCTAACTCGATGTCCCCGAGTTGGCGCTGCAGCTCCCGGGGGTACACTATGGCTCTGTCACACGTGGCCACCAAGTGCTCCAGCAGCCCCAGGGCCACCTCTGCCTGCTGTCCCCTCATGGTGACCTCCTCTGCCCAGGCATTGCGCAGCCTGCTGGCCTCCTCAGCCAGCCGGGACCAGATCTCCATGAAGGTGTCCACCGGCTCCTGCCAGGCCTTGGCTGCAGCTCTCACATCGGCCCAGGTGGTCCCGGGGTGGCCTCAAGGCTGGCCAGGGCCTGGCCCAGGGAGGGAACACGGCAGTGCCTCAGGGTGAGGACATCAAAGTCATCCAGGGAGAACGTGTAGGGGTCCGGAGAGGTGACCCTGCGGTGACACCAGAGGGTGACATCACTATGGGCCAGAAAGATGAAACTCTGGCCCACAGTGTCCTGGAGGTGATTGATGAAGGTCCTCAGGGACACGCGCAGGAAGGACCTTGGGGACACGGTCAGCAGCTGCCTGCCCCTGTATGGCCCAGTCACGGTGCCACCAGCTCGCCCAGGGTGGCCACTACGGCCACCAGAGCCTCCAGCAGCTGAGGAGGGGACAGGGGAGGCGTCAGGGACCTCGTAGCACTTGTGGCCTCCTGCAGTGGTGCCTGTGCCCTCCTGGGGTCCCCTATGTCCCCTCCCTGTAGGGCTGCGCTGTCCCCTCTGTCCCTTTTCCAGGCCCTCATCCCCTCTGCCACCCCCTGCCACCCTCCCACTGTCTCCTCTCTCTGCGAGTCTCAGTCCCGTCCACCCCTCTGTCACCTCACCACTTCCTGCCACACCCTCTTGTCCCCTCTGCCACCCCCATGTTCCCCCACGCCAGGATTGTCACACCCTGAGGGGCTCCGTGGCCACTGGGGAAATTCCGGGGACGCTCTGGGGACACTGAGGTAGTCCAGGTGACAAACACACCCAGGTGACAGTTTTGGACCCACAGGAATGGGGCACAGCCAGATGGAGGAAGCAGGAAGAGGTGACGTCACTGTCCCCTCTACCCCCCCCCCCCACCTGTGGGGCCTGGGCAAGGCTCCCGAATGGGACCCCGATGTCCCTTGAGTGTCTCCACATGGCCCTGGTGTTGCCCCACTGTCCCCGACAAGGCTCAAGTGTCCCCCTGATGTCCAGCTGGGGACACCAGGGACTCACCGGGGCCCTGTTGGGGACTCTGGTGACACCCCCATGTACTTCCCTTCAGGATACCCCCATGCCCTTCCCTTGGGGACATCCCCATGTCCTTCCCTTGGGGACACCGGAGCCACCCTGACATCCCCTGTCCCGTTTTGGGTCACCACGATGTCCCCGATGTCCACACAGTGTTCCCAACAGGAGGGGGACACTGGGGCCCTGCCCTGGTTCCAGAGTGGGGGGAGGGAGGGCAGTGTCATCACCTCTTCCTGTTTCCTCCATCTGGCTGCGTCCCGTTCCTGCATGTCCCCAACCTTTACCCGGGCATGTTTGTCACCCGGAGAGTCCCAGGAGTGTCCCCAAGGCATCCCCGGAGTGTCTCTGGAGTGTCCCCAGCTGCCATGGAGACCCTCGAAGCCCGTCGAGGTGCGACAATCCCAGAGTGGGGGGGGGGGGAACAGAGGGGACACGCCAGTGACAGAGAGGACATGGGGAGGGTGGGGTGAAAGGAGGCAGTGGGGGACAGAGGGGACACAGGGGTGGCAGGGGTGACAGGAGGTCCCAAAAGGGACAGGAGGGCATAGGAGGAAGGGGGGAGGTGACACAGAGGTGAAGGGGGGAGACAAGAGTAGGTGGCAGGGGGGAGCAGAGGGGTCGGGGGAGTGAAAAAGGGACAGAGAGCACAGCAGAGCCCTCCAGGGAGGGAAGAAAGGGGACCCCAGGAGGTCACATGGGCCAGCTTGGGCGGCCGTAAGTGCCACCAGGTCACTGACACCTCCCCTGTCCCCTCCCCAGCTGTCCCCGGCCCTGCTGCAGCCACAGGACAGCGCTGTGGCCATCCTGGGTGAGCTGCTGGCCGCCCTGCCCAGAGAGAACGAGATGCTGCTTGGGTCTGCAGTGAGCCTGCACCGGGACCTGGAGGAATTCACCAGGGAACTCCGTGCCACCCTGTACCGCACTGATGACACCTGGCGGCTCTGGAATGCCACCAACGATGATAATAACCCTCTCACCTCCCTGAGCCAGGACCTGGCTGCCTATGAGAGCACCTCAGGGACCCCCCAGAGGCGTGTGATATGGCCGTACATAAGCTGGTTCATGGCCCTGGATATTCTCAAGGACAGGTGGGCCAAGCTGGCCAGGAAAGCCACCAAGCTCCACAACAGCTGCAGGGAGGTGGCCACTGAGGCAGCCTCTGAGGAGGCCACGGGCACCACCTGGGCCAGGGAGCTGCAAGACGAGGCTGCCTGTTATGGGGCAGCTCAGGAAAACATGGTGGAGCTGGATCAGGCCCGGGGCAGGTAGGAGGGGGCCGAGGTGGTGGCTGGGCATGAAGGCCAGGTGAGGAGAGAGGCCATGGTGGCTGCCAGCGAGGCAACAAGGGCCAACATGGTGAGACAGCGGGTGGAGGCGTCCCTGGGGCATCTGGAGCGCTTGGTGGCCGCATGTGACGAAGACACGTCGTTCCCCCGGGAGCTTCAATGGCGGCTCAGGGAGACAGAGGCTGCACTGGAGGGGACAAATGAGACATCTCCTGATGTCCCTGAGGCCTTGGTGGCCCAGGTTGCCGTTGCAGAGCAGCTGTGGGCGGCCAACGCCTGCCTGGCCAAGGATCACCTGCTGAAGGCACTTGATGACATCTTCAAGTTCTATATCAATGATGATCCCACCAGCCCCAGTGTCTTTGGGGTGGCTGAGCAGTGCCAAAGAGCCACCAAGGACATCCCAAGGCACCTTCGACCCCCGGAGCGTTGCCAGAGCATGCCCAAGGTGTCCCCAGTGAGTGTAGAGCTCCAAAAGGTGCGACAGGGGGGTGGGGAGGGGGCATTTGGGGATGGAGAGGACACAGGGGCTGGCGGGGGGGCAGCGGGGACAAGACGCTGACAAAGGGGCAAAAGGGACCCGTCAGGGACAGGGGCCACCCCAGGAGGCCACTAGTGCCACCAGGTCCCTGACATCTCCCCTGTCCCCTCCTCAGGTGTCCCCTCCTCAGCTGCAGGTGCTGGTGGCCATGGTGAACGCCCTGGACGAGATGGTGGCCACCTTGATGGGGCCACACTGGGCCAAGTTCCCAGGCTCCCTGTATGAGGACCTGAATAACTTCACCCGGAGCCTCCGTTCGACCCTGAACAAAGGTGATGTCCGCTCGCTGGGCCACCATGGTGTCCCCTCCCTGGGCCAGGCCCTGGCCACCCTCTGGGCCACCCCCAGGACCACCCAGGCCAATGTGAGAGCCGCAGCCAGTGTCTGGCGGGAGTTGGTGGCCAAGCTCGTGGACAACTGGGACTGGCTGGCCAGGGAGGCCAACAAGCTCTGTGAGCAGCTGGTCACAGCCCAGCAGCTGATGGTGTCCCTAGACAAGGAGGAGGTGACCTTGGAAGTGGCCACTCATGGTGCCCAGGTGGTGGCAGCCACCACTGAGGCCATGGAAGGGGCTGTGGTGGCCACCAGGAGGGGACATTGGGCAGATTTGGCCCTGGAGCCGCAGAAGCTCTTGGTGGCTGTTTGTCACAGCGCCACCTTGTTCAACTGGAACATGGAGTGGCAGCTCAGGGACATCGAGGCCATCCTGAAGGGGAGAAACCGGCGTCCCCTGATGTCCTTAAGGCCTTGATGGCCAAAGTGGCCAAGTTTGAGCAGCTGTGGGAGGCCAGCACCCGCCTTGCCAAGGATCACCTCCTGGAGGCACTTGGGGTCATTGACAAAATCCTCTTGAGTCCCTGTGGTGACCATGGTGGCCCCAGTAGCGCCGGCAGCTGTGCAATGGCTGAGCGGTGCCAAAAAGCCATTGAGGATATCCCCAGGCTGCTGCAAGAAAGTTTCACATAGGGGCAGTGACATCATTAGGGACATCGTTCCTGTCATCTCTGCCCTACCCGTGATGTATTTGAGACAGATTTGTGGAATTTTCTGGGAGTTTTCAATGATATTGTCCCAAATCCTGATGGGAATTCCTGCGTTGACATCACTGGGGATCTCAGCAGCACGCTGGGACAGTCTGGGGACACTCAGGGACACTCAGAGACACTCAGGGAGAGGGGACATGGCTGAATGAGTCCCCTCAAGAGCTTCCAGCTTTCCACTGTGCCTGCAGCTCAGCCGGGTCTTAAATGACAATTTAATAATTGTCTTTTGCACAATATTATTGATCACCCGCAATTTGATATGTTGTTTGATACTGATATTGATTATTGGTTATTCCTTGTAGCTGCTGGTTGGTGCAATATAATCTATCAGTTCATGTGTGCAGCATACCACTATAAATTAATTAATTAATTAATATCCTCTATATAAATCAGACTGGGCTGATCAAACTCTGTCTCAGACATATTTCTGACCCCATTGAGAGACGAGTGGTTAATAACTCCATCCCAACGTTCCTTGAGGGGAGCACAGCCAGGGAGCTGCTTGAAGGCACTGTCACTGAGATATTTCCCTTTAAAAACCCTGGGTGGGATGGAAATACACCTGAGCAGATGGTAAAATTCAAATGATATCAAAGCCTCGTGGAATGTGGGTTAAAACATGGGTTCTCTAAAGCTGTAAATTGGTCAAAGCTTCACCAAGTGAGGCAAAATTATGATGAATCACCCTCTGACTTTTCAAACAGGTGAAGAGAAACTGCCATCAAATATACTGATCTAGATCCTGAGTCAGCTGAGGGTAAAGCACATCTGGTTTTGTTTTGTGTGGGTCAGGCTTCAAATGATATAAGAAAAGATAAAGGGAGTTCATGACATGGATAAACTGCTGGAGGTTGCCTGGAAGGTGTTTTGAGACAGGGGCCCAACTGAAAGAGTTAATCCCAACCTAACAAGAAGGCATCTCGGGAAAAGTCACCCAAGAAAACTTCCCCTATGGAGAAGGCTCAGAGTGCATCCTGTAAGAAATGGGAGCATTGGAAAAAGGACTGTCCAGTGCTTAAAGAAAAATCATCAGTCCCTCTCATAGCAGCAGTTCCCAGTGGTGAATAATGAGCATTGACTCCATGATTGCAGCAGGCTGATCAATCCCTTTGTTGTACCATCCTTTACTACTAAGGAAAACCCATGGTCCTTGCCAGACAGTCCCAACACACACGTGGATCCAATTGGCCAATCAAGCCAAGCAACCATTGCCAGTGGCCTGTTGTTCTGGTTTGAAAGTAAAACCAGTGAGAGATTCCAAGTCAGAAATACCATTTATTAGGAAAAGGAAAAAACCTCAAAATACATGAAATACAAAAGAAAAAGAAACATAAATGTGTAATGTATATAATAATGTATATAAAAGATATATGGATGTATAGATATATATAAAATACAGAGTGAAACCTTAATATCAGATCCCACTTAAAATTAGGTCTCCTTGTGGTGCACAAGGGGTTTCCCCTTCATTCTGCATTACCCACCAAGTGTAACCAGGTCCTTGAGCAAAAACCTTGTTGCCACACATCGGGCGCCAAAAAAATGCTTTAGTTTGAAAGCAAAACTGGAGACTTAGATTCAGGAATGCAATTTATTAGGAAAAGGGAAAAAAAACCCCAAAAAGACATGCAATAGTACAAAATAAAACCACTGACAGAGTCAGAATACAACCTGACACGCTGCTACTTAGTGTGGTGGTAGCAGTCCAGATGAAATGGTCTTGTTGAAGTGGTGATCCCATAGAAAAGATCTGGTAGTGTTTGTCCCCTGGAAAGCAGTGGGTAAGGGCTGCCTGTTCTGTCCCAAAGCCCAGATGACATCCAGGTAGGGATGCTGAGCTCCTCCCCCCTGGGTGAATCATCTCCCAATGGGCTGATATGGTTCTGAGTCATGATTGGTCCTTGATTGCCCATCCAACAGAAATGGCTCCAGAGGGAGTTATCTCTGAGTCATGGGGCAAGGCATTGAAGGGCCCATTAACAGGAGATAAGGAAAAAACAATGCTCTGTGGCACTGGTTTTGTATATTTTCTTAAGCCTTTTGATGTTTACATTCTTGTAAGAAACATTTCTCACCCACTTTATGTAACTACCTTATTGTTTTTCATTCTTTTATGCAGGAGGAGTGCTGCCGCCTCTACCGGGGCTATGGGTGTGGTGTCCCAGGTCGAGCAGGGCTCTGTGGCAGCACCCCTGCCACACAGACCAAGACAAATGCTGACACCAATGTGGTGGACGGTGAAAAGGTGTTTATTAACTGCCAACAGGGGTAATTTATAACAGGGGGTAACAGCAGGGCAACGGTGAAGGGAGAGGGGTTAGGCCTAATGTCGCGAGATGTCCTAGATAAGATAATGTGATATCTTGACCCCAAATTTCCCCCCCCTCTTCATGACCTATTAAAAACGTAGAAAATGCTAAGGTTAAAACTGCCTAGTGGGACAGTAACAAACTTGTAACTGTAACAAAACAAGCAACTGTAGCAAACTTGTAACAAACTTATGGCTGTAGATATTTAACAAATGAAAAGTTAAACAGTGTAATGCATACAAAAAACTAACTATCTCTAACTGGTTTTCTATGAAAAAACAACACGAACTTATTTAAAATACAGGGCGATCAGCCGTGGGGCTGAGTGAACCATGACTTTCGGCATTCTTGCAGGACTTTCTCAGCTTATCTGTTGACATCACAGCACCAAATTGTCCTCCCAGAATCTGCAATCTGTTTGACTTTAAAACCAGGGTGTTTTGGAGAGTGCATGTCCAGACTCATTTTCTCCCCAAAACACCCTTTGGACCCCTTGGTGCAGGAAAAGTTCTGGGTTGACTGGTAGTCCATCCAAGTAGAGTCAGAACTTGGCCAGAGTTCCAACTCCACCTGACGGATACCACTTAGAGCAAGCGCTGAGCTGTTTCTGTCTTTCCCCCAGTTCTTCTTTGCGCCGGCCTCTCACTGGGTTTTTTTACAACCCCGATGTAGTCGGCCATCAGGCTGCCTGATGACTCGGGACTGCCTTCTGGGAGTGGGGTATGCGGGCCATGGGTGTGTCTGAGGGTCCAGTTCTGCAAAAGAAGCTTTTCAGATTTCATTAGTTCTTGCCCTGAAGGTCTGGTTTTATTGATTTGAGTGGGCACCATTTAATTTCACTATCTTTCTTTACAGTGCATACCCGTGCCCCGTGAATATCAGCCTCCAACCTGCTTCCCACTTTCCTAACTCATTTTTGATTATTACTTGTGGGCCTGCCTCTAACGCCCGGATGGCCCAGTGCCTCTGGGCAGGACTTTTGATTTCCTCTCCCCTTGGGAACTGAATTAAAGCTAGTAGGTTGGTTGCTAGAATACGTGCTTGATCTCTTGGTGGGATGGAATTGGTGGCACCTTCTGCCTTTGTGAGCACCTCCAGTTTATTTTTTAGGGTTTGGATGGCCCGTTCGACTATGGCCTATCCAGTGCTTTTATAGGGGATACCATGGTCTAACGTTATATCCCATTTTGATGTGAATGCTTGTATTGATTTTGAGGTGAAACTTGGACCATTACCTGTTTTAATTTGCTTCGGGATGCCTAGCCATGCCATGGCTGTTAACCAGTGATGGACTGTTGCTCTGGAATCAGCTCTTTCGTATTGCGTGGCCACGATTATCCCACTATAAGTGTCTACTGATACCGTGAACCACGCTTGGGGTCTCAGCAGCTGGCATAACGTAAAATGCTTCTGCCATATATTAGCAGCCTTGGTGCCCCTAGGATTGACACCACTGGACCATATTATTGACCTCTGACAGTAGGGGCATGAGGCGATGACGTGCCTTGCATCAGTGACGGAGATCCCGCATTTTCTCGCAAGCGCTCTGGCTCCGACATGCAGGGATTCATGCAGCCAGCGGGCTTCTCTCAGGGTCCACAGCCCTCTCGCAGCGGCGTCTGCTTTGTCGTTACCAACTTGAAAGAATCCTTTGAACGGACTGTGGCTGTTGACATGGATGATGGACACGGTGCCCTTTCACGAGTAAAGCGCTTCTTCCAGCATTGCTGCCACTGCGGACAGTGCCACATGGGGTCCGGCCATGGCTAGACAGAGTCGGGTCACGAATAATGAGTCTGTTACAATATTGAGGTGTTTGTCCAGGAACAGTCCGCATGCCAGTGCCACGGCAGCTGCCTCATATTGTTGTACTGACAGTGCAAGATCTGTTGTTTTAATGCAACGCCACCACTCTCACGTCTGCCACACTACCGCTGCAGTGGAAATTAGTGAAGATGTGTCGGTGAAAACTGTGGGTCCCTCGCGTGGCCATTCGATTACCTTGGGTGGTAGGTCGATGTCGATGACCGCCAGCATCTGCGTCCACGGGGGTTTTGCCGCATATCAAATCTCTCCCCCAAATCCAGCGAGGGCCATGGCCAAGTGTTCTGATATTATTGGCGACCGTGCAGGAGGCAGTTTGCGGAAGGGTAGGTACACTCTGGTGGTTTCAGCGGCCAGGTGTCTCAGAGCGAGCTTCCTGCCTTTCATGATGAGGTTGCCAAGGCATTCAACTCCTGGGGAGAAGGCGCGCAATGGTTTTCCCAGGACCACCGATTATATTTGTTGGGCTTTATCTGGGGGTCCCTGGGCTGGCACCACTACTCCCCCTCTCCTTGTGAGATGGACATACAGTTCAACCGGCACGTTCGAGTCCCCACCTGGCGAGCGTGGTTGCTGACATCTGACGCTTGATGAAGTCAAGTGAGCTCCCTGCCTCTGGTGTCAGTACTTTTCTCTCCCATGGGTTCTTCCCTTTTAAGAGGTCGTTCAAGGCATCCATGATCTCAGGAGGGATCAGAATGATGTTGCGAAGTCACTGTAATGATCCCACTAGCTGCTGCATGTCATGCAGTGTTTTGATGTTCCAGTGAATTTTTATTTGGGGAGGGGTTACGTAGAGGTTCGAAATTCTCACTCCTAAAAAAGTCACGCATGGTCCCCTTTTTATCTTTGAGCTGGCAATTTCAAACCCATTTACTTTTAGTACCTCTTAGACTGCAGATATTTGCCGGTCTACCTGGCTTGTTGATGGCGCAGTGATCAAGACGTCATTCATTTATTGAATGATAGTTGCGGCGGGATCACTCTGCCAGACTGGCACGAGCGCTCGGTCCACGGTTATCTGGCAAATGGCTGGGGAGTTGACCATTCTCTGAGGCAATACCCACCACTGGAAGTGCAAGTTTGATTACTGGCTTTTTGGGAAGGTAACTGAGAACGCGAAACATTCTTTGTCCTCATCATATAAAGGGATGGAGAAGAAACAATCCTTGATATCCAGCACCATGCAAGGTTACCCTTTTGGCACCATCGAATTCATCGGTAGTGATGTCTGCACAGGTCCCATCGGCTGGATTTTCTTGTTTATCTCTCGCAGGTCGTGCAGGAGGCAAAAAACTTCTCCGGATTGTTTGGGTATGACAAAAATTGGAGTATTCCACAGGCTTGTGGAGGGCTCGATGTCGTTCTTCTGTAGCTCCCGGGTAATCAGTTCCAGGAGGGCAGTCATTCGAGGCTTCGACAGGGGCCACTGCTTGACCCACACTGGGTCTAGTGATTTCCATGTTAGTTTGATGGGCAGTTGTGGGTGTGTAGAGGTGGCCCTCAGATTTCCATGTTAGTTTGATGGGCAGTTGTGGGTGTGTAGAGGTGGCCCTCAGAATAAATTTGTCATTTGGACATCTAACAGGGTTAGGGTATCCCTTCCTAGCAAAGGTGGGCATCCAGACGTCACATCTGGGGATAGGGTGATGGTTCTGCCCGGTTCCCTTTCAGTGCAGAGTGTTAGAGCCACAAGCTGTCTGCTTTTTTGGGCACGGGACAGCCCTCCAACCCCACCTACCATGCGGGCCTCTTCCAACATCCACTGTGAAGGCCAGTGTATGTCGGGGATCACAGTGACATCTGACCCTGTATTGACCCAGAAAGGGATACAAACAGCAGAGCTATCAGAGCTGTTAATGAGAAGGCAGCCAGCCCACACTATCAGTAGGTGCCTCCCCACCTTCGCAGCGAATGCCACCCATGGATCTCGCTCCCACGCCTTCATGGCCAGGGCCACCCAGGGGCCTCCTCCCCAGGGAGTCATTCTCGGCATTCCTGGGATGTGGATGGGCTTGTCTGGGCCATTGGCTGGGTTGGGAAGTGTACCGTGGGAGTGGGCAGCGGGTGCGGGAGTTCTGTGCCCCATTGACAGCTGGCACAACCGGGCCGCTTCGTGTTCCTGATAGGAGGAGCCTGTGCGCGGCCTGGGCGCCCCCTCCCCCTCCCGTTTCCTTGATCCTTTCTTTTGCACTCCCTAGCGAAATTCCCCTTCCTACCACATGCCCAGCATGGCCATCTGGGTCCCGTCTGGCGTGGGGGAATGGCTGTCAGTGGGTATCCCGACTGAGGGCAGTTTGCTGCGATGTGCCCCTCCTGGCCAGACCTAAAACAAGCCATCACATTGGTTATAGCAGCGTGGACAGCTGCTTGAATCGGGACTAGGTGTTCCGCTTTGACAACATGTCTTATCATATCTGCAGAAGTAGCGCCAGGAGGCAGCGACCGCAAAATGTCTTTTGTGGCGGTGTTACGCTGCTGGCGCAGGCACTCGGCCAGCACAGGGCCTTTTGCTTCTGACAGCGAAGTTGAAGATTCAATTGCTGCCTGTATGTGGTCCACAAACTGCGTGAAACCTCGCTTTGGTTCTGCTTTATAGTGGACCATGGCGGTGGCCTGACAATGACTTTAGATGCAGAGCGAATATGCTGTCTGGCAGCTCGGGTTGTTGCTACTACCTCGGGGGCCTGAAGGCCCTCTGCCTACGCCTGGGGGGTGATCGTAGTCGGGTCCGTGCCCATTAAATGCTGCCGGCTAAGCCGTGCAGCGGATGGTCTGTTCCAGACACCAAGGCTAGCTGCCTTGCACAGTTGTCCCCCCACTCTTGTTTAAAAACAATCATCCCTGCTCCATCAAAAACTAATCTACATGTCTGCTTGATGTCAAAAGGGAGCATGTCATCCCACCCAAAAACACTGTCAATAAGAGTGGAGACCATCACCAAATTAATTCCTCTGTCTGCAATTGCCTTCACAATTCCCTAGACATCCTTGGGGTCCACAGGTGTATAAGTTCTTTGATTCCCGCCTGGCCCCCCTGCCTGGACAGGAAACGCTAGCTTGGCTGGAGGGGCCCACTCGGCACACGCTCTTATTATCTTCCTCCACTCCGTGAGAGGGGTTTGTTCCTTGAACCAAAGAGGAGGACTGCGGTGGCGACCCTTATGTGTCCTCACTCCCTCCTCCTCTGTCTCAGAAGAGCCAGAATAAGAATCGGGATCAGCAGTGGACTGCTTAGGAAACCACTCAGCCCAGTCCGAGTCCGAGTCCAAGTCAGTCCCGGAACTCGACTGACTGGTGACTTCCAGGTTCCCGGAACTTCCTTCTGCCTTAGTCCTGGGCCACTCTCTCCCTCTAAGCTCACCCCACCTCCTGCTGTAACGCAATCTCCGACACACACTCCGAGCAACGTCAGCTTTCCGTCCGTGCTCCTTCCCTCTGTAGTACCCACGCATGCCTGCGTTAACTTGCAGCCCTCCACTATCTCCACAGATCATGGCCACGCTGTCCCTTTTAAGGGGCTTGCCACTCAGCGGCACGCAGGGCGGAGGCCCCTCCCAGTCTCCCCTGGAGCCCGAATCAATGATGGCCCCGCTCCCCGCTCCCAGCTTAATGGCCGGGCTCCACGCTCTTAGACTAATGGCCCCGCATGGCACTTCTGAATCAACGGCCGCCGCTTGAGCTTCCTCCAGCAGCCCGTCCCAAAAAGATCTTTTTTCTCTACTCGGGGGCATTCCCGCGGCTGCAAATCACCACCCTCTGTGGACTCACAATCACCCACATCCTGCCTGGGCCCCCTCCCGCAAGGAGTCCTGGGCGGCCCCCCACTCTCCCCACTCCTGCCCAAGAGCTCGCATAACCCTGCCCCATAATTCAAAATTGACCTTGATAAGAGTCTCCATTCTCTCCCTCACTGGTCCCTCGGTGTGAGCCCTCCTCTTTCGCTAGCCTGGTGTGAGCCTTTCTCCTTTGCCAATCACGACGCGACCCTTCCTCTTCTTTCGGCTGCGCTGTGAGCCCTCCTCCTTCGCCAATTTTCTAATGCAAGACTTCCTCTTCCACCACCCCGACATGAGCCTTCCTCCTCCATAGCTCCTCTGGCACAAGACTTCCTCTTCCACCAGCCCTAGCGTGAGCCTTCCTCTTTCACTGATCTTCCAATGGGAGACTTTCCCACTTTCGTTGGTCTTCTGGGAGTGTCCTCCCTGTCGGAGACAGTCCTGCTGCTCCGGTTGCTGTTCCCTCGCCCAGGAGGTTCCCGCTTCCGGGTTCGATCCCGGGTTCTCGGCACCACTTGTTGCTGCCGCTACAGGGGCTATGGGTGTGGTGTCCAGGGTCGAGCATGGCTTTGTGGCAGCACCCCTGCTGCCTGTCCTGGTGTTTTGCATATGAAGCAAATGACATGTTGCAGTTGTTCTGGTGACACCTGTTGCTTCCTCCGTTCTGGAGATACAGCTGCCACTGTCTCTGGGCCTGTCGGCCTTGACCAAGCCTCCCGTGCAGCAAACAGCTCCGCCTTCTTAGCACAGGCTTCCATCATCTCTGCCAGTGTAGGTGGGGGCTTGAGAGGCAGTCCCAGGAGCACCCTGCTGCACACTTCATTGGCATTCCTCTGTGCCCTCTCTTTCACTATCTCCATCTGTGTCCTGGGGTCCCGTACTTGTCTCTCAACCTGTGCACAGAGCCAGGCAACAAATTGCAAGAAACTTTCTGAGGGAGAATGTTTAATGCCGAGGAAACTACCACTAGCTTCAGCAGTTGGTACCTCGTGAAAAGCCTTATCTGCAGCATCTGAAATCTTATCTAGAATGAATTTTCACAACACCCAAGCTTGGTCCTCAGGCTTAGCCCACTCCCCCTCGCTGCACAAATGTTCATAAGTAATGGTATTATTTTCTAAATCTTTGGCACCTTGAGGGGTTTGTTTAAGTTCTTCCACAAGATCTCTGAGAGATCTCTTCCAGGAGCTTTCCCAGAGATTGAGCTCTGATGGGGTAAGCAGGCACCGGAATAGATCTATTCCAGAAGGAACCAGTTCAAGGGATGTTAATGTAGCCTTCATCATGTTTCTAAAAATTTCACTATTTCTCCCCAATTCCAATTGACTTACATAGCTCCCACTTTGAATGACATAAGAAGGGTTGGTATGTTACAAGGCTTGCAAGGGTCTTTCATGGTGAAGAGAGAGACGAGAATCTTGACCTCATGTTCAGAAGGTTTGATTTATTATTTTATGATATATATTACATTAAGACTATACTAAAAGGAATAGAGAGAGAAGTTCTCAGAAATGCTAGCTAAGCTAAGAATAGAAAAGGAATGAATAACAAAGTTCTGTGTCCAGGCAGACGGCAAGAACAGCTCTGCCGTGAGTGGTCAGTAAATCCAAACATTCACCCAAGACCAATCACGGATGCACCTGTTGCATTTCACAGCAGCACGTAACTATTGTTTACATTTTGTTTCTGCGGCCACAGCTTCTCAGAAAGGGGAAAAATCCTAAGGAAAGGATTTTTATGAAAAGATGTTGGTGACACTGGTAAGTTCTAGGACCAGTCCTACCACCCGTGTACTGAGTAGGGGCTACCAAGGGGATGACTTCTTCCTCCCTGTTTTGGACCCAGGATTCCTCCCTTCAGGCCCACCCCCATGGGACCCGGTGGGGGGACCACCACCTGCCCCAGCCCCCGTGCCTTGGGAAGCAGGCGGGGAAACAGCCTTCACCCCACCCCCATGGAGAGTGGGAGGGGATACACCCCTTACCTCTGCCCCTCCCACCCCGGTGGCTTGGTGAGTGGGAGAAGAGACATCCCTTCCCCCTGCCCCACCCCTGTGAGAACCGGGCAGGGCCCCACTCCCCAGCCCTCAGCCCCACCCCCCAGCCTTCGGCCCCACTGTCTTGGGACCCAGGTAAGGCAGCGTGGGCTACAGGCAAGGGGGCGGGGCAACCATGGGAACCAGGGGTGAGGTTACAGGATGATGTAATGGGGGTGGGGACTCAAAGGGAGGGGGAGGAGCGTCCAAGGGAAGGAAGGGGTTGTGAGACCAGAAGGGGTTGGGGGAGGGGACAGGTGGGTGAAAGGGGTTGTGAGGAGAAGAAGGGCAGGTGGGGGGCTGAAACACGTGGCTGCCGCCATTTTGGGCTCCAGCCATGCGGTCAGCCGTATCACAACTGCCAGGGCCGGGGTACTGGGAGAGAGGCAGAAGGCCAGGATAGCAACGGCAGTGCCCAGTACCCTGGACTTGCCGGGAAACCTCGCTCAGGTCAGGGGCAGAGGGTTCCTGGGGAGGGGTATCGGAAACCGCAGGAGGGGTGATTTGCTCTGGCTGTCCTTTCAAATCTCTTTTGAGGAATTCTTCCCAAATTATCAGGAACACAGGGAAACATGTGGACACTGTCCCATCTCCCTGTTCAGCCTTTGCTGTTAACAAGGCCCCAATTTGGTCCCAGGCAGAGTCAGAGTTAATATTTATGTTGCCCGGGACGTGGTGTTCCGGGTTGAGGGCGACACTGTGGCAGCACCCTGCCACAGGACCAAAGCACACGCTGACACCGATGTGCTGGGCAGTGAAATGGCCTTTATTAACAATTGAGCAGGGAAATTTATAACAGGGGGTAACAGCAGGACAACGGTGAAGGGAGAGGGGTTGGGCATAATATTGCAAGATGCGCAAGATAACACTATATCTTGACACCAAATTTGCCCCCCCTTTCATCACCTGTTAAAAACATAGAAAATGGTAAGGTTAAAACTGCCTAGTGGGACAGTAGAAACTTGCAAGTGTAACAAAACAAACAACTGTAACAAGCTTGTAACAAACTTATGATTGTAGATATTTAACAAACGAAAGTTAAACAATGAAACGCAAACGAAAAGCTAACTATCTCTAACTGGTTTTCTAAAAAAGAAAACAACACGAATTTATTCACAATACAGGGCTTCTTGCTGACTAAAACGTGACAAAGAAGAGAGAGGAAGGTGGAAGTCCAAAAGTTAATGTAATCCACACATGGAAATACCAGCTACTTCGTGGCCGTCGTGGGAGATGAGTCGTTGGGCGCCACCTGCGATATTCCATGGGTCTCTAGGCTTAATGCAATCCAGAGCCAGCTCGCTCAATACTCAAGTCCACACGGAATGGCATGAATGAGACAAAAGACGAGGAGTGCTCTTCCCCACGTGGGAGCAAGTATCCTGTTTGTTGGCTCATGTCAGGATACACCTGGAGATGGAGACCACCCAGGCAGGAAAGAGGCCGAGCCTCACCTGTGGTAGGGTTTTATGCCCCAGGTGATGGGGGCGGAGAAAGGGGACTGCAGCCAATGGGATAACACTGGGGAGGGGCGAGGGGAGGGACCACCTGTGGGGCACACCACCAGGGATACAGAGACCAGGGGGGTGAGGGAGGAACCCTGTGATGGGGAATACACCTTCCACGTGACCCAATAACATTTTTTTCCAACACCCAGTGCAACCAACTAAATAACTATCTAGCGTAATACAACAGAAAGGCTCTTGGTGACACAAGGAGCTGGTGGCAACTGAGTATCCACAAGTGTCCCCAGTGATACCCCATGACATGACAGTGGTGACATCACTGTCCCCGCAGCAGCCTCGGGATGTCCTTGATGGCTTTTCGGCACCGCTTGGCCACTGTGCGGCTGCAGGGGCCACCCGGGCCACCGGGGCCACCTGGGCCAGCATAGGGACTCAACAGGAGGTTGTGGATATCCCACAGCGTGGGCAGCAGGTGATGAGAGGCCAGGCGAGCGCTGGCATCCCACAGCCGCTCAAACTCAGCCACGTCAGTCACCAAGGCCTCAAGGATATTGGGGGACATCTGCTCTGTCTTCAGGGTGTCCTCAATCTCTTCAAACTGGCATTGCATGTCCCAGATGAACTCTATGGCTTTGTCACACGCCTCCACCAAACGGTTCAGCGGCCCCACAGCCACCACTGCCCAGTGTCCCCTCCAGGTGGCCGCCCTCGCCCGGCTAGTGGCCACCACGGCCTCATCCATGGCCTCGCTGGTAGCTTCCTCTTCCTCAGTGACGGCTGCTGCCACCTGAGCATCGTGCATGGCCCCTGCCGAGGCCCCCTCGAGCCCGTCCAGGGTCACCAGCAGCCACCAGGGTGTGGCCACCAGGTTGTCCCCAGGTCTCTCCCTGAAGGTCTTTAACCACAGGTCCTTGGCCCAGGAGGGGGTTGCGTCCCAGCAGATGTTGCACATCTCATCTGCCTCCTCCTGCAGCCGGTCCCATCTCGCCCTGAGCATGGCCAACACCTCCTGCCAGGCCTTGGCCGCGGTGCTCACATCAGCCCAGGAGGTCCCAGGTGTGGCCCCGAGGGCGGCCAGGGCCCGGCCCAGGGACGGGACACCACGGTGGCCCAGGGAGGTGACATCCCCGTGGTCCAGGGTCTCACAGAGGCTCTGGGTGAATCTCCTCAGCGCGGCATGCAGGAACTTTGGGGACACGCGCTGCCGCACGTCCCTGTGTGACCCGGTCACGGCAGCCACCACCGTGCCCAGGGTGGCCACCACGGTGACCGGCCGATCCAGCAGCTGGAGAGGGGGCACCTGGGCAGGGGACAGGGGAGGTATCAGGGACCTGGTGTTATTTGTGTCTTTCTGCGGTGGCCCCTGTGCCCTCCCGGGGTCCCCTTTGCTCCTCCCTGGAGGGCTCTGCTGTCCCCTCTGTCCTTTTGCCACTCCCCCCCTCGTCTCCTCTGCCATCCCCACCGTCCCCCCCCTCCATCCCCCACTGCCGCCTTTCACCACCCCGTGTTGTACCCCCCTTCCACCCCTCTGTCACCTCCCCCCTTCCTGCCACTCTCGCCTGCCCCCTTTGCGACACCCTGTCCCCTCCCGCCACGTCCAGTGTCCCCCCCATCCCCCCCTGTTCCTTCTTCCCCATTATCTCCGCTACCGGTCCCCTCCCCATCCCGTCCCCGCTGTCCCCTCCCTGTCCCCTCTCCCCTTTCCTGTCGCACCTCTTGGAGCTCCATCGTCACTGGGGACCCGGCGGGGACACCTCGGGGACGCTCGGGTGGGGAACGAGTCCCGGGACAGGCACCGGTCCAGGCACAGAACCGGCCCCGCTGACGACGCGAGACGAAATGGCGGAGCCGCCTCACGAGGCGCGCCTAAAGCGGCGGGGCGGGGCCGAGGCTCGGGGGGAGGGGGCGGTGCGGGAATTTGCGGGCGCCGAGGGAGCCTCGGGCCACCCCCGGCAGCGCGGGATGGGCGACAGCGACCGCGGTCAGCACCGGGAGCGGGGGGGAGGCGACGGTGAGGAGGTGGTGGGGGGATTAGAGGGGATTGGGGAGGGCTGAGGAGATGTGAGGGGATTTTGGGGTTCCTGAGGGAGTTTGGAGGGTGCGGAGGGTGAAACCGAGGGCGTGAGGGGATTTGGGGGATTCTGAGAGGGACTGGGGGGGTCCTGAGGGGATGTGAGGCGTTCTTAGGGGATTTGAGGGATCTTGAGGGGGTGTGTGGGTCCTGAGGGAGAGCCGGGGGTCCTGAGGGGATTTGGGGGGATCTGAGTTGACTGAGGCGTCCTGAAGTGACGTGAGGTGTTCTGAGGGGATTTGGGGGGATTCTGAGGTGGACTGGGCGGTCCTGAGGGGATGTGAGGGATTCTGAGGGGATTTGGCGGATCTTGAGAGAGAACCGGGGGTTGTGAGTGAATTTAGGGGATTCTGAGAGGGACTGGGGGGGTCCTGAGGGGATGTGAGGGGTCATGAGGGGATTTGGGGGATCTTGAGTGGGTTTGTGGGGTCCTGAGACAGAGCCGGGGGTCCTGAGGGGATTTGGGGGGATCTGAGAGGGACTGGGGTGTCATGAGGTAGAACTTGGACTCCTGAGGAGAAATTGGGGGTCTTGAGGGTATCTGGGGGGTCCTGAGGAGATTTGGGAGGTCCTGAGGGGGTTTGGGGGTTTGGGGAGTTGTGAGGAGGTTTAGGGGTCCTGAGGGGATGTGAGGGGTCATGAGGGAGGATTTGGGCAATTCTGAGGGAATTTGGAGCGGTTTTGATGCGTTCTGAGAAAGTTTGAGGGATCCTGAGGGGGTGCTGGGGATCATGAGGGGATTCCGGGGAAAACTGAGGCGTTTGTGGGTCCTGAGTGGCGCAGGGGTGGGGGGGTGTGGGGGCCCATGAGGGGATTTGGGAATTGCTGAGGGGATGTGGAGGGTTCTGAGGGGGTTTGGGGTGTCGTGAGAGGT
Organism: Melospiza melodia melodia; assembly: GCF_035770615.1. NCBI lineage: Eukaryota > Metazoa > Chordata > Aves > Passeriformes > Passerellidae > Melospiza > Melospiza melodia. The sequence goes on along the minus strand of NW_026948497.1, from coordinate 456,784 downwards.
TTTGGTGGGTCCTGAGGGAGAACTGATGGTCCTGAGGGGATGTGAGGGGTCATGAGGCAATCTGGGGACTCCTGCAGGGATTTGGGGGGATTTGGAGGGTTTTGAGGGGAAATGGGGGTCCTGAGTGGGTGTGAGGGGTCATGCGGAGATATAGGGGTACCTGAGCAGGTTTTAGGCGTTCCTGAGGGAGAACTGGGGCTCCTGAGGGAGTGTAGGGGGGTTGTGTGGGGGTTTGGGGGTGCTGAGGAGATATGAGGAGATTTGGGGGGTCGTAAGGGAGAACTGGGGTTCCCGCGGGGGTTTGGGGTGGATTTTGGGGGATTCTTAGGGAGACTTGAGGGCCCTGGAGGGGTTTGTGGAGATTTTGGGGTGTCGCTGTGGAGAAGTGGGGTTGAGAGAGGATTTGAGGGGGGTTTTGGGGGGTCCTGCAGGAATCTAGGGGAATTTTAAGGGATCCTGAGGAGATTTGGGGTAGTCCCGAGCGGGTTTTGGGCATCCCGAGTAAATCTGGGGGGTCCTACAGGGATTTGAGCCTCCCTGACTGGATTTGTGGCAATTTTGTGGGGATTTGGGGTCATTATATTGTCCCTGACCAGAGTTTCGATTTCTCTTTTGGTGGCAATTTTGGAGTATTTTTGGAGTATTTCCGGAGTTTGAGGGGATTTGGGGTTTTTGGGGGTCACTTCCGGGTAATTTCACCCCCATTCCTTGCCGGCCCATTCCCGCCCAATCCCAGGCCACGCCCCCTCCGCTCTCCATTGGCCGCCGCTCCGGCGGCCCCGGCCCTTTTCCCACGCTGCCATTCATAATGCTTTCTAACTCTCCCGCTTTGCCGCTCCCCATTGGCCGCGCCCTGTGGTCCCGCCCTTGTTGGGCGTGGCTACAAGACGGATCGGCGTTTATTGAAAGGCTCCGCTCCGCGGCGGCCCCGGGGGGTGGAGCCAGCCCGGCCCCACCGGGGGGCTCGGGGGTCCTGGGGGGCCCGGGGGAGCTGAGGGGGGCCCCGGGGGGTGGAGCCAGCCCGGCCCCGGCGGGGCCCAACGCGGGCCGGGGGCTCGAGGGGACCGAGGGGGGAGGGCCTGGGGGCGTTTCAGGGGGGTTCATTCAGTGGGGGGGGGGGGGGGCCAGGGGGTGCCGAGGTGGGGGGCGGGATCTGGTGAGTGTGGGGGGGTCCCATGGATTGGGCAATCCTGGTGAGTGTGGGAGGGTCCCATGCATTGCGGGGTCCTGGTGAGTGGGGGGGCGGTGAGGGGGGAGGTCCCATGGATGGGGGAGGGGCGGTGAGTGGGGAGTCCTGGCGCACCTGGGGAGGGGGGTCATGGACTGGGGGGCTCCCTGCGCTTTGCGGGTGTCGGTGAAGGGGGGGAGGCAGTGAATGGGGAGGGTTCCGGTAAATTGGGGAGGGGTCCCTGGTGATAACGGGAGGGGTCACAGGATTGAGCCCCAAGGGACCCCCCCGGTGCTGGGGAGCGGGACCCCCCTGTGCCCCCCCAGCGCTCGGAGACCGCCCGGTCCCGCTCTGGGCCCCCCCCAGTCCCGGTGCTGTTCCCGGGGGTGTCAAAGGGTAGGAGGCGGAACTCCCGTGATGGGTGGGGGGGCAAATGGGGGGTCTGGGCCCGGTGCTCAGGGAGGGGTCGGTACACGAGGGTGGGTCTGGTCCCAGTCCCGGTGCTCGGTGAGGGGGGGTCAATGCACGGGGGGGGGTCTCGGTGCTCGAGGAGTGTCCAGTCCCGGTGCTGGTGCACGAGGGGGGGCGGTGCACGAGGGGAGGTCCCGGTGCTCTGTGATTCGGGGGGGTCTCGGCTGGTCTGGTGCCCGAGGTGGTGACGTTTAAGGGGGATCTGCTGGTCTCGGTGATTCGGGGGGGGGGTCTCCGGTTATCCCAGTGCACGCAGGGGTGGTCCCGGTGCTCGGTGATATTCGGGAGGGCGTCTCTCCAGTGGTCCCGGTGCACAATGAGGGGGTCAATGCTTGAGGGGGGGGGTCCCGTTGCTTGGTGATTTGGGGTGGTCTCCAGTGGTCCCAGTGCCCAAGGGGGATCAATGCTCAAGGGCGGGTGGGAAAGGGGATGCAGTTTTTGGGGGATCCCAGTGCCCCCCTAGGGGCTCGAAGGGGGTTTTGGGAGCACTGAAGGGGGTGCAGGTGCGGTTTTTGGGGGGTCCCAGTTCCCCCGCAGGGCGGAATCAGTGCTCAGCAGCAGGGACTGCCCAGGGACACTCGCAGATCCCCAAGTCCCAGGCGAGTCTGCTGCAAGGCACCGAGGGGGCTCATTCATTGAGTCCTCTGCCCCAAGCTTGTCAAGAATGCCCTCAGAATGTCCCCAAGTCTCTGCAGTGGTGGCACCATGACTCCATCACGGTGACAGGGGCGTTCCTGCAGCAGCCTCGGGATTTCCTCCACGGCATTTTGGCACCGCTCACCCACCGTGCAGCCAGGGCCACCGTGGCCAGAACAGGGACACAAGGAGAAGGGGTGCATGTCCTCAAGAGTCTCCAGCAGCTGATGCGTGGCCTGGTGGCCGCTGGCATCCCACAGCCACTTGGCCTCGGCCACCACGGCCTCCAAGGCTGCACAGAAATCAGGGGATGGCTCCTCTTTCCTCTTCATGGTGGCCTTGATGTCCCCAGCCTGCTGCTGCAACTCCTGGAGGAATGCAGTGGCTTCTTCAAATGTGGGCGCCAAGGCCCTGGGGATATCGGGGGATGGCTCCTCTGTCCCCTCCAGGGCCAACTCGATGTCCCCGAGTTGGCGCTGCAGCTCCCGGGGGTACACCATGGCTCTGTCACATGTGGCCACCAAGTGCTCCAGCAGCCCCAGGGCCACCTCTGCCTGCTGTCCCCTCATGGTGACCTCCTCTGCCCAGGCATTGCGCAGCCTGCTGGCCTCCTCAGCCAGCCGGGACCAGATCTCCATGAAGGTGTCCACCGGCTCCTGCCAGGCCTTGGCTGCAGCTCTCACATCGGCCCAGGTGGTCCTGGGGTGGCCTCAAGGCTGGCCAGGGCCTGGCCCAGGGAGGGGACACGGCAGTGCCTCAGGGTGAGGACATCAAAGTCATCCAGGGAGAACGTGTAGGGGTCCGGGGAGGTGACACCACTATGGGCCAGAAAGATGAAACTCTTGCCTCACAGTGTCCTGGAGGTGATTGATGAAGGTCCTCAGGGACACGTGCAGGAATGACCTTGGGGACACGGTTAGCTGCTGCCTGCCCCTGTCTGTTTGATCACGGTGCCACCAGCTCACCCAGGGTGGCCACCATGGCCACCAGAGCCTCCAGCAGCTGAGGAGGGGACAGGGGAGGCGTCAGGGACCTCGTAGCACTTGTGGCCTCCTGCAGTAGTGCCTGTGCCCTCCTGGGGTCCCCTGTGTCCTCTCCCTGGAGGGCTGTGCTGTCCCCTCTGTCCCTTTTCCCGCCCCTCATCCCCTCTGCCACCCCCTGCCACCCTCCCACTGTCCCCTCTCTCTGCCAGTCTCAGTCCCCTCCACCCCTCTGTCACCTCCCCCCTTTCTGCCACACCCTCTTGTCCCCTCTGTCACCCCCATGTTCCCCCACGCCAGGATTGTCACACCCTGAGGGGCTCCATGGCCACTGGGGACATTCCAGGGACACTGTGGGGTACTCCGGGTTACAAAGACACCCAGGTGACAGTTGGGGACCCACAGGAATGTGGCACGGCCGGATGGAGGAAGCAGGAAGAGGTGACGTCACTGTCCCCTCTGCCCCCCCCCCCCACCTGTGGGGCCTGATCAGGGTTCCCTCAATGTCCCCAATGGGACCCCGATGTCCCCTGAGTGTCCCCACATGGCCCTGGTGTTGCCCCAATGTCCCCGACAAGGCTCAAGTGTCCCCCTGATGTCCAGCTGGGGACACCAGGGACTCACCGGGGTCCTGTTGGGGACCCTGGGGACACTCCTATGTCCTTCCCTTGGGGACACCCCTGTGTCCTTCCCTTGGGGACACCGGAGCCACCCTGACATCCCCTGTCCTGTTTTGGGTCAGCACGATGTCCCCGATGTCCACACAGTGTCCCCAACAGGACCCCGGTGTGTCACCTCTGTCCCCAACAGGACATTGGGGGACACTTGAGCCTTGTTGGGTACCCTGAGAGGACATTGGGGTCCTGTTGGGGACAAGTGGGGGGGAACACTGGGGCCCTGCCCTGGTTCCAGAGTGGGGGGAGGCAGGGCGGTGACGTCACCTCTTCCTGTTTCCTCCATCTGGCTGCGTCCCGTTCCTGCGTGTCCCCAACCTTTACCCGGGCTTGTTTGTCACCCGAAGTGTCCCCGGAATGTCCCCAAGGCATCCCCGGAGTGTCCCTGGAGTGTCCCCAGCTGCCATGGAGCCCCTCGATGTGCGACAATCCCGGAGTGGTGGATGGGTGGGGGACAGAGGGGACACGAGGGTGACAGAGGGCACGGGGGCAGGGTCTGAAAGGTGGCAGTGGGGGACAGAGGGGACACAGGGGTGGCGGGAGGGACAGGAGGTCGCAAAGGGGACAGGAGGGCATAGTGTCGCTGTTACGGCGTGACGACCTGGTTCGCAGTCCGGCATGGTGACCCAAAGCCCAGGGTCACTCGGTCCACATGCTCCTGCCACCAATGTGGTGGACAGCAAATGGTGTTTATTAGGGGGTCTCAGGGGTTTATAATGGCTTGGGCAGTCAGCGTCATTTCCTTCTGCTTACGTCCGGCTGGGTGCGGCCAGGCATGGAGCAAGGGTCTGACTGCAGGGTGGGGGGTGTCCTATCTAACCGTACAGCCCAAATTCTTCCGCATGCTTGTCCCTGACTCTCCACATTTCCCCCCCGCCTCATGATTAGTAAAAATCTTACAAAGCTATAAAATGTAGTGGTTATAGAATTTCATGGGTTAGTAGAATTCGTATAAAATTGCCAGTGTGTTAGTACCTGGCACGCGTTAAAGTAATTGTTGGCTCTCGAGAAACAAAATGTTAGCCGTTTCTAAACGTCTTTTAACGAATAGCACCAGTTTGTTTAATATGCAAGGCCCGAAGATGAGGGTGAGTAAGATTATAGTGACTGGGCCTATTAGGGTAGAAATCAGGGTGGTGAGCCATGGGGACCGGTTGAACCACGACTCGAACCGGCCCCGTTGAGCTTCTCTATCCACTTTTCTTAGGTTTAGCCGATATCTCAGTTCAGCCATGGAGTCTGTTTTGCGGAGAAAAGAAGAAACCTCAAAACTTTATAAAAGTTGTAAAGCTTGGTACGTTTATTTACGGGGCCGGACGCACGCGGAGAAAATTCTCCTCAAAAGGCATGAGTGCCCCTGAAGATCTCAGGTCTTCTTTTATCCCCCTTCCAAATGCATATGCATACAGTTTCACAATAGGTTCATACATATTCATTCTGCTTGACATTTATCGCCAGATCTTCTTTATTAAAGGAATTCTTAGGTCGGGGGCAAATTGACCTTGTGGTCTTTTCTGTTTTTCTTTCTCTGTGTCCTTGCTGTCTCGGCATGCGAGTTTTTCCTTCAGCTTTGGCCTCACAGACTTTTCACCTCTCCTAGACACTTCACCTAATTCAGAATGGATCTCTACTCTGTCTCATTCCCCCCTTTCCTAGGAAATAAGTAGATTCTTTTACTTAATGAAAACCCTCATGACAATAAGTGTCTTTTAATGCTCCACCATGTACGTTTGATAAAGCGGTTAATACAGCTATTCATTGTAGTATTCTCCAGTCCCAAATTAACAATATAGTAGATAATCCTAAGCTTATCCCAAGTAATATTAGTAAAACTACAATGAGTTGGCACAACTTATTAAAGATTCCATTTGCAGTTATTGACCACCCAAAGATCACATCCCACCAGTGATGATCCATATTTTGTTTTATTCTTTGTAGAACTCTGGTTATCTCCTTTGTATCATGTTGGACAGTAATTAAGGTTTTCTTTCCACTTTCTTGGATTTCCTTTAAGATCTCCAATAGGCCTTGGTGCTTAATTAATTGTTTTACTAATGTAGGGTTCATCCCAATAGGAGTAGGTGGTAGTCTGTGATACATCGTGTAGTTAGCTTTAATCAGCTGGTGGGATGTCACTGGGGCCAAGTACGAAAAATCACACCCAATAATCTTAACAAAATTACAAATACAGAAATTAAAATGATTTCTACTAGACAGAATAAAACCATTGCTATCAATTTTTACAGCAGCACAGGCAGCTCTCAGACATATACACCCTTTTCCAGTATATACGAGCACAGTTTTCTGGTCAGTGACTGGATGAATTTCAAAGTGACAAATACTCTGTTCAGTGTCCAAACACACATCCTGAGCATTAATAGTATTGCTTTCACAAATGAATCCCATCTGTTCTCTAGTAATGCAGGATTCTAAGTTTACTGTCGGCTACTTTTCATTCATCTTTCATGCCCACACTCTATGTTCTGAAGGATAGAGTATTGTTTTTTCATGGTTTAATCCTAGGGCAACGATGGGATGGATAACAAACAGTGGCATTATGTATGGTAAGCACAAAGGCAGTGGCCACATTAGAAACAGGATCATAGGTGAAATTCACCATAGTCCACCAGGATTGAAACTTCCTTTCAAAATCAATTGCATTATCCCACACAATTTTCCGAATTTCAGCTGGAAAATTACCTTCACCCCCTTCCCGTATGATCAGAGCTGCTGTTGCTTGCATCTATAACTGTGCTTGTATACAACTGAAAGCTAAAGACACATTATCTTGAACTGTACTAAGTGCTTCTACTATTAACTTGTGGTCTTGGTCCCCGGCCTTTTCATACTTCCTTACTTTGGCAGTACTTTGAAATCTGCCACTGGCTAGTTCCTAATGCCAATAGAGATTACTATAAAGGCTGCTTCAATTTTGTTAGGCTACCTGCTGCAGTGGCCAGTCTATTCATCAGTATTTCTGAATCAATTCCATTTAAAACTCCTAATCCTGTCCCTAATATGCCAGTTAGATGTTTGTTATGGGAACAGGAACTGCTTTCTGTCCATCACCATCCCTGCCAGAGGGATGTGCTGGGCTCACACTGCAAATTCAGACACACTTCACAAGTGTATCTGACAGAAGTTTAGGTCATACTTGAAGCAGATATTTGTTCTGAAATGTAGAGACCTCAGGGAATCTAACCTCTCCTTCCGCCTCCAAAGCACCTGATTTCCCAGATGTGTGGCAAGCAGGAATGTCTCTCCTGGTCTACGAAATTCACCCACCTTGCCCCTAGCTAAGATCAAGCTGTGGACTGTGTTCAGGGCAGGTCCAAGCCTCAAATAATGAAGGGGAAATCTGAGAGAAGAGCCTAAATTTATTGCAGTGCCTCAGAAGAAACTGGGATCAGGTTTCTGCTACTTGAAACACTCAGCACAAAAGTGATGCTCAAAATCCTACAGCCTGCTACTGAGCTCTGAGGGGGGAGTCTCTCTCTACCTCTTTTAAGCAGAATCCAACTGCCTCAGACTGGGACAATCACTGATCCAAATCTCAGTAGGAAAAGGGATAGCTATAAATAAAGAAAATCACCTTCCTTGCTTGGGTCAATTCACCACCTGCAGTTCAGCACCCTTTACCAGCCATTGCCTGGGTGTTCAGCCAACCATCTTAGAAAATGACTTAAGGAAACTGATTTCTTGGTGTTCCTGGTTTTAGGCACCAGGAGAGCTGGCTCCTTCCTTTCTTGTTCTGCTCCTGAGATATGCCTGTTTTTGTAACCATGTTGTCCAGCCCTCAAAGGAAGTTTTTAGGAAGGATGGGCAGGCTGGTTGGATTTTTGAGATGTTAATCTGATAGCAACTCAAGCTCAAAGGCTGGTCACTTCTACAGGCTGTATCAAGGTGAAATTATACCAACAGTCTGATTCACTTAGGCTATCACAGACTTCCTGGTGTTCATATACATTAGGGGAGGTTCAGACGCTAATTACATCTGGTCTCTCATAAGCCATCCTATTGATGACCCAGCACTTTACTTTGATTTCTTCTCCTCTGATTCCTTGAAGTGTTCACAGTTCCTGTTCCTGCTATTCTTGCTCCTCACATACCTGATTCTCATGGAATACTACAGTAGATATGTTTAGATCTTTTATCTCAGAAGGTTTTCCCATGGATCCAGTATACTGATTAAATGCCAGGGACCAAGGCCATTCAGCATTGATTTGGATAGAGGTACTCTCTAGTTCTAAAACTTCAGTTATAATTACATACAAAACAATTCTGTACATTAAAGTATGAGGTACTCCCGACCGCAATATACTCATTTTGCCCGAGTAAGTTTTAGTCTCAGTTCATTGTCTCCTGGTGTCACTCCTGAAGGGGCTTCTGGGCCTTCTTCACCCGAGAGTGATGGATCCAGGCATTCTGCTCCTTGATTTTGATTGCAGTGAAGGTGGTGAGAAGTACTTGCAGTGGTCTCTCCCACTGTGGTTCTGAAGTCTTCTCTGTAAGAGACTTAACATATACATCATCCCCAGGCTATCTAACTGGCTATCTAACTCCCTGCTCTGAGTTCCAGCCACATGTTTCTCAATTACTCTGAACTGTTTGCTTAATGCCACCACGTAGGTGGACATTCTGGACATTCCCTTTGTATTCTATATGGTCTTCTATAAGGCATTCCAAAAGGATTCAGCATTCCTTTAGCTCAAGGTTTAGTTTGAATTTGCAATAGTGCTAGTGGAAGAGCTTGGGCTAGGGTAGATTAACTTCTTGCCCCAGTCTTATGATTTGCTGCTTAATCAAATGATTCGTTCTCTCCACCTGGCCACTTGATTGGGGGTGGTATGGGGTGTGAAGTTCCTAATCTATGCCCAGATGGCTACTAATCTGTTGCACTATTTTGGAAATGAAATGTGATTCTTTATCTGAGGATATTGTGGCTGGAACTCTGAAGCGTGGTATTATTTCTTGTAAAAATAATCTGGTCACCTCTTGAGCTTTGACAGTTCTGGTGGGGAATGTTTCTGGCCACCCTGAAAATGTATCTATCAATACCAGTAAATACTGATACCCCCCTTTCCTTGGGAGTTCTGAAAAGTTAATTTGCCACTGCTGTACAGGCTCGTGGCCTCTCCCAGTCTGACCGAGTTTCGTCCGGAGGGTATTTTGGGGTTAGTCTGGAGGCAAGGATCACATTGTCGGCTTACCTGAGTGATAGTGGCATATAAATTCCTGACAACGATACTACGATTGTTTCAATCAGATGTGTGTTCTAGAAAGCCTGTGGAAATTACTGCTTCAAAGTCAACACTTCATTTCAGGGCACTCTGTATCACTGGCAGCCTTGGTCATTTTGAGAGAGGAGCCACACTCTATAAAAGGCTTTTAAGTAGTTAGGCCCTAGTGTGTTTTCTGGTGCCCTTCCTTCCTTTTGTAACCACAAAAATGGGATTACTAGCTCTCTTTCAATGGTAGCCCACCCGTTGCAGTTGTACGTCTCTTTTGATTAGTATTATTGTATTATGGCTTACCTTCGAGGAAAATCTGTACCTCACCTTTTGATGCTTTCTTTGCCTCTCCATCTGCCAGCTCATTTCTTTCCTCCAATTTTAAGCTCACTCTCTGGTGTGCCTTAATATGCTTTTCCAGGTAGCTGAACTGCTTCCAACATCTGGATTGTCTCTTCTTTCCCTGTGAGGTCAGCAGTCCCCTCTCCTTCCAGATGGCTCCATGTGCATGTATGACTCCAAATGCATACCTGGAGTCTGTGTAGATGGTTATTCTCCTCCCTTTTGCCCTTTCCAGGGCACGGGTCAGGGCAATTATCTCAGCCTTCTGTGCCGAGGTACCTGTTGGTAAGGGTCCAGACTCGATTACCTCTCTGTAGGTGGTCACTGCATACCCAGCATGTCGCTTCCAATTGGCAATGTAGCTGCCCCCGTCAGTGAACCAGGTCTCCGCATCGTCTAAAGGAGTGTCCTTTAGGTCTGGGCGGCTGGAGTAGGTAGCTTCAATGGTCTCTAGGCAGTCATGGTGTACTGCTTCTCCTTGATTTCCGCTGAGAAAGGAAGCTGGGTTGACAATATTAGTCACCACTATCTCTACATCATCTTGCTCTACCATGATGGCCTGGTATTTCAGAAACCTCTGTGGTGAAAGCCAGTGGCCACCCTTTACTTCCAGTACTGCGGACACTGTGTGGGACACTAGCAGAGTCATTTTTGTCCCAGGGTAAACTAGCGTGCCTCTTGAATATTCATCACGACTGCTGCTACAGCTCTGAGGCAACCTGGCCATCCTTTGGCTGTTGCATCTAGTTGCTTGGAGAAGTAACCAACTACCCTCTGGTACGGACCCAAGTCTTGAGCCAATATTCCCAGGGCAATTCCTTGCGTGGAAAAATAGAAAGAATGGTTTACTTACATCTGGAAGTTTCAAAGCTGGAGCCGACATGAGGGCACTCTCTAGCTGGCGAAAGTCCCGTGTGGCTCCTTTTGTCCACTAGAGGTCTCAGTTTCCATTGGCAATAAGAGCATAGAGGGGTCTGGCAAACAGTCCATAATTATAAACCCACAGCTGGCACTACCCTGCCATGCCTAAGAAGGTTTGGAGTTCTTTCATTGTCTGTGGTTTTGGGGTTTGGCATATGGCTTCCCTGCCTTAAAGTCTGCTGCTCAGCACTCACTTCTTACCCCAGGTAGATTACCTTCTGTTTCACTACCTGTGCCTTTTTCTTTGAGACTCTGCATCCTTGGAGTCCTAGGAAATTCGAAAGGCTTACCGTCCAGGCTTCTCTTGCTTCCCTCGTCCGAGTGGCTACTAGAAGATCGTCCACGTACTGCAACATCCTCCTTTCCTCTTGTGAAGCTTCCTGGGAGTCTGGGTCTTTGCAAGCTGTTCTCCAATTGAAGTGGGGAATTTTGAAGCCTTCAGGCACATGGGCTATGTGAGCTTGAGTTTGAATGCAAAAATTTTCTGGCTGGCTTCGTGGATAGGGAGGCAAAAGAAGGCATCTCTTAGGCCTAAAACAGTGAACCAGGTTAGCTCAGGTGTGAAACAAGTTAGTAAAGTATATGGATTTGCTACCACAGGGTATAAATTCTGTGTCATCTTATTAACAGCCCTTAATCCAGTACTATCAGTTATTGAGCTGATTCCTTCCTTATCTTCCTTTTGAGGGTACTACTCAGTTCTCACTAGTTGTGTTCTTTCCTTCAGCTTGATTACCATGGGGGGCATCTTTCATTCTCCCTGGTACAGCAGAGGCCCATACCCTTGAAAACACTTATTTACTTATTCTAATATCTCCTTACTAATGTCTTTCTTAATTTCAGTGTCTGTTAATGTTAAGTCTAACCTCTTTATATCATTTGCCTCCAGAGTAACCTTTCTCATTTGGGAATGTTTAGCAAATTGAGCGAATTATACAAAAGCTTTCAGGTACACATAGTACACATGTTACTTTAAAGGTTTGCAAAAGTATGCCTTCTCAGACTGGCCAGTTGTTCAGTTGTTCCCCACACTACAACATAAACATTCTCCACAGGTACTAAAGCTTTATTTAAAACTGAATATATGGCCCTTGTATCGACTAAAATTCTTCCCTTTTGGGGAAGTCATCTTTATCCTCCCTCCCTTACCTTGGGACCTTAACAAATCATATGTATTCATTTTGCGAACGGTGATTGCTTTGCATTTCAGCATGATAATCTTTGTTTGACTTCATACATTGCTATCTTATGCTGTATGCTGAACAAAACATTTGATTTACTTTCTCTCTGCCTTGTTCTCCTTTTCAAGGGCCAAGACCAGAGGGCGGTCTGATCTCACAATCTCTTTGCCATTCTGGGTGATTTCTTAAAACAAAAAGACATTTCAGCATACAAAAACCCCATCCCATTTATCTTCCTATTTTAAAACAGTACTAACTGCAATGAAGTATTATAAATCTTCTTATTTTCTGAGCTGCTCCTACTGGCAGCCTTCTCCCAGTGAGCCCCTCCCAAAAGAGGCTGATTTAGGAACCTCTTTGCTCTGGTCAGTTCTCATTACCTCTTTCTCCCTACCCTATCTCGCTTCCACTAAAACCTCTTTTCATGGATCTTCACACTAGTTTCTCAGTTTTCCGCCTACACACACACAGCTCCAGGTGGCAGGTATCAGATGTGATTCCCACACACAAGCTCTAAGACCTTAGGTTCTGAATCCGCTTGATCAGAAACCTCTAATTTGCACTCAGGGCATGTGCCCTGACGCTTATTAGAACTAACGTTTCTCACAAACACCGCACTGCAATAATACCTGCACATCCAGCTTTTGCCCACAGGTCATTCCCGTGTTTCCTGGGGAGACAGGGCAGCCAGAGCTGTCCCTGTGCCCGGGGGACAGCCACTGTCACCTCATGCAGCATGCCAGCCTCTTGATGCACCAAAGGCTCCCCGAAATCGCCCACAAAGGCAGGCTCTTCTGTTTGTTACAGAGAATTTTAAATCCCTACAGTAGACTATTCTCAGTCCAGACTTGCTATGGTATCAGATGAAGTCCCATTAACTAATTAATCTCTTCTATCTAAACTCTGTTTTACAAAATTAAGCACTGTGTCTACTTACACTTGTTTTACTGCCTTGCAAAAAAGGCTGTGCTTGTCACAGCCGAAACTCTGATATGCCCACAGACACAGACACACATGTGCACCCCCCGCCCTTTATCTCAAATTCACTAGAGCCAAGGCTTGAATTGCTGTGAGGGGGAGAATTCTTGGAATTCCTTTAACTCGCTTTATTGTAGTTAAGCATAAATCACCATACTATAGTTCTCCTGAGTAAAATGCTACTCTTGTTGCAAGAAAATCTTAAAATCTCCACAAGCACCACTATACAATCTGAGAATCAAATTACCACAATACAGCGGAAGAAAATCACCATACAAAATCACTGGGAAAGGGCATATGTCTCAAAGTGCTCGCTTTTCTCAACACAACACAGCATACCATAATTCAGCATTTACTCGCATCAGTTTTTCCTGGATACAATCAAAATAACAGCATACAGTCTAGAGATCAAGTCCAAACATCCAAGGCAAAGGAACTCTCTGAGCTCATACTCACGGTTAAAATGTACCAAATCTACACAAATCACTACATTTTAACACAATAAATATCATCACTGACGTTCCTCCACTTGCTTCTCCGCGGGGCACTTCTCTCCCTACCCCCACAGCCTGCTGCAGCCGGTGCCTCAGCCTCACTTGGCTGCTTCAAACACGGGTAGTACTCACCCTCCCGCACTGTAGGGCACTGTAGATTTACTCTCTTTTATACACCATACACTTACACACTTGCACGATTACAAACACAGTGCACTGACCACACAATACATTAACCATACAGGGCCACAGTGTCCAGACATCACACACATACAAACAAAATACACACGGCCTCAGCAGTTCTTCTAAATCAGAACAATGAACCCCCAACACACACATACACGGGTTCACCCAGCTCACCCCCAGAGCCACTAGCAGTTCCGCTCTATCAGAACGATGAACCCCGTCTCTGATACAACTGCTCCATCAGCTACACCCAGACATCTCTGGGTGGTTTACTCCCTTGCTCTCCTTTCCCTCCCCCAGGGGCCCCTTAGTACATACCCTATCTTCCTCCGCAGGCCAGCAGGTCGTTGTCTGTCTCTGCAGGTGGCAAGCGAGACGAGCGGAGCCCCACCAGGAAAAAATCCTAGGGTGCGCCTTGGAGGTCTGTCTATTCCCCCCTGCCCCTGCGGGGACAGAGAACTCCTGGCTTGGCTCGCCAAAATGTTTTGCAGGGAGAAGAAGAACCTCACAACTTTATAAAAGTTGTAAAGCTCGGTACGTTTATTTACGGCGCCGGACGCATGCGGAGAAAATTTTTCTCAAAAGGCATGCGTGCCCCTGAAGATCTCAGGTCCCCCTTCCAAATGCATATGCATACAGTTTCACAATAGGTTCATACATATTCATTCTGCTTGACATTTATCACCAGATCTTCTTTATCAAAGGAATTCCTAGGTCGGGGGAAAATTGACCTTGTGGTCTTTTCTGTTTTTCTTTCTCTGTGTCCTTGCTGTCTCGGCATGCGAGTTTTTCCTTCAGCTTTGGCCTCACAGACTTTTCACCTCTCCTAGACACTTCACCTAATTCAGAATGGATCTCTACTCTGTCTCAAGTCTCTGACGACTCTGGTGTGGTGTGCATAAAAGCAGTATTCCTCTTTCAAGGCGGCACACAGGCCCCCTTGCTGCATGTACAAGAGGTCCAGTCCTCGCCTGTTTTGGAGGACAACCTCTGAGAGTGAGGAAAGGGATTTTTCTAGGGAAGAGATGGATTTCTCGATCCTCTGCAAGTCCTCGTCGACTGTCATCTGCAGTTGTGCCAGTCCTTGATGTTGTGTTGCAAGGGCCGAGATGCCTGTGGCAGCGCCGGTAGCTCCCAAACTGAGGAGCATTGCGATGGTGATGCCTGTTATCACTTCTCGTTTGTGGAGCTGGTCGGGTTCCTCGAACAAGCAGTACACCTCTTCTTCCTGGCGATACAGGACTCTGGGGACAATCAGAACTTGGACACAAAAGTCAGTAGAATGATCAAATTTGTCAAGGAGTACACATGGGTTTACCCCAGATCGTTGACAGACCCACATTCCCGATGCAGGTGGGATCACCCACGGGAACTTCCCTCTCTTAAGTCTGACGAATTCCCGGCAGACGTTGCCCATCTGCTTTGCCAAGGTTGCATTGCCAAAGCATTTGCCCTGGCCCGTAACTTGTCTTAGGGTAATGCCTTTACGGGGGGTGTCCCATCTGCATTGGCGTGGATTGTCTGACCTGAAATCTGGGATTCCCTGTCAGCTGTAACAGTTTCTTTGATGGCCCCCTCACCTGAGAGATGGCGTAGAACCCACCTGAATGGCTGGTGAGGGTAATATTTTGTGTCTGCCTGTCCTCTGTCTGCTAACCCTAGAAACAAGATCACACAGAGATACCGTTACTGCTTTGATTTTGATGGTGCGAGCTTCTCTGGTGATGTCGGGTTGCTTGGTGGTCTCTCTTTCTTTCCTGGTAGTGGGGCGTATGGGTTGCGGGGGCGTCCAGTGATCCAGTCCTGTGAACAAAGTCTCACAATTCTCATGAGTTTCTCTTTGAAGGTCTGGTTTAATAGATTTGAGTATTGGAAAAGAAATGAAATTCAGCAAAATATTTAATTATAGTGAGTTGTGTGTGAACTGGTTTGTTAAAAAGTAGTTTTGTAGCCGTTGAAAGTGTGTGTTGGGTTTTGTGTGTTACTTAGCAGGTAGTCTTAGAGATTTAATAAATAATTAAACTAGTGCAAGAAAGTAAGAATGCTAACCTGTCTGGAGGCAGCATACAATGCTCTTAGAATAAGATAAGCAGAGGATTAATGATCTTGTTTGTGAACCAAAGAATGTATCACAAGGGGTCTGTGACCAGGCAAGGGGAATGGGGAAACTGTTTCTTGGAGACTTTGTTGTGAATCTCATGTATAAGAGGGAAGCACCCATACGTGAATTTGGGGGCTCGGACTTTGGGACGTGAGTCCCCCAGTTCCCCAGGCCCTTAATAAAGCACCCACAAAACTTATCCGAGTTTTGTGTCATTTATCAATCGGGCAACAGTTTTCTGGCGACCGCGGCAGGACTCCGAGGGCTGCTGGGGCGGTTCGCGTCCCGATCCACTCCAAGCCGGCACCGAGCACTTCTCGGGGAGTCATCAGTCGTGCCTGACCCCCCGCGCCTGTCGGACAAACTGCATTAAGGTAAGCCCGAAGGTGCTTTATATTGGAAAAAAAAGAGGTGATAATTGGATTTGGATTTGGTGGTTGGTAAAAAAGCCTAGGCTCCGGCCATAAGACGTCTAAGGACGCAGGACCGGAACTCGCCTCCTGTTTATTTTAGGGAAGGACGGCGAGAAGGTATATTGGTTTAAGGTATATTGGTTTATTGGGATTAAGGGTGGAATTAAAGGTTGTAATATGATGTCTTTTAAAACTTTTAAAACCTTAGTGCAAGCCAATGGTAAAATACCTGGAAATACACCATTAGGTTGTATATTGAAACGGTGGAAAAGTGAAGGGTATTATCAAGAATTGGATAAAAGTAAAATGATAGATTATTGTAATCATTGGTGGCCTGAATATGAGATTGGGGAAGCGAGATGGCCGGTGAATGGTACACTGGAATTGGAGATAATGGAATCTTTGATGCAATTTTTAAGGAGGAATGAGAAATGGGATGAAATACCATATTTGGATTTGTTTTTCGTTTTATATCGGAAAGAGGAATGGCAAAAGGCATGTGGTATTTTGGTTTTAGAAGTGAATGATGAAAGGGAGTGTGTGGGATGTAAAGAAAGAAAGGAGCGTAATTTGTATCCTTCAATCGAGGAAGATTTGTCTTATTGTATAGCACCTCCAAGGGTTCCGGTTGCTCCTAATGTGCCCCCTGCTCCCCCTGCGGATATAGCTATAAAAACGGGATCTAGTGAGAGTGATAGTGATGGTGGTGATGGTGAAAAGAATGAGAGTGTTAAAAGAACTCCGTTAGCAGGGCGGACTCGCAAGGGAAGGAAGGGGCAGAAGGGGCCACAGTTAATTGTGCCGTTGAGGGAAGCTGTGGGATCACAGGGAGAAAGGATACTTATAAAGGTGCCTTTCTCCCCCGGGGATTTGGTAATATGGAAGCAATCAGCGGGGAGTTATTGGGAGGATCCTGAAAGGGTGGCAAGGGTGGTTAAAATGGTAATAAAGACTCAGAATCCGGACTGGAATGATTTACAGGTATTATTAGATACTATAATGGATTCCACGGAAAAGGAAATGGTTATTAGAGCCACTAGAGAAAAGGCTCGTGAGGAAATTCGGTTGAGACAACTAAATGAGACAGTTGATGAATTGGTACCAAGCGAGGAACCTAAGTGGGACCCAAACTCTACGGGAGGAAAAAGGGCTGTAAAATGATATCAAGAATTGTTGGTGGAAGGAATTAGGACAAGAATACCTAAGACTATGAACTGGTCTAAGTTGTATTCGGTCAAGCAGGACAAGAATGAGTCTCCGTCTGCCTTTTTAGAACGATTAAAAGACATGGCTCGGAAGTTTACTAATTTAGATGTAGAAGATCAATCAGGAAAACTTCAATTGGCATTGTTGTTTATGGGGCAATCACAAGAGGATATTAGGAAAAAGTTACAAAAGCTGGAAAGAGAGGATACTAGAAGTTTGGATAAAATGCTAGAGGTAGCGTGGAAGGTATACAACAACAGAGAAAAAGAAACTGCAAAAAGACAACAAGCTAGTATTCTGGCTGTAATGCAACAGGCAGGGGCAGGAGGAAGACCCATTAGGGGTCGAGGTCGGGGAGGAGCTAATCACGGACAGAGGGGGTTGCCAAGAGGTCGGGGAAGATTTGAGTTTGCACCTAACATGGGGAGGTTGGATCCAAACCAGTGTGCGTTTTGCCGACAATTGGGACACTGGAAAAATGAATGCCCGGTTAGAGGAGGTATGGGCATGGGAAACATGGGATTAAGGACAGCCCCAATGGGAAATGCCCCTGTGAGAGGATTCACGGGAGGACCAGCAGAAGTCGCTCAAGCACTAGTTTTGGGAAACTATGAGAATCAAAGCTGACTAGAAAAGGATTTAAGGGTAGTTTTAGAAATAGATGGAAAGGATCAAGAATTTATGGTAGACACTAGAGCTACTTATTCTGTACTCAGTAGACGATTGGGACCTTTGAGTGACACAACGGTACAGGTGGTGAGGGCAACAGGGAAGCTAGAGGAACAATCATTTTTACAACCTTTAAATCTTAGGTTTGGGGGGAAGGAATTAGATCACCAATTTTTGTATATGCCAAACTGCCCCACACCCCTTCTTGGCAGAGACCTGTTGTCCCGACTTAATGTGAAAATAATATTTGAAGGGGGAAGGGTGAAATTGGAAATACCTGAGGAACAAATAGCAGGCATTTTTGTAATCAAAGAAGTGGATGCCTCTCCTATTCCAGAAGAAATTGAGCAGGCTGTAGTACCCTGGGTATGGGAGTCAGGGGTCCCCGGAAAATCTAAAGCTGCGCAGCCAGTAAAGGTGGAACTAAAGGAAAGGGCCCGACCAGTGAGAATAAAGCAATACCCTTTGAAGCTTGAGGCAAGGAGGGGAGTAGCCCCGTTAATTAAACAATTTTTGGCTCAAGGAATATTACACGAATGTGAATCGGAGTATAATACTCCAATTTTTCCAGTAAAGAAACCTAATGGTAAGTACTGTTTGGTACAGGACTTAAGGGCTATTAATGAAATAGTGAAAGACATACATCCAGTTGTTGCTAATCCTTATACTTTGTTAACATCTGTATCAGAGGAGTTTAAATGGTTCTCAGTGACTGACCTTAAAGATGCCTTCTTCTGCATCCCACTGGCAGTAGAGAGTAGGAAATATTTTGCCTTTGAGTGGGAGAGTCCTGATTTTGGGAGAAAGAAGCAGCTTATGTGGACGAGACTCCCACAGGGATTTAAATGCTCCCCTACTATTTTTAGAAACCAACTGGCCAAGGAGCTGGAAGAATGGAAGATAACCCAGGTAACAATATCCCCATCCTTGTATGTAGTCCTGCAGTACGTGGACGACATTTTTCTGGCTACTAAGGAAAGAGAAATGTGCGTGGAATTAACAATTAAATTACTCAACATGCTTGGCCAAGCAGGGTATCGAGTTTCTAAGGAAAAAGCTCAATTGGTCAAAAATAGCGTTATTTACCTCGGTTGTGAAATCACACAAGGGCAGAGACGTTTAGGAGTAAACCGAATAGAGGCAATATGTGCTATTCCTTTGCCTCGTAACCATCAGGAATTGAGATCTTTTCTAAGAATGGTGGGATGGTGTCGACTGTGGATCATGAATTTCGGTCTCCTAGCCAAGCCACTATATGAGGCCTTGAAGCAGCATCGGTTAGAGTGGACGACACAGCAAAAGAAGGCCTTCCAGGAATTGAAGCAGGCACTAAAGGAGGCCCCAGCCCTAGGACTCCCTGACGTGACCAAGGAATTCCAGTTGTACGTGAATGAGAGGCAAAAACTGGCATTGGGGGTCCTCACCCAGAAGGTGAGATCCGAGAAGAGGCCAGTGAGATACTTCTCTAAACAACTAGATTCAGTAAGTTCCGGGTGGCCCTCATGTTTACGAGCCGTGGCGGCAACAATAATTCTTATTCAAGAGGCCCGGAAATTGACTTTGGGGGCAAAAATGAAAGTGTTTGTTCCCCATATGGTCATGGCCGTTTTGGAGCAAAAGGGGGGTCACTGGCTATCATCCAGTCGAATGTTGCAATACCAGGCCATCCTGAGAGAACAGGATGATATTGAAATAAGGACTACTAATCATGTTAATCCAGCAGAGTTTTTACGCAGTGACCAGGAAGCTGGGGGACTGGTGCATGATTGTGTAGAGGTAATTGAACAAGTATATGCCAGCAGACCCGACCTAAAGGATGAACCATTAGAAGAACCTGAATGGGAACTATACACTGATGGATCCAGTTTTGTTGAGAATGGGACTCGCTATGCCGGGTATGCAGTGGTAACATTGGATCGGGTAATAGAGGCAAAGGCTTTGTTACCTGGAACTTCGGCCCAGAAGGCAGAGGTGATTGGACTCACCAGAGCCCTGTATTTGAGCAAAGACAAAAGGGTTAATATCTAGACAGATTCTAAATATGCCTTTGGTGTGGTTCATGTACATGGAGCGTTATGGAAGGAAAGGGGGCTTTTGAATTCACAGGGAACCAATATCAAGCACCGGGAAGAAGTGCTACAGCTACTAGATGCAGTACACAGTCCCAAAGCAGTTGCAGTAATGCATGTTAGAGGACATCAGACTGCGGAAAGAGACGTTTACAGAGGAAATCGATTTGCTGATGTTACAGCTCGGCAAGTGGCACGGGAAGTATGGACTCAAATGGCATTGGTACCGGTAAGAACAAATCCGGCTACCCCATACCTGAATCAAGAGCCCAAATATTCAATAGAAGATGGAAAACTAATAAACTTGCTAGGGGCACAGAAGAATCAACTTGGGTGGTACGTTACACCAATGGGACAAATAGTGGTACCTACCGGCATAATGAAATTTATTTTGGAATCAGAACATAATAAATATCATTGGGGGGCAGAAGTATTGGTAAAATTTTTGAAGAATGAGATAATCTCTAACCAGATGTTAACAATGGCAAAAAGAGTTAATGCAATGTGCCCAGTATGTTTGAAAAATAATCCAGTAGTTAAGAGACAAATACAAATGGGAAAGTTGCAAGTCGGGCCACAACCAGGAGATTACTGGCAAGTTGATTTTTCTGAATTGCCTAGGGCACAGAGATACAGATACTTGTTAGTGTACGTATGTACGTTCTCAGGGTGGCCGGAAGCTTTTCCATGTAGAACTAATCAAGCTAAGGAAGTGGTAAAAACCTTGTTAAAAGAAATAATACCAAGATTTAGAGTACCTTTAAGATTGTCATCAGATAGGGGTCCACATTTTATAGCCGGGGTAGTGCAAGAATTAGCACGAATGTTAGATATAACCTAGAATTTGCATACCCCCTGGAGACCTCAGTCTAGTGGGCAGGTAGAAAGGATGAATCAAACCCTGAAAGGACAAATCAGAAAGATTTGCCAGGAAGCTAAACTGCACTGGCCTCAAGCTTTGCCTTTGGCCCTACTCAGGATTCGAATTAAACCAAGGGAAAAGGTAGGTGTAAGTCCATATGAGATATTATATAGCAAACCATATCATGCAACTGTATTAAAAGGAGAAGTACATGTGAGTGGGGACCAGGCGATTGCAGAGTATGTTATGTCACTTAATAAGATCTTGAATTCTTTAAGAAATACGTTACAGTATAATAGACCGCTCACGCTGGAGAATTCTGTCCACGACATCCAGCCTGGAGACCAGGTGTACGTCAAGAAGTAGATCACGGATCCGCTACGGGAATCATGGAGCGGACCCCACCAGGTGATGATGACGACCTACACAGCAGTGAAGGTCCAGGGGATGGATGCTTAGATCCATTACACCAGGGTAAAGAAGGCACCGTTCCAGTGAGAAACCCAGATAGTGTCTCCAACCCGGATGATCTTCCGCGCAAAGCCGCCTTCTTAATTATATTACTGCTAGTGATCATGAGACTATTACCCGCTCAAGAGTCTACTCTTGTACAAGTTGAAGAAACAAAAGTTACAGTCATGGAAGGGATGGATGTTCAATTAACTTGTGTTATCTTTGACAGCCAGAAAGTTGAAGCCAGTAAAGTTATTGCAATATGGCAACGGGGGGCTGAAAGAAGCCGAGGCAAGATAAGAGTCGGTGGAGATCAGGATAAACAACAAGGAAACACGGTACTGAATCTTACCAAAGTAACCACAAACGATACGGGAGAATATACATGTTTGGTCAAAATACGGGATAGTTTTGATTACAAAAGAGTGAGTATGAAGGTTTTGCCATGGACAGGGGATCGTGCTGAAAACATAAAGGTTAATCCAGTATCAATGGCAGTGGACATGTGAAATGGGCCACCTCTCAGAATAAATTGTTCCTTCCTAGTAAGATCAAGATATCAAAGGAACCTTTGGGTCAAATGGTAGAAGCAAAATAGGGAACTGACCTGGGACAGAATAGAGGACGGGACCAATTGGTGGGGAAAGGAAGGCAAAGGTTGTGGGTGGGCGAGTGTCACTAATCCTAGAATAGGAAATGCATGGTGGAGGCATGACAGAATGATGTTATCCTTACAGAGACACGGTAAGAGTAGACGAGAGGTTAATGATACAATAGAACGAAATACTGAGCAAGAAAATTTAGTAGTAAGATTAATCAGAGATTTTGAGATCATGCAGAATGTGACTAAAATAACAGCTTGCCTGCCATTGCCACAGGCTGCAAGTGAACCAATTCCCTGGGGAATAATACCAGTAACCAAAATGCCTGAAACATTCAAGAATGTTTCATGGTCCGGCCAGTCAGTTCCCAAACCAGTAGATGTATAGAGAGATTTGTGTATGACCATTCGGGCTATGACTAGAAAAGAATGTGAAAAGAAATCCAATCATTATGGTTGGATTCAAAATACCAGGAGGTGTTTAATTGCAACCCCAATAGATGAGCCATGCAATACAGTACGAATAAGAACGAAATCCCAACAAAATGAGATGAGTTGTCAGAATGTCACACAGAATTTTGACACCTGGAATAGTTGGAAGACATTATGGGGACCTAGTGTTTTGGAACACTATAATTACCTTAGAGAGGTACAATGGTGCATCCAATGGTCAGGAGTAAAGAATCAGTCACATTATAGGGCCCTTATCACGTCTACATCTTCCCGAGAGTTCAGACCGCAGAAAGAGGATTGGAATTGTACTGAGGTTTTTACATGTGATACACCGGAAGACCGAATCGGATTGGTACCGGTGAAAATGGCATTAAAGTGGGGATGCGAGTGTAGGGGGTATGATCACACGGTTAGCAGAGAGTCCATAGATGGGCCTATAGATTGCAGATATACTACTGTGCATAGCCCTGGAAATCTAGTCTGGGTGTTGGGACACGGACAGTGGACCACACATTTACCTCTAGATGGATCAGTAACACAAATCACCCTAGGGGTTCCCACATTGTGTCCATACTGGAAACAGAATAGATTGATCCTAAAGAAAGGACTCAGAAAGAGAGAAGAATCCCTAGAAGAGCAGTGGCATGAACCTAGCTCAGGAGTGCAATTTAGATAGATATTAGAGTCATTATTCCCTCCGGTAGCGACATATCGAAACAGGGAAATGCTCAACAATTTGTTAGGACAGACAGAAAGGTTGGCAGCAGCTACTAAGAAGGGATTTAAAGATCTAAATTTGCAATTGCAAGCTACATCAAGAATGACCCTACAAAACAGAATGGCATTGGATTTGCTACTGTTAAAAGAACATGGAGTTTGTGGTTACCTGAATAGGAGAATAGATCATTGCTGTGTACACATTCCAAATGTTACACTTGAAGTTGAGAAAGATATTTCTCAACTGGCAGAAGTGGAAACAAAAACCAAAGAAATTGAAAAGGAAGCACAGCATAATTAGATAGGAGCAGTATTTAATTCTTTGGGGCTTCACCTGTCTGGCTAGATTATGTCTGCTATACAGTATGTACTAATGTTTTTAGTATTTTTAGTGACTATATGGATTGTATATAGATGACTCTTAGGTGTGATCGAAAAAGAAAAGAGGCGATCTCTCCGGTTGCTGAAGGCGATGACCCGTGGGCGGCAGAATGAGGAACACTCCCCACCTCGTTATGAAGATGTTACTGTCAATACTGTTGATTGAGCATCCTTGCAGCAGGACTGAAGGATGCTCAAAAGGGAAGAAATGTTGGAAAATAAATGAAATTTAGCAAAATATTTAATTATAGTGAGTTGTGTGTGAACTGGTTTGTTAAAAAGTAGTTTTGTAGCCGTTGAAAGTGTGTGTTGGGTTTTGTGTGTTACTTAGCAGGTAGTCTTAGAGATTTAATAAATAATTAAACTAGTGCAAGAAAGTAAGAATGCTAACCTGTCTGGAGGCAGCATACAATGCTCTTAGAATAAGATAAGCAGAAGATTAATGATCTTGTTTGTGAACCAAAGAATGTATCACAAGGGGTCTGTGACCAGGCAAGAGGAACGGGGAAACTGTTTCTTGGAGACTTTGTTGTGAATCTCATGTATAAGAGAGAAGCACCCATACGTGAATTTGGGGGCTCGGACTTTGGGACGTGAGTCCCCCAGTTCCCCGGGCCCTTAATAAAGCACCCACAAAACTTATCCGAGTTTTGTGTCATTTATCAATCGGGCAATATGAGCGGACACCATTTAACGTCCTCATCCTTTTTAACGGCCGCATACCCGCACCCTGTGAGCACTAGTCTCGAACCCTGTTCCCACTCCCCTAGTTTGATTTTGATCACAACCCATGGGCCTTCCTCTAGTGCTCGAGTGGCCCAGTGTCTCTGGGCTGGACTGTTTGTTTCATCCCCCCTAGGGAATTGATTTAACGCTAGCAGCGCAGTTGCCAGTATGCGCGCCTGGTCACTCGGGGGAATGGCATTGGTGAAGCCTTCTGCCTTTGCTAATACTTCCAGCTTAGTTTTCAGAGTCTGGTTTGCTCTTTCGATGATGGCTTGTCCAGTGCTGTTGTATGGGATGCCATGTACCAAGGCGATGTTCCATTTCGAGGCGAATGCTTGGACCACCTTTGAAATGAAGTTTGAGTCGTTATCTGTTTTGATTTGTTTTGGCACTCCAAGCCATGCCATGGCTGTTAGCCAATGTTGGATGGTCACTTTGGAATCGGTCTTGAGATGCTGTGTGGCCACGATCATGCCGCTGTACATATCTATGGTATCTGCAAGCCACGCTCGGGGTCTCAACAGCTGGCATTGTGTAAAGTCTGTCTGCCATATTTCTGAGGCTTTGAGGCCTCTGGGGTTGACGCCACTCAACCACAGTGGCGACTTCTGGCAGTGGGGGCACGTAGCGACCACGTGCTTTGCGTCCGCGGTAGAAATCCCGCACTTTTTCCCAAGCGCTTTAGCTCCGATGTGAAGGGATTCATGCAACTGACAAGCTTCTTTCAGTGTCCATATGCCCTTTGCGGCAGCATCAGCCTTGTCATTGCCTATTTGGTAGAATCCTTTGATCGGGTCATGGCTGTTGACGTGGATGACTGATATGGTGCCTTTCCGTGAATAGAGTGCTTCCTCCAGCATTGTTGCCACTGTAGACACTGACACACCTGGTCCGGACATTGCTAGGCAGAGCTTGGCCACAAATATGGAGTCAGTCACAATGTTAAGGTGTTCTTCTGGGAACAGTCCGCACGCTAGCACTACGGCTGCTGCTTCAAGCTGTTGGATTGAAAGCGTGGGGTCGGTTGCCTTGACACATTGCCACTGTTCTCCTGACTGCCATACTGCCGCTGCGGTGGAGGTCTGTGATGATGCGTCAGTGAAGATGGTTGGTCCTGCCCACGGTCGGTCGATTACTTTTGGTGGGAGGTCGATATCGATGACCGTGAGCAGCCGAGTCCAAGGGGGTTTTTCTGAGTAGCGAATCTCTCCTCCAAAGCCTGCAAGGGCCATGGCTAGATATTCAGATGCTGTTGTTGATTGCGCAGAGAGCTGTTTGCGGAAAGGCAAGTATATCTTGGAAGCTTCGATGCCCAGATGTCTTAGGGCGAGTTCCCTGCCTTTCATAATGAGGCTGCTGAGGCACTCGACTCCCAGGTAAAAGGCATGCTACAGTTTCCCCAAGACCACACATAGTATCGGTTGGGCTTTGTCGGGGGGTCCTTGGGCTAAGGCTTCCACTCCCCCCTTTTCTGTAAAGTGGACATACAGATCGACTGGAGCACTTGAATCCCATCTGGTGAGCATGCTCTCTGATATCTGACGTTCGATGAAGTTGAGCGAGCTTATCGCTCCCGGTGTCAGGGTTTTCTGCTCCCATAAGTTCTTCCCTTTCAAGAGGTCATTCAGAGGGTCCATGACCTCGGGAGAAACCAGGACGATGTTGAAGAGCCACTGTAAGGACCCTACCAGCTGCTGCACATCGTGGAGCGTCTTGATGTCCCGGCGGATTTTCATTTGGGGAGGAGTTATGTAGGAGCTTGTGATTCCCACTCCTAGGAAGGTCACGCATGGTCCCTTTTTTATTTTCACACTCGCTCCTTTGAAGCCATTTGTCTTTAAGGTCTCGGAGATGGTTGATACCAGCTGGTCTACTTGTCTTGTTGATCGCGCAGCGATCAGGATGTCATCCATGTACTACACGATGGTCACAGTCAGATTGCTCTGCCGGACTGGTGCTAGCGTTCGGTCCACTGTGATCTGGCAGATGGTGGGGGAGTTGACCATCCCTTATGGAAGCATCCTCCATTGGAAATGTAGGTTGGGCTGCTGGCTATTTGGGAAGACAATGGAAAAGGCGAACTGCTCTTTGTCATCTTTGTGCAGGGGAATAGAAAAGAAGCAGTCTTTGATGTCGAGCACTGCACAGGGTTGTCCTCTCGGTATCATCGAGTTCATGGGCAACGAAGTTTGCACGGGGCCCATAGGCTGGATTCTTTTGTTCACTTCCTGCAAGTTGTGCAGAAGGTGAAAGCCTTCACCAGACTGCTTAGGTATTACGAAAATCGGGGTATTCCATGGGCTGGTGGAGGGTTCTATATGATTCTTGTGTAATTCACGGCTAACTAGCTGAAGGAGAGCAGTCGTTCGAGGCATTGACAAGGGCCACTGCTTGATCCACACCGGATCGACTGATTTCCAAGTCAGCTTGATGAGCAATGGCAGGTATGCGACAGTGGCCCTTAGAATAAATTTGTCACCCTAACGTCCAGCAGGGCTAGGGCATCCCTCCCCAACAAGGGTGGGCAATCCGACATAACGTGCGTAGTGAGGGTGATAGTTCTTCCTGATCCTCTCTCGGTGCAGAGGGTTATTGCTACTGGTTGGGTGCTTTTGCGGGCTCGAGACAGCCCTCCGACTCCGCCCACCATGGGGGCTTCTTCTAGCTTCCATGGTCGAGGCCAATGTATGTCTGGGATGATGGTGACATCTGATCCTGTGTCCACCCAAAAGGGAAGGCAGATGGCCAAGTCGTCGGAGCTGTTGTGGAGACGACACACTGCCCACACGATCAGTGGGTGCTTGCCCATCTTCGCGGCAAAGGCCACCCACAGGTCTTGTTCCCATGTTTTCATGGCCAAAGCCACCCAGGGGCCTCGCCCCCAGGGGGCTGTTCTTGGTATTCCTGAGGTGCAGATGGGTTTGATTGAGTCATTGGCTGGGCGACGAAGTTGGTCATTCCCTCAGGGGGTGGTGGTGGGCATGAGAGCCCTGTGCCCCATTGGGGGTTGCTGTAGCTGGGCCGCTGCATGTTCTAGGTGGGAGGAGGCTGGGTACGGCCCGGCTGCCCCCTCCCTCTCCCGTTTCCCTGAGGTCTGGATCTGCATTCCTTAGCTAAATGCCCCTTCCTTCCACATGCCCAGCATGGTCCCCTAAGTCTCCCTTGGCGTGGTGGAGCAGCTGCTGGTGGGCGTCCTGGTTGTGGGCAGTTTACGGCCAAGTGGCCTGCCTGGCCACACTTAAGGCATGCCATCACACTGGTTATTGCAGTGTGAACTGCTGCTTGGATGGGAGCTAGGTGTTCTTCCTTTGCAACATGTCTGATCATGACAGCAACATTGGACCCAGGTGGCAGTGATCTTAAGATGTCCTTTGTGGCTGAGTTGCATTGCTGGCGTAGGCACTCTGCCAGCACAGGACCCTTCGCTTCTGAGGGTAATGCAGAGGAATCTAATGCTGCCTGAAGGCAGTCCACAAACTGAGTGAAGCTCTCACTCTCACTCTGCTTTATAGTGGACCATGGTGAGGATTTGGCTATTACTTTGGAAGCAACACGGATGGCTTCTCGGGCAGCACGGGTTGTTGTCATAACCTCATGGGCCCGCAAGCCCTCAGCCTGCGCCTGGGGGGTGATCATAGTGAGGTCTGTGCCCATTAGCCTCTGTATGCTGGAGCCGTGCAGTGGATGGTCAGCTCCTGTTACCAAAGCTAGCTGCTTTATACAGTTGTCCTCCCATTCCTGTTTAAAAACGATCATCCCTGCCCCATCGAAAATCATCCTGCAAGTCTGCTTAATATCAAAAGGTAGCATGTCATCCCCTCCAAAAACACTGTCAATGAGTGTGGAAACCATGGCAGAATTAATCGCCCTGTCTGCAATCGCTTTAATAATTGCCTGTACGTCTTTTGGGTTTACCGGGCAATAGGTCCTTTGGTTTCCGCCTGCTCCCCCCCCCCAGGACCGGAAACACCAGTGTCGCCGACGGAGTCCATTCTGCACACGTTATTTTTATTTTCTGCCAGTCTGTAAGCGGGTTTCGGTCTTTCTCTGATAACCCCTTCACCCACGCAGGAGCGCTGTGGCTAGTGACCTTATATGCCGCTGCTCTCTTTCTGTTAAAACTAGAATCCGAGTCGGAACCCTCCAATCCCCTCTCGATCTCGGAGCTCGAGTCAGAGTCCAAGCCGGAAGTCAACTGGCCAGACATTTCTGGGCTGCTCTGCCATTTTCTCGGGCTCCAACCCTGCCCCTCCTTGTGGGGATCGGGCCGTTCCCTCCCCCTGGGGTCCCCCTGCCTCCTGCTGGGGGAGGTCCTTGCCCTATAAGGACCTAATGTGAACTGAGCGCTCTGATTGGTCTTACGCTCCTCTGCGGGGGCCGCCCCTTCTCACCCGCACATGTGTTGTTAAACAGGCTGACTGCATTTCCACCCTCCACGTCTTCCTTTCCGCCTTGAACACGCGGTTCAGCGCCATTTTCAAACGCATAGGGTGGGGGGGCCTTTTTATCGATCTTTACGGGGTCCAACAATCCGGCCACTTCTCGCGCCTCCTCCACGACCCCCTTCCAAAACGTCAGTGCGTATTCATTCCCCTCTGATGGTGAGTCGGTCTGCTCGGGGGAATCCAGCGTTCACGGTTCTGCACCGCTGATCTGAGCAAAATCCTTTGCAGTCTGCGTTGCCGGGCCCATCCCCAGCTGCGGCGTGGCTAATAAACAAGTTTGCATGGCTTTCCAGGTTTCTTCCTCTTGCCGAGCTTTTTGCAGAGCCTGGATAACTCTGCCCCATGATTTTAGGGCTTTCCCTGAGCCTGAGGACATGGTTTCCTTGGCCAGAGCCTTTGGACATTTATCCCAAGCCTCCGGATGGGCTTTCTATGGCCCAAAGCTTAATCAATCTCGGTAATGCAAGACAGAGATCTTTAAGCTTACACTTGATACCCCATTGCGCATGCATCTGACTTACGACCTTCGCTATGGCTTCCATGGTTGTCACGGTTTGACACTGGCACAAGGCCAAATGCCACCATGAAAATACACTTTCTCTGGTGTCTGCTGTGAGATTTTGACCAGGAACAAACAAAGCAGGCTCTCACTCAAAAAAAAAAAAGAAAGTTTATTAACTAAACTACAAAAACAATTACTAAACTACACTGAAAAGGAAAAGAAAACACAAGGAAAATGAAAACCTCACAAAAACACTCTCCTCCTCCTCCCCACTAAATTCCCAATACAATACATCTTCCAAAATCACCAATTCTAGGTCCAGCACCACCCTTTAGAATGCTCAACTTTCAGTTCCTCAAGAGGAGAGGGAGTCCTTCCATGTGTCGTGGTGGCCTTTTCCGTCCTTGTTCCAGTGCTCTCACCACCGAACAAGAACCAGGGCTGCTTCCAGGGTTGTCTTTTTAAGGATGCTTTGTCCAGTTCCAGAAAAGCAGTCTTCCACTTTTGGGACATCTGTCCCCCCCCCCCCATATTTTGTATACCCCCTGGGGCCGACGGGTACCCACACTGAATCTTCTTTGGCTCTGGGACATTTCTCCCCCTGGACTCAGTCTCTTTATCACACGGAAACATGGCTCTGTCCATGGCTACACAATAGTGTCCAGCATAAAATGCCACTCCATCTTCTCCATTTTTCCAACATCTCTCACTCTCTCTCTCTCTGGTCCAGAGCTTTATCACTCGTCTAGGAAGGGTTAATGTTCTGTGAAGTTTTCATTGTCCAAAAAGGGTTAAAAACTCCTCCAAGCGGCTGGAGTCCTGGCTGCACACCCCCCCATCTCCTCAGCCGGGCTGCCTGCTGCCAGCACATGTTTACTAAATTTCAAGGTAATGGCCACAAACACAGGCTGCACTGTCTCTCTGTCTGTCCCCAAGGGGGGTGGGGGCAACAGGCTGGCCATTGCTTCCCGGCATTTCTTTACTTCTTCCTTCCACCCCTGGGGGCGGAGGGGCAAGGCCTACCTCTCCCGGGCCGGGCCGCATGGCTTTTCCCCTCCCCCCCGCCCAGCCAGCAACTGGGCCGGGGGAGAAACCCAACTCCTTCCCACTGGAAATCCAAAGAGAAACTGCCAGGGGGAGAGTCCTGCTTTTACCCTGTGTTCTCAGAGGTGGATCCAATGCCCAGTGGTTGGGCCAGATGGCAATATTCAAATCTGAGCTCTCATTGGCCCTATCTACAGTATCCCAGAAATCCTGCTTCCGGGTCAAACCATGACAGTGGTCCACACTGGTCCGGGGGCGTCCCCCCTGCTGCACTAGGCCAGGTGTGCAGCCGCCGGTCTTCTGTCCAGGTGAAATCCCGTTACCCGAGCGCCTTCCCCGGGTGTTGGCACCAAATGTCGCCCTTACCGCGTGGCGACCTGTTTCGGAGTCGGGCACGGTGACCCAAAGCCCAGGGTCACTCAGTCCACATGCTCCTGACACCAATGTGGTGGACAGCAAATGGCATTTATTAGGGGGTCTCAGGGGTTTATAATGGCTTGGGCAGTCAGCGTCATTTCCTTCTGCTCACGTCTGGCTGGGTGCGGCCGGGCATGGAGCAAGGGTCTGACTGCAGGGTGAGGGGTGTCCTATCTAACCGTACAGTCCAAATTCTTCCACACGCTTGTCCCTGACTCTCCACACATAAGAGGAAGGGGGAGGTGACAGAGAGGTGAAGGGGGGAGACAACAGTAAGTGGCAGGGGGGAGCAGAGGTGTCGGGGCAGTGACAAAGGGACAGAGAGGACAGCAGAGCCCTCCGGGGAGGGGACAAAGGGGATCCCAGGAGGGCACAGGGGCCACCGCAGGAGGCCGTAAGTGCCATCACGTGGTGGCGCCGCAATGTCACCTCCAATGATGACCCTCTCATCTCCAATGATGATGACCCTATCACTTCGCTGAGCCGAGGCCTGGCTGCCTACCAGAGCACCCCAGGGACCCACAGGCACTGTGTGACAATGGCAGCCATGAAGTGGCACAGATCGGTGTATGCGCTCGTGGACAGGTAGGCCAAGCTGGCCAAGAAAGCCACCAAGCTCCACAGCACCTTCAGGGGTTTGGCTACCAAGGCGGCCAACAGGGTGGCCACCGCCCAGGCCAGGGAGCTGCAGGACAAGGCTGCCCTTGATGGGACAGCCCAGGAAAACATGGTGGAGCTGAGTCAGGCCCTAGGCAGGGAGGAGGGGGCCGAGGTGGTGGCCAGGTGTGAAGGCCAGGTGAGGAGAGAGGCCATAGTGGCTGCCAGCGAGGCAACAAGGGCCACCATGGTGAGACAGCGGGTGGAGGCGTCCCTGGGGCTGCTGGAGCGCTTGATGGCCGCATGTGACGAAGCCACGACATTCCCCCGGGAGCTTCAGTGGCGGCTCAGGGACACAGAGGCTGCCCTGGAGGGGACAAATGAGACATCCCCTGATGTCCCTGATGTCTTGGTGGCCCAGGTTGCCGTGGCAGAGCAGCTGTGGGCGGCCAACGCCTGCCTGGCCAAGGATCACCTGCTGAAGGCACTTGATGACATCTTCAAGTTCTATATCAGTGGTGATCCCACCAGCCCCAGTGTCTGTGGGGCGGCTGAGCAGTGCCAAAGAGCCACCAAGGACATCCCAAGGCACCTTCGACCCCCGGAGCGCTGCCAGAGCCTCCCCAAGGTGTCCCCAGTGAGTGTAGAGCTCCAAAAGGTGCGACAGGGGGGTGGGGAGGGGGCATTGGGGGATTGAGAGGACCCAGGGGCTGGCGGGGAGTGCAGCGGGAACAAGACGCTGAGAAAGGGGCAAAAAGGGACCTGTCGGGGACAGGGGCCACCCCAGGAGGCCACTAGTGCCACCAGGTCCCTGACATCTCCCCTGTCCCCTCCTCAGGTGTCCCCTCCACAGCTGCAGGTGCTGGTGGCCGTGGTGACCGCCCTGGACGAGGTGGTGGCCAGCGTGATGGGGCCACACTGGGGAAAGTTCCCAGACTCCCTGTATGAGGATCTGAAGAACTTCACCCACAACCTCTGTGCGATACTGAACAAAGGTGATGTCACCTCCCTGGGCCACTGTGGTGTCCCCTCCCTGGGCCAGGCCCTGGCCACCCTCTGGGCCACCCCCAAGACCACCCGGGCCAATATGAGAGCCGCAGCCAGTGCCTGGCAGGAGTTGGTGGCCAAGCTCATGGACAACTGGGACTGGCTGGCCGGGGAGTCCACCAAGCTCTGTGAGCA
The DNA here is from genome assembly GCF_035770615.1 of Melospiza melodia melodia. Lineage (NCBI taxonomy): Eukaryota > Metazoa > Chordata > Aves > Passeriformes > Passerellidae > Melospiza > Melospiza melodia. The sequence goes on along the minus strand of NW_026948497.1, from coordinate 424,684 downwards.
GGTGGTCACAGCCCAGCAGCTGATGGTGGCAATGGACAAGGAGGAGGTAACCTTGGAAATGGCCACTCACGGTGCCCAGGTGGTGGCAGCCTCCATTGAGGCCATGGGAGAGGCTGTGGTGGCCACCAGGAGGGGACATTGTGCAGAGGTGGCCCTGGAGCCGCTGCAGCACTTGGTGGCCGTATGTCACAGCGCCACCTTGTTCAACTGGAACATGGAGTGGCAGCTCAGGGACATCGAGGCCATACTGAAGGGGAAAAACGAGGCGTCCCCTGATGTCCTTAAGGCCTTGATGGCCAAAGTGGCCAAGTTTGAGCAGCTGTGGGAGGCCAGCACCCGCCTTGCCAAGGATCACCTGCTGGAGGCACTTGGGGTCATTGACAAAATCCTCTTGAGTCCCTGTGGTGACCATGGTGGCCCCAGTAGTGCTGGCAGCTGTACGGTGGCTGAGCAGTGCCAAAAAGCCATCGAGGATATCCCAAGGCTGCTGCAAGAAAGTTTCACATAGGGGCAGCGACATCATCAGGGACATCGCTGCTGTCACCTCTGCCCTATCCGTGATGTATTTGAGACAGATTTGGGGAATTTTCTGTGAATTTTCAATGATACTGTCTCAAATCCTGATGGGAACTCCTGTAGTGATGCCACTGGGGATCTCAACAGCACACGGGGACAGCCTGGGGACACTCAGGGACACTCTGGGGACACACAGGAACAGTCTAGGAACACTCAGGGACACTCAGAGACACTCAGGGAGGGGGACATGGCTGAATGAGTCTCCTCAAGAGCTTCCAGCTTTCCACTGTGCCTGCAGCTCAGCCGGGTCTTAAATGACAATTTAATAATTGCCTTTTGCACAATATTATTGATAACCAGCAATTTGATATGGTGTGTGACAGTGATATTGATTATTGGTGATTCCTTGTAGCTGCTGGTTGGTGCAATATAATCTATCAGTTCATGTGTGCAGCATACCACTATAAATAAATTAATTAATTAATATCCTCTATATAAATCAGACTGGACTGATCAAACTCTGTGTCAGACACATCACTGACCCCATTGAGAGATGAGTGGTCAATAAATCCATCCCAACATTCCTTGAGGGGAGCACAGCCAAGGAGCTGCTTCAAGGCACTGTCACTGAGATATTTCCCTTTGAAAACCCTGGGTGGGATGGAAATACACCTGAGCAGATGGCAAAATTAAAATTATATCAAAGCCTCGTGGAATGTGGGTTAAAACATGGGGTCTCTAAAGCTATAAATTGGTCAAAACTTTACCAAGTGAGGCAAAATGATGATGAATCACACACTGATTTTTTAAACAGGTGAGAAAAACTGCCATCAAATATACTGATCTAGATCATGAGTCAGCTGAGGGTAAAGCACATCTGGTTTTGTTTTGTGTGGGTGAGGCTTGAAATGATATAACAAGAAAAGATAAAGGGAGTTCAAGACATGTATAAACTGCTGGAGGTTGCCTGGAAGGTGTTTTGAGACAGGGGCCCAACTGAAAGAGTTAATCCCAACGTAACAAGAAGGCATCTCGGGAAAAGTGACCCAAGAAATCTTCCCCTATGGAGAAGGCTCAGAGAGAATCCTGTAAAAAATGGGGACATTGGAAAAAGGACTGTCCAGTGCTGAAAGAAAAATCATCAGTCCCTGTTGTAGCAGCGGTGCCCAGCAGGGAATAATGAGCATTGATTTCATGATTGCAGCAGGCTGATCAATCGCTTTGTTATGCCATCCTTTACTACTAAGCAAAACCCATGGCCCTTGGCAGACAGTCACAACACAAACCTGGATCTTATTGGTCAATCAAGCCAAAAAACCATCGCCAGTGCCCAATTGTTCTGGTTTGAAAGTAAAACCAGTGAGAGACTCCAAGTCAGAAATATCGTTTATTAGGAAAAGGAAAAAACTTGAAAATACATGAAATACAAAACGAAAAGATACATATATGTATAATGTACATAATAATGTATATAAAAGATATATAGATGTATAGATATATCGATATACATATAGATAAAATACAGAATGAAACCTTACACACAGATCTTACTTTTAATTAGGTCTCCTTGTGGTGCACAAGGGGTTTCCCTGTCCTTCTGCATTACCCACCAAGTGTAACCAGGTCCTTGAGTAAAAACCTTGTTGCCACATGTTGGGCGCCAAAAAATGTTCTGCTTTGAAAGCAAAAGCGGAGACTTAGAGTCAGAAATACAATTTATTAGGAAAAGGGGAAAAAACCCCAAAAGACATGCAATAGTACAAAATAAAACCACTGACAGAGTCAGAATACAACCTGACACCCTGCTAGCTAGGGGTGGTGGTAGCAGTCCAGATGAAATGGTCTTGTCAAAGTGGTGATCCCATAGAAAAGATCGGGTAGCGTTTGTACTCTGGAAAGCAGTTGGTAAGGGCTGCCTGTCTGTCCCAAAGCCCAGATGATATCCAGGTGGGGATGCTGAGCTCCTCCCCCCTGGGTGAAGCATCTCCCAATGGGCTGATATTGTTCTGAGTCATGATTGGTCCTTGATTGCCCATCCAACAGAAATGGCTCCTGGAGGGAGTTATCTCTGAGTCATGGGGCAAGGCATTGATGGGCCCATTCACAGGAGATAAGGAAAAAACAATGCCTCTGCTCATCTGAACAGCTCTTAAGGATGGGAGCAGAATAAATCTTTATGTTTTAACCTAGGACCTAATTCACCCCTTATCCTATTGCCATCTATACCAAAACCAATTCTCTGTTACAGGTAGACATATCTATAATGCAAAATGGAACTTTATACACAGTTCTCACTTAAATATAGGTCTCCTTGTGGTACACAAGGGGTTTTCCCATCCTTCTGCATTACCCAAAGCGTGGAACCAGGTTCTTGAGAAAAAACCTTGCTGCCTCACTCTCGGTGCCAAAATTATGTTCTGGTTAGAAAGCAAAACGAGTGAGAGACACCAAGCCAGAAATAAAATTTATTAGGAAAAGGGAAAAAACCCAAAAATACATGCAATAGTACAAAATAAAACCGCTGACAGAGTCAGAATACAACCTGACACCTTGCTAGTTAGCGTGGTTGTAGCAGTCCAGATGAAATGGTCTTGTTGAAGTGGTGATCCCATAGAAAATATCTGGCAGCTCTTGTCCTCTGGAAAGCAGTGGGTAAGGGCTGCCTGTTCTGTTCCAAAGCCCAGATGATATCCAGGTGGGGATGCTGAGCTCCTCCCCCCTGGGTGAAGCATCTCCCAATGGGCTGATATCGTTCTGAGTCATGATTGGTCCTTGATTGCCCATCCAACAGAAATGGCTCCTGGAGGGAGTTATCTCTGAGTCATGGGGCAAGGCATTGATGGGCCCATTCAGAGGAGATAAGGAAAAAACAATGCTCTGTGGCCCTGGTTTTGTATGTTTTTTTAAGCCTTTTGATGTTTACATTCTTGTAACAAACATTTCTCACCCACTTTATGTAAATACCTTATTGTTTTGCATTCTTCTATGGAGGAGGAGTGCTGCCGCCTCTACAGGGGATATGGGTGTGGTGTCCCGGGTCAAGCAGGGCTCGGTGGCAGCACCCCTGCAACACAGACCAGGACACACGCTGACACCAATGTGGTGGATGGTGAAAAGGCATTTATTAACTGCCAACAGGGGTAATTTATAACAGGGGGTAAAGGTAGGGAAACGGCAAAGGGGGAGAGGTTAGGCATAATATTGCGAGATGTCCTAGATAACGCGATATCTTGACCCCAAATTTCCCCCCCCCTCCTTCATGACCAAATAAAAACGTAAAAAATACTAAGGTTAAAACTGCCTAGTGGGACAGTAACAAACTTGTAACTGTAACAAAACAAACAACTGTAGCAAACTTGTAACAAACATATGACTGCAGATATTTAACAAATGAAAAGTTAAACAATGTAATGCACACCAGAACTAACTATCTCTAACTGGTTTTCTATGAAAAAACAACACGGACTTATTTAAAATACAGGGTGATCAGCCGTGGGGCTGACTGAACCATGACTTCGGGCATTCTTGCAGGACTTTCTCAGCTTATCTGTTGACATCACAGCACCAAATTGTCCTCCCAGAATCTGCAATCTGTTTGACTTTAAAACCAGGGTGTTTTGGAGAGTCCATGTCCGGACTCATTTTCTCCCCAAAACACCTTTTAGACCCCTTGGTGCAGGAAAAGTTCTGGGTTGACTGGTATTCCATCCAAGTAGAGTCAGAACTTGGCCAGAGTTCCAACTCCACCTGACGGATACCACTTAGAGCAAGTGCTGAGCTCTTTTTGTCTTTCCCCCAGTTCTTCTTTGTGCCGGCCTCTCACTGGGTTTTTTCACAACCCCGATGTAGTCGGCCATCAGGCTGCCTGATGACTCGGCACTGCCTTCTAGGAGTGGGGTATGCGGGCCATGGGGGTGTCTGAGGGTCCAGTCCTGCAAAAGAAGCTTTTCAGATTTCGTTAGTTCTTGCCTTGAAGGTCTGGTTTTATTGATTTGAGCGGGCACCATGTAATTTCGCTATCCTATTTACGGCTGCGTACCCTCACCCCGTGAATATCAGCCTCCAACCTGCTTCCCACTTTCCTAACTCATTTTTGATTATTACTTGTGGGCCTGCCTCTAACGCCTGGATGGCCCAGTGCCTCTGGGCAGGACTTTTGATTTCCTCTCCCCTTGGGAACTGAGTTAAAGCTAGTAGGGTGGTTGCTAGAATACGTGCTTGATCTCTTCATGGGATGGAATTGGTGACACCTTCTGCCTTTGCGAACACCTCCAGTTTATTTTTTAGGGTTTGGATGGCCCGTTCGACTATGGCCTGTCCAGTGCTGTTATAGGGGATACCATGGACTAACGTTATATCCCATTTTGATGCGAATTCTTGTACTGATTTTGAGGTGAAGCTCGGACCATTATCTGTTTTAATTTGCCTCAGGATGCCTAGCCATGCCATGGCTGTTAACCAGTGATGGACCGTTGCTCTGGAATCAGCTCTTTGGTGTTGCGTGGCCATGATTATCGCACAATAAGAGTCTACTGTTACCACGAACCACGCTTGGGGTGTCAGCAGCTGGCATAATGTAAAATCTGTCTGCCATATATCAGCGGCCTTGATGCCACTAGGATTGACACCGCTGGACCATAGTTGTGACCTCTGACAGTAGGGGCATGAGGCGTCGACGTGCCTTGCATCAGGCACGGAGATCCCGCATTTTCTCATGAGCGCTCTGGCTCCGACATGCAGGGATTCATGCAGCCAGCGGGCTTCTCTCAGGGTCCACAGCCCTCTCGCAGCGGCATCTGCTTTTTTGTTACCAACTTGAAAGAATCCTTTGACCGGACTGTGGCTGTTGACATGGATGATGGACACGGTGTCCTTTCACGAGTAAAGCACTTCTTCCAGCATTGCTGCCACTGCGGACAGTGCCACACCAGCTCGGGTCATGGTTAGACAGAGTCAGGCCACGAATAATGAGTCTCTTACAATATTGAGGTGTTTGTCCGGGAACAGTCCACATGCCAGTGCCACGGCGGCTGGCTCGAGTTGTTGTACTGACAGCGCAAGATCTGTTGTTTTAATGCAACGCCACCACTCTCCTGTCGGCCACACTACCGCTGCAGTGGAAGTTAATGAAGATGTGTCGGTGAAAACTGTGGGTCCCTCGCGTGGCCAGTCAATTACCTTGGGTGGTAGGTCGATGTCGATGACCGCCAGCATCTGTGTCCACAGGGGTTTTGCCGCGTACCGAATCTCTCCCCCAAATCCAGCGAGGGCCATGGCCAAGTGTTCTGATATCATTGGCGACCGTGCAGGAGGCAGTTTGCGGAAGGGTAGGTACACTCTGGTGGTTTCAGTGGCCCGGTGTCTCAGAGCGAGCTTCCTGCCTTTCATGAGGTGGTTGCCAAGGCATTCAACTCCTGGGGAGAAGGCGTGCGATGGTTTTCCCAGGACCACCCATTGTATTGGTTGGGCTTTATCTGGGGGTCCCTGGGCTAGGGTCACTACTCTCCCTCTCCTTGTGAGATGGACATATATTCAACCAGCACGTTCGAGTCCCCACCTGGCGAGCGTGGTTGCTGACATCTGACGCTTGATGAAGTCAAGTGAGCTCGCTGCCTCTGGTGTCAGTACTTTGCTCTCCCTTGGGTTCTTCCCTTTTAAGAGGTCGTTCAAGGCATCCACGATCTCAGGAGGGATCAGAATGATATTGCGAAGTCACTGTAACAATCCCACTAGCTGCTGCATGTCATGCAGTGTTTTTATGTTCCAGTGAATTTTTGTTTGGGGAGGGGTTATGTAAAGGTTTGAAATTCCCACTCCTAAAAAAGTCACGCATGGTCCACTTTTTATCTTTGAGCTGGCAATTTCAAACCCATTTACTTTTAATACCTCTTAGACTGCAGATATTCGCCGTCTACCTGGCTTGTCGATTTTGCAGTGATCAAATGTCATCCATTTATTGAATGATAGTTGCGGCGGGATCACTCTGCCCAACTGGCGCTAGCACTCGGTCCACGGTGATCTGGCAAATGTCTGGGGAGTTGACCATTCCCTGAGGCACTACCCACCACTGGAAGCGCAAGTTTGATCACTGGCTGTTTGGGAAGGTAACCGAGAATGCAAACCGGTCTTTGTCCTCATCATATAAAGGGATGGAGAAGAAACAATCCTTGATATCTAGCACCACGCAAGGTTGCCCTTTTAGCACCATTGAATTCAACGGTAGTGATGTCTGCACAGGTCCCATCGGCTGGATTTTCTTGTTTATCTCTCGCAGGTCATGCAGGAGGCAAAAAACTTCTCCAGATTGTTTAGGTATGACAAAAATTGGAGTATTCCACGGGCTTGTGGAGGACTCAATGTGGTTCTTCTGTAGCTCCCGAGTAATCAGTTCCAGGAGGGCAGTCATTTGAGGCTTCGACAGGGGCCACTGCTCAACCCACACTGGGTCTAGTGATTTCCATGTTAGTTTGATGGGCAGTTGTGGGTGTGTAGAGGTGGCCCTCAGAATAAATTTGTCATTTGGACATCTAACAGGGTTAGGGTATACCTTCCTAGCAAAGGTGGGCATCCAGATGTCACATATGGGGATAGGGTGATGGTTCTTCCCGGCCCCCTTTCAGTGCAGAGTGTTAGAGCCATGAGCTGGGTGCTTTTTTGGGCACGGGACAGCCCTCCAACCCCACCTACCATGCGGGCCTCTTCCAACATCCACTATGAAGGCCAGTGTATGTCGGGGATCACAGTGACATCTGACCCTGTATCAACCCAGAAAGGGATACAAATAGTAGAGCCATCAGAGCTGTTATGGAGAAGGCAGCCAGCCCACGCTATCAGTAGGTGCCTCCCCACCTTCGCAGCGAATGCCACCCATGGATCTCGCTCCCACGCCTTCATGGCCAGGGCCACCCAGGGGCCTCCTCCCCAGGGAATCGTTCTCGGCATTCCTGGGATGTGGATGGGCTTGTCTGGGCCATTGGCTGGGTTGGGAAGTTGACCGTGGGAGTGGGCAGCGAGTGCGGGAGTTCTGTGCCCCATTGTCAGCTGGCATAAGCGGGCTGCTTCATGTTCTGGGTGGGAGGGGCCTGTGCGTGGCCTGGGCGCCCCCTCCCCCTCCCGTTTCCTTGATCCTTTCTTTTGTACTCCCTAGCGAAATTCCCCCTGCTACTATATGCCCAGCATGGCCATCTGGGTCCCGTCTGGTATGGGGGAACGGCTGTCAGTGGGTGTCCCGACCGAGGGCAGTTTGCTGCGATGTGCCCCTCCTGGCCACACCTAAAACAAGCCATCACATTGGTTATAGCAGCGTGGACAGCTGCTTGAATCGGGACTAGGTGTTCCGCTTTGACAACGTCTTATCATATCTGCTGAAGTAGCGCCAGGTGGCAGCGACCGCAAAATGTCCTTTGTGGCGGTTTTACACTACTGGCGCAGGCACTCGGCCAGCACAGGGCCTTTTGCTTCTGACAGCGAAGAAGAAGATTCAGTTGCTGCCTATATGTGGTCCACAAACTGCATGAAACCTCGCTTTGGTTCTGCTTTATAGTGGACCATGGCGGTGGCCTGACAATGACTTTAGATGCAGAGCGAAGAGCCTCTCTGGCAGCTCGGGTTATTGCTACTACCTCGGGGGCCTGAAGGCCCTCTGCCTACGCTTGGGGGGTGATCGTAGTCGGGTCCGTGCCCATTAAATGCTGCAGGCTAAGCCGTGCAGCGGACGGTCTGTTCCAGACACCAAGGCTAGCTGCCTTGCACAGTTGTCCCCCACTCTTGTTTAAAAACAATCATCCCTGCTCCATCAAAAACTAATCTACATGTCTGCTTGATGTCAAAAGGGAGCATGTCGTCCCACCCAAAAACACTGTCAATAAGAGTGGAGACCATCACCAAATTAATTCCTCTGTCTGCAATTGCCTTCACAATTCCCTAGACATCCTTGGGGTCCACAGGTGTATAAGTTCTTTGATTCCCACCTGGCCCCCCACCCGGACAGGAAACGCCAGCTTGGCTGGAGGGGCCCACTCGGCACACACTATTTTTATTTTCCTCCACTCCGTGAGAGGGGTTTGTTCCTTGAACCAAAGAGGAGGACTGCGGTGGCTAGCCTTATGTGTCCTCACTCCCTCCTCCTCTGTCTCAGAAGAGCCAGAATAAGAATCGGGATCAGCAGCGGACTGCTTAGGAAACCACTCAGCCCAGTCCGAGTCCGAGTCCAAGTCAGTCCCGGAACTCGACTGACTGGTGACTTCCAGGTTCCCGGACCTCCCTTCTGCCTTAGTCCTGGGCCGCTCTCTCCCTCTAAGCTCACCCCACCTCCTGCTGTAACGCGATCTCCGACACACACTCCGAGCAACATCATCTTTCCCTCCGTGCTCCTTCCCTCTGCAGTACCCTCGCATGCCTGCGTTAACCTGCAGCCCTCCACTATCTCCGCCGACCACGGCTGCGTTGTCCCCTTTCAGGGGCTCGCCGCTCCACGGCACGCAGGGCGGAGGCCCCTCCCAGTCTCCCCTGGAGCCCGAATCAATGATGGCCCCGCTCCATGGTCCTGCGTTAATGGCCTCGCCGAGGAGATTCCCGCTTCCGGGTTCGATCCCGGGTTCTCGGCACCACTTGTTGCTGCTGCTACAGGGGCTATGGGTGTGGAGTCCAGGGTCGAGCATGGCTCGGTGGCAGCACCCCTGCTGCCTGTCCTGGTGTTTTGCATATGAAGCAAATGACATGTTGGAGTTGTTCTGGTGACACCTGTTGCCTTCTCCCTCCTGGAGATACAGCTGCCACCGTCTCTGGGTCTGTCGGCCTTGACCAAGCCTCCCATGCAGCAAACAGCTCCGCCTTCTTAGCACAGGCTTCCATCATCTCTCCTAGTGTATGCGGGGGCTTGAGAGGCAGTCCCAGGAGCACCCTGCTGCACACTTCATTGGCATTCCTCTGTGCCCTCTCTTTCACTATCTCCATCTGTGTCCTGGGGTCCCATACTTCTCTCAACCTGTGCACAGAGCCAGGCGACAAACTGCAAGAAACTTTCTGAGGGAGACTGTTTAATGCCGAGGAAACTACCACTAGCTTCAGCAGTTGGTAGCTGGTGAAAAGCCTTATCTGCAGCATCTGAAATCTTATCTAGAATGAATTTTCACAACACCCGAGCTTGGTCCTCAGGCTTAGCCCACTCCTCGTCGCTGCACAAATGTTCATAAGTAATGTTATTATTTTCTAAATCTTTGGAACCTTGATGGGTTTGTTTAAATTCTTCCACAAGATCTCTGAGAGATCTCTTCCAGGAGCTTTCCCAGAGATCAAACTCTGATGGGGTAAGCAAGCACCGGAATAGATCTATGATGTCAGAAGGAACCAGTTCAAGGGATGTTAATGTAGCCTTCATCATGTTTCTAAAAATTTCACTATTTCTCCCCAATTCCAATTGACTTACATAACTCCCACTTTGAATGACATAAGAAGGGCTGGTATGTTACAAGGCTTGCAAGGGTCTTTCAGGGTGAAGAGAGAGACGAGAATCTTGACCTCATGTTCAGAAGGTTTGATTTATTATTTTATGATATATATTACATTAAGACTATACTAAAAGGAATAGAGAGAGAAGTTCTCAGAAATGCTAGCTAAGCTAAGAATAGAAAAGGAATGAATAACAAAGTTCTGTGTCCAAGCAGAAAGCAAGAACAGCTCTGCTGTGAGTGGTCAGTAAATCCAAACATTTACCCAAGACCAATCACGGATGCACCTGTTGCATTCCATGGCAGCGCATAACTATTGTTTACATTTTGTTTCAGCAGCCACAGCTTCTCAGAAAGGGGAAAAATCTTAAGGAAAGGATTTTTATGGAAAGATGTCGGTGACATTTCACCCTTTAAATTCTAAAAAATGAAAAATAAAAATGCTGGTGTGGAATGAACAGGGAATTTCTTCACCTGTAAAACATAAAATTCTATGAAATCACTAAGACAATTTTACAGTATAAGAAAATGCAAAAAACAACGCAAAGAAAATTCGAGTCCCAGCAGCTGAGTTTCAGGAAAAAGGTCCATGGACTTAAAAGGTCCATGGACCTCTTGACATATCTGAAAGTCCTTTTTGGTTCTGAAACAGGCTTGCTGCAGAAAAGTCCATCAATAGTTATCACAAACCATTGACAGTCACAAACAATTTCAAAGAATTTGAAACAACTTCTGGAATGTCCTTTTCTGGCCCTTCAATGCTTCAGAGCTGCTGCCTGCTATTTCAATTATTTTTTATTCAATTTTAATTTTTTTTTTCATGGTTGAAAAGAGCAGCAGCAGCAGAGCAGAGCCAGAGAAAGGCCCTGGGGGGCCCTGGCCCATGGACGGACCAGGAAACCCAGATCTGGCCCACAAAAGGCGGGCCAGGACCGGTAGGGGAAAGCAAAACCCCCAAATCCATCAGGAGGCCGGCCGGTGGCCCTGGGCCAGGGACCTCCTGAGCCCAACAGCCCAAACCCACGAGGCAGGCTCTGCCTTGCCACAGGCTTGCACTCTGCTGCCAGTACAATGGCAGAACGGGTGGTGAGACGCTTCTTTTCCCCAAAATCACTGAGGAATTCCAGTACTGAGGGAATAGAATCAGCCCCAAAAATCCTCATCTCGGATTTCGGAATGTTTGTTTCCCACAGCAACCAAGGCATGGTCTCCTCCAGCTGTGCCCTCTGCAATGCAAATGCAACAGGTGTGTCTCCCATCTGCCTGAGGGCACCACCCCCTCTGGACTGGGGACCAAAGGTAGAACTTTCAGAACCCACTTACCTCTCGCCACTGTGGGCGCAAAAGGGGTTGCAGAGATGACAACCTCCATGGGGCAGCAACTGAGCAAACACGGCCCAATCCGCTGAGAACGCTGATCTTGAACGCAGGCAGGCGAGCTGTACCCACAGCCAGCTGGCGAGCACCGCACCCCCACGGAAGGAGAGGCCCGCCGCCGCCGCTGCTGCAAAGGCAACCGGCCTGGGACAGTCCGAGCTCGAACAAGCCGCCAGTTCCAGGGCAGCCTCTGATGCAGACATGGAGGACAAAGTCCCCAACGGAGGAAGAACTGCTGTGGCGGCCGGTGGAAGCGGCGGCGGGGCTGAGGGGGCTGGTGGAGGGGCGAGGCCGGAGACAATGCCTCCCCTGCTTTGCCGGAAGCAGCAGCCGTGTCCTCTTCACCCTAGCAACAGTGGCTCAGCTGCGGGAAATGGCGTTTCTCAGCTCACAGGCGGGGAAGCTGCCAGAGGGACGGCCACGGGAGAGGCCATGCGGGAATGCGCCCGCACCCACGGGGCGGGTTGAGGCGGCGCTCTCGGTGCTCGCGGGGCTGGCCGAGGAGGCAGGACAGCCAGGGGGGACGGCACCGAATTGCTGTTGTCGCCAAGAGCGTCTCCTATCAACACGGGCGGCGCAGGCGCAGAGAGCAGTGTTTCTGAGCTCTCAGGTTCAGGCGTGGAAGCCGGTGAAGGCGCGGACAGGACTACAAGTGTTAGCTGCTGCGCCGGCTCGGCAGGCGGGGCCTCGGGGGCCAGTGCCACCCCCCTCTCTGAGTGGGGCAGGGTCCGAGAGGCCGGCTGTGGCGGGGACTGCCAGGCTTCCAGGGGCGGCACACGCAGCACTGGCTGGGGCGGTGCCCCCCACTCCCATCCCCCCGGAGAGAGAGAAGGGGGGGAAGGAGGACCGCTCCATCTGAGCATGCTCTGGAGACGCAGTAAAAAAAACTTTTTCAGCTCGCGGCAAAATTTCACCCCCCCAGTGCATTCAGGGGGGCTGGAAAGCAGCAGATCATCCCCCAAAGGGTCTTCTCCCGCTGAATTCGGGGGGAATGGAGCTTGCCCTGTGCAGTTTGCAATCCAGGGAAAAACAGCTGCTCTCCGCTTCAAAACTGGAAAGAGCTTTCTAAATGCTGGATAGATACCGGGGTAACTATACCCACAGTCCAAAACAAATTGGAAAATGGAGTCCATGCACTCCCATACAAAAACATCCAGAGCATATAGCACATTCGTAAAGAACCCAAAAAGCTTTGCCCATGGAAAAAACTCATGGAGATCTGTCTCGGACAGGAAAAGTCCATCCTCTTCAGCCCATTTTTGCCAGAGGGCAATAACTTCTCCTCTGAAGGGGAGAAATGAACCTCATCCTCTATGGGGGGCGTCCCCCATATCAGCAGCCACAAACTATGAAAGGCTGCATCTTCAGGAAGGGAAAAGCCAACAGTACCTTTTGAAAGAGTCCAGCATGCACTGGCCAGCTCCAGTGTGCTGCTGCGCTTTCCAAACATCTTCATGGAGGCTTTTCAGAAGGTTCTCTTTGTGGTCAGCCTTGCTGTGAACTCTGTCCAAATCAGGATCTTCAGTTCTTCAGCTCCTGGCTAGAATGCACTTCTGTGGTCACTTGTGAAGCAACCATCAATGCCACACATTTGGGGTTTACCCAGTGCAGCTCTTGCTCCTCTTGGGTCTCATCAAATGATGGTTTTTGTCCTGATCAGTCGGGGTTCACCAGATGTTACAGGGCTTCAAGGGTCTTTCAGGGTGAAGAGAGAGACGAGAATCTTGACCTCATGTTCAGAAGGTTTGATTTATTTTTTTATGTTATATATTACCTTAAGACTATACTAAAAGGAATAGAGTGAGAAGTTCTCAGAAATGCTAGCTAAGCTAAGAATAGAAAAGGAATGAATAACAAAGTTCTGTGCCCAGGCAGACGGCAAGAACAGCTCTGCTGTGAGTGGTCAGTAAATCCAAACATTCACCCAAGACCAATCACGGATGCACCTGTTGCATTTCACAGCAGCACGTAACTATTGTTTACATTTTGTTTTTGCGGCCACAGCTTCTCAGAAAGGGGAAAAATCCTAAGGAAAGTATTTTAATGAAAAGATGTTGGTGACACTGGTAAGTTCTAGGACCAGTCCTACCACCCGTGTACTGAGCAGGGGCTACCAGGAGGATGACTTCTTCCTCCCTGTTTTGGACCCCAGGATTCCTCCCTTCAGCCCCACCCCCATGGGACCCGGTGGGGGGACCACCCCCTGCCCCAGCCCCCGTGCCTTAGGAGGCAGGCGAGGAAACAGCCTTCACCCCACCCCCATGGAGAGTGGGAGGGGATACACCTCTTACCTCTGCCCCTCCCACCCCGGTGGCTTGGTGAGTGGGAGGACAGACATCCCTTCGCCCTGCCCCACCCCTGTGAGAACCAGGCAGGGCCCCACTCCCCAGCCCTCAGCCCCACCCCCCAGCCTTCGGCCCCACTGTCTTGGGACCCAGGTAAGGCAGCGTGGGCTACAGGCAAGGGGGCGGGGCAACCATGGGAACAAGGGGTCGGGTTACAGGATGATGTAATGGGGGGTGGGGACTCAAAGGGAGGGGGAGGAGCGTCCAAGGGAAGGAAGGGGTTGTGAGACCTGAAGGGGTTGGGGGAGGGGACAGGTGGGTGAAAGGGGTTGTGAGGAGAAGAAGGGCAGGTGGGGGGCTGAAACACGTGGCTGCCGCCTTTTGGGCTCCGGCCATGCGGTCAGCAGTATCACAACTGCCAGGGCCGGGGTACTGGGAGAGAGGCAGAAGGCCAGGATAGCAACGGCAGTGCCCAGTACCCTGGAATTGCTAGGAAGCCTCGCCCAGGTCAGGGGCAGAGGGTTCCTGGGGTGGGGTATCGGAAACCGCAGGAGGGGTGATTTGCTCTGGCTGTCCTTTCAAATCCCTCTTGAGGAATTCTTCCCGAATTATCAGGAACACAGGGAAACATGTGGACACTGTCCCATCTCCCTGTTCAGCCTTTGCTGTTAACAAGGCCCCAATTTGGTCCCAGGCAGAGTCAGAGTTAACATTTATGTTGCCCGGGACATGGTGTTCCGGGTTGAGGGCGACACAGTGGCAGCACCCTGCCACAGGACCAAAGCACACGCTGACACCGATGTGCTGGGCGGTGAAATGGCCTTTATTAACAATTGAGCAGGGAAATTTATAACAGGGGGTAACAGCAGGACAACGGTGAAGGGAGAGGGGTTGGGCATAATATCGCGAGATGCGCAAGATAAGGCTATATCTTGACCCCAAATTTGCCCCCCCTTTCATGACCTGTTAAAAACAGAAAATAGTAGGGTTCAAACTGCCTAGTGGGACAGTAGAAACTTGCAAGTGTAACAAAACAAACAACTGTAGCAAACTTGTAACAAACTTATGATGGTAGATATTTAACAAACTAAAGTTAAACAATGAAACGCAAACGAAAAGCTAACTATCTCTAACTGGTTTTCTAAAAAAGAAAACAACACGAATTTATTCACAATACAGGGCTTCTTGCTGACTAAAACGTGACAAAGAAGAGAGAGGAAGGTGGAAGTCCAAAAGTTAATGTAATCCACACATGGAAATACCAGCTACTTCGTGGCCGTCGTGGGAGATGAGACGTTGGGCGCCACCTGCGATATTCCATGGGTCTCTAGGCTTAATGCAATCCAGAGCCAGCTCACTCAATACTCAAGTCCACACGGAATGGCATGGACGAGACAAAAGATGAGGAGCGCTCTTCCCCACGTGGGAGCAAGTATCCTGTTTGTTGGCTCATGTCAGGATACACCTGGAGATGGAGACCACCCAGGCAGGAAAGAGGCCGAGCCTCACCTGTGGTAGGGTTTTATGCCCCAGGTGATGGGGGCAGAAAAGGGGACTGCAGCCAATGGGATAACACTGGGGAGGGGCGAGGGGAGGGACCACCTGTTGGGCACACCACCAGGGATACAGAGACCAGGGGAGTGAGGGAGGAACCCTGTGATGGGGAATACACCTTCCACGTGACCCAATAACATTTTTTTCCAACACCCAGTGGAACCAACTAAATAACTATCTAGCGCAATACAACAGAAGGGCTCTTGGTGACACAAGGAGCTGGTGGCAACTGAGTATCCACAAGTGTCCCCAGTGATACCCCATGACATGACAGTGGTGACATCACTGTCCCTGCAGCAGCCTCGGGATGTCCTTGATGGCTTTTCGGCACCGCTTGGCCACTGCGCGGCTGCCGGGGCCACCCGGGCCACCGGGGCCACCTGGGCCAGCATAGGGACTCAACAGGAGGTTGTGGATATCCCACAGCGTGGGCAGCAGGTGATGAGAGGCCAGGCGAGCGCTGGCATCCCACAGCCGCTCAAACTCAGCCACGTCAGTCACCAAGGCCTCAAGGATATTGGGGGACATCTGCTCTGTCTTCAGGGTGTCCTCAATCTCTTCAAACTGGCATTGCATGTCCCAGATGAACTCTATGGCTTTGTCACACGCCTCCACCAAACGGTTCAGCGGCCCCACAGACACCACTGCCCAGTGTCCCCTCCAGGTGGCCGCCCTCGCCCGGCTGGTGGCCACCAGGGCCTCATCCATGGCCTCGCTGGTAGCTTCCTCTTCCTCAGTGATGGCTGCTGCCACCTGAGCATCGTGCATGGCCCCTGCCGAGGCCCCCTCGAGCCTGTCCAGGGTCACCAGCAGCCACCAGGGTGTGGCCACCAGGTTGTCCCCAGGTCTCTCCCTGAAGGTCTTTAACCACAGGTCCTTGGCCCAGGAGGGGGTTGCGTCCCAGCAGATGTTGCACATCTCATCTGCCTCCTCCTGCAGCCGGTCCCATCTTACCCTGATCATGGCCAACACCTTCTGCCAGGCCTTGGCCGCGGTGCTCACATCAGCCCAGGAGGTCCCAGGTGTGGCCCCGAGGGCAGCCAGGGCCCGGCCCAGGGAGGGGACACCACGGTGGCCCAGGGAGGTGACATCCCCGTGGTCCAGGGTCTCACACAGGCTCTGGGTGAATCTCCTCAGAGCGGCATGCAGGAACTTTGGGGACACACGCTGCCGCACGTCCCTGTGTGACCCAGACACAGCAGCCACCACCGTGCCCAGGGTGGCCACCACAGTGACCGGCCGATCCAGCAGCTGGAGAGGGGGCACCTGGGCAGGGGACAGGGGAGGTATCAGGGACCTGGTGTTATTTGTGTCTTTCTGCGGTGTCCCCTGTGCCCTCCCGGGGTCCCCTTTGCTCCTCCCTGGAGGGCTCTGCTGTCCCCTCTGTCCTTTTGCCACTCCCCCCCTCGTCTCCTCTGCCATCCCCACCGTCCCCCCCCCTCCATCCCCCACTGCCGCCTTTCACCACCTCGTGTTGTACCCCCCTTCCACCCCTCTGTCACCTCCCCCCTTCCTGCCACTCTCGCCTGTCCCCTTTGCGACACCCTGTCCCCTCCCGCCACCTCCAGTGTCCCCCCCATCCCCCCCTGTTCCTTCTCCCCCATTGTCTCCGCTACCGGCCGGGTCCCCTCCCCATCCCGTCCCCGCTGTCCCCTCCCTGTCCCCTCTCCCCTTTCCTGTCGCACCTCTTGGAGCTCCATCGTCACTGGGGACCCGGCCGGGACACCTCGGGGACGCTCGGGTGGCGAACGAGTCCCGGGACAGGCACCGGTCCAGGCACAGAACCGGCCACGCTGACGACGCGAGACGAAATGGCGAAGCCGCCTCACGAGGCGCGCCTAAAGCGGCGGGGCGGGGCCGAGGCTCGGGGGGAGGGGGCGGTGCGGGAATTTGTGGGCGCCGAGGAAGCCCCGGGCCGCCCCCGGCAGCGCGGGATGGGCGACAGCGACCGCGGTCAGCACCGGGAGCGGGGGGGGAGGGACGGTGAGGAGGTGGTGGGGGGATTAGAGAGGATTGGGGAGGGCTGAGGAGATGTGAGGGGATTTGGGGGTTCCTGAGGGAGTTTGGAGGGTGCGGAGGGTGAAACCGGGGTCGTGAGGGGATTTGGGGGATTCTGAGAGGGACTGGAGGTGTCCTGTGGGGATGTGAGGTGTTCTGAGGGGATTCTGAGTGGGACTGGGCGGTCCTGAGGGGATGTGAGGGATTCTGAGGGGATTTGGGGGATCTTGAGAGAGAACCGGGGGTAGTGAGGGGATTTAGGGGATTCTGAGAGGGACTGGGGAGGTCCTGCGGGGATGTGAGGGGTCATGAGTGGATTTGGGCGATCTTGAGTGGGTTTGTGGGGTCCTGAGGGAGAACTGGGAGTCCAGAGGGGATTTTGGGGGATCTGAGAGGGACTGGGGTGTCATGAGAGAGAATTTGGACTCCTGAGGAGAAATTGGGGGTCCTGAGGATATCTGGGGGATCCTGAGGAGGTATGGGAGGCCCTGAGGGGGCTTGTGAGGAGGTTTAGGGATCCTGAGGGGATGTGAGGAGTCATGAGGGAGGATTTGGGCAATCCTGAGGGGATTTGGAGGGGTTTTGGAGCGTTCTGAGAAAGTTTGAGGGATCCTGAGGGGGTGCTGGGGATCGTGTGGGGATTGGGGGGGAACTGAGGTGTTTGGGAATCCTGAGGTGATCGGGGGGGGGGGTTGTGGGGGCTCATGAGGGGATTTAGGAATTGCTGAGGGGATGTGGATGGTTATGAGGGGGTTTGGCAGGGGTCGTGAAAGGTTTTGGTGGGTCCTGAGGGAGAACTGATGGTCCTGAGGGGATGTGAGGGGTCATGAGGGGATTTGGGGAATCCTGAAGGGATTTGGGGAGTTTTGGAGAGTTCTGAGGGGAAATCGGGGGTCCTGAGTGGGTACACGGGGGGGGTCCGGTCCCAGTCCCGGTGCACAGGGGTGCTGGTGCCTGCGGGGTCCGGGTGCCCGGGCGGGTCGCGGGGTTCAAGGGAGGGTCCAGTCCCAGTCCCGGTGCTCGGTGAGGGGGGTCAATGTACGGGGGGTGTCCCGGTGCTCGTGGACGAGGGGGGGTCCCAGTGCTCTGTGATTCGGGAGGGTCTCGGATGGTCTGGTGCCCGAGGCTGGCGAGGTTTGAGGGGGGGTCTGCTGGTCTCAGTGATTCAGGTGGGGGGGTCTCCGGTTGTCCCAGTGCACGCAGGGGTTGTCCCGGTGTTCGGTGATATTCGGTAGGGGGTCTCCAGTGGTCCCGGTGGACGATGAGGGGGTCAATGCTCGAGAGGGGGGTCCCGTTGCTTGGTGATTTGGGGGGTCTCTGGTGGTCCTCGTGCTCAAGGGGGATCAATGCTCAAGGGCGGGTGGGAAGGGGGATGCGGTTTTTGGGGGTGTCCCAGTGCACGATGAGGGAAGGGTGCAGGTGCTCGAGGGGGTGTCAGGAGCACTGAAGGGGGTTTTTGCAGGTGCGGTTTTTGGGGAATCCCAGTGCCCCCCCAGGATGCCACCAGCTTGCCCAGGGTGGCCACCACAGCCACCAGAGCCTCCAGCAGCTGAGGAGGGGACAGGGGAGGTGTCAGGGACCTCGTAGCACTTGTGATCTCTTGCTGCGGTGCCTGTGCCCTCCTGGGGTCCCCTGTGTCCCCTCCCTGGAGGGCTGTGCTGTCCTCTCTGTCCCTTTTCCAACCCCTCATCCCCTCTGCCACCCCCTGCCACCCTCCCACTGTCCCCTCTCTCTGCCAGTCTCAGTCCCCTCCACCCCTCTGTCACCTCACCACTTCCTGCCACACCCTCTTGTCCCCTCTGCCACCCCCATGTTCCCCCACGCCAGGATTGTCACACCCTGAGGGGCTCCATGGCCACTGGGGACATTCCGGGGACACTCTGGGGACACTCTGATGTAGTCCAGGTGACAAACACACCCAGGTGACAGTTGGGGCCCACAGGAATGTGGCACGGCTGGATGGAGGAAGCAGGAAGATGTGACGTCCCTGTCCCCTCTACCCCCCCCCCCACCTGTGGGGCCTGGGCAGGGGTCCCCAATGGGACCCCGATGTCCCCTGAGTGTCCCCACATGGCCCTGGTGTTGCCCCAATGTCCCCGACAAGGCTCAAGTGTCCCCCTGATGTCCAGCTGGGGACACCAGGGACTCACCGGGGTCCTGTTGGGGACTCTGGGGACACCGCCATGTATTTCCCTTCAGGATACCCCCATGCCATTCCCTTGGGGACATCCCCATGTCCTTCCCTTGAGGACACCGGAGCCACCCTGACATCCCCTGTCCCATTTTGGGGCACCACGATGTCCCCGATGTCCACACAGTGTCCCCAACAGGAGGGGGACACTGGGGCGCGGCCCTGGTTCCAGAGTGGAGGGAGAGAGGGAGGGCAGTGTCGTCACCTCTTCCTGTTTCCTCCATCTGGCTGTGTCCCATTCCTGCATGTCCCCAAGCTTTACCCGGGCATGTTTGTCACTCGGAGAGTCCCAGGACTGTCCCCAAGGCATCCCCGGAGTGTCGCTGGAGTGTCCCCAGCTGCCATGGAGCCCCTCGAAGCCTGTCGAGGTGCGACAATCCCAGAGTGGTGGTGGGGGGGGAACAGAGGGGACACGCTGGTGACAGAGGGGACATGGGGAGGGTGGGGTGAAAGGAGGCAGTGGGGGACAGAGGGGACACAGCGGGGGCAGGAGAGTCAGGAGGTCCCAAAGGGGACAGGAGAGCATAGGAGGAAGGGGGGAGGTGACACAGAGGTGAAGGGGGGGGACAACAGGAGGTGGCAGGGGGGAGCAGAGGGGTCGGGGGAGTGAAAAAGGGACAGAGAGGACAGCAGAGCCCTCTAGGGAGGGAACAAAGGGGACCCCAGGAGGGCACATGGGCCAGCTTAGGAGGCCATAAGTGCCACCAGGTCACTGACACCTCCCCTGTCCCATCCCCCGCTGTCCCCGGCCCTGCTGCAGCCACAGGACAGCGCTGTGGCCATCCTGGGTGAGCTGCTGGCCACCCTGCCCAGAGAGAACGAGATGCTGCTTGGGTCTGCAGTGAGGCTGCACCGGGACCTGGTGGAATTCACCAGGGAACTCCGTGCCACCCTGTACCGCACTGATGACACCTGGCGGCTCTGGAATGCCACCAATGATGATAATAACCCTCTCACCTCCCTGAGCCAGGACCTGGCTGCCTATGAGAGCACCTCAGGGACCCCCCAGAGGCGTGTGATATGGCCGCACATAAGCTGGTTCATGGCCCTGGATATTCTCAAGGACAGGTGGGCCAAGCTGGCCAGGAAAGCCACCAAGCTCCACAACAGCTGCAGGGAGGTGGCCACTGAGGCAGCCTCTGAGGAGGCCACGGGCACCACCTGGGCCAGGGAGCTGCAGGACGAGGCTGCCCGTTATGGGACAGCTCAGGAAAACATGGTGGAGCTGGATCAGGCCCGGGGCAGGTAGGAGGGGGCCGAGGTGTTGGCCGGGCATGAAGGCCAGGTGAGGAGAGAGGTCATGGTGGCTGCCAGCGAGGCAACAAGGGCCACCATGGTGAGACAGCGGGTGGAGGCGTCCCTGGGGCATCTGGAGCGCTTGGTGGCCGCATGTGACGAAGCCACGGCGTTCCCCTGGGAGCTTCAGTGGCGGCTCAGGGACACAGAGGCTGCCCTGGAGGGGACAAATGAGACATGCCCTGATGTCCCTGAGGCCTTGGTGACCCAGGTTGCCATTGCAGAGCAGCTGTGGGCGGCCAATGCCTGCCTGGCCAAGGATCACCTGCTGAAGGCACTTGATGACATCTTCAAGTTCTATATCAGTGGTGATCCCACAAGCTTCAGTGTCTGTGGGGCGGCTGAGCAGTGCCAAAGAGCCACCAAGGACATCCCTAGGCACCTTCAACCCGTGGAGCGTTGCCAGAGCATCCCCAAGGTGTCCCCAGTGAGTGTAGAGCTCCAAAAGGTGCAACAGGGGGGAGGGGGCTTTGGGGGATGGAGAGGACACAGGGGCTGACGGGGAGTGCAGCGGGGACAAGACGCTGACAAAAAGGATCCGTTGGGGACAGGGGCCACCCCAGGAGGCCACTAGTACCACCAGGTCCCTGACACCTCCCCTGTCACCTCCCCAGGTGTCCCCTCCACAGATGCAGGTGCTGGTGGCCGTGGTGACCGCCCTGGACAAGATGGTAGCCACCGTGACGGGGTCACACTGGGTCAAGTTCCCAGACTCCCTGTATGAGGACCTGAAGAACTTTACCCAGAGCCTCTGTGCGATACTGAACAAAGGTGATGTCACCTCCCTGGGCCTCCATGGTGTCCCCTGGCTGAATGAGTCCCCTCAAGAGCTTCCAGCTTTCCCTTGTGCCTGCAGCTCAGTCGAGTCTTTAATGACAATTTAATAATTGCCTTTTGCACAATATTATTGATAACCAGTAATTTGATATGGTGTTTGATAGTGATATTGATTATTGGGGATTCCTTGTAGCTGCTGGTTGTTGCAATATAATCCATCAGTTCATGTGTGCAGCATAAATTAATTAATTAATTAATATCCTCTATATAAATCAGACTAAGCTGATCAAAGTCTGTGTCAGACACATCACTGACCCAATTGAGAGATGAGAGGTCAATAAATCCATCCCAACGTTCCTTGAGGGGCGCACAGCCAGGGAGCTGCTTCAAGGTGCTGTCACTGAGATATTTTCCCTTGGAAACCCTGGGTGGGATGCAAATACACCCAAGCAGACGGCAAAATTAAAATGATATCAAAGCCTCGTGAAATGTGGGTTAAAACATGGGGTCTGGTCTCTAAAGCTATAAATTGGTCCAAGCTTTACCAAGTGAGGCAAAATGATGATGAATCACCCTCTGATTTTTTAAACAGGTGAAGAGAAACTGCCATCAAATATACAGATCCAGATCCTGAATCAGCTCATGGTAAAGCATATCTGGTTTTGTTTTGTGTGATCCAGGCTTCAAATGATGTAAGAAGAAAATATAAAGGGAGTTCAAGACGTGGATAAACTGCTGGAGGTATCCTGGAAGGTGTTTTGAGACAGGGGCCCAACTGAAAGAGTTAGCAAGAAGGCAACTCAGGAAAAGTGACCCAAGAAAGCTTCCCCTCCGGAGAAGGCTCAGAGTGCATCCTGTAAGAAATGGGAGCATTGGAAAAAGGACTGTCCAGTGCTGAAAGAAAAATCATCAGTCCCTCTCGTAGCAGCGGTGCCCAGCAGGGAATAATGAGCATTGACTCCATGATTGCAGCAGGCTGATCAATCCCTTTGTTGTACCATCCTTTACTACTAAGAAAAACCCATGGCCCTTGCCAGACAGTCCCAACACACACGTGGATCCAATTGGCCAATCAAGCCAAGCAACCATCGCCAGTGGCCTATTGTTCTGGTTTGAAAGTAAAACCAGTGAGAGATTCCAAGTCAGAAATACCATTTATTAGGAAAAGGAAAAAACCTCAAAATACATGAAATACAAAAGAAAAAGATACATAAATGTATACTGTACATAATAATGTATATAAAAGATATATAGATGTATAGATATATATAAAATACAGAGTGAAACCTTACTATCAGATCCCACTTAAAATTAGGTCTCCTTGTGGTGCACAAGGGGTTTCCCCTTCCTTCTGCATTACCCACCAAGTGTAACCAGGTCCTTGAGCAAAAATCCTGTTGCCACACGTCGGGCGCCAAAAAAATGCTTTAGTTTGAAAGCAAAACTGGAGACTTAGATTCAGGAATGCAATTTATTAGGAAAAGGGGAAAAAACCCCCAAAAGACATGCAATAGTACAAAATAAAACCACTGTCAGAGTCAGAATACAACCTGACACCCTGCTACTTAGCGTGGTGGTAGCAGTCCAGATGAAACGGTCTTGTTGAAGTGGTGATCCCGTAGAAAAGATCTGGTAGTGTTTGTCCTCTGGAAAGCAGTGGGTAAGGGCTGCCTGTTCTGTCCCAAAGCCCAGATGACATCCAGGTAGGGATGCTGAGCTCCGCCCCCCTGGGTGAAGCGTCTCCCAATGGGCTGATATGGTTCTGAGTCATGATTGGTCCTTGATTGCCCATCCAACAGAAATGGCTCCTGAGGGAGTTATCTCTGAGTCATGGGGCAAGGCATTGATGGGCCCATTCAGAGGAGATAAGGAAAAAACAATGCTCTGTGGCCCTGGTTTTGTATGTTTTCTTAAGCCTTTTGATGTTTACATTCTTGTAACAAACTTTCTCACCCACTTTGTGTAAATACCTTATTGTTTTGCATTCTTCTATGGAGGAGGAGTGTTGCTGCCTGTACAGGGGGTATGGGTGTGGTTTCCCGGGTCAAGCATGGCTCTGTGGCAGCACCCCTGCCACAGGGACCAAGACATATGCTGACACCAATGTGGTGGACGGTGAAAAGGGGTTTATTAACTGCCAACTGGGGCAATTTATTATAGGGTGTAAGGGCAGGGCAACGGTGAAGGGAGACGGGTTAGGCGTAATATCGTGAGATGTCCTAGATGACGTCATATCTTAAGCCCACATTTCCCCCCCCTCTTCATGACCTTATAAAAACGTAGAAAATGCTAAGGTTAAAACTGCCTAGTGGGACAGTAACAAACTTGTAACTGTAACAAAACAAACAACTGTAGTAAACTTGTAACAAACTTATGACTGTAGCTATTTAACAAATGAAAAGTTAAACAATGTAACACACACCAAAAACTAACTATCTCTAACTGGTTTTCTATGAAAAAACAACACGGACTTATTAAAAATATAGGGCGATCAGCTGTGGGGCTGACTGAACCATGACTTCGGGCATTCTTGCAGGACTTTCTCAGCTTATCTGTTGACATCACAGCACCAAATTGTCCTCCCAGATTCTGCAATCTATTTGACTTTAAAACCAGGGTGTCGGTGAGTCCATGTCCGGACTCATGTTCTCCCCAAAACACCCTTGTCATGGTTTAGGCCTGGCATAGCCAGAGCCCCCATGAAAATACACCTTCTCTGGTGTCTGCTCTGAGATTTTGACCAGGAATAAACAAAGCAGGCTCTCACTTGAAAAAAAGAAAATTTATTAAATAAACTACAAAAAGAATTAGTAAACTACACATAAAAGAAAAAAAAAGAAAACACAAGGAAAATGAAAACCTCACAAAAACACTCTCCTCCTCCTCCCCACTAAATTCCCAATACAATACATCCTCCAAAATCACCAGTTCTGGGTCCAGCACCACCCTTTAGAATGCTCAACTTTCAGTTCCTCAAGAGGAGAGGGAGTCCTTCCATGTGTCGTGGTGGCCTTTTCCGTCCTTGTTCCAGTGCTCTCACCACCGAACAAGAACCAGAGCTGCTTCCAGGGTTGTCTTTTTAAGGATGCTTTGTCCAGTTCCAGAAAAGCACAGTCTTCCACCTTTGGGACATCTGTCCCCCCCCCCCCCATATTTTGTATACCCCCTGGGGCCGATGGGTACCCACACTGAATCTTCTTTGGCTCTGGGACATTTCTCCCCCTGGACTCAGTCTCTTTATCACATGGAAACATGGCTCTGCCCATGGCTACACAATAGTGTCCAGCATAAAATGCCACACCCTCTTCTCCATTCTTCCAACATTTCTCACTCTCTTTCCCTCTGGTCCAGACCTTCATCACTCGTCTAGGAAGGGTTAATGTTCTGTAAGGTTTTCATTGTCCAAGAAGGGTTAAAACTCCTCCAAGCGGCTGGACTCCTGGCTGCACCCCCCCCATCTCCTCAGCCGGGCTGCCTGCTGCCAGCACATGTTTACTAAATTTCCAGATAACGGCCACAAACACAGGCTGCACTCTCTCTCTCTCTCTCTGTCTCCAAGGAGGGGGGAACAGTCTGCACATTGCTTCCCGGCATTTCTTTACTTCTTCCTTCCACCCTTGGGGGGCGCCAGGCCTACCTCTCTTGGGCCGGGCTGCATGGCTTTTCCCCTCCCCCCGCCCAGCCAGCAACTGGGCCGGGGGAGAGACCCAACTCCTTCCCGCCGGAAATCCAAAGAGGGACTGCCAGGGGGAGACCCCTGCTTTTACCCTGTGTTCTCAGAGGTGGATCCAATGCCCAGTGCTTGGGCCAAATGGCAATATTCAAATCTGAGCACTCATTGGCCCTATCTACAGCATCCCAGAAATCCTGTTTCCGGGTCAAACCATGACAACCCTTTGGACCCCCTGTCGCAGGAAAAGTTCTGGGTTGACTGGTATTCTATCCAAGTAGAGTCAGAACTTGGCCAGAGTTCCAACTCCCCTTGACGGATACCACCCAGGACAAGTGCTGAGCTCTTTTTCTCTTTCCCCCAGTTCTTGTTTACACCAGCCTCTCACTGGGTTTTTCACGACCCCAATATAGTCTGCCATCGGGCTGCCTGATGACTCGGCACTGCCTTCTGGGAGAGGGGTATGCGGGCCATGGGGGTATCTGAGGGTCCAGTCCTGCAAAAGAAGCTTTTCAGATTTCGTTAGTTCTTGCCTTGAAGGTCTGGTTTTATTGATTTGAGCGGGCACCATGTAATTTCGCTATCCTATTTACGGCTGCGTACCCTCACCCCGTGAGTATCAGCCTCCAACCCGCTTCCCACTTTCCTAACTCATTTTTGATTATTACTTGCGGGCCTTCCTCTAAAGCCCAGATGGCCCAGTGCCTCTGGGCAGGACTTTTGGTTTTGTCTCCCCTTGGGAACTGAGTTAAAGCTAGTAGGGTGGTTGCTAGAATATGTGCTTGATCTCTTGGTGGGATGGAATTGATGGCACCTTCTGCCTTTGCTAGCACCTCCAGTTTATTTTTTAGGGTTTGGATGGCCTGTTTGACTATGGCCTGTCCAGTGCTGTTATAGGGGATACCGAGGACTAACGTTATATCCCATTTTGATGCGAATTCTTGTACTGATTTTGAGGTGAAGCTCAGACCATTATCTGTTTTAATTTGCCTCAGGATGCCTAACGAAGCCATGGCTGTCAACTAGTGATGGAGCGTTGCCCTGGAAACAGCTCTTTGGTGTTGTGTGGCCACGATTATTCCACTATAAGTGTCTACTGGTACCAATAACCACGCTCAAGGTCTCAGCAGGTGGCATAATGTAAAATCTGTCTGCCATATATCAGCGGCCTTGGTGCCACTAGGATTGACACCGCTGGACCATAGTTGTGACCTCTGACAGTAGGGGCATGAGGCGACGACGTGCCTTGCATCAGGCACGGAGATCCCGCATTTTCTCATGAGCGCTCTGGCTCCGACATGCAGGGATTCATGCAGCCAGCGGGCTTCTCTCAGGGTCCACAGCCCTCTCGCAGCGGCATCTGCTTTTTTGTTACCAACTTGAAAGAATCCTTTGACCGGACTGTGGCTGTTGACATGGATGATGGACACGGTGTCCTTTCACGAGTAAAGCGCTTCTTCCAGCATTGCTGCCACTGCGGACAGTGCCACACCAGCTCGGGTCATGGTTAGACAGAGTCAGGCCACGAATAATGAGTCTCTTACAATATTGAGGTGTTTGTCCGGGAACAGTCCACATGCCAGTGCCACGGCGGCTGGCTCGAGTTGTTGTACTGACAGCGCAAGATCTGTTGTTTTAATGCAACGCCACCACTCTCCTGTCTGCCACACTACCGCTGCAGTGGAAGTTAATGAAGATGTGTCGGTGAAAACTGTGGGTCCCTCGCGTGGCCAGTCAATTACCTTGGGTGGTAGGTCGATGTCGATGACCGCCAGCATCTGTGTCCACAGGGGTTTTGCCGCGTACCGAATCTCTCCCCCAAATCCAGCGAGGGCCATGGCCAAGTGTTCTGATATCATTGGCGACCGTGCAGGAGGCAGTTTGCGGAAGGGTAGGTACACTCTGGTGGTTTCAGTGGCCCGGTGTCTCAGAGCGAGCTTCCTGCCTTTCATGATGTGGTTGCCAAGGCATTCAACTCCTGGGGAGAAGGCGTGCGATGGTTTTCCCAGGATTGTATTGGTTGGGCTTTATCAGGGGGTCCCTGGGCTAGTGCCACTACTCCCCCTCTCCTTGTGAGATGGACATACAGATCAACCGGCACGTTCGAGTCCCACCTGGCGAGCATGGTTGCTGACATCTGACGCTTGATGAAGTCAAGTGAGTTCACTGCGTCTGGCGTCAGTGCTTTACTCTCCCATGGGTTTTTCCCTTTTAAGAGGTCGTTCAAGGCATCCATGATCTCAGGAGGGATCAGAATGATGTTGCGAAGCCACTGTAATGATCCCACTAGCTGTTGCATGTCGTGAAGTGTTTTGATGTTCCAATGAATTTTTATTTGGGGAGGGGTTATGTAAAGGTTCAAAATTCCCACTCCTAAAAAAGTCACGCATGGAGCCCTTTTTATCTTTGAGCTGGCGATTTCAAACCCATTCACTTTTAGGACCTCTGAGACCGCAGATACTAGCCTGTCTACCTGGCTTGTTGATGGCGCAGTGATCAAGATGTCATATCCATTTATTGAATGATAGTTGCGGCAGAATCACTCTGCCAGACTGGCGCTAGCACTCAGTCCATGGTGATCTGGCAAATGGGTGGGGAGTTGACCATTCTCTGAGGCAATACCCACCACTGGAAGGACAAGTTTGGTCCTGGCTGTTTGGGAGGGTAACCGAGAACACGAACTGCTCTTTGTCCTCATCATGTAAAGGGATGGAGAAGAAACAATCCTTGATAGCCAGCACTGTGCAAGGCTGCCCTTTTGGCACCACTGAATTCATTGGTAGTGACGTCTGCACAGGTCCCATCGGCTGGATTTTCTTGTTTATCTCTCGCAGGTCGTGCAGGAGGCAAAAAACTTCTCCAGATTGTTTTGGTATGACAAAAATTGCAGTATTCCATGGGCTTGTGGAGGGCTCAATGTGGTTCTTCTGTAGCTCCCAGGTAATCAGTTCCAGGAGGGCAGTCATTTGAGGCTTCGACAGGGGCCACTGCTCAACCCACACTGGGTCTAGTGATTTCCATGTTAGTTTGATGGGCAGTTGTGGGGTGTATAGCAGTGGCCCTCAGAATAAATTTGTCATTTGAACATCTAACAGGATTAGGGTATCCCTTCCTAGCAAAGGTGGGCATCCGGACATCACATACAGGGGGGATAGGGTGATGGTTCTTCCCGGCCCCCTTTCAGTGCAGTGTTAGAGCCATGAGCTGGGTGCTTTTTCAGGCAAGGGACAGCCCTCCAACTCCGCCTACCATGGGGTCCTCTTCCAACATCCACTGTGAAGACCAGTGTATGTCAGGGATCACAGTGACATCTGACCCTGTATTGACCCAGAAAGGGATACAAATAGCAGAGCCATCATACCTGTTATGGAGAAGGCAGCCAGTGCACACTATCAGTGGGTGCCTCCTCACCTTCGCAGCGAATGCCACCCATGGATCTTGCTCCCACGCCTTCATGGCCAGGGCTACTCAGGGGCCTCGTCCCCAGGGAGCCATTCTTGGCATTCCTGGTGTGTGGATGGGCTTGTCTGGGCCGTTGGCTGGGTTGTGAAGTTAACTGTAGGAGGGGGCAGCGGGTGCGAGAGTTCCGCGCCCCACTGACAATTGGCAAAACCGGGCCGCTTCACATTCCAGGTGGTTGGGGGCTGTGTGCGGCCCTGGTGCCCCCTCCCCCTTCCGTTTCCCTGATTCTTCGTTTTGCACTGCCTAGTGAAATGCCCCCTCCTACCACATGCCCAGCATGGCCCTCTGGGTCCCGTCTGCCACAGGGGAACGGCTGTCAAGGGTATCCCGACCGAGAGCAGTTTGCTACGATGCAGCCCTCCTGGCCACACTTAAAAAAGCCATTACATTGGTTATAGCAGCATGGACAGCTGCTTGAATTGGGGCTAGGTGTTCCTCTTTGACAGCATGTCTTATCATATCTGCTAAAGTAATCCCGGGCGGTAGCAACTGCAAGATGTCCTTTGTGGCGGTGTTACCCTGCTGGCACAGACACTCCGCCAGCACAGGGCCCTTTGCTTCTGACGGCAAAGTAGAAGAATCAATTGCGGCCTGCAGGTGGTCCACAAACTGCGAGAAACCCTCGCTTTCATTCTGTTTCATGGTGGACCATGGCGATGGCCTGATAATGACTTCAGACACAGAGCGAATAGCCTCTCTGGAAGCTCAGGTTGTTGCTACTACCTCGGGGGCCCGAAGGCGCTCAGCCTGCGCTAGGGGGTGATCATAGTCAGGTCCGTGCCCATTAAATGCTGCAGGCTGGAGCCATGCAGCGGATGGTCTGCTCCAGACACCAAGGCTAGCTGCCTTGCACAGTTATCCTCCCACTCTTGTTTAAAAACAATCATTCCTGCGCCATCAAAAATTTTCCTGCACGTCTGTTTGATGTCAAAAGGGAGCATGTCGTCCCCCCAAAACCACTGTCAATAAGAGTGGAGACCATCACCAAATTAATTCCTCTGTCTGCAATTGCCTTCTCAATTGCCTGGACATCGTTGTGGTTTACAGGTGTATAAGGTCTCTGATACACGCCTGGCCCCCCTGTCTGGACAGGAAACACTAGCTTGGCTGGAGGGGCCCACTCGGCACAGGGTCTTTTTATTTTCCTCCACTCCGTGAGAGGGGTTTGGTCCTTGACCCAAAGAGGAGGACTGCGGTGGCTACCCTTATGCGTCCTCACTCCCGCTTCCTCTGTATCAGAAGAGCCAGAATAAGAATCGGGATCAGCAGCGGACCGCTTAGGAAACCACTCATGCGAGTCTGCGTCCGAGTCAGTCCCAGAACTCGACTGACTGGTGACTTCCAGGTTCCCTGGCCTTCCTTCTGCCTTAGCCCTGGGCCACTCTCTCCCTCTAAGCTCACCCCACCTCCTGCTGTAACGCGATCTCCGACACAAACTCCGAGCAACATCAGCTTTCCCTCCGTGCTTTTTCCCTCTGTAACACCTGCGTATGCCTGTGTTAACTTGCAGCCCTCCACTGTCTCCACCTATCGTGGCCACATTCTCCGCTTTCAGAAGCTCACCATTTTGCAGGACGCAGGGCGGAGGCCCCACCCAGGCTCCCTTGGAGCCCGAATCAATGGTGGCCCCGCTCCACGGTCCTGCGTTAACGGCCATGCTCCCCGCTCCTAGCTTAATGGCCGGGCTCCACGCCCTTAGGCTAATGGCCCTGCATGGCACTTCTGAATCAACGGCTGCCACTCGGGCTTCCTCCAGCAGCCCGTCCCAAAATAATCATTTTTTCTCTATTCGGGGGCGTTCCTGTGGCTGCAAATCATCACCCTCTGTGGAATCAAAATCACCCACATCCTGCCTGGGTCTCCTCCCACAAGCAGTCCTGGGCGGCCTGTGGAGAGTCAGGGATCTGCGTGCCGAAAAATCAGGCTGTACAGTCAGTCAGGATATCCCCCCCTTCAGTCAGACCTTTGCTCCGTACCTGGCTGCACCCAGCTGGACGTGAGCAGAAGGAAATGACACTGACTGCCCAAGCTATAAAAACCCTTGACCTCTCAATAAATGCCATTTGCTGTCCACCACGTTGCTGTCTGGAGCATATGGACCGAGTGACCCTGGGGTTAGGGCCACCGTACCGGACTAAGAACCAGGTAGCAACGTATTGAAGGCAACATCTGGTGCCGAAAACCCGGGACACGATCACCGCCATGGGTTCGGGGATTGCCTGGACGAGGAACCGGTGGCTGCACAGCTGGCCTAGTGTAGCGGGGGGAACGCCCCCGGACCAGCGAGGAGCATGGACGCTATTGAGAAGGTCATAAGTCAGATCCACGCTCAGTAGGGTATCGAGTGTAAGCATAAAGATTTATGTCTTGCAATACCGAGACTGATTAAGCTTGGGGCAATAGAAAGCCCGGTAGAAAGTCTCCATCCGGAGATATGGGATAACTACACAAAGGCTCTGGCCCAGGAAACCATGTCCTCAGGCTCAGGGAAAGCCCTCCAATCGTGGGGCAGCGTTATCCAGGCTCTGCAAAAAGCTCAGCAGAAGCAAGAAACCGGGAAAGTCACCTGAACTTGTTTATTAGCCACGCCACTGCTGAGGATAGGGGCAGCGACGCAAACCACGGAGGATTTTGACCCGGTCGGGCGCGTGGAGGTACGAACGCCGTAACCCTTTAAGAGACCGGACTCACCATCGGAGGGGGAGGAGCGTGCGTGCATGTTTTGGCAGGGGCTAGCAGAGGAGGTGCGGGAAGCTGCCATAATTTTGGACCCCGAAGCGGTTGATAAAACCGCACCCTGGCCATATGCGTTTGAAAATGGCACCGGAGCGTGTGACCAGGGCTGGAAGGATGACATGGGGGATGGAAATGCAGAAGGCTTGCGGAACAGCGCAAGCGTGGGCGAGCGGGGAGGAGGGGCGGCTCCTGAGAAGACCAATCAGAGCGCTCAATTCAAATTAGGTCTTTATAGGGCAAGGACCTCCCCCAGAAGGAAGTGGGGAGAGCCCAAGGGGAGGGAACGGCCTGACCCCAGCAAGAAGGGGCGGGGTCGGAGCCCAAGAAAACGGCAGAGCAGCCCTGGAACGTCCGGCCAGTTGACTTCCGGCTTGGACTCTGACTCGAGCTGGGATGGGCTCGAAAGGTGCTCGGAGGATTCTGACACTGACTAGGTCTTTAACAAAAAGGGAGCAGCGGCATACAAGGTCACTAGCTGCCGTGCTCCTGTGTGGGTTAAGGGGATATCAGAGAAAGATCGAACCCCACATACAGACTGGCGGAAAATAAAAATGGCTTGTGCGGAGTGGGTTCCATCTGACACACTGGTTTTCCCGGTGTGTGTGTGGGGGGGCAGGCGGAAATCAAAGAACCTACTCCCTGGTAAACCCGAAAGACGTACAAGCAATTATTAAAGCGATTGCAGACAGGGCAATTAATTCTGCCATGGTTTCCACACTCGTTGACAGTGTTTTTGGAAGCGATGATATGCTTCCGTTTGATATCAAACAGACTTGGAGGATGATTTTCGATGGGGCGGGGATGATCGTTTTTGAACAGGAATGGGAGGACAATTGTGTAAAGTAGCTAGCCTTAATAACAGGGGCAGACCATCCCCTGCACGGCTCCAGCATACAGAGGCTAATGGGCACAGACCCCACTATGATCAGCCCTCAGGCACAGGTTGAGGGCTTGCGGGCCCATGAGGTTATGACAACAACCCGTGCTGCCCGAGAAGCCACTCGTGTTGCTTCCAAAGTAATAGCCAGACCATCGCCATGGTCCACTATAAAGCAGAATGAGAGTGAGAGCTTCACTCAGTTTGTGGACCGCCTTCAGGCAGCATTAGATTCCTCTGCATTACCCTCAGAGGCGAAGGGTCCTGTGCTAGCAGACTGCCTACGCCAGCAATGCAACACAGCCACCAAAGACATTTTAAGATCACTGCCCCCTGGGTCCAATATTGCTGCCATGATCAGACATGTTGCAAAGGAAGAACACCTAGCTCCCATCCAAGCAGCATTTCACACTGCAATAACCAGTGTGATGGCATGCTTTAAGTGTGGCCAGGCAGGCCACGTGGCAGTAAACTGCCCCCAGTCAGGACGCCCACCAGAAAGGGATCGTAGCTAATGGTAGTTCTAGCCACAAAACACAGATGCTAAAACTTACCTCCCCAACCGATCTCTTAGCCAAACCAACCCTCTCTAATCCATTCTTAAGCATGTTAAATGCTACCTTCTTATTGTTAAACCAATCCAACCCGAACCTCACAGAGTCATGCTGGTTATGCTATGATGCACAACCGCCTTTTTACGAAGGTGTTGCCCTCGATCTCCCATTCATCTTCTCAAAGTCAGACAATCCACGCCAATGCAAATGGGACACCCCCCGGAGAGGCATTACCCTAAGTCAGGTTACAGGCCAAGGCAAATGCTTTGGCAATGCAACCTTGGCAAAGCAGATGGGCAACGTCTGCCGGGAATTTGTCAGACTTAAGGGAGGGAAGTTCCCGTGGGTGATCCCAGCTGCATCGGAAATGTGGGTCTGTCAACGATCCAGAGTAAGCCCATGATTGCTCCTTGACAAATTTGATCATTCTACTGGATTTTGTGTCCAAGTTCTAATTGTCCCCAGAGTCCTGTATCGTCCGGAAGAAGAGGTGTACCGCTTGTTCGAGGAACCCGACCGGCTCCACAAACGAGAAGTGATAACAGGCATCACCATCGCAATGCTCCTCGGTTTAGGAGCTACCGGAGTTGCCACAGGCATCTCGGCCCTTGCAACACAACATCAAGGACTGGCACAACTGCAGATGACAGTCGACGAGGACTTGCAGAGGATCGAGAAATCCATTTCTTCCCTAGAAAAATCCCTTTCCTCGCTCTCAGAGGTTGTCCTCCAAACCAGGCGAGGACTGGACCTTTTGTTCATGCAACAAGGAGGCCTGTGTGCCGCCTTGAAAGAGGAATACTGCTTTTATGCGGACCACACCAGAGTCGTCAGAGACTCCATGGCCGAACTGAGAAACCGACTAAACCTAAGAAAAATGGACAGAGAAGCTCAACAGGGCTGGTTCGAGTCGTGGTTCAACCGGCCCCCATGGCTCACCACCCTGATTTCTACCCTAATAGGCCCAGTCACTATAATCTTACTAACCCTAATCTTCGGGCCTTGCATATTAAACAAACTGGTGCTATTCGTTAAAAAGCGTTTAGAAATGGTTAACATTATGTTTCTCGAGCACTGACAATTACTTTCGGGTGTGCCAGTTACTAACACACTTAAAATTTTATACTAATTTTTCTAACCCATGAAATTTTGTAACCTCTACATTTTATAATTTTATACGATTTTTACTAATCATGAGAGAGCGGGGGAATGCGGAGAGTCAGGGATCTGTGTGCAGAAGAAATCGGGCTGTATGGTCAGTCAGGACATCCCCTCCCCTGCAGCCAGACCTTTGCTCCGTACCTGGCCACACCCAGCCGGGCGTGAGTAGAAGGAAATAACACTGACTGCCCAAGCTATAAAAACCCTTGTGACCTCTCAATAAATGCCATTTGCTGTCCACCACGTTGGTGTCTGGAGCATATGGACCAAGTGACCCTGGGCTTTGGGCCACCGTGCCGGACTAAGAACCAGGTTGCCACGCCTTGAAGGCAACAGTGGCCCCCCACTCTTCCCTCTCCTTCCAAGGAGCCCACAAAACCCTGCCCTATAATTCAAAAATGACCTTGAAAAGGGACTCCATTCTCT
This sequence comes from Melospiza melodia melodia, assembly GCF_035770615.1. Lineage (NCBI taxonomy): Eukaryota > Metazoa > Chordata > Aves > Passeriformes > Passerellidae > Melospiza > Melospiza melodia. The sequence continues at coordinate 390,355 of NW_026948497.1, read as the reverse complement.
CCCTCACTGGTCCCTCGGCACAACCCCTCCTCTTTCGCTAGCCTGGCGCGAGCCCTTCTCCTGCGCCAATCATGATGCAAGCCTTCCTCTTCTGTTGGCTTCGGTGTGAGTCCTTGTCCTTCGCTGATTCTCCAGCACAAGACTTCCTCCTCCACCGCCCTGGTGTGAGCCTTCCTCCTTCGTCAGTCCTTTGGGGTGAGAGTTCCTCCTCCGCCAGCTCCTATTGCGAGACATCCTCTTTTGCCGATCTTCCAACGGGAGATTTCCCCCTTTCGTTCATCCTCCAGGAGCATCCTCCCTGTCGGAGACAGTCCTGCTGCTCCGGTTGCTGTTCCCTCGCCCAGGAGATTCCCACTTCTGGATTCGATCCCGGGTTCTCGGCACCACTTGTTGCCGCTGCTACAGGTGCTAGGGGTGTGGTGTCCCAGGTCAAGCACGGCTCGGTGGCAGCACATCTGCCACACGGACCAAGACACACGCTGACCCCAATGTGGGGGACGGTGAAATGGCCTTTATTAACCGCCAACAGGGGTAATTTATAACAGGGGGGTAAGGGCAAGGGGAGAGGGGTTAGGCGTAATATCGCAAGATGTCCTAGATAACACGATATCTTGAGCCCACATTAGACCACCAGATTTTATCCTGAAAATGGTTATTTTGTGTTCCCGCACCCCGATTCCCTTCCTCCCCGTTTTCTCTTTTGAGGGAGGTTTCCACCTTCAGGGAAGCCCGCTGCATTTATGTCGTGGCGCCGGGTGGGTGGGCGCTGGCAGTAGGGTTTTTTGGTGTGAAGGGTGTCTTTAGTTGCTGGCTTTGGGGCAGTCCTGGGCAAAGTCTCCTGGCTTTTTGCATATGAAGCAAATGTCATGTTGGAGTTGTTCTGGTGACATCTGTTGCCTCCTCACTCCTGGAGATGGTGGCACAGCTGCCACCGTCTCTGGGTCTGTCGGCCTTGACCACACCCTCCCGTGCAGCAAACAGTTCCGCCTTCCTAGCACAGGCTTCCATCATCTCTGCCAGTGTAGGTGGGGGCTTGAGAGGCAGTCCCAGGAGCACCCTGCTGCACACTTCATTGGCATTCCTCTGTGCCCTCTCTTTCACTATCTCCATCTGTGTCCTGGGGTCCCGTACTTGTCTCTCAACCTGTGCATGGAGTCAGGTGACAAACTGCAAGAATCTTTCTGAAGGAGACTGTTTAATGTCGACAAAACTACCACTAGCTTCAGCAGTTGGTAGCTGGTGCAAAGTCTTATCTGCAGCATTTGAAATCTTATCTAGAATGAATTTTGACAAAATCCGAGCTTGGTCCTCAGGCTTAGCGCACTGTCCCTTGCAACAAAAATGTTCATAAGTAATGGTATTATTTTCTAAATCTTTGGAACCTTGAGGAGTTTGTTTAAATTCTTCCACAAGATCTCTGAGAGATCTCTTCCAGGAGCTTTCCCAGAGGTTGAACTCCAACTGGGTAAGCAAGCACCGGAGAAGATCTATGATGTCAGCAGGAACAAATTCAAGGGATGTTAACATAGCCTTCATCATACTTCAAAAATTTTCACTATTTCTCCCAAATTCCAATTGACTTTTAGACAACTCCCGCTTTGCCTGATATGAGAAGCCTGGTAAGTTCTAGGCCCAGCACTACCACCCCTGTACTGAGCAGGTGCTACCAAGTGGATGACAGATTCCTCCCTGTTTTATCCCTTCAGCCCCACCCCCGTGGGACCTGGCGGAGGGACCACCCCCTGCCACAGCTCCAGTGCCTTGGGAAGCAGGGGGGGAAACAGTCATCACCCCACCCCCATGGAGAGTGGGAGGGGATACACCCCTTGCCTCTACCCCTCCCACCCTGGTGGTTTGGTAAGTGGGAGGAGTGACATCCCTGCCCCCTGCCCCACCCCTGTGGGAACCAGGCAGGGCCCCACCCCTCAGCCCTCAGCCCCAGCCCCTAAGCCCCCGGTCCCACTCTCTTGGGACCCAGGAAAGCGGGCGTGGGATACAGGCAAGGGGGCGGGGCAACTGTGGGAACAAGGGGTGGGGTGACAGGATGATGTAATGGGGGGTGGGGACTCAAAGGGAGGGGGAGGAGCGTCCAAGGGAAGGAAGGGGTTGTGAGACCAGAAGGGGTTGGAGGAGGGGACAGGTGGGTGAAAGGGGTTGTGATGAGAAGAAGGGCAGGTGGGGGGCTGAAACACGTGGCTGCCGCCTGTTTGGGCTCCGGCCATGCGGTCAGCAGTATCACAACTGCCAGGGCCGGGGTACTGGGAGAGAGGCGGAAGGCCAGGATAGCAATGACAGTGCCCGGTACCCTGGAATTGCTGGGAAGCCTCTCTCAGTTCAGGGGCAGAGGGTTCTTGGGGAGGGGTATCGGAAACCGCAGGAGGGGTGATTTGCTCTGGCTGCCCTTTCAAATCCCTCTTGAGGAATTCTTCCCAAATTATCAGGAACACAGGGAAAAATTGGGACACTGTCCCATCTCCCTGTTCAGCCTTTGCTGTTAACAAGGCTCCAATTTGGTCCCAGGCAGAGTCAGAGTTAACATTTATGTTGCCTGGGACGTGGTGTCCTGGGTTGAGGGCGACACTGGCAGCACCCTGCCACAGGACCAAAGCACACGCTGACACCGATGTGCTGGGCAGTGAAATGGCCTTTATTAACAATTGAGCAGGGTAATTTATAACAGGGGGTAACAGCAGGACAACGATGAAGGGAGAGGGGTTGGGCGTAATATCGCAAGATGCCCAAGATAACGCGATATCTTAACACCAAATTTCCCCCCCCTTTCATGACCTGTTAAAAACATAGAAAATGGTAAGGTTAAACCTGCCTAGTGAGACAGGAGAAACTTGTAACTGTAACAAAACAAACAACTGTAGCAAACTTGTAACGAACTAATGACTGTAGACATTTAACAAATGAAAAGTTAAACAAGAAATCGCAAACGAAAAGCTAACTATCTCTAACTGGTTTTCTAAAAGAGAAAACAACATGAACTTATTCAAAATACAGGGTTTCTTGCTGACTAAAACGCGACAAAGAAGTCAGAGGAAGGTGGAAGCCCTAAAGCTAATGTAATCCACGCCTGGAAACACCAGCTACTTCATGGCCATTGTGGGAGATTGCACGTTGGGCACCCCCTGCGATATTCTGTGGCTCTCTAGGCTTAATGCAATCCAGAGCCGGCTCGCTCAATACTAAAGTCCACATGGAATGGCATGAATGAGACAAAAGACGATGAGCGCTCTTCCCCACGTGGGAGCAAGTATCCTGTTTGCTGGCTTGTGTCAGGATACACCTGGAGATGGAGACCACCCAGGCAGGAAAGAGGCCGAGCCTCACCTGTGGTAGGGTTTTATGCCCCAGGTGATGGGGGCGGGGAAAGAGGACCGCGGCCAATGGGATAACACTGGGGAGGGGCGAGGGGAGGGACCACCCGTGGGGCAGACCACCAGGGATACAGAGACCAGGGGGGTGAGGGAGGAACCCTGTGATGGGGAATATACCATGCACATGACCCAAAACCATTTCTCTCCAACACCCAGTGCAACCAACTAAATAACTATCTAGCGCAATACAACAGAGGGGCTCTTGGTGACACAAGGAGCTGGTGGCAACTGAGTACCCACCAGTGCCCCCAGTGATACCCCATGACACATGACAGTGGTGACATCACTGTCCCCGCAGCAGCCTCGGGATGTCCTTGATGGCTTTTCGGCACCGCTTGGCCACTGCGCGGCTGCCGGGGCCACCCGGGCCACCGGGGCCACCTGGGCCAGCATAGGGACTCAACAGGAGGTTGTGGATATCCCACAGTGTCGGCAGCAGGTGATGCGAGGCCAGGTGAGCGCTGGCATCCCACAGCCGCTCAAACTTAGCCATGTCGCGCAGCAAGGACTGGATACTGGGGGACATCTGCTCTGTCTTCAGGATGTCCTCAATCTCCTTGAACTGGCATTGCATGTCATAGATGAACTCGACAGCTTTGTCACATGCGTCCACCAAACGCTTCAGCGGCCCCACAGCCACCACTGCCCAATGTCCCCTCCAGGTGGCTGCCCTCGCCCGGCTGGTGGCCACCACGGCCTCATCCATGGCCTCGCTGGTAGCTTCCTCTTCCTCACCGGTGGCCGCTGCCACCTGAGCATCGTGCGTGGCCCCTGCTGAGGCTCCCTCGAGCCTGTCCAGGGTCACCGGCAGCCACCCGTATGGGGCCACCAGGCTGTTCCCAGGTCTCTCCCTGAAGGTCTTTAACCACAGGTCCTTGGCCCAGGAGGGGTTCGCTACCCAGCAGATGTTGCACAGCTCACGGGCCTCCTCCTGCAGCCGGTCCCACCTATCCTCCAGCACGGCCACCAACTCCTGCCAGGCCTTGGCTGCAGTGCTCACATGAGCCCAGGAGGTACCACGGGTGGCCACGAGGGCAGCCAGGGCCCGGCCCAGGGAGGGGACACCACGGTTGCCCAGGGAGGTGACATCCCCGTGGTCCAGGGTCTCACGGAGGCTCTGGGTGAATCTCCTCAGGGCGGCATGCAGGAACTTTGGTGTCACGCGCTGCCGCACGTCCCTGTGTGACCCGGTCACAGCAGCCACCACCGTGCCCAGGGTGGCCACCACGGTGACCTGCCGACGCAGCAGCTGGAGAGGGGGCACCTGGGCAGGGGACAGGGGAGGTGTCAGGGACCTGGTGGTATTTGTGGCTTCCTGCCGTGGCCCTGTGGCCTCCCGGGGTCCCCTTTGCTCCTCCCTGGAGGGCTCTGCTGTCCCCTCTGTCCCTTTGTCACGCCCCCGTCCGCTCTGCAAACCCCACCATTCCCCCTGTTTCCCCCCTCCCTCCCCCACTGCCCCCTTTCATCACCCCCTGTTGTACCCCCCTTCCACCCCTCTGTCACCTCCCCCCTTCCTGCCACTCTCGCCTGTCCCCTTTGCGACACCCCGTCCCCTCCCGCCACCTCCCGTGTCCCCCCCCATCCCCCACTGTTCCTTCTCCCCCATTGTCTCCGCTACCGGCCGGGTCCCCTCCCCATCCCGTCCCCGCTGTCCCCTCCCTGTCCCCTCTCCCCTTTCCTGTCGCACCTCTTGGAGCTCCATCGTCACTGGGGACCCGGCCGGGACACCTCGGGGACGCTCGGGTGGCGAACGAGTCCCGGGACAGGCACCGGTCCAGGCACAGAACCGGCCACGCTGACGACGCGAGACGAAATGGCGGAGCCGCCTCACGAGGCGCGCCTAAAGCGGCGGGGCGGGGCCGAGGCTCGGGGGGAGGGGGCGGTGCGGGAATTTGTGGGCGCCGAGGAAGCCCCGGGCCGCCCCCGGCAGCGCGGGATGGGCGACAGCGACCGCGGTCAGCACCGGGAGCGGGGGGGAGGCGACGGTGAGGAGGTGGTGGGGGGATTAGAGAGGATTGGGGAGGGCTGAGGAGATGTGAGGGGATTTGGGGGTTCCTGAGGGAGTTTGGAGGGTGCGGAGGGTGAAACCGAGGGCGTGAGGGGATTTGGGGGATTCTGAGAGGGACTGGGGGGGTCCTGAGGGGATGTGAGGGGTTCTTAGGGGATTTGAGGGATCTTGAGGGGGTGTGTGCGTCCTGAGGGAGAGCCGGGGGTCCTGAGGGGATTTGGGGGGATCTGAGTTGGACTGAGGCGTCCTGAAGTGACGTGAGGTGTTCTGAGGGGATTTGGGGGGATTCTGAGGTGGACTGGGCGGTCCTGAGGGGATGTGAGGGATTCTGAGGGGATTTGGGGGATCTTGAGAGAGAACCGGGGGTTGTGAGTGGATTTAGGGGATTCTGAGAGGGACTGGGGGGGTCCTGAGGGATGTGAGGGGTCATGAGGGGATTTGGGGATCTTGAGTTGGTTTGTGGGGTCCTGAGAGAGAGCCGGGGGTCCAGAGGGGATTTGGGGGGATCTGAGAGGGACTGGGGTGTCATGAGGTAGAACTTGGACTCCTGAGGAGAAATTGGGGGTCTTGAGGGTATCTGGGGGGTCCTGAGGAGGTTTGGGAGGTCCTGAGGGGGTTTGGGGGTTTGGGAGTTGTGAGGAGGTTTAGGGGTCCTGAGGGGATGTGAGGGGTCACGAGGGAGGATTTGGGCAATTCTGAGGGAATTTGGAGTGGTTTTGGTGCGTTCTCAGAAAGTTTGAGGGATCCTGAGGGGGTGCTGGGGATCATGAGGGGATTCCGGGGAAAACTGAGGTGTTTGTGGGTCCTGAGTGGCGCGGGGGGGGGGGGTTGTGGGGGCTCATGAGGGGATTTGGGAATTGCTGAGGGGATGTGGAGGGTTCTGAGGGGGTTTGGGGTGTCGTGAGGGGTTTTGGGGGGTCCTGAGGGAGAACTGAGGGTCCTGAGGGGATGTGAGGGGTCATGAGGCAATTTGGGGAATCCTGCAGGGATTTGGGGGGATTTGGAGGGTTTTGAGGGGAAATGGGGGTCCTGAGTGGGTGTGAGGGGTCATGCGGAGATATAGGGGTACCTGAGCAGGTGTTAGGCGTTCCTGAGGGAGAACTGGGGCTCCTGAGGGAGTGTAGGGGGGTTGTGTGGGGGTTTGGGGGTGCTGAGGGGATATGAGGAGATTTGGGGGGTCGTAAGGGAGAACTGAGGTTCCCGCGGGGGTTTGGGGTGGATTTTGGGGGATTCTTAGGGAGACTTGAGGGCCCTGGAGGGGTTTGTGGAGATTTTGGGGTGTCGCTGTGGAGAAGTGGGGTTGAGAGAGGATTTGAGGGGGGTTTTGGGGGGTCCTGCAGGAATCTAGGGGAATTTTAAGGGATCCTGAGGAGATTTTGGGTAGTCCCGAGCGGGTTTTGGGCATCCCGAGTAAATCTGGGGGGTCCTACAGGGATTTGAGCCTCCCTGACTGGATTTGTGGCAATTTTGTGGGGATTTGGGGTCATTATATTGTCCCTGACCAGAGTTTCGATTTCTCTTTTGGTGGCAATTTTGGAGTATTTTTTGAGTATTTCGTAGTCCTTGACCGGAGTATGAGGGGATTTGGGGTTTTTGGGGGTCACTTCCGGGTAATTTCACCCCCATTCCTTGCCGGCCCATTCCCGCCCAATCCCAGGCCACGCCCCCTCTGCTCTCCATTGGCCGCCGCTCCGGTGGCCCCGCCCCTTTTCCCACGCTGCCATTCATAATGCTTTCTAACTCTCCCGCTTTGCCGCTCCCCATTGGCCGCGCCGTGTGGTCCCGCCCTTGTTGGGCGTGGCTACAAGACCGATCGGCGTTTATTGAAAGGCTCCGCTCAGCGGCGGCCGCGGGGGGTGGAGCCAGCCCGGCCCCACCGGGGGGCTCGGGGTGTTGGAAAAGAAATGAAATTTAGCAAAATATTTAATTATAGTGAGTTGTGTGTGAACTGGTTTGTTAAAAAACAGTTTTGTAGCCGTTGAAAAGTGTGTTGAGTTTTGTGTGTAACCTAGCAGGTAGTCTTAGGGATTTAATAAATAATTAAACTAGTGCAAGAAAGTAAGAATGCTAACCTGTCTAGAGGCAGCATACAATGCTCTTAGAATAAGATAAGCAGAGGATTAATGATCTTGTTTGTGAACCAAGGAATGTATCACAAGGGGTCTGTGACCAGGCAAGGGGAACGGGGAACTGTTCCTTGGAGGCTAGGCAAGGGGAACGGGGAAACTGTTCCTTGGAGACTTTGTTGTGAATCGCATGTATAAGAGGGAAGCACCCATACGTGAATTTGGGGGCTCGGACTTTAGGGACGTGAGTCCCCCAGTTCCCCGGGCCCTTAATAAAGCACCCACAAAACTTATCCGAGTTTTGTGTCATTTATCAATCGGGCAACAGTTTTCTGGCGACCGCGGCAGGACTCCGAGGGCTGCTGGGGCGGTTCGCGTCCCGATCCACTCCAAGCCGGCACCGAGCACTTCTCGGGGAGTCATCAGTCGTGCCCGACCCCCCCGCGCCTGTCGGACAAACTGCATTAAGGTAAGCCCGAAGGTGCTTTATATTGGAAAAAGGTGATAATTGGATTTGGATTTGGTGGTTGGTAAAAAGCCTAGGCTCCGGCCATAAGACGTCTAAGGACGCAGGACCGGAACTCGCCTCCTGTTTGTTTTAGGGAAGGACGGCGAGAAGGTATATTGGTTTAAGGTATATTGGTTTATTGGGATTAATAGTGGAATTAAAGGTTGTAATATGATGTCTTTTAAAACTTTTAAAACCTTAGTGCAAGCCAATGGTAAAATACCTGGAAATACACCATTAGGTTGTATATTGAAACGGTGGAAAAGTGAGGGGTATTATCAAGAATTGGATAAAAGCAAAATGATAGATTATTGTAATCATTGGTGGCCTGAATATGAGATTGGGGAAGCGAGATGGCCGGTGAATGGTACACTGGAATTGGGGATAATGAAATCTTTGATGCAATTTTTAAGGAGAATGAGAAATGGGATGAAATACCATATTTGGATTTGTTTTTCGTTTTATATCGGAAAGAGGAATGGCAAAAGGAATGCGGTATTTTTGTTTTAGAAGTGAATGATGAAAGGGAGTGTGTGGGATGTAAAGAAAGAAAGGAGCGTAATTTGTATCCTTCAGTCGAGGAAGATTTGTCTTATTGTATAGCACCTCCGAGGGTTCCGGTTGCTCCTAATGTGCCCCCTGCTCCCCCTGCAGATATAGCTATAAAAACGGGATCTAGTGAGAGTGATAGTGATGGTGGTGATGGTGAAAAGAAGGTATACAACAACAGGGAAAAAGAAACTGCAAAAAGACAACAAGCTAGTATTCTGGCTGTAATGCAACAGGCAGGGGCAGGAGGAAGACCCATTAGGGGTCGAGGAGGAGCTAATCACGGACAGAGGGGGTTGCCAAGAGGTCGGGGAGGATTTGGGTTTGCACCTAACATGGGGAGGTTGGATCCAAACCAGTGTGCGTTTTGCCAACAATTGGGACACTGGAAAAATGAATGCCCGGTTAGAGGAGGTATGGGCATGGGAAACATGGATTAAGACAGCCCCAGTGGAAATGCCCCTGTGGGAGGATTCACGGGAGGACCAGCAGAAGTCGCTCAAGCACTAGTTTGGGAAACTATCAGAATCAAAGCTGACTAGAAAAGGATTTAAGGGTAGTTTTAGAAATAGATGGAAAAGATCAAGAATTTATGGTAGACACTGGAGCTACTTATTCTGTACTCAATAGACGATTGGGACCTTTGAGTGACACAACGGTACAGGTGGTGGGGGCAACAGGGAAACTAGAGGAACAACCATTTTTACAACCTTTAAATCTTAGGTTTGGGGGAAGGAATTAGATCACCAATTTTTTGTATATGCCAAACTGCCCCACACCCCTTCTTGGCAGAGATCTGTTGTCCCGACTTAATGTGAAAATAATATTTGAAGGGGGAAGGGTGAAATTGGAAATACCTGAGGAACAAATAGCAGGCATTTTTGTGATCAAGGAAGTGGATGCCTCTCCTATTCAGAAGAAATTGAGCAGGCTGTAGTACCCTGGGTATGGGAGTCAGGGGTCCCCGGAAAATCTAAAGCTGCGCAGCCAGTAAAGGTGGAACTAAAGGAAGGGGCCCGACCAGTGAGGATAAGGCAATACCCCTTGAAGCTTGAGGCAAGGAGGGGAGTAGCCCCGTTAAAAACCTAATGGTAAGTACTGTTTGGTACAGGACTTAAGGGCTATTAATGAAATAGTGAAAGACATACATCCAGTTGTTGCTAATCCTTATACTTTGTTAACATCTGTATCAGAGGAGTTTAAATGGTTCTCAGTGACTGACCTTAAAGATGCCTTCTTCTGCATCCCACTGGCAGTAGAGAGTAGGAAATATTTTGCCTTCGAGTGGGAGAGTCCTGATTTTGGGAGAAAGAAGCAGCTCATGTGGACGAGACTCCCACAGGGATTTAAATGCTCCCCTACTATTTTTGGAAACCAACTGGCCAAGGAGCTGGAGGAATGGAAGATAACCCAGGTAACAATATCCCCATCCTTGTATGTAGTCCTGCAGTACGTGGACGACATTTTTCTGGCTACTAAGGAAAGGGAAATGTGCGTGGAATTAACAATTAAATTACTCAACATGCTTGGCCAAGCAGGGTATCGGGTTTCTAAGGAAAAAGCTCAATTGGTCAAAAATAGCGTTATTTACCTCGGTTGTGAGATCACACAAGGGCAGAGACGTTTGGGAGTAAACCGAATAGAGGCAATATGTGCTATTCCTTTGCCTCGTAACCATCAGGAATTGAGATCTTTTCTAGGAATGGTGGGATGGTGTCGACTGTGGATCATGAATTTCGGTCTCCTAGCCAAGCCACTTTATGAGGCCTTGAAGCAGCATCGGTTGGAGTGGACAACACAGCAAAAGAAGGCCTTCCAGGAATTGAAGCAGGCACTAAAAGAGGCCCCAGCCCTAGGACTCCCTGACGTGACCAGGGAATTCCAGTTGTACGTGAATGAGAGGCAAAAACTGGCATTGGGGGTCCTCACCCAGAAGGTGGGATCCTGGAAGAGGCCAGTGGGATACTTCTCTAAACAACTAGATTCGGTAAGTTCCGGGTGGCCCTCGTGTTTACGAGCCGTGGCGGCAACAATAATTCTTATTCAAGAGGCCCGGAAATTGACTTTGGGGGCAAAAATGAAAGTGTTTGTTCCCCATATGGTCATGGCCGTTTTGGAGCAAAAGGGGGGTCACTGGCTATCATCCAGTCGAATGTTGCAATACCAGGCCATCCTGAGAGAACAGGATGATATTGAAATAAGGACTACTAATCATGTTAATCCAGCAGAGTTTTTACGCAGTGACCAGGAGCTGGGGGACTGGTGCATGATTGTGTAGAGGTAATTGAACAATTATATGCCAGCAGACCCGACCTAAAGGATGAACCATTGGAAGAACCTGAATGGGAACTATACACTGATGGATCCAGTTTTGTCGAGAATGGGACTCGCTATGCCGGGTATGCAGTGGTAACATTGGATCGGTAATAGAGGCAAAGGCTTTGTTACTGGAACTTCGGCCTAGAAGGCAGAGGTGATTGGACTCACCAGAGCCCTGTATTTGAGCAAGGACCAAAAGGGTTAATATCTGGACAGATTCTAAATATGCCTTTGGTGTGGTTCATGTACATGGGGCGTTGTGGAAGGAAAGGGGGCTTTTGAATTCACAGGGAACCAACATCAAGCACCGGGAAGAAGTGCTACAGCTACTGGATGCGGTACACAGTCCCAAAGCAGTTGCAGTAATGCATGTTAGAGGACATCAGACTGCGGAAGGAGACGTTTACAGAGGAAATCGATTTGCTGATGTTACAGCTCGGCAAGTGCACGGGAAGTATGGACTCAAATGGCATTGGTACCGGTAAGAACAAATCACGGCTACCCCATACCTGAATCAGGAGCCCAAATATTCAATAGAAGATGGAAAACTAATAAACTTGCTAGGGGCACAGAAGAATCAACTTGGGTGGTACATTACACCAATGGGACAAATAGTGGTACCTACCGGCATAATGAAATTTATTTTGGAATCAGAACATAAATAAATGTCATTGGGGGGCAGAAGTATTGGTAAAATTTTTGAAGAATGAGATAATCTCTAATCAGATGTTAACAATGGCAAAAAGAGTTAATGCAATGTGCCCAGTATGTTTGAAAAATAATCCAGTAGTTAGGAGACAAATACAAATGGGAAAGTTGCAAGTCGGGCCACAACCAGGAGATTACTGGCAAGTTGATTTTTCTGAATTGCCTAGGGCACAGAGATACAGATACTTGTTAGTGTACGTATGTACGTTCTCAGGGTGGCCGGAAGTCTTTTCCATGTAGAACTAATCAGGCTAAGGAGGTGGTAAAAAACTTGTTAAAAGAAATAATACCAAGATTTGGAGTACCTTTAGGATTGTCATCAGATAGGGGTCCACATTTTATAGCCGGGGTAGTGCAGGAATTAGCACGAATGTTAGATATAACCTGGAATTTGCATACCCCCTGGAGACCTCAGTCTAGTGGGCAGGTGAAAGGATGAATCAAACCCTGAAAGGACAAATCAAAAAGATTTGCCAGGAAGCTAAACTGCACTGGCCTCAAGCTTTGCCTTTGGCCCTACTCAGGATTCGAATTAAACCAAGGGAAAAGGTAGGTGTAAGTCCATATGAGATATTATATGGCAAACCATATCATGCAACTGTATTAAAAGGGGAGGTACATGTGAGTGGGGACCAGGCGATTGCAGAGTATGTTATGTCACTTAATAAGATCTTGAATTCTTTAAGAAATACGTTACAGTGGAATAGACCGCTCACGCTGGAGAATTCTGTCCACGACATCCAGCCTGGGGACCAGGTGTACGTCAAGAAGTGGATCACGGATCCGCTACGGGAATCATGGAGCGGACCCCACCAGGTGATGATGACGACCTAGCACGGCGGTGAAGGTCCAGGGGATGGATGCTTGGATCCATTACACCAGGGTAAAGAAGGCACCGTTCCAGTGGGAAACCCAGATAGTGTCTCCAACCCGGATGATCTTCCGCGCAAAGCCGCCTTCTTAATTATATTACTGCTAGTGATCATGAGACTAGTACCTGTTCAAGGGTCTACTCTTGTACAGGTTGAAGAAACAAAGGTTACAGTCATGGAAGGGATGGATGTTCAATTAACTTGTGTTATCTTTGACAGCCAGAAAGTTGAGGCCGGTGAAGTTATTGCAATATGGCAACGGGGGGCTGAAAGAAGCCGAGGCAAGATAGGAGTCGGTTGGGATAAGGATAAACAACAAGGAAACACGGTACTGAATCTTACCAAGGTAACCACAAACGATACGGGAGAATATACATGTTTGGTCAAAATACGGGATAGTTTTGATTACAAAGAGTGAGTATGAGGGTTTTGCCATGGACAGGGGATCGTGCTGAAAACATAAAGGTTAATCCAGTATCAATGGCAGTGGACATGTGGGATGGGCCACCTCTCAGAATAAATTGTTCCTTCCTAGTAAGATCAAGATATCAAAGGAACCTTTGGGTCAAATGGTGGAAGCAAAATAGGGAACTGACCTGGGACAGAATAGAGGACTGGACCAATTGGTGGGGAAAGGAAGGCAAAGGTTGTGGGTGGTCGAGTGTCACTAATCCTAGAATAGGAAATGCATGGTGGAGGCATGACAGAATGATGTTATCCTTACAGAGGCACGGTAGGAGTAGGCGGGAGGTTAATGATACAATAGAACGAAATACTGAGCAGGAAAATTTAGTGGTAGGATTAATCAGAGATTTTGGGATCATGCAGAATGTGACTAAAATAACAGCTTGCCTGCCATTGCCACAGGCTGCAGGTGAACCAATTCCCTGGGGAATAATACCAGTAACCAAAATGCCTGAAACATTCAAGAATGTTTCATGGTCCTGCCAGTCAGTTCCCAAACCAGTAGATGTATGGAGGGATTTGTGTATGACCACTCGGGCTATGACTAGAGAGGAATGTGAAAAGAAATCCAATCATTATGGTTGGATTCAAAATACCAGGAGGTGTTTAATTGCAACCCCAATAGATGAGCCATGCAATACAGTACGAATAAGAACGAAATCCCAACAAAATGAGATGAGTTGTCAGAATGTCACACAGAATTTTGACACCTGGAATAGTTGGAAGACATTATGGGGACCTAGTGTTTTGGAACACTATAATTACCTTGGGAAGTACAATGGTGCATCCAATGGTCAGGAGTAAAGAATCAGTCACATTATAGGGCCCTTATCACGTCTACATCTTCCCGAGAGTTCAGACCGCAGAAAGAGGATTGGAATTGTACTGAGGTTTTTACATGTGATACACCGGAAGACCGAATCGGATTGGTACCGGTGAAAATGGCATTAAAGTGGGGATGCGAGTGTAGGGGGTATGATCACACGGTTAGCAGAGAGTCCATGGATGGGCCTATAGATTGCAGATATACTACTGTGCATAGCCCTGGAAATCTAGTCTGGGTGTTGGGACACGGACAGTGGACCACACATTTACCTCTAGATGGATCAGTAACACAAATCACCCTAGGGGTTCCCACATTGTGTCCATACTGGAAACAGAACAGGTTGATCCAAAGGAAAGGACTCAGAAAGAGGGAAGAATCCCTAGAGGAGCAGTGGCATGAACCTGGCTCAGGAGTGCAATTTGGATGGATATTGGAGTCATTATTCCCTCCGGTAGCGACATATCGAAACAGGGAAATGCTCAACAATTTGTTAGGACAGACAGAAAGGTTGGCAGCAGCTACTAAGAAGGGATTTAAGGATCTAAATTTGCAATTGCAAGCTACATCAAGAATGACCCTACAAAACAGAATGGCATTGGATTTGCTACTGTTAAAGGAACATGGAGTTTGTGGTTACCTGAGTAGGAGAATAGATCATTGCTGTGTACACATTCCAAATGTTACACTTGAAGTTGAGAAAGATATTTCTCAACTGGCAGAAGTGGAAACAAAAACCAAGGAAATTGAAAGGGAAGCACAGCATAATTGGATAGGAGCAGTATTTGATTCTTTGGGGCTTCACCTGTCTGGCTGGATTACGTCTGCTATACAGTATGTACTAATGTTTTTAGTATTTCTAGTGACTATATGGATTGTATATAGATGCCTCTTAAGTGTGATCGAAAAGGAAAAGAGGCGATCTCTCCGGTTGCTGAAGGCGATGACCCGTGGGCGGCAGAATGAAGAACATTCCCCACCTCGTTATGAAGATGTTACTGTCAATACTGTTGATTGAGCATCCTTGCAGCAGGACTGAAGGATGCTCAAAAGGGGGGAAATGTTGGAAAAGAAATGAAATTTAGCAAAATATTTAATTATAGTGAGTTGTGTGTGAACTGGTTTGTTAAAAAGCAGTTTTGTAGCCGTTGAAAAGTGTGTTGAGTTTTGTGTGTAACCTAGCAGGTAGTCTTAGGGATTTAATAAATAATTAAACTAGTGCAAGAAAGTAAGAATGCTAACCTGTCTAGAGGCAGCATGCAATGCTCTTAGAATAAGATAAGCAGAGGATTAATGATCTTGTTTGTGAACCAAGGAATGTATCACAAGGGGTCTGTGACCAGGCAAGGGGAACGGGGAACTGTTCCTTGGAGGCTAGGCAAGGGGAACGGGGAAACTGTTCCTTGGAGACTTTGTTGTGAATCGCATGTATAAGAGGGAAGCACCCATACGTGAATTTGGGGGCTCGGACTTTAGGGACGTGAGTCCCCCAGTTCCCCGGGCCCTTAATAAAGCACCCACAAAACTTATCCGAGTTTTGTGTCATTATCAATCGGGCAACAGGGGGTCCTGGGGGGCCCGGGGGAGCTGAGGGGGGCCCCGGGGGGTGAGCCAGCTCGGCCTCGGCGGGGCCCAACGCGGGCTGGGGGCTCGAGGGGCCGAGGGGAGGAGGCCTGGGGCGTTTCAGGGGGGTTCATTCAGTGGGGGGGGCCCAGGGTGGTCCCGAGGTAGGGGTGCGATCTGGTGAGTGTGGGGGGGTCCATGGATTTGGGCAGTCTGGTGAGTGTGGGAGGGTCCCATGCATTGTGGGGTCCTGGTGAGTGGGGGGCGGTGAGGGGGATGGTCCATGGATGGGGAGAGGTGCGGTTGAGTGGGGAGTCCTGGCGCACCTGGGGAGGGGGTTCATGGACTGGGGGGCTCCCTAGCGCTTTGCGGGTGTCGGTGAAGGGGGGGAGGCAGTGGAATGGGGAGGGGCCCGGTAAATTGGGGGGAGGGGGTCCCTGGTGCATAACGGGAGGGGTCACAGGATTGAGCCCCAAGGGACCCCCCCGGTGCTGGGGGAAGCGGGACCCCCCTGTTGCCCCCCCAGCGCGTGGAGACCGCCCGGGTCCGCTGGCTGCGGCCACCCCAGAGTCCCGGTGCTGTTCCCGGGGGTGTCAAAGGGTAGGAGGCGGAACTCCGTGATGGGTGGAGGGGGCAAATTGTGGGTCCGGGCCTGGGGCTCAGGGAGGGGTCGGTACACGAGGGGTGGGATCCGGTCCCAGTCCCGGTGCTAGCGTGAGGGGGGATCAATGCACGGGGTGGGGGTTCTCGGTGCGTCGAGGAGCGTCCCAGTCCCGGTGGCTGGTGTGCGACGGAGGGGGGCGGTGCACGAGGGGGGGTCACGGTGCTCTGTGATTCGGCGGGGGTCTCGGCTGAGTCGTGGTGCCCGATAGAGGTGGTGACGTTTAAGGTGGATCCTGCTGGTCTCGGTGATTCGGGGGGGAGGGTCTCCGGTCTATCCAGTGCATGCAGGGGTGGTCCCGGGTGCTCGGTGATAAGTTCGGTGATGACCGGGGCGTCTCCAGTGGTCCCGGTGCACAATGAGGGGGTCAATGCTTGAGGGGGGGGGTCCCCGTTGCTTGGTGATTTGGGGTGGTCTCCAGTGGTCCCAGTGCCCAAGGGGGATCAATGCTCAAGGGCGGGTGGGAAAGGGGATGCGGTTTTTGGGGGATCCCAGTGCCCCCCCAGGGGCTCGAGGGGGTTTTGGGAGCACTGAAGGGGGTGCAGGTGCGGTTTTTTGGGGGATCCCAGTTCCCCGGCAGGGCGGAATCAGTGCTCAGCAGCGGGGGCTGCCCAGGGACACTCCCAGATCCCCAAGTCCCAGCCGAGTATGCTGCAAGGCACCGAGGGGGCTCATTCATTGAGGCCTCTGCCCCAAGCTTGTCAAGAATGCCCTCAGAATGTCCCCAAGTCTCTGCAGTGGTGGCACCATGACGCCATCACGGTGACAGGGGCGTTCCTGCAGCAGCCTCGGGATTTCCTCCACGGCATTTTGGCACCGCTCACCCACTGTGCAGCCAGGGCCACCGTGGCCAGAACAGGGACACAAGGAGAAGGGGTGCATGTCCTCAAGTGTCTCCAGCAGGTGATGCGTGGCCTGGTGGCCGCTGGCATCCCACAGCCACTTGGCCTCGGCCACCACGGCCTCCAAGGCTGCACAGAAATCAGGGGATGGCTCCTCTTTCCTCTTCATGGTGGCCTTGATGTCCCCAGCCTGCTGCTGCAACTCCTGGAGGAATGCAGTGGCTTCTTCAAATGTGGGCGCCAAGGCCCTGGGGATATCGGGGGATGGCTCCTCTGTCCCCTCCAGGGCCAACTCGATGTCCCCGAGTTGGCGCTGCAGCTCCCGGGGGTACACTATGGCTCTGTCACACGTGGCCACCAAGTGCTCCAGCAGCCCCAGGGCCACCTCTGCCTGCTGTCCCCTCATGGTGACCTCCTCTGCCCAGGCATTGCGCAGCCTGCTGGCCTCCTCAGCCAGCCGGGACCAGATCTCCATGAAGGTGTCCACCGGCTCCTGCCAGGCCTTGGCTGCAGCTCTCACATCGGCCCAGGTGGTCCTGGGGTGGCCTCAAGGGTGGCCAGGGCCTGGCCCAGGGAGGGGACACGGCAGTGCCTCAGGGTGAGGACATCAAAGTCATCCAGGGAGAACGTGTAGGGGTCCGGGGAGGTGACACCACTATGGGCCAGAAAGATTAAACTCTTGCCTCACAGTGTCCTGGAGGTGATTGATGAAGGTCCTCAGGGACACGTGCAGGAATGACCTTGGGGACACGGTTAGCTGCTGCCTGCCCCTATCTGTTTGATCACGGTGCCACCAGCTCACCCAGGGTGGCCACCATGGCCACCAGAGCCTCCAGCAGCTGAGGAGGGGACAGGGGAGGCGTCAGGGACCTCGTAGCACTTGTGGCCTCCTGCAGTAGTGCCTGTGCCCTCCTGGGGTCCCCTGTGTCCCCTCCCTGGAGGGCTGTGCTGTCCCCTCTGTCCCTTTTCCCGCCCCTCATCCCCTCTGCCACCCCCTGCCACCCTCCCACTGTCCCCTCTCTCTGCCAGTCTCAGTCCCCTCCACCCCTCTGTCACCTCCCCCCTTTCTGCCACACCCTCTTGTCCCCTCTGTCACCCCCATGTTCCCCCACGCCAGGATTGTCACACCCTGATGGGCTCCATGGCCACTGGGGACATTCCAGGGACACTGTGGGGTACTCCGGGTTACAAAGACACCCAGGTGACAGTTGGGGACCCACAGGAGTGTGGCACGGCCGGATGGAGGAAGCAGGAAGAGGTGACGTCACTGTCCCCTCTGCCCCCCCCCCCCACCTGTGGGGCCTGATCAGGGTTCCCTCAATGTCCCCAATGGGACCCCGATGTCCCCTGAGTGTCCCCACATGGCCCTGGTGTTGCCCCAATGTCCCCGACAAGGCTCAAGTGTCCCCCTGATGTCCAGCTGGGGACACCAGGGACTCACCGGGGTCCTGTTGGGGACCCTGGGGACACTCCTATGTCCTTCCCTTGGGGACACCCCTGTGTCCTTCCCTTGGGGACACCGGAGCCACCCTGACATCCCCTGTCCTGTTTTGGGTCAGCACGATGTCCCCGATGTCCACACAGTGTCCCCAACAGGACCCCGGTGTGTCACCTCTGTCCCCAACAGGACATTGGGGGACACTTGAGCCTTGTTGGGTACCCTGAGAGGACATTGGGGTCCTGTTGGGGACAAGTGGGGGGGAACACTGGGGCCCTGCCCTGGTTCCAGAGTGGGGGGAGGGAGGGCGGTGACGTCACCTCTTCCTGTTTCCTCCATCTGGCTGCATCCCGTTCCTGCGTGTCCCCAACCTTTACCCGGGCTTGTTTGTCACCCGAAGTGTCCCCGGAATGTCCCCAAGGCATCCCCGGAGTGTCCCTGGAGTGTCCCCAGCTGCCATGGAGCCCCTCGATGTGCGACAATCCCGGAGTGGTGGATGGGTGGGGGACAGAGGGGACACGAGGGTGACAGAGGGCACGGGGGGAGGGTCTGAAAGGTGGCAGTGGGGGACAGAGGGGACACAGGGGTGGCGGGAGGGACAGGAGGTCGCAAAGGGGACAGGAGGGCATAGTGTCGCTGTTACGGCGTGACGACCTGGTTCGCAGTCTGGCATGGTGACCCAAAGCCCAGGGTCACTCGGTCCACATGCTCCTGACACCAATGTGGTGGACAGCAAATGGTGTTTATTAGGGGATCTCAGGGGTTTATAATGGCTTGGGCAGTCAGCGTCATTTCCTTCTGCTTACGTCCGGCTGGGTGCGGCCAGGCATGGAGCAAGGGTCTGACTGCAGGGTGGGGGGTGTCCTATCTAACCGTACAGCCCAAATTCTTCCGCACGCTTGTCCCTGACTCTCCACATTTCCCCCCCCGCCTCATGATTAGTAAAAATCTTACAAAGCTATAAAATGTAGAGGTTACAGAATTTCATGGGTTAGTAGAATTCGTATAAAATTGCCAGCGTGTTAGTACCTGGCACGCGTTAAAGTAATTGTTGGCTCTCGAGAAACAAAATGTTAGCCGTTTCTAAACGTCTTTTAATGAATAGCACCAGTTTGTTTAATATGCAAGGCCCGAAGATGAGGGTGAGTAAGATTATAGTGACTGGGCCTATTAGGGTAGAAATCAGGGTGGTGAGCCGTGGGGACCGGTTGAACCACGACTCGAACCGGCCCCGTTGAGCTTCTCTATCCACTTTTCTTAGGTTTAGCCGATATCTCAGTTCAGCCATGGAGTCTGTTTTGCAGAGAAAAGAAGAAACCTCAAAACTTTATAAAAGTTGTAAAGCTTGGTACGTTTATTTACGGGGCCGGACGCACGCGGAGAAAATTCTCCTCAAAAGGCATGAGTGCCCCTGAAGATCTCAGGTCTTCTTTTATCCCCCTTCCAAATGCATATGCATACAGTTTCACAATAGGTTCATACATATTCATTCTGCTTGACATTTATCGCCAGATCTTCTTTATCAAAGGAATTCTTAGGTCGGGGGGGCAAATTGACCTTGTGGTCTTTTCTGTTTTTCTTTCTCTGTGTCCTTGCTGTCTCGGCATGCGAGTTTTTCCTTCAGCTTTGGCCTCACAGACTTTTCACCTCTCCTAGACACTTCACCTAATTCAGAATGGATCTCTACTCTGTCTCATTCCCCCCTTTCCTAGGAAATAAGTAAATTCTTTTACTTAATGAAAACCCTCATGACAATAAGTGTCTTTTAATGCTCCACCATGTACGTTTGATAAAGCGGTTAATACAGCTATTCATTGTAGTATTCTCCAGTCCCAAATTAACAATATAGTAGATAATCCTAAGCTTATCCCAAGTAATATTAGTAAAACTACAATGAGTTGGCACAACTTATTAAAGATTCCATTTGCAGTTATTGACCACCCAAAGATCACATCCCACCAGTGATGATCCATATTTTGTTTTATTCTTTGTAGAACTCTGGTTATCTCCTTTGTATCATGTTGGACAGTAATTAAGGTTTTCTTTCCACTTTCTTGGATTTCCTTTAAGATCTCCAATAGGCCTTGGTGCTTAATTAATTGTTTTACTAATGTAGGGTTCATCCCAATAGGAGTAGGTGGTAGTCTGTGATACATCGTGTAGTTAGCTTTAATCAGCTGGTGGGATGTCACTGGGGCCAAGTACGAAAAATCACACCCAATAATCTTAACAAAATTACAAATACAGAAATTAAAATGATTTCTACTAGACAGAATAAAACCATTGCTATCAATTTTTACAGCAGCACAGGCAGCTCTCAGACATATACACCCTTTTCCAGTATATACGAGCACAGTTTTCTGGTCAGTGACTGGATGAATTTCAAAGTGACAAATACTCTGTTCAGTGTCCAAACACACATCCTGAGCATTAATAGTATTGCTTTCACAAATGAATCCCATCTGTTCTCTAGTAATGCAGGATTCTAAGTTTACTGTCGGCTACTTTTCATTCATCTTTCATGCCCACACTCTATGTTCTGAAGGATAGAGTATTGTTTTTTCATGGTTTAATCCTAGGGCAACGATGGGATGGATAACAAACAGTGGCATTATGTATGGTAAGCACAAAGGCAGTGGCCACATTAGAAACAGGATCATAGGTGAAATTCACCATAGTCCACCAGGATTGAAACTTCCTTTCAAAATCAATTGCATTATCCCACACAATTTTCCGAATTTCAGCTGGAAAATTACCTTCACCCCCTTCCCGTATGATCAGAGCTGCTGTTGCTTGCATCTATAACTGTGCTTGTATACAACTGAAAGCTAAAGACACATTATCTTGAACTGTACTAAGTGCTTCTACTATTAACTTGTGGTCTTGGTCCCCGGCCTTTTCATACTTCCTTACTTTGGCAGTACTTTGAAATCTGCCACTGGCTAGTTCCTAATGCCAATAGAGATTACTATAAAGGCTGCTTCAATTTTGTTAGGCTACCTGCTGCAGTGGCCAGTCTATTCATCAGTATTTCTGAATCAATTCCATTTAAAACTCCTAATCCTGTCCCTAATATGCCAGTTAGATGTTTGTTATGGGAACAGGAACTGCTTTCTGTCCATCACCATCCCTGCCAGAGGGATGTGCTGGGCTCACACTGCAAATTCAGACACACTTCACAAGTGTATCTGACAGAAGTTTAGGTCATACTTGAAGCAGATATTTGTTCTGAAATGTAGAGACCTCAGGGAATCTAACCTCTCCTTCCGCCTCCAAAGCACCTGATTTCCCAGATGTGTGGCAAGCAGGAATGTCTCTCCTGGTCTACGAAATTCACCCACCTTGCCCCTAGCTAAGATCAAGCTGTGGACTGTGTTCAGGGCAGGTCCAAGCCTCAAATAATGAAGGGGAAATCTGAGAGAAGAGCCTAAATTTATTGCAGTGCCTCAGAAGAAACTGGGATCAGGTTT
Organism: Melospiza melodia melodia; assembly: GCF_035770615.1. Taxonomy (NCBI): domain Eukaryota; kingdom Metazoa; phylum Chordata; class Aves; order Passeriformes; family Passerellidae; genus Melospiza; species Melospiza melodia. The sequence goes on along the minus strand of NW_026948497.1, from coordinate 368,680 downwards.
CTGCTACTTGAAACACTCAGCACAAAAGTGATGCTCAAAATCCTACAGCCTGCTACTGAGCTCTGAGGGGGGAGTCTCTCTCTACCTCTTTTAAGCAGAATCCAACTGCCTCAGACTGGGACAATCACTGATCCAAATCTCAGTAGGAAAAGGGATAGCTATAAATAAAGAAAATCACCTTCCTTGCTTGGGTCAATTCACCACCTGCAGTTCAGCACCCTTTACCAGCCATTGCCTGGGTGTTCAGCCAACCATCTTAGAAAATGACTTAAGGAAACTGATTTCTTGGTGTTCCTGGTTTTAGGCACCAGGAGAGCTGGCTCCTTCCTTTCTTGTTCTGCTCCTGAGATATGCCTGTTTTTGTAACCATGTTGTCCAGCCCTCAAAGGAAGTTTTTAGGAAGGATGGGCAGGCTGGTTGGATTTTTGAGATGTTAATCTGATAGCAACTCAAGCTCAAAGGCTGGTCACTTCTACAGGCTGTATCAAGGTGAAATTATACCAACAGTCTGATTCACTTAGGCTATCACAGACTTCCTGGTGTTCATATACATTAGGGGAGGTTCAGACGCTAATTACATCTGGTCTCTCATAAGCCATCCTATTGATGACCCAGCACTTTACTTTGATTTCTTCTCCTCTGATTCCTTGAAGTGTTCACAGTTCCTGTTCCTGCTATTCTTGCTCCTCACATACCTGATTCTCATGGAATACTACAGTAGATATGTTTAGATCTTTTATCTCAGAAGGTTTTCCCATGGATCCAGTATACTGATTAAATGCCAGGGACCAAGGCCATTCAGCATTGATTTGGATAGAGGTACTCTCTAGTTCTAAAACTTCAGTTATAATTACATACAAAACAATTCTGTACATTAAAGTATGAGGTACTCCCGACCGCAATATACTCATTTTGCCCGAGTAAGTTTTAGTCTCAGTTCATTGTCTCCTGGTGTCACTCCTGAAGGGGCTTCTGGGCCTTCTTCACCCGAGAGTGATGGATCCAGGCATTCTGCTCCTTGATTTTGATTGCAGTGAAGGTGGTGAGAAGTACTTGCAGTGGTCTCTCCCACTGTGGTTCTGAAGTCTTCTCTGTAAGAGACTTAACATATACATCATCCCCAGGCTATCTAACTGGCTATCTAACTCCCTGCTCTGAGTTCCAGCCACATGTTTCTCAATTACTCTGAACTGTTTGCTTAATGCCACCACGTAGGTGGACATTCTGGACATTCCCTTTGTATTCTATATGGTCTTCTATAAGGCATTCCAAAAGGATTCAGCATTCCTTTAGCTCAAGGTTTAGTTTGAATTTGCAATAGTGCTAGTGGAAGAGCTTGGGCTAGGGTAGATTAACTTCTTGCCCCAGTCTTATGATTTGCTGCTTAATCAAATGATTCGTTCTCTCCACCTGGCCACTTGATTGGGGGTGGTATGGGGTGTGAAGTTCCTAATCTATGCCCAGATGGCTACTAATCTGTTGCACTATTTTGGAAATGAAATGTGATTCTTTATCTGAGGATATTGTGGCTGGAACTCTGAAGCGTGGTATTATTTCTTGTAAAAATAATCTGGTCACCTCTTGAGCTTTGACAGTTCTGGTGGGGAATGTTTCTGGCCACCCTGAAAATGTATCTATCAATACCAGTAAATACTGATACCCCCCTTTCCTTGGGAGTTCTGAAAAGTTAATTTGCCACTGCTGTACAGGCTCGTGGCCTCTCCCAGTCTGACCGAGTTTCGTCCGGAGGGTATTTTGGGGTTAGTCTGGAGGCAAGGATCACATTGTCGGCTTACCTGAGTGATAGTGGCATATAAATTCCTGACAACGATACTACGATTGTTTCAATCAGATGTGTGTTCTAGAAAGCCTGTGGAAATTACTGCTTCAAAGTCAACACTTCATTTCAGGGCACTCTGTATCACTGGCAGCCTTGGTCATTTTGAGAGAGGAGCCACACTCTATAAAAGGCTTTTAAGTAGTTAGGCCCTAGTGTGTTTTCTGGTGCCCTTCCTTCCTTTTGTAACCACAAAAATGGGATTACTAGCTCTCTTTCAATGGTAGCCCACCCGTTGCAGTTGTACGTCTCTTTTGATTAGTATTATTGTATTATGGCTTACCTTCGAGGAAAATCTGTACCTCACCTTTTGATGCTTTCTTTGCCTCTCCATCTGCCAGCTCATTTCTTTCCTCCAATTTTAAGCTCACTCTCTGGTGTGCCTTAATATGCTTTTCCAGGTAGCTGAACTGCTTCCAACATCTGGATTGTCTCTTCTTTCCCTGTGAGGTCAGCAGTCCCCTCTCCTTCCAGATGGCTCCATGTGCATGTATGACTCCAAATGCATACCTGGAGTCTGTGTAGATGGTTATTCTCCTCCCTTTTGCCCTTTCCAGGGCACGGGTCAGGGCAATTATCTCAGCCTTCTGTGCCGAGGTACCTGTTGGTAAGGGTCCAGACTCGATTACCTCTCTGTAGGTGGTCACTGCATACCCAGCATGTCGCTTCCAATTGGCAATGTAGCTGCCCCCGTCAGTGAACCAGGTCTCCGCATCGTCTAAAGGAGTGTCCTTTAGGTCTGGGCGGCTGGAGTAGGTAGCTTCAATGGTCTCTAGGCAGTCATGGTGTACTGCTTCTCCTTGATTTCCGCTGAGAAAGGAAGCTGGGTTGACAATATTAGTCACCACTATCTCTACATCATCTTGCTCTACCATGATGGCCTGGTATTTCAGAAACCTCTGTGGTGAAAGCCAGTGGCCACCCTTTACTTCCAGTACTGCGGACACTGTGTGGGACACTAGCAGAGTCATTTTTGTCCCAGGGTAAACTAGCGTGCCTCTTGAATATTCATCACGACTGCTGCTACAGCTCTGAGGCAACCTGGCCATCCTTTGGCTGTTGCATCTAGTTGCTTGGAGAAGTAACCAACTACCCTCTGGTACGGACCCAAGTCTTGAGCCAATATTCCCAGGGCAATTCCTTGCGTGGAAAAATAGAAAGAATGGTTTACTTACATCTGGAAGTTTCAAAGCTGGAGCCGACATGAGGGCACTCTCTAGCTGGCGAAAGTCCCGTGTGGCTCCTTTTGTCCACTAGAGGTCTCAGTTTCCATTGGCAATAAGAGCATAGAGGGGTCTGGCAAACAGTCCATAATTATAAACCCACAGCTGGCACTACCCTGCCATGCCTAAGAAGGTTTGGAGTTCTTTCATTGTCTGTGGTTTTGGGGTTTGGCATATGGCTTCCCTGCCTTAAAGTCTGCTGCTCAGCACTCACTTCTTACCCCAGGTAGATTACCTTCTGTTTCACTACCTGTGCCTTTTTCTTTGAGACTCTGCATCCTTGGAGTCCTAGGAAATTCGAAAGGCTTACCGTCCAGGCTTCTCTTGCTTCCCTCGTCCGAGTGGCTACTAGAAGATCGTCCACGTACTGCAACATCCTCCTTTCCTCTTGTGAAGCTTCCTGGGAGTCTGGGTCTTTGCAAGCTGTTCTCCAATTGAAGTGGGGAATTTTGAAGCCTTCAGGCACATGGGCTATGTGAGCTTGAGTTTGAATGCAAAAATTTTCTGGCTGGCTTCGTGGATAGGGAGGCAAAAGAAGGCATCTCTTAGGCCTAAAACAGTGAACCAGGTTAGCTCAGGTGTGAAACAAGTTAGTAAAGTATATGGATTTGCTACCACAGGGTATAAATTCTGTGTCATCTTATTAACAGCCCTTAATCCAGTACTATCAGTTATTGAGCTGATTCCTTCCTTATCTTCCTTTTGAGGGTACTACTCAGTTCTCACTAGTTGTGTTCTTTCCTTCAGCTTGATTACCATGGGGGGCATCTTTCATTCTCCCTGGTACAGCAGAGGCCCATACCCTTGAAAACACTTATTTACTTATTCTAATATCTCCTTACTAATGTCTTTCTTAATTTCAGTGTCTGTTAATGTTAAGTCTAACCTCTTTATATCATTTGCCTCCAGAGTAACCTTTCTCATTTGGGAATGTTTAGCAAATTGAGCGAATTATACAAAAGCTTTCAGGTACACATAGTACACATGTTACTTTAAAGGTTTGCAAAAGTATGCCTTCTCAGACTGGCCAGTTGTTCAGTTGTTCCCCACACTACAACATAAACATTCTCCACAGGTACTAAAGCTTTATTTAAAACTGAATATATGGCCCTTGTATCGACTAAAATTCTTCCCTTTTGGGGAAGTCATCTTTATCCTCCCTCCCTTACCTTGGGACCTTAACAAATCATATGTATTCATTTTGCGAACGGTGATTGCTTTGCATTTCAGCATGATAATCTTTGTTTGACTTCATACATTGCTATCTTATGCTGTATGCTGAACAAAACATTTGATTTACTTTCTCTCTGCCTTGTTCTCCTTTTCAAGGGCCAAGACCAGAGGGCGGTCTGATCTCACAATCTCTTTGCCATTCTGGGTGATTTCTTAAAACAAAAAGACATTTCAGCATACAAAAACCCCATCCCATTTATCTTCCTATTTTAAAACAGTACTAACTGCAATGAAGTATTATAAATCTTCTTATTTTCTGAGCTGCTCCTACTGGCAGCCTTCTCCCAGTGAGCCCCTCCCAAAAGAGGCTGATTTAGGAACCTCTTTGCTCTGGTCAGTTCTCATTACCTCTTTCTCCCTACCCTATCTCGCTTCCACTAAAACCTCTTTTCATGGATCTTCACACTAGTTTCTCAGTTTTCCGCCTACACACACACAGCTCCAGGTGGCAGGTATCAGATGTGATTCCCACACACAAGCTCTAAGACCTTAGGTTCTGAATCCGCTTGATCAGAAACCTCTAATTTGCACTCAGGGCATGTGCCCTGACGCTTATTAGAACTAACGTTTCTCACAAACACCGCACTGCAATAATACCTGCACATCCAGCTTTTGCCCACAGGTCATTCCCGTGTTTCCTGGGGAGACAGGGCAGCCAGAGCTGTCCCTGTGCCCGGGGGACAGCCACTGTCACCTCATGCAGCATGCCAGCCTCTTGATGCACCAAAGGCTCCCCGAAATCGCCCACAAAGGCAGGCTCTTCTGTTTGTTACAGAGAATTTTAAATCCCTACAGTAGACTATTCTCAGTCCAGACTTGCTATGGTATCAGATGAAGTCCCATTAACTAATTAATCTCTTCTATCTAAACTCTGTTTTACAAAATTAAGCACTGTGTCTACTTACACTTGTTTTACTGCCTTGCAAAAAAGGCTGTGCTTGTCACAGCCGAAACTCTGATATGCCCACAGACACAGACACACATGTGCACCCCCCGCCCTTTATCTCAAATTCACTAGAGCCAAGGCTTGAATTGCTGTGAGGGGGAGAATTCTTGGAATTCCTTTAACTCGCTTTATTGTAGTTAAGCATAAATCACCATACTATAGTTCTCCTGAGTAAAATGCTACTCTTGTTGCAAGAAAATCTTAAAATCTCCACAAGCACCACTATACAATCTGAGAATCAAATTACCACAATACAGCGGAAGAAAATCACCATACAAAATCACTGGGAAAGGGCATATGTCTCAAAGTGCTCGCTTTTCTCAACACAACACAGCATACCATAATTCAGCATTTACTCGCATCAGTTTTTCCTGGATACAATCAAAATAACAGCATACAGTCTAGAGATCAAGTCCAAACATCCAAGGCAAAGGAACTCTCTGAGCTCATACTCACGGTTAAAATGTACCAAATCTACACAAATCACTACATTTTAACACAATAAATATCATCACTGACGTTCCTCCACTTGCTTCTCCGCGGGGCACTTCTCTCCCTACCCCCACAGCCTGCTGCAGCCGGTGCCTCAGCCTCACTTGGCTGCTTCAAACACGGGTAGTACTCACCCTCCCGCACTGTAGGGCACTGTAGATTTACTCTCTTTTATACACCATACACTTACACACTTGCACGATTACAAACACAGTGCACTGACCACACAATACATTAACCATACAGGGCCACAGTGTCCAGACATCACACACATACAAACAAAATACACACGGCCTCAGCAGTTCTTCTAAATCAGAACAATGAACCCCCAACACACACATACACGGGTTCACCCAGCTCACCCCCAGAGCCACTAGCAGTTCCGCTCTATCAGAACGATGAACCCCGTCTCTGATACAACTGCTCCATCAGCTACACCCAGACATCTCTGGGTGGTTTACTCCCTTGCTCTCCTTTCCCTCCCCCAGGGGCCCCTTAGTACATACCCTATCTTCCTCCGCAGGCCAGCAGGTCGTTGTCTGTCTCTGCAGGTGGCAAGCGAGACGAGCGGAGCCCCACCAGGAAAAAATCCTAGGGTGCGCCTTGGAGGTCTGTCTATTCCCCCCTGCCCCTGCGGGGACAGAGAACTCCTGGCTTGGCTCGCCAAAATGTTTTGCAGGGAGAAGAAGAACCTCACAACTTTATAAAAGTTGTAAAGCTCGGTACGTTTATTTACGGCGCCGGACGCATGCGGAGAAAATTTTTCTCAAAAGGCATGCGTGCCCCTGAAGATCTCAGGTCCCCCTTCCAAATGCATATGCATACAGTTTCACAATAGGTTCATACATATTCATTCTGCTTGACATTTATCACCAGATCTTCTTTATCAAAGGAATTCCTAGGTCGGGGGAAAATTGACCTTGTGGTCTTTTCTGTTTTTCTTTCTCTGTGTCCTTGCTGTCTCGGCATGCGAGTTTTTCCTTCAGCTTTGGCCTCACAGACTTTTCACCTCTCCTAGACACTTCACCTAATTCAGAATGGATCTCTACTCTGTCTCAAGTCTCTGACGACTCTGGTGTGGTGTGCATAAAAGCAGTATTCCTCTTTCAAGGCGGCACACAGGCCCCCTTGCTGCATGTACAAGAGGTCCAGTCCTCGCCTGTTTTGGAGGACAACCTCTGAGAGTGAGGAAAGGGATTTTTCTAGGGAAGAGATGGATTTCTCGATCCTCTGCAAGTCCTCGTCGACTGTCATCTGCAGTTGTGCCAGTCCTTGATGTTGTGTTGCAAGGGCCGAGATGCCTGTGGCAGCGCCGGTAGCTCCCAAACTGAGGAGCATTGCGATGGTGATGCCTGTTATCACTTCTCGTTTGTGGAGCTGGTCGGGTTCCTCGAACAAGCAGTACACCTCTTCTTCCTGGCGATACAGGACTCTGGGGACAATCAGAACTTGGACACAAAAGTCAGTAGAATGATCAAATTTGTCAAGGAGTACACATGGGTTTACCCCAGATCGTTGACAGACCCACATTCCCGATGCAGGTGGGATCACCCACGGGAACTTCCCTCTCTTAAGTCTGACGAATTCCCGGCAGACGTTGCCCATCTGCTTTGCCAAGGTTGCATTGCCAAAGCATTTGCCCTGGCCCGTAACTTGTCTTAGGGTAATGCCTTTACGGGGGGTGTCCCATCTGCATTGGCGTGGATTGTCTGACCTGAAATCTGGGATTCCCTGTCAGCTGTAACAGTTTCTTTGATGGCCCCCTCACCTGAGAGATGGCGTAGAACCCACCTGAATGGCTGGTGAGGGTAATATTTTGTGTCTGCCTGTCCTCTGTCTGCTAACCCTAGAAACAAGATCACACAGAGATACCGTTACTGCTTTGATTTTGATGGTGCGAGCTTCTCTGGTGATGTCGGGTTGCTTGGTGGTCTCTCTTTCTTTCCTGGTAGTGGGGCGTATGGGTTGCGGGGGCGTCCAGTGATCCAGTCCTGTGAACAAAGTCTCACAATTCTCATGAGTTTCTCTTTGAAGGTCTGGTTTAATAGATTTGAGTATTGGAAAAGAAATGAAATTCAGCAAAATATTTAATTATAGTGAGTTGTGTGTGAACTGGTTTGTTAAAAAGTAGTTTTGTAGCCGTTGAAAGTGTGTGTTGGGTTTTGTGTGTTACTTAGCAGGTAGTCTTAGAGATTTAATAAATAATTAAACTAGTGCAAGAAAGTAAGAATGCTAACCTGTCTGGAGGCAGCATACAATGCTCTTAGAATAAGATAAGCAGAGGATTAATGATCTTGTTTGTGAACCAAAGAATGTATCACAAGGGGTCTGTGACCAGGCAAGGGGAATGGGGAAACTGTTTCTTGGAGACTTTGTTGTGAATCTCATGTATAAGAGGGAAGCACCCATACGTGAATTTGGGGGCTCGGACTTTGGGACGTGAGTCCCCCAGTTCCCCAGGCCCTTAATAAAGCACCCACAAAACTTATCCGAGTTTTGTGTCATTTATCAATCGGGCAACAGTTTTCTGGCGACCGCGGCAGGACTCCGAGGGCTGCTGGGGCGGTTCGCGTCCCGATCCACTCCAAGCCGGCACCGAGCACTTCTCGGGGAGTCATCAGTCGTGCCTGACCCCCCGCGCCTGTCGGACAAACTGCATTAAGGTAAGCCCGAAGGTGCTTTATATTGGAAAAAAAAGAGGTGATAATTGGATTTGGATTTGGTGGTTGGTAAAAAAGCCTAGGCTCCGGCCATAAGACGTCTAAGGACGCAGGACCGGAACTCGCCTCCTGTTTATTTTAGGGAAGGACGGCGAGAAGGTATATTGGTTTAAGGTATATTGGTTTATTGGGATTAAGGGTGGAATTAAAGGTTGTAATATGATGTCTTTTAAAACTTTTAAAACCTTAGTGCAAGCCAATGGTAAAATACCTGGAAATACACCATTAGGTTGTATATTGAAACGGTGGAAAAGTGAAGGGTATTATCAAGAATTGGATAAAAGTAAAATGATAGATTATTGTAATCATTGGTGGCCTGAATATGAGATTGGGGAAGCGAGATGGCCGGTGAATGGTACACTGGAATTGGAGATAATGGAATCTTTGATGCAATTTTTAAGGAGGAATGAGAAATGGGATGAAATACCATATTTGGATTTGTTTTTCGTTTTATATCGGAAAGAGGAATGGCAAAAGGCATGTGGTATTTTGGTTTTAGAAGTGAATGATGAAAGGGAGTGTGTGGGATGTAAAGAAAGAAAGGAGCGTAATTTGTATCCTTCAATCGAGGAAGATTTGTCTTATTGTATAGCACCTCCAAGGGTTCCGGTTGCTCCTAATGTGCCCCCTGCTCCCCCTGCGGATATAGCTATAAAAACGGGATCTAGTGAGAGTGATAGTGATGGTGGTGATGGTGAAAAGAATGAGAGTGTTAAAAGAACTCCGTTAGCAGGGCGGACTCGCAAGGGAAGGAAGGGGCAGAAGGGGCCACAGTTAATTGTGCCGTTGAGGGAAGCTGTGGGATCACAGGGAGAAAGGATACTTATAAAGGTGCCTTTCTCCCCCGGGGATTTGGTAATATGGAAGCAATCAGCGGGGAGTTATTGGGAGGATCCTGAAAGGGTGGCAAGGGTGGTTAAAATGGTAATAAAGACTCAGAATCCGGACTGGAATGATTTACAGGTATTATTAGATACTATAATGGATTCCACGGAAAAGGAAATGGTTATTAGAGCCACTAGAGAAAAGGCTCGTGAGGAAATTCGGTTGAGACAACTAAATGAGACAGTTGATGAATTGGTACCAAGCGAGGAACCTAAGTGGGACCCAAACTCTACGGGAGGAAAAAGGGCTGTAAAATGATATCAAGAATTGTTGGTGGAAGGAATTAGGACAAGAATACCTAAGACTATGAACTGGTCTAAGTTGTATTCGGTCAAGCAGGACAAGAATGAGTCTCCGTCTGCCTTTTTAGAACGATTAAAAGACATGGCTCGGAAGTTTACTAATTTAGATGTAGAAGATCAATCAGGAAAACTTCAATTGGCATTGTTGTTTATGGGGCAATCACAAGAGGATATTAGGAAAAAGTTACAAAAGCTGGAAAGAGAGGATACTAGAAGTTTGGATAAAATGCTAGAGGTAGCGTGGAAGGTATACAACAACAGAGAAAAAGAAACTGCAAAAAGACAACAAGCTAGTATTCTGGCTGTAATGCAACAGGCAGGGGCAGGAGGAAGACCCATTAGGGGTCGAGGTCGGGGAGGAGCTAATCACGGACAGAGGGGGTTGCCAAGAGGTCGGGGAAGATTTGAGTTTGCACCTAACATGGGGAGGTTGGATCCAAACCAGTGTGCGTTTTGCCGACAATTGGGACACTGGAAAAATGAATGCCCGGTTAGAGGAGGTATGGGCATGGGAAACATGGGATTAAGGACAGCCCCAATGGGAAATGCCCCTGTGAGAGGATTCACGGGAGGACCAGCAGAAGTCGCTCAAGCACTAGTTTTGGGAAACTATGAGAATCAAAGCTGACTAGAAAAGGATTTAAGGGTAGTTTTAGAAATAGATGGAAAGGATCAAGAATTTATGGTAGACACTAGAGCTACTTATTCTGTACTCAGTAGACGATTGGGACCTTTGAGTGACACAACGGTACAGGTGGTGAGGGCAACAGGGAAGCTAGAGGAACAATCATTTTTACAACCTTTAAATCTTAGGTTTGGGGGGAAGGAATTAGATCACCAATTTTTGTATATGCCAAACTGCCCCACACCCCTTCTTGGCAGAGACCTGTTGTCCCGACTTAATGTGAAAATAATATTTGAAGGGGGAAGGGTGAAATTGGAAATACCTGAGGAACAAATAGCAGGCATTTTTGTAATCAAAGAAGTGGATGCCTCTCCTATTCCAGAAGAAATTGAGCAGGCTGTAGTACCCTGGGTATGGGAGTCAGGGGTCCCCGGAAAATCTAAAGCTGCGCAGCCAGTAAAGGTGGAACTAAAGGAAAGGGCCCGACCAGTGAGAATAAAGCAATACCCTTTGAAGCTTGAGGCAAGGAGGGGAGTAGCCCCGTTAATTAAACAATTTTTGGCTCAAGGAATATTACACGAATGTGAATCGGAGTATAATACTCCAATTTTTCCAGTAAAGAAACCTAATGGTAAGTACTGTTTGGTACAGGACTTAAGGGCTATTAATGAAATAGTGAAAGACATACATCCAGTTGTTGCTAATCCTTATACTTTGTTAACATCTGTATCAGAGGAGTTTAAATGGTTCTCAGTGACTGACCTTAAAGATGCCTTCTTCTGCATCCCACTGGCAGTAGAGAGTAGGAAATATTTTGCCTTTGAGTGGGAGAGTCCTGATTTTGGGAGAAAGAAGCAGCTTATGTGGACGAGACTCCCACAGGGATTTAAATGCTCCCCTACTATTTTTAGAAACCAACTGGCCAAGGAGCTGGAAGAATGGAAGATAACCCAGGTAACAATATCCCCATCCTTGTATGTAGTCCTGCAGTACGTGGACGACATTTTTCTGGCTACTAAGGAAAGAGAAATGTGCGTGGAATTAACAATTAAATTACTCAACATGCTTGGCCAAGCAGGGTATCGAGTTTCTAAGGAAAAAGCTCAATTGGTCAAAAATAGCGTTATTTACCTCGGTTGTGAAATCACACAAGGGCAGAGACGTTTAGGAGTAAACCGAATAGAGGCAATATGTGCTATTCCTTTGCCTCGTAACCATCAGGAATTGAGATCTTTTCTAAGAATGGTGGGATGGTGTCGACTGTGGATCATGAATTTCGGTCTCCTAGCCAAGCCACTATATGAGGCCTTGAAGCAGCATCGGTTAGAGTGGACGACACAGCAAAAGAAGGCCTTCCAGGAATTGAAGCAGGCACTAAAGGAGGCCCCAGCCCTAGGACTCCCTGACGTGACCAAGGAATTCCAGTTGTACGTGAATGAGAGGCAAAAACTGGCATTGGGGGTCCTCACCCAGAAGGTGAGATCCGAGAAGAGGCCAGTGAGATACTTCTCTAAACAACTAGATTCAGTAAGTTCCGGGTGGCCCTCATGTTTACGAGCCGTGGCGGCAACAATAATTCTTATTCAAGAGGCCCGGAAATTGACTTTGGGGGCAAAAATGAAAGTGTTTGTTCCCCATATGGTCATGGCCGTTTTGGAGCAAAAGGGGGGTCACTGGCTATCATCCAGTCGAATGTTGCAATACCAGGCCATCCTGAGAGAACAGGATGATATTGAAATAAGGACTACTAATCATGTTAATCCAGCAGAGTTTTTACGCAGTGACCAGGAAGCTGGGGGACTGGTGCATGATTGTGTAGAGGTAATTGAACAAGTATATGCCAGCAGACCCGACCTAAAGGATGAACCATTAGAAGAACCTGAATGGGAACTATACACTGATGGATCCAGTTTTGTTGAGAATGGGACTCGCTATGCCGGGTATGCAGTGGTAACATTGGATCGGGTAATAGAGGCAAAGGCTTTGTTACCTGGAACTTCGGCCCAGAAGGCAGAGGTGATTGGACTCACCAGAGCCCTGTATTTGAGCAAAGACAAAAGGGTTAATATCTAGACAGATTCTAAATATGCCTTTGGTGTGGTTCATGTACATGGAGCGTTATGGAAGGAAAGGGGGCTTTTGAATTCACAGGGAACCAATATCAAGCACCGGGAAGAAGTGCTACAGCTACTAGATGCAGTACACAGTCCCAAAGCAGTTGCAGTAATGCATGTTAGAGGACATCAGACTGCGGAAAGAGACGTTTACAGAGGAAATCGATTTGCTGATGTTACAGCTCGGCAAGTGGCACGGGAAGTATGGACTCAAATGGCATTGGTACCGGTAAGAACAAATCCGGCTACCCCATACCTGAATCAAGAGCCCAAATATTCAATAGAAGATGGAAAACTAATAAACTTGCTAGGGGCACAGAAGAATCAACTTGGGTGGTACGTTACACCAATGGGACAAATAGTGGTACCTACCGGCATAATGAAATTTATTTTGGAATCAGAACATAATAAATATCATTGGGGGGCAGAAGTATTGGTAAAATTTTTGAAGAATGAGATAATCTCTAACCAGATGTTAACAATGGCAAAAAGAGTTAATGCAATGTGCCCAGTATGTTTGAAAAATAATCCAGTAGTTAAGAGACAAATACAAATGGGAAAGTTGCAAGTCGGGCCACAACCAGGAGATTACTGGCAAGTTGATTTTTCTGAATTGCCTAGGGCACAGAGATACAGATACTTGTTAGTGTACGTATGTACGTTCTCAGGGTGGCCGGAAGCTTTTCCATGTAGAACTAATCAAGCTAAGGAAGTGGTAAAAACCTTGTTAAAAGAAATAATACCAAGATTTAGAGTACCTTTAAGATTGTCATCAGATAGGGGTCCACATTTTATAGCCGGGGTAGTGCAAGAATTAGCACGAATGTTAGATATAACCTAGAATTTGCATACCCCCTGGAGACCTCAGTCTAGTGGGCAGGTAGAAAGGATGAATCAAACCCTGAAAGGACAAATCAGAAAGATTTGCCAGGAAGCTAAACTGCACTGGCCTCAAGCTTTGCCTTTGGCCCTACTCAGGATTCGAATTAAACCAAGGGAAAAGGTAGGTGTAAGTCCATATGAGATATTATATAGCAAACCATATCATGCAACTGTATTAAAAGGAGAAGTACATGTGAGTGGGGACCAGGCGATTGCAGAGTATGTTATGTCACTTAATAAGATCTTGAATTCTTTAAGAAATACGTTACAGTATAATAGACCGCTCACGCTGGAGAATTCTGTCCACGACATCCAGCCTGGAGACCAGGTGTACGTCAAGAAGTAGATCACGGATCCGCTACGGGAATCATGGAGCGGACCCCACCAGGTGATGATGACGACCTACACAGCAGTGAAGGTCCAGGGGATGGATGCTTAGATCCATTACACCAGGGTAAAGAAGGCACCGTTCCAGTGAGAAACCCAGATAGTGTCTCCAACCCGGATGATCTTCCGCGCAAAGCCGCCTTCTTAATTATATTACTGCTAGTGATCATGAGACTATTACCCGCTCAAGAGTCTACTCTTGTACAAGTTGAAGAAACAAAAGTTACAGTCATGGAAGGGATGGATGTTCAATTAACTTGTGTTATCTTTGACAGCCAGAAAGTTGAAGCCAGTAAAGTTATTGCAATATGGCAACGGGGGGCTGAAAGAAGCCGAGGCAAGATAAGAGTCGGTGGAGATCAGGATAAACAACAAGGAAACACGGTACTGAATCTTACCAAAGTAACCACAAACGATACGGGAGAATATACATGTTTGGTCAAAATACGGGATAGTTTTGATTACAAAAGAGTGAGTATGAAGGTTTTGCCATGGACAGGGGATCGTGCTGAAAACATAAAGGTTAATCCAGTATCAATGGCAGTGGACATGTGAAATGGGCCACCTCTCAGAATAAATTGTTCCTTCCTAGTAAGATCAAGATATCAAAGGAACCTTTGGGTCAAATGGTAGAAGCAAAATAGGGAACTGACCTGGGACAGAATAGAGGACGGGACCAATTGGTGGGGAAAGGAAGGCAAAGGTTGTGGGTGGGCGAGTGTCACTAATCCTAGAATAGGAAATGCATGGTGGAGGCATGACAGAATGATGTTATCCTTACAGAGACACGGTAAGAGTAGACGAGAGGTTAATGATACAATAGAACGAAATACTGAGCAAGAAAATTTAGTAGTAAGATTAATCAGAGATTTTGAGATCATGCAGAATGTGACTAAAATAACAGCTTGCCTGCCATTGCCACAGGCTGCAAGTGAACCAATTCCCTGGGGAATAATACCAGTAACCAAAATGCCTGAAACATTCAAGAATGTTTCATGGTCCGGCCAGTCAGTTCCCAAACCAGTAGATGTATAGAGAGATTTGTGTATGACCATTCGGGCTATGACTAGAAAAGAATGTGAAAAGAAATCCAATCATTATGGTTGGATTCAAAATACCAGGAGGTGTTTAATTGCAACCCCAATAGATGAGCCATGCAATACAGTACGAATAAGAACGAAATCCCAACAAAATGAGATGAGTTGTCAGAATGTCACACAGAATTTTGACACCTGGAATAGTTGGAAGACATTATGGGGACCTAGTGTTTTGGAACACTATAATTACCTTAGAGAGGTACAATGGTGCATCCAATGGTCAGGAGTAAAGAATCAGTCACATTATAGGGCCCTTATCACGTCTACATCTTCCCGAGAGTTCAGACCGCAGAAAGAGGATTGGAATTGTACTGAGGTTTTTACATGTGATACACCGGAAGACCGAATCGGATTGGTACCGGTGAAAATGGCATTAAAGTGGGGATGCGAGTGTAGGGGGTATGATCACACGGTTAGCAGAGAGTCCATAGATGGGCCTATAGATTGCAGATATACTACTGTGCATAGCCCTGGAAATCTAGTCTGGGTGTTGGGACACGGACAGTGGACCACACATTTACCTCTAGATGGATCAGTAACACAAATCACCCTAGGGGTTCCCACATTGTGTCCATACTGGAAACAGAATAGATTGATCCTAAAGAAAGGACTCAGAAAGAGAGAAGAATCCCTAGAAGAGCAGTGGCATGAACCTAGCTCAGGAGTGCAATTTAGATAGATATTAGAGTCATTATTCCCTCCGGTAGCGACATATCGAAACAGGGAAATGCTCAACAATTTGTTAGGACAGACAGAAAGGTTGGCAGCAGCTACTAAGAAGGGATTTAAAGATCTAAATTTGCAATTGCAAGCTACATCAAGAATGACCCTACAAAACAGAATGGCATTGGATTTGCTACTGTTAAAAGAACATGGAGTTTGTGGTTACCTGAATAGGAGAATAGATCATTGCTGTGTACACATTCCAAATGTTACACTTGAAGTTGAGAAAGATATTTCTCAACTGGCAGAAGTGGAAACAAAAACCAAAGAAATTGAAAAGGAAGCACAGCATAATTAGATAGGAGCAGTATTTAATTCTTTGGGGCTTCACCTGTCTGGCTAGATTATGTCTGCTATACAGTATGTACTAATGTTTTTAGTATTTTTAGTGACTATATGGATTGTATATAGATGACTCTTAGGTGTGATCGAAAAAGAAAAGAGGCGATCTCTCCGGTTGCTGAAGGCGATGACCCGTGGGCGGCAGAATGAGGAACACTCCCCACCTCGTTATGAAGATGTTACTGTCAATACTGTTGATTGAGCATCCTTGCAGCAGGACTGAAGGATGCTCAAAAGGGAAGAAATGTTGGAAAATAAATGAAATTTAGCAAAATATTTAATTATAGTGAGTTGTGTGTGAACTGGTTTGTTAAAAAGTAGTTTTGTAGCCGTTGAAAGTGTGTGTTGGGTTTTGTGTGTTACTTAGCAGGTAGTCTTAGAGATTTAATAAATAATTAAACTAGTGCAAGAAAGTAAGAATGCTAACCTGTCTGGAGGCAGCATACAATGCTCTTAGAATAAGATAAGCAGAAGATTAATGATCTTGTTTGTGAACCAAAGAATGTATCACAAGGGGTCTGTGACCAGGCAAGAGGAACGGGGAAACTGTTTCTTGGAGACTTTGTTGTGAATCTCATGTATAAGAGAGAAGCACCCATACGTGAATTTGGGGGCTCGGACTTTGGGACGTGAGTCCCCCAGTTCCCCGGGCCCTTAATAAAGCACCCACAAAACTTATCCGAGTTTTGTGTCATTTATCAATCGGGCAATATGAGCGGACACCATTTAACGTCCTCATCCTTTTTAACGGCCGCATACCCGCACCCTGTGAGCACTAGTCTCGAACCCTGTTCCCACTCCCCTAGTTTGATTTTGATCACAACCCATGGGCCTTCCTCTAGTGCTCGAGTGGCCCAGTGTCTCTGGGCTGGACTGTTTGTTTCATCCCCCCTAGGGAATTGATTTAACGCTAGCAGCGCAGTTGCCAGTATGCGCGCCTGGTCACTCGGGGGAATGGCATTGGTGAAGCCTTCTGCCTTTGCTAATACTTCCAGCTTAGTTTTCAGAGTCTGGTTTGCTCTTTCGATGATGGCTTGTCCAGTGCTGTTGTATGGGATGCCATGTACCAAGGCGATGTTCCATTTCGAGGCGAATGCTTGGACCACCTTTGAAATGAAGTTTGAGTCGTTATCTGTTTTGATTTGTTTTGGCACTCCAAGCCATGCCATGGCTGTTAGCCAATGTTGGATGGTCACTTTGGAATCGGTCTTGAGATGCTGTGTGGCCACGATCATGCCGCTGTACATATCTATGGTATCTGCAAGCCACGCTCGGGGTCTCAACAGCTGGCATTGTGTAAAGTCTGTCTGCCATATTTCTGAGGCTTTGAGGCCTCTGGGGTTGACGCCACTCAACCACAGTGGCGACTTCTGGCAGTGGGGGCACGTAGCGACCACGTGCTTTGCGTCCGCGGTAGAAATCCCGCACTTTTTCCCAAGCGCTTTAGCTCCGATGTGAAGGGATTCATGCAACTGACAAGCTTCTTTCAGTGTCCATATGCCCTTTGCGGCAGCATCAGCCTTGTCATTGCCTATTTGGTAGAATCCTTTGATCGGGTCATGGCTGTTGACGTGGATGACTGATATGGTGCCTTTCCGTGAATAGAGTGCTTCCTCCAGCATTGTTGCCACTGTAGACACTGACACACCTGGTCCGGACATTGCTAGGCAGAGCTTGGCCACAAATATGGAGTCAGTCACAATGTTAAGGTGTTCTTCTGGGAACAGTCCGCACGCTAGCACTACGGCTGCTGCTTCAAGCTGTTGGATTGAAAGCGTGGGGTCGGTTGCCTTGACACATTGCCACTGTTCTCCTGACTGCCATACTGCCGCTGCGGTGGAGGTCTGTGATGATGCGTCAGTGAAGATGGTTGGTCCTGCCCACGGTCGGTCGATTACTTTTGGTGGGAGGTCGATATCGATGACCGTGAGCAGCCGAGTCCAAGGGGGTTTTTCTGAGTAGCGAATCTCTCCTCCAAAGCCTGCAAGGGCCATGGCTAGATATTCAGATGCTGTTGTTGATTGCGCAGAGAGCTGTTTGCGGAAAGGCAAGTATATCTTGGAAGCTTCGATGCCCAGATGTCTTAGGGCGAGTTCCCTGCCTTTCATAATGAGGCTGCTGAGGCACTCGACTCCCAGGTAAAAGGCATGCTACAGTTTCCCCAAGACCACACATAGTATCGGTTGGGCTTTGTCGGGGGGTCCTTGGGCTAAGGCTTCCACTCCCCCCTTTTCTGTAAAGTGGACATACAGATCGACTGGAGCACTTGAATCCCATCTGGTGAGCATGCTCTCTGATATCTGACGTTCGATGAAGTTGAGCGAGCTTATCGCTCCCGGTGTCAGGGTTTTCTGCTCCCATAAGTTCTTCCCTTTCAAGAGGTCATTCAGAGGGTCCATGACCTCGGGAGAAACCAGGACGATGTTGAAGAGCCACTGTAAGGACCCTACCAGCTGCTGCACATCGTGGAGCGTCTTGATGTCCCGGCGGATTTTCATTTGGGGAGGAGTTATGTAGGAGCTTGTGATTCCCACTCCTAGGAAGGTCACGCATGGTCCCTTTTTTATTTTCACACTCGCTCCTTTGAAGCCATTTGTCTTTAAGGTCTCGGAGATGGTTGATACCAGCTGGTCTACTTGTCTTGTTGATCGCGCAGCGATCAGGATGTCATCCATGTACTACACGATGGTCACAGTCAGATTGCTCTGCCGGACTGGTGCTAGCGTTCGGTCCACTGTGATCTGGCAGATGGTGGGGGAGTTGACCATCCCTTATGGAAGCATCCTCCATTGGAAATGTAGGTTGGGCTGCTGGCTATTTGGGAAGACAATGGAAAAGGCGAACTGCTCTTTGTCATCTTTGTGCAGGGGAATAGAAAAGAAGCAGTCTTTGATGTCGAGCACTGCACAGGGTTGTCCTCTCGGTATCATCGAGTTCATGGGCAACGAAGTTTGCACGGGGCCCATAGGCTGGATTCTTTTGTTCACTTCCTGCAAGTTGTGCAGAAGGTGAAAGCCTTCACCAGACTGCTTAGGTATTACGAAAATCGGGGTATTCCATGGGCTGGTGGAGGGTTCTATATGATTCTTGTGTAATTCACGGCTAACTAGCTGAAGGAGAGCAGTCGTTCGAGGCATTGACAAGGGCCACTGCTTGATCCACACCGGATCGACTGATTTCCAAGTCAGCTTGATGAGCAATGGCAGGTATGCGACAGTGGCCCTTAGAATAAATTTGTCACCCTAACGTCCAGCAGGGCTAGGGCATCCCTCCCCAACAAGGGTGGGCAATCCGACATAACGTGCGTAGTGAGGGTGATAGTTCTTCCTGATCCTCTCTCGGTGCAGAGGGTTATTGCTACTGGTTGGGTGCTTTTGCGGGCTCGAGACAGCCCTCCGACTCCGCCCACCATGGGGGCTTCTTCTAGCTTCCATGGTCGAGGCCAATGTATGTCTGGGATGATGGTGACATCTGATCCTGTGTCCACCCAAAAGGGAAGGCAGATGGCCAAGTCGTCGGAGCTGTTGTGGAGACGACACACTGCCCACACGATCAGTGGGTGCTTGCCCATCTTCGCGGCAAAGGCCACCCACAGGTCTTGTTCCCATGTTTTCATGGCCAAAGCCACCCAGGGGCCTCGCCCCCAGGGGGCTGTTCTTGGTATTCCTGAGGTGCAGATGGGTTTGATTGAGTCATTGGCTGGGCGACGAAGTTGGTCATTCCCTCAGGGGGTGGTGGTGGGCATGAGAGCCCTGTGCCCCATTGGGGGTTGCTGTAGCTGGGCCGCTGCATGTTCTAGGTGGGAGGAGGCTGGGTACGGCCCGGCTGCCCCCTCCCTCTCCCGTTTCCCTGAGGTCTGGATCTGCATTCCTTAGCTAAATGCCCCTTCCTTCCACATGCCCAGCATGGTCCCCTAAGTCTCCCTTGGCGTGGTGGAGCAGCTGCTGGTGGGCGTCCTGGTTGTGGGCAGTTTACGGCCAAGTGGCCTGCCTGGCCACACTTAAGGCATGCCATCACACTGGTTATTGCAGTGTGAACTGCTGCTTGGATGGGAGCTAGGTGTTCTTCCTTTGCAACATGTCTGATCATGACAGCAACATTGGACCCAGGTGGCAGTGATCTTAAGATGTCCTTTGTGGCTGAGTTGCATTGCTGGCGTAGGCACTCTGCCAGCACAGGACCCTTCGCTTCTGAGGGTAATGCAGAGGAATCTAATGCTGCCTGAAGGCAGTCCACAAACTGAGTGAAGCTCTCACTCTCACTCTGCTTTATAGTGGACCATGGTGAGGATTTGGCTATTACTTTGGAAGCAACACGGATGGCTTCTCGGGCAGCACGGGTTGTTGTCATAACCTCATGGGCCCGCAAGCCCTCAGCCTGCGCCTGGGGGGTGATCATAGTGAGGTCTGTGCCCATTAGCCTCTGTATGCTGGAGCCGTGCAGTGGATGGTCAGCTCCTGTTACCAAAGCTAGCTGCTTTATACAGTTGTCCTCCCATTCCTGTTTAAAAACGATCATCCCTGCCCCATCGAAAATCATCCTGCAAGTCTGCTTAATATCAAAAGGTAGCATGTCATCCCCTCCAAAAACACTGTCAATGAGTGTGGAAACCATGGCAGAATTAATCGCCCTGTCTGCAATCGCTTTAATAATTGCCTGTACGTCTTTTGGGTTTACCGGGCAATAGGTCCTTTGGTTTCCGCCTGCTCCCCCCCCCCAGGACCGGAAACACCAGTGTCGCCGACGGAGTCCATTCTGCACACGTTATTTTTATTTTCTGCCAGTCTGTAAGCGGGTTTCGGTCTTTCTCTGATAACCCCTTCACCCACGCAGGAGCGCTGTGGCTAGTGACCTTATATGCCGCTGCTCTCTTTCTGTTAAAACTAGAATCCGAGTCGGAACCCTCCAATCCCCTCTCGATCTCGGAGCTCGAGTCAGAGTCCAAGCCGGAAGTCAACTGGCCAGACATTTCTGGGCTGCTCTGCCATTTTCTCGGGCTCCAACCCTGCCCCTCCTTGTGGGGATCGGGCCGTTCCCTCCCCCTGGGGTCCCCCTGCCTCCTGCTGGGGGAGGTCCTTGCCCTATAAGGACCTAATGTGAACTGAGCGCTCTGATTGGTCTTACGCTCCTCTGCGGGGGCCGCCCCTTCTCACCCGCACATGTGTTGTTAAACAGGCTGACTGCATTTCCACCCTCCACGTCTTCCTTTCCGCCTTGAACACGCGGTTCAGCGCCATTTTCAAACGCATAGGGTGGGGGGGCCTTTTTATCGATCTTTACGGGGTCCAACAATCCGGCCACTTCTCGCGCCTCCTCCACGACCCCCTTCCAAAACGTCAGTGCGTATTCATTCCCCTCTGATGGTGAGTCGGTCTGCTCGGGGGAATCCAGCGTTCACGGTTCTGCACCGCTGATCTGAGCAAAATCCTTTGCAGTCTGCGTTGCCGGGCCCATCCCCAGCTGCGGCGTGGCTAATAAACAAGTTTGCATGGCTTTCCAGGTTTCTTCCTCTTGCCGAGCTTTTTGCAGAGCCTGGATAACTCTGCCCCATGATTTTAGGGCTTTCCCTGAGCCTGAGGACATGGTTTCCTTGGCCAGAGCCTTTGGACATTTATCCCAAGCCTCCGGATGGGCTTTCTATGGCCCAAAGCTTAATCAATCTCGGTAATGCAAGACAGAGATCTTTAAGCTTACACTTGATACCCCATTGCGCATGCATCTGACTTACGACCTTCGCTATGGCTTCCATGGTTGTCACGGTTTGACACTGGCACAAGGCCAAATGCCACCATGAAAATACACTTTCTCTGGTGTCTGCTGTGAGATTTTGACCAGGAACAAACAAAGCAGGCTCTCACTCAAAAAAAAAAAAGAAAGTTTATTAACTAAACTACAAAAACAATTACTAAACTACACTGAAAAGGAAAAGAAAACACAAGGAAAATGAAAACCTCACAAAAACACTCTCCTCCTCCTCCCCACTAAATTCCCAATACAATACATCTTCCAAAATCACCAATTCTAGGTCCAGCACCACCCTTTAGAATGCTCAACTTTCAGTTCCTCAAGAGGAGAGGGAGTCCTTCCATGTGTCGTGGTGGCCTTTTCCGTCCTTGTTCCAGTGCTCTCACCACCGAACAAGAACCAGGGCTGCTTCCAGGGTTGTCTTTTTAAGGATGCTTTGTCCAGTTCCAGAAAAGCAGTCTTCCACTTTTGGGACATCTGTCCCCCCCCCCCCATATTTTGTATACCCCCTGGGGCCGACGGGTACCCACACTGAATCTTCTTTGGCTCTGGGACATTTCTCCCCCTGGACTCAGTCTCTTTATCACACGGAAACATGGCTCTGTCCATGGCTACACAATAGTGTCCAGCATAAAATGCCACTCCATCTTCTCCATTTTTCCAACATCTCTCACTCTCTCTCTCTCTGGTCCAGAGCTTTATCACTCGTCTAGGAAGGGTTAATGTTCTGTGAAGTTTTCATTGTCCAAAAAGGGTTAAAAACTCCTCCAAGCGGCTGGAGTCCTGGCTGCACACCCCCCCATCTCCTCAGCCGGGCTGCCTGCTGCCAGCACATGTTTACTAAATTTCAAGGTAATGGCCACAAACACAGGCTGCACTGTCTCTCTGTCTGTCCCCAAGGGGGGTGGGGGCAACAGGCTGGCCATTGCTTCCCGGCATTTCTTTACTTCTTCCTTCCACCCCTGGGGGCGGAGGGGCAAGGCCTACCTCTCCCGGGCCGGGCCGCATGGCTTTTCCCCTCCCCCCCGCCCAGCCAGCAACTGGGCCGGGGGAGAAACCCAACTCCTTCCCACTGGAAATCCAAAGAGAAACTGCCAGGGGGAGAGTCCTGCTTTTACCCTGTGTTCTCAGAGGTGGATCCAATGCCCAGTGGTTGGGCCAGATGGCAATATTCAAATCTGAGCTCTCATTGGCCCTATCTACAGTATCCCAGAAATCCTGCTTCCGGGTCAAACCATGACAGTGGTCCACACTGGTCCGGGGGCGTCCCCCCTGCTGCACTAGGCCAGGTGTGCAGCCGCCGGTCTTCTGTCCAGGTGAAATCCCGTTACCCGAGCGCCTTCCCCGGGTGTTGGCACCAAATGTCGCCCTTACCGCGTGGCGACCTGTTTCGGAGTCGGGCACGGTGACCCAAAGCCCAGGGTCACTCAGTCCACATGCTCCTGACACCAATGTGGTGGACAGCAAATGGCATTTATTAGGGGGTCTCAGGGGTTTATAATGGCTTGGGCAGTCAGCGTCATTTCCTTCTGCTCACGTCTGGCTGGGTGCGGCCGGGCATGGAGCAAGGGTCTGACTGCAGGGTGAGGGGTGTCCTATCTAACCGTACAGTCCAAATTCTTCCACACGCTTGTCCCTGACTCTCCACACATAAGAGGAAGGGGGAGGTGACAGAGAGGTGAAGGGGGGAGACAACAGTAAGTGGCAGGGGGGAGCAGAGGTGTCGGGGCAGTGACAAAGGGACAGAGAGGACAGCAGAGCCCTCCGGGGAGGGGACAAAGGGGATCCCAGGAGGGCACAGGGGCCACCGCAGGAGGCCGTAAGTGCCATCACGTGGTGGCGCCGCAATGTCACCTCCAATGATGACCCTCTCATCTCCAATGATGATGACCCTATCACTTCGCTGAGCCGAGGCCTGGCTGCCTACCAGAGCACCCCAGGGACCCACAGGCACTGTGTGACAATGGCAGCCATGAAGTGGCACAGATCGGTGTATGCGCTCGTGGACAGGTAGGCCAAGCTGGCCAAGAAAGCCACCAAGCTCCACAGCACCTTCAGGGGTTTGGCTACCAAGGCGGCCAACAGGGTGGCCACCGCCCAGGCCAGGGAGCTGCAGGACAAGGCTGCCCTTGATGGGACAGCCCAGGAAAACATGGTGGAGCTGAGTCAGGCCCTAGGCAGGGAGGAGGGGGCCGAGGTGGTGGCCAGGTGTGAAGGCCAGGTGAGGAGAGAGGCCATAGTGGCTGCCAGCGAGGCAACAAGGGCCACCATGGTGAGACAGCGGGTGGAGGCGTCCCTGGGGCTGCTGGAGCGCTTGATGGCCGCATGTGACGAAGCCACGACATTCCCCCGGGAGCTTCAGTGGCGGCTCAGGGACACAGAGGCTGCCCTGGAGGGGACAAATGAGACATCCCCTGATGTCCCTGATGTCTTGGTGGCCCAGGTTGCCGTGGCAGAGCAGCTGTGGGCGGCCAACGCCTGCCTGGCCAAGGATCACCTGCTGAAGGCACTTGATGACATCTTCAAGTTCTATATCAGTGGTGATCCCACCAGCCCCAGTGTCTGTGGGGCGGCTGAGCAGTGCCAAAGAGCCACCAAGGACATCCCAAGGCACCTTCGACCCCCGGAGCGCTGCCAGAGCCTCCCCAAGGTGTCCCCAGTGAGTGTAGAGCTCCAAAAGGTGCGACAGGGGGGTGGGGAGGGGGCATTGGGGGATTGAGAGGACCCAGGGGCTGGCGGGGAGTGCAGCGGGAACAAGACGCTGAGAAAGGGGCAAAAAGGGACCTGTCGGGGACAGGGGCCACCCCAGGAGGCCACTAGTGCCACCAGGTCCCTGACATCTCCCCTGTCCCCTCCTCAGGTGTCCCCTCCACAGCTGCAGGTGCTGGTGGCCGTGGTGACCGCCCTGGACGAGGTGGTGGCCAGCGTGATGGGGCCACACTGGGGAAAGTTCCCAGACTCCCTGTATGAGGATCTGAAGAACTTCACCCACAACCTCTGTGCGATACTGAACAAAGGTGATGTCACCTCCCTGGGCCACTGTGGTGTCCCCTCCCTGGGCCAGGCCCTGGCCACCCTCTGGGCCACCCCCAAGACCACCCGGGCCAATATGAGAGCCGCAGCCAGTGCCTGGCAGGAGTTGGTGGCCAAGCTCATGGACAACTGGGACTGGCTGGCCGGGGAGTCCACCAAGCTCTGTGAGCAGGTGGTCACAGCCCAGCAGCTGATGGTGGCAATGGACAAGGAGGAGGTAACCTTGGAAATGGCCACTCACGGTGCCCAGGTGGTGGCAGCCTCCATTGAGGCCATGGGAGAGGCTGTGGTGGCCACCAGGAGGGGACATTGTGCAGAGGTGGCCCTGGAGCCGCTGCAGCACTTGGTGGCCGTATGTCACAGCGCCACCTTGTTCAACTGGAACATGGAGTGGCAGCTCAGGGACATCGAGGCCATACTGAAGGGGAAAAACGAGGCGTCCCCTGATGTCCTTAAGGCCTTGATGGCCAAAGTGGCCAAGTTTGAGCAGCTGTGGGAGGCCAGCACCCGCCTTGCCAAGGATCACCTGCTGGAGGCACTTGGGGTCATTGACAAAATCCTCTTGAGTCCCTGTGGTGACCATGGTGGCCCCAGTAGTGCTGGCAGCTGTACGGTGGCTGAGCAGTGCCAAAAAGCCATCGAGGATATCCCAAGGCTGCTGCAAGAAAGTTTCACATAGGGGCAGCGACATCATCAGGGACATCGCTGCTGTCACCTCTGCCCTATCCGTGATGTATTTGAGACAGATTTGGGGAATTTTCTGTGAATTTTCAATGATACTGTCTCAAATCCTGATGGGAACTCCTGTAGTGATGCCACTGGGGATCTCAACAGCACACGGGGACAGCCTGGGGACACTCAGGGACACTCTGGGGACACACAGGAACAGTCTAGGAACACTCAGGGACACTCAGAGACACTCAGGGAGGGGGACATGGCTGAATGAGTCTCCTCAAGAGCTTCCAGCTTTCCACTGTGCCTGCAGCTCAGCCGGGTCTTAAATGACAATTTAATAATTGCCTTTTGCACAATATTATTGATAACCAGCAATTTGATATGGTGTGTGACAGTGATATTGATTATTGGTGATTCCTTGTAGCTGCTGGTTGGTGCAATATAATCTATCAGTTCATGTGTGCAGCATACCACTATAAATAAATTAATTAATTAATATCCTCTATATAAATCAGACTGGACTGATCAAACTCTGTGTCAGACACATCACTGACCCCATTGAGAGATGAGTGGTCAATAAATCCATCCCAACATTCCTTGAGGGGAGCACAGCCAAGGAGCTGCTTCAAGGCACTGTCACTGAGATATTTCCCTTTGAAAACCCTGGGTGGGATGGAAATACACCTGAGCAGATGGCAAAATTAAAATTATATCAAAGCCTCGTGGAATGTGGGTTAAAACATGGGGTCTCTAAAGCTATAAATTGGTCAAAACTTTACCAAGTGAGGCAAAATGATGATGAATCACACACTGATTTTTTAAACAGGTGAGAAAAACTGCCATCAAATATACTGATCTAGATCATGAGTCAGCTGAGGGTAAAGCACATCTGGTTTTGTTTTGTGTGGGTGAGGCTTGAAATGATATAACAAGAAAAGATAAAGGGAGTTCAAGACATGTATAAACTGCTGGAGGTTGCCTGGAAGGTGTTTTGAGACAGGGGCCCAACTGAAAGAGTTAATCCCAACGTAACAAGAAGGCATCTCGGGAAAAGTGACCCAAGAAATCTTCCCCTATGGAGAAGGCTCAGAGAGAATCCTGTAAAAAATGGGGACATTGGAAAAAGGACTGTCCAGTGCTGAAAGAAAAATCATCAGTCCCTGTTGTAGCAGCGGTGCCCAGCAGGGAATAATGAGCATTGATTTCATGATTGCAGCAGGCTGATCAATCGCTTTGTTATGCCATCCTTTACTACTAAGCAAAACCCATGGCCCTTGGCAGACAGTCACAACACAAACCTGGATCTTATTGGTCAATCAAGCCAAAAAACCATCGCCAGTGCCCAATTGTTCTGGTTTGAAAGTAAAACCAGTGAGAGACTCCAAGTCAGAAATATCGTTTATTAGGAAAAGGAAAAAACTTGAAAATACATGAAATACAAAACGAAAAGATACATATATGTATAATGTACATAATAATGTATATAAAAGATATATAGATGTATAGATATATCGATATACATATAGATAAAATACAGAATGAAACCTTACACACAGATCTTACTTTTAATTAGGTCTCCTTGTGGTGCACAAGGGGTTTCCCTGTCCTTCTGCATTACCCACCAAGTGTAACCAGGTCCTTGAGTAAAAACCTTGTTGCCACATGTTGGGCGCCAAAAAATGTTCTGCTTTGAAAGCAAAAGCGGAGACTTAGAGTCAGAAATACAATTTATTAGGAAAAGGGGAAAAAACCCCAAAAGACATGCAATAGTACAAAATAAAACCACTGACAGAGTCAGAATACAACCTGACACCCTGCTAGCTAGGGGTGGTGGTAGCAGTCCAGATGAAATGGTCTTGTCAAAGTGGTGATCCCATAGAAAAGATCGGGTAGCGTTTGTACTCTGGAAAGCAGTTGGTAAGGGCTGCCTGTCTGTCCCAAAGCCCAGATGATATCCAGGTGGGGATGCTGAGCTCCTCCCCCCTGGGTGAAGCATCTCCCAATGGGCTGATATTGTTCTGAGTCATGATTGGTCCTTGATTGCCCATCCAACAGAAATGGCTCCTGGAGGGAGTTATCTCTGAGTCATGGGGCAAGGCATTGATGGGCCCATTCACAGGAGATAAGGAAAAAACAATGCCTCTGCTCATCTGAACAGCTCTTAAGGATGGGAGCAGAATAAATCTTTATGTTTTAACCTAGGACCTAATTCACCCCTTATCCTATTGCCATCTATACCAAAACCAATTCTCTGTTACAGGTAGACATATCTATAATGCAAAATGGAACTTTATACACAGTTCTCACTTAAATATAGGTCTCCTTGTGGTACACAAGGGGTTTTCCCATCCTTCTGCATTACCCAAAGCGTGGAACCAGGTTCTTGAGAAAAAACCTTGCTGCCTCACTCTCGGTGCCAAAATTATGTTCTGGTTAGAAAGCAAAACGAGTGAGAGACACCAAGCCAGAAATAAAATTTATTAGGAAAAGGGAAAAAACCCAAAAATACATGCAATAGTACAAAATAAAACCGCTGACAGAGTCAGAATACAACCTGACACCTTGCTAGTTAGCGTGGTTGTAGCAGTCCAGATGAAATGGTCTTGTTGAAGTGGTGATCCCATAGAAAATATCTGGCAGCTCTTGTCCTCTGGAAAGCAGTGGGTAAGGGCTGCCTGTTCTGTTCCAAAGCCCAGATGATATCCAGGTGGGGATGCTGAGCTCCTCCCCCCTGGGTGAAGCATCTCCCAATGGGCTGATATCGTTCTGAGTCATGATTGGTCCTTGATTGCCCATCCAACAGAAATGGCTCCTGGAGGGAGTTATCTCTGAGTCATGGGGCAAGGCATTGATGGGCCCATTCAGAGGAGATAAGGAAAAAACAATGCTCTGTGGCCCTGGTTTTGTATGTTTTTTTAAGCCTTTTGATGTTTACATTCTTGTAACAAACATTTCTCACCCACTTTATGTAAATACCTTATTGTTTTGCATTCTTCTATGGAGGAGGAGTGCTGCCGCCTCTACAGGGGATATGGGTGTGGTGTCCCGGGTCAAGCAGGGCTCGGTGGCAGCACCCCTGCAACACAGACCAGGACACACGCTGACACCAATGTGGTGGATGGTGAAAAGGCATTTATTAACTGCCAACAGGGGTAATTTATAACAGGGGGTAAAGGTAGGGAAACGGCAAAGGGGGAGAGGTTAGGCATAATATTGCGAGATGTCCTAGATAACGCGATATCTTGACCCCAAATTTCCCCCCCCCTCCTTCATGACCAAATAAAAACGTAAAAAATACTAAGGTTAAAACTGCCTAGTGGGACAGTAACAAACTTGTAACTGTAACAAAACAAACAACTGTAGCAAACTTGTAACAAACATATGACTGCAGATATTTAACAAATGAAAAGTTAAACAATGTAATGCACACCAGAACTAACTATCTCTAACTGGTTTTCTATGAAAAAACAACACGGACTTATTTAAAATACAGGGTGATCAGCCGTGGGGCTGACTGAACCATGACTTCGGGCATTCTTGCAGGACTTTCTCAGCTTATCTGTTGACATCACAGCACCAAATTGTCCTCCCAGAATCTGCAATCTGTTTGACTTTAAAACCAGGGTGTTTTGGAGAGTCCATGTCCGGACTCATTTTCTCCCCAAAACACCTTTTAGACCCCTTGGTGCAGGAAAAGTTCTGGGTTGACTGGTATTCCATCCAAGTAGAGTCAGAACTTGGCCAGAGTTCCAACTCCACCTGACGGATACCACTTAGAGCAAGTGCTGAGCTCTTTTTGTCTTTCCCCCAGTTCTTCTTTGTGCCGGCCTCTCACTGGGTTTTTTCACAACCCCGATGTAGTCGGCCATCAGGCTGCCTGATGACTCGGCACTGCCTTCTAGGAGTGGGGTATGCGGGCCATGGGGGTGTCTGAGGGTCCAGTCCTGCAAAAGAAGCTTTTCAGATTTCGTTAGTTCTTGCCTTGAAGGTCTGGTTTTATTGATTTGAGCGGGCACCATGTAATTTCGCTATCCTATTTACGGCTGCGTACCCTCACCCCGTGAATATCAGCCTCCAACCTGCTTCCCACTTTCCTAACTCATTTTTGATTATTACTTGTGGGCCTGCCTCTAACGCCTGGATGGCCCAGTGCCTCTGGGCAGGACTTTTGATTTCCTCTCCCCTTGGGAACTGAGTTAAAGCTAGTAGGGTGGTTGCTAGAATACGTGCTTGATCTCTTCATGGGATGGAATTGGTGACACCTTCTGCCTTTGCGAACACCTCCAGTTTATTTTTTAGGGTTTGGATGGCCCGTTCGACTATGGCCTGTCCAGTGCTGTTATAGGGGATACCATGGACTAACGTTATATCCCATTTTGATGCGAATTCTTGTACTGATTTTGAGGTGAAGCTCGGACCATTATCTGTTTTAATTTGCCTCAGGATGCCTAGCCATGCCATGGCTGTTAACCAGTGATGGACCGTTGCTCTGGAATCAGCTCTTTGGTGTTGCGTGGCCATGATTATCGCACAATAAGAGTCTACTGTTACCACGAACCACGCTTGGGGTGTCAGCAGCTGGCATAATGTAAAATCTGTCTGCCATATATCAGCGGCCTTGATGCCACTAGGATTGACACCGCTGGACCATAGTTGTGACCTCTGACAGTAGGGGCATGAGGCGTCGACGTGCCTTGCATCAGGCACGGAGATCCCGCATTTTCTCATGAGCGCTCTGGCTCCGACATGCAGGGATTCATGCAGCCAGCGGGCTTCTCTCAGGGTCCACAGCCCTCTCGCAGCGGCATCTGCTTTTTTGTTACCAACTTGAAAGAATCCTTTGACCGGACTGTGGCTGTTGACATGGATGATGGACACGGTGTCCTTTCACGAGTAAAGCACTTCTTCCAGCATTGCTGCCACTGCGGACAGTGCCACACCAGCTCGGGTCATGGTTAGACAGAGTCAGGCCACGAATAATGAGTCTCTTACAATATTGAGGTGTTTGTCCGGGAACAGTCCACATGCCAGTGCCACGGCGGCTGGCTCGAGTTGTTGTACTGACAGCGCAAGATCTGTTGTTTTAATGCAACGCCACCACTCTCCTGTCGGCCACACTACCGCTGCAGTGGAAGTTAATGAAGATGTGTCGGTGAAAACTGTGGGTCCCTCGCGTGGCCAGTCAATTACCTTGGGTGGTAGGTCGATGTCGATGACCGCCAGCATCTGTGTCCACAGGGGTTTTGCCGCGTACCGAATCTCTCCCCCAAATCCAGCGAGGGCCATGGCCAAGTGTTCTGATATCATTGGCGACCGTGCAGGAGGCAGTTTGCGGAAGGGTAGGTACACTCTGGTGGTTTCAGTGGCCCGGTGTCTCAGAGCGAGCTTCCTGCCTTTCATGAGGTGGTTGCCAAGGCATTCAACTCCTGGGGAGAAGGCGTGCGATGGTTTTCCCAGGACCACCCATTGTATTGGTTGGGCTTTATCTGGGGGTCCCTGGGCTAGGGTCACTACTCTCCCTCTCCTTGTGAGATGGACATATATTCAACCAGCACGTTCGAGTCCCCACCTGGCGAGCGTGGTTGCTGACATCTGACGCTTGATGAAGTCAAGTGAGCTCGCTGCCTCTGGTGTCAGTACTTTGCTCTCCCTTGGGTTCTTCCCTTTTAAGAGGTCGTTCAAGGCATCCACGATCTCAGGAGGGATCAGAATGATATTGCGAAGTCACTGTAACAATCCCACTAGCTGCTGCATGTCATGCAGTGTTTTTATGTTCCAGTGAATTTTTGTTTGGGGAGGGGTTATGTAAAGGTTTGAAATTCCCACTCCTAAAAAAGTCACGCATGGTCCACTTTTTATCTTTGAGCTGGCAATTTCAAACCCATTTACTTTTAATACCTCTTAGACTGCAGATATTCGCCGTCTACCTGGCTTGTCGATTTTGCAGTGATCAAATGTCATCCATTTATTGAATGATAGTTGCGGCGGGATCACTCTGCCCAACTGGCGCTAGCACTCGGTCCACGGTGATCTGGCAAATGTCTGGGGAGTTGACCATTCCCTGAGGCACTACCCACCACTGGAAGCGCAAGTTTGATCACTGGCTGTTTGGGAAGGTAACCGAGAATGCAAACCGGTCTTTGTCCTCATCATATAAAGGGATGGAGAAGAAACAATCCTTGATATCTAGCACCACGCAAGGTTGCCCTTTTAGCACCATTGAATTCAACGGTAGTGATGTCTGCACAGGTCCCATCGGCTGGATTTTCTTGTTTATCTCTCGCAGGTCATGCAGGAGGCAAAAAACTTCTCCAGATTGTTTAGGTATGACAAAAATTGGAGTATTCCACGGGCTTGTGGAGGACTCAATGTGGTTCTTCTGTAGCTCCCGAGTAATCAGTTCCAGGAGGGCAGTCATTTGAGGCTTCGACAGGGGCCACTGCTCAACCCACACTGGGTCTAGTGATTTCCATGTTAGTTTGATGGGCAGTTGTGGGTGTGTAGAGGTGGCCCTCAGAATAAATTTGTCATTTGGACATCTAACAGGGTTAGGGTATACCTTCCTAGCAAAGGTGGGCATCCAGATGTCACATATGGGGATAGGGTGATGGTTCTTCCCGGCCCCCTTTCAGTGCAGAGTGTTAGAGCCATGAGCTGGGTGCTTTTTTGGGCACGGGACAGCCCTCCAACCCCACCTACCATGCGGGCCTCTTCCAACATCCACTATGAAGGCCAGTGTATGTCGGGGATCACAGTGACATCTGACCCTGTATCAACCCAGAAAGGGATACAAATAGTAGAGCCATCAGAGCTGTTATGGAGAAGGCAGCCAGCCCACGCTATCAGTAGGTGCCTCCCCACCTTCGCAGCGAATGCCACCCATGGATCTCGCTCCCACGCCTTCATGGCCAGGGCCACCCAGGGGCCTCCTCCCCAGGGAATCGTTCTCGGCATTCCTGGGATGTGGATGGGCTTGTCTGGGCCATTGGCTGGGTTGGGAAGTTGACCGTGGGAGTGGGCAGCGAGTGCGGGAGTTCTGTGCCCCATTGTCAGCTGGCATAAGCGGGCTGCTTCATGTTCTGGGTGGGAGGGGCCTGTGCGTGGCCTGGGCGCCCCCTCCCCCTCCCGTTTCCTTGATCCTTTCTTTTGTACTCCCTAGCGAAATTCCCCCTGCTACTATATGCCCAGCATGGCCATCTGGGTCCCGTCTGGTATGGGGGAACGGCTGTCAGTGGGTGTCCCGACCGAGGGCAGTTTGCTGCGATGTGCCCCTCCTGGCCACACCTAAAACAAGCCATCACATTGGTTATAGCAGCGTGGACAGCTGCTTGAATCGGGACTAGGTGTTCCGCTTTGACAACGTCTTATCATATCTGCTGAAGTAGCGCCAGGTGGCAGCGACCGCAAAATGTCCTTTGTGGCGGTTTTACACTACTGGCGCAGGCACTCGGCCAGCACAGGGCCTTTTGCTTCTGACAGCGAAGAAGAAGATTCAGTTGCTGCCTATATGTGGTCCACAAACTGCATGAAACCTCGCTTTGGTTCTGCTTTATAGTGGACCATGGCGGTGGCCTGACAATGACTTTAGATGCAGAGCGAAGAGCCTCTCTGGCAGCTCGGGTTATTGCTACTACCTCGGGGGCCTGAAGGCCCTCTGCCTACGCTTGGGGGGTGATCGTAGTCGGGTCCGTGCCCATTAAATGCTGCAGGCTAAGCCGTGCAGCGGACGGTCTGTTCCAGACACCAAGGCTAGCTGCCTTGCACAGTTGTCCCCCACTCTTGTTTAAAAACAATCATCCCTGCTCCATCAAAAACTAATCTACATGTCTGCTTGATGTCAAAAGGGAGCATGTCGTCCCACCCAAAAACACTGTCAATAAGAGTGGAGACCATCACCAAATTAATTCCTCTGTCTGCAATTGCCTTCACAATTCCCTAGACATCCTTGGGGTCCACAGGTGTATAAGTTCTTTGATTCCCACCTGGCCCCCCACCCGGACAGGAAACGCCAGCTTGGCTGGAGGGGCCCACTCGGCACACACTATTTTTATTTTCCTCCACTCCGTGAGAGGGGTTTGTTCCTTGAACCAAAGAGGAGGACTGCGGTGGCTAGCCTTATGTGTCCTCACTCCCTCCTCCTCTGTCTCAGAAGAGCCAGAATAAGAATCGGGATCAGCAGCGGACTGCTTAGGAAACCACTCAGCCCAGTCCGAGTCCGAGTCCAAGTCAGTCCCGGAACTCGACTGACTGGTGACTTCCAGGTTCCCGGACCTCCCTTCTGCCTTAGTCCTGGGCCGCTCTCTCCCTCTAAGCTCACCCCACCTCCTGCTGTAACGCGATCTCCGACACACACTCCGAGCAACATCATCTTTCCCTCCGTGCTCCTTCCCTCTGCAGTACCCTCGCATGCCTGCGTTAACCTGCAGCCCTCCACTATCTCCGCCGACCACGGCTGCGTTGTCCCCTTTCAGGGGCTCGCCGCTCCACGGCACGCAGGGCGGAGGCCCCTCCCAGTCTCCCCTGGAGCCCGAATCAATGATGGCCCCGCTCCATGGTCCTGCGTTAATGGCCTCGCCGAGGAGATTCCCGCTTCCGGGTTCGATCCCGGGTTCTCGGCACCACTTGTTGCTGCTGCTACAGGGGCTATGGGTGTGGAGTCCAGGGTCGAGCATGGCTCGGTGGCAGCACCCCTGCTGCCTGTCCTGGTGTTTTGCATATGAAGCAAATGACATGTTGGAGTTGTTCTGGTGACACCTGTTGCCTTCTCCCTCCTGGAGATACAGCTGCCACCGTCTCTGGGTCTGTCGGCCTTGACCAAGCCTCCCATGCAGCAAACAGCTCCGCCTTCTTAGCACAGGCTTCCATCATCTCTCCTAGTGTATGCGGGGGCTTGAGAGGCAGTCCCAGGAGCACCCTGCTGCACACTTCATTGGCATTCCTCTGTGCCCTCTCTTTCACTATCTCCATCTGTGTCCTGGGGTCCCATACTTCTCTCAACCTGTGCACAGAGCCAGGCGACAAACTGCAAGAAACTTTCTGAGGGAGACTGTTTAATGCCGAGGAAACTACCACTAGCTTCAGCAGTTGGTAGCTGGTGAAAAGCCTTATCTGCAGCATCTGAAATCTTATCTAGAATGAATTTTCACAACACCCGAGCTTGGTCCTCAGGCTTAGCCCACTCCTCGTCGCTGCACAAATGTTCATAAGTAATGTTATTATTTTCTAAATCTTTGGAACCTTGATGGGTTTGTTTAAATTCTTCCACAAGATCTCTGAGAGATCTCTTCCAGGAGCTTTCCCAGAGATCAAACTCTGATGGGGTAAGCAAGCACCGGAATAGATCTATGATGTCAGAAGGAACCAGTTCAAGGGATGTTAATGTAGCCTTCATCATGTTTCTAAAAATTTCACTATTTCTCCCCAATTCCAATTGACTTACATAACTCCCACTTTGAATGACATAAGAAGGGCTGGTATGTTACAAGGCTTGCAAGGGTCTTTCAGGGTGAAGAGAGAGACGAGAATCTTGACCTCATGTTCAGAAGGTTTGATTTATTATTTTATGATATATATTACATTAAGACTATACTAAAAGGAATAGAGAGAGAAGTTCTCAGAAATGCTAGCTAAGCTAAGAATAGAAAAGGAATGAATAACAAAGTTCTGTGTCCAAGCAGAAAGCAAGAACAGCTCTGCTGTGAGTGGTCAGTAAATCCAAACATTTACCCAAGACCAATCACGGATGCACCTGTTGCATTCCATGGCAGCGCATAACTATTGTTTACATTTTGTTTCAGCAGCCACAGCTTCTCAGAAAGGGGAAAAATCTTAAGGAAAGGATTTTTATGGAAAGATGTCGGTGACATTTCACCCTTTAAATTCTAAAAAATGAAAAATAAAAATGCTGGTGTGGAATGAACAGGGAATTTCTTCACCTGTAAAACATAAAATTCTATGAAATCACTAAGACAATTTTACAGTATAAGAAAATGCAAAAAACAACGCAAAGAAAATTCGAGTCCCAGCAGCTGAGTTTCAGGAAAAAGGTCCATGGACTTAAAAGGTCCATGGACCTCTTGACATATCTGAAAGTCCTTTTTGGTTCTGAAACAGGCTTGCTGCAGAAAAGTCCATCAATAGTTATCACAAACCATTGACAGTCACAAACAATTTCAAAGAATTTGAAACAACTTCTGGAATGTCCTTTTCTGGCCCTTCAATGCTTCAGAGCTGCTGCCTGCTATTTCAATTATTTTTTATTCAATTTTAATTTTTTTTTTCATGGTTGAAAAGAGCAGCAGCAGCAGAGCAGAGCCAGAGAAAGGCCCTGGGGGGCCCTGGCCCATGGACGGACCAGGAAACCCAGATCTGGCCCACAAAAGGCGGGCCAGGACCGGTAGGGGAAAGCAAAACCCCCAAATCCATCAGGAGGCCGGCCGGTGGCCCTGGGCCAGGGACCTCCTGAGCCCAACAGCCCAAACCCACGAGGCAGGCTCTGCCTTGCCACAGGCTTGCACTCTGCTGCCAGTACAATGGCAGAACGGGTGGTGAGACGCTTCTTTTCCCCAAAATCACTGAGGAATTCCAGTACTGAGGGAATAGAATCAGCCCCAAAAATCCTCATCTCGGATTTCGGAATGTTTGTTTCCCACAGCAACCAAGGCATGGTCTCCTCCAGCTGTGCCCTCTGCAATGCAAATGCAACAGGTGTGTCTCCCATCTGCCTGAGGGCACCACCCCCTCTGGACTGGGGACCAAAGGTAGAACTTTCAGAACCCACTTACCTCTCGCCACTGTGGGCGCAAAAGGGGTTGCAGAGATGACAACCTCCATGGGGCAGCAACTGAGCAAACACGGCCCAATCCGCTGAGAACGCTGATCTTGAACGCAGGCAGGCGAGCTGTACCCACAGCCAGCTGGCGAGCACCGCACCCCCACGGAAGGAGAGGCCCGCCGCCGCCGCTGCTGCAAAGGCAACCGGCCTGGGACAGTCCGAGCTCGAACAAGCCGCCAGTTCCAGGGCAGCCTCTGATGCAGACATGGAGGACAAAGTCCCCAACGGAGGAAGAACTGCTGTGGCGGCCGGTGGAAGCGGCGGCGGGGCTGAGGGGGCTGGTGGAGGGGCGAGGCCGGAGACAATGCCTCCCCTGCTTTGCCGGAAGCAGCAGCCGTGTCCTCTTCACCCTAGCAACAGTGGCTCAGCTGCGGGAAATGGCGTTTCTCAGCTCACAGGCGGGGAAGCTGCCAGAGGGACGGCCACGGGAGAGGCCATGCGGGAATGCGCCCGCACCCACGGGGCGGGTTGAGGCGGCGCTCTCGGTGCTCGCGGGGCTGGCCGAGGAGGCAGGACAGCCAGGGGGGACGGCACCGAATTGCTGTTGTCGCCAAGAGCGTCTCCTATCAACACGGGCGGCGCAGGCGCAGAGAGCAGTGTTTCTGAGCTCTCAGGTTCAGGCGTGGAAGCCGGTGAAGGCGCGGACAGGACTACAAGTGTTAGCTGCTGCGCCGGCTCGGCAGGCGGGGCCTCGGGGGCCAGTGCCACCCCCCTCTCTGAGTGGGGCAGGGTCCGAGAGGCCGGCTGTGGCGGGGACTGCCAGGCTTCCAGGGGCGGCACACGCAGCACTGGCTGGGGCGGTGCCCCCCACTCCCATCCCCCCGGAGAGAGAGAAGGGGGGGAAGGAGGACCGCTCCATCTGAGCATGCTCTGGAGACGCAGTAAAAAAAACTTTTTCAGCTCGCGGCAAAATTTCACCCCCCCAGTGCATTCAGGGGGGCTGGAAAGCAGCAGATCATCCCCCAAAGGGTCTTCTCCCGCTGAATTCGGGGGGAATGGAGCTTGCCCTGTGCAGTTTGCAATCCAGGGAAAAACAGCTGCTCTCCGCTTCAAAACTGGAAAGAGCTTTCTAAATGCTGGATAGATACCGGGGTAACTATACCCACAGTCCAAAACAAATTGGAAAATGGAGTCCATGCACTCCCATACAAAAACATCCAGAGCATATAGCACATTCGTAAAGAACCCAAAAAGCTTTGCCCATGGAAAAAACTCATGGAGATCTGTCTCGGACAGGAAAAGTCCATCCTCTTCAGCCCATTTTTGCCAGAGGGCAATAACTTCTCCTCTGAAGGGGAGAAATGAACCTCATCCTCTATGGGGGGCGTCCCCCATATCAGCAGCCACAAACTATGAAAGGCTGCATCTTCAGGAAGGGAAAAGCCAACAGTACCTTTTGAAAGAGTCCAGCATGCACTGGCCAGCTCCAGTGTGCTGCTGCGCTTTCCAAACATCTTCATGGAGGCTTTTCAGAAGGTTCTCTTTGTGGTCAGCCTTGCTGTGAACTCTGTCCAAATCAGGATCTTCAGTTCTTCAGCTCCTGGCTAGAATGCACTTCTGTGGTCACTTGTGAAGCAACCATCAATGCCACACATTTGGGGTTTACCCAGTGCAGCTCTTGCTCCTCTTGGGTCTCATCAAATGATGGTTTTTGTCCTGATCAGTCGGGGTTCACCAGATGTTACAGGGCTTCAAGGGTCTTTCAGGGTGAAGAGAGAGACGAGAATCTTGACCTCATGTTCAGAAGGTTTGATTTATTTTTTTATGTTATATATTACCTTAAGACTATACTAAAAGGAATAGAGTGAGAAGTTCTCAGAAATGCTAGCTAAGCTAAGAATAGAAAAGGAATGAATAACAAAGTTCTGTGCCCAGGCAGACGGCAAGAACAGCTCTGCTGTGAGTGGTCAGTAAATCCAAACATTCACCCAAGACCAATCACGGATGCACCTGTTGCATTTCACAGCAGCACGTAACTATTGTTTACATTTTGTTTTTGCGGCCACAGCTTCTCAGAAAGGGGAAAAATCCTAAGGAAAGTATTTTAATGAAAAGATGTTGGTGACACTGGTAAGTTCTAGGACCAGTCCTACCACCCGTGTACTGAGCAGGGGCTACCAGGAGGATGACTTCTTCCTCCCTGTTTTGGACCCCAGGATTCCTCCCTTCAGCCCCACCCCCATGGGACCCGGTGGGGGGACCACCCCCTGCCCCAGCCCCCGTGCCTTAGGAGGCAGGCGAGGAAACAGCCTTCACCCCACCCCCATGGAGAGTGGGAGGGGATACACCTCTTACCTCTGCCCCTCCCACCCCGGTGGCTTGGTGAGTGGGAGGACAGACATCCCTTCGCCCTGCCCCACCCCTGTGAGAACCAGGCAGGGCCCCACTCCCCAGCCCTCAGCCCCACCCCCCAGCCTTCGGCCCCACTGTCTTGGGACCCAGGTAAGGCAGCGTGGGCTACAGGCAAGGGGGCGGGGCAACCATGGGAACAAGGGGTCGGGTTACAGGATGATGTAATGGGGGGTGGGGACTCAAAGGGAGGGGGAGGAGCGTCCAAGGGAAGGAAGGGGTTGTGAGACCTGAAGGGGTTGGGGGAGGGGACAGGTGGGTGAAAGGGGTTGTGAGGAGAAGAAGGGCAGGTGGGGGGCTGAAACACGTGGCTGCCGCCTTTTGGGCTCCGGCCATGCGGTCAGCAGTATCACAACTGCCAGGGCCGGGGTACTGGGAGAGAGGCAGAAGGCCAGGATAGCAACGGCAGTGCCCAGTACCCTGGAATTGCTAGGAAGCCTCGCCCAGGTCAGGGGCAGAGGGTTCCTGGGGTGGGGTATCGGAAACCGCAGGAGGGGTGATTTGCTCTGGCTGTCCTTTCAAATCCCTCTTGAGGAATTCTTCCCGAATTATCAGGAACACAGGGAAACATGTGGACACTGTCCCATCTCCCTGTTCAGCCTTTGCTGTTAACAAGGCCCCAATTTGGTCCCAGGCAGAGTCAGAGTTAACATTTATGTTGCCCGGGACATGGTGTTCCGGGTTGAGGGCGACACAGTGGCAGCACCCTGCCACAGGACCAAAGCACACGCTGACACCGATGTGCTGGGCGGTGAAATGGCCTTTATTAACAATTGAGCAGGGAAATTTATAACAGGGGGTAACAGCAGGACAACGGTGAAGGGAGAGGGGTTGGGCATAATATCGCGAGATGCGCAAGATAAGGCTATATCTTGACCCCAAATTTGCCCCCCCTTTCATGACCTGTTAAAAACAGAAAATAGTAGGGTTCAAACTGCCTAGTGGGACAGTAGAAACTTGCAAGTGTAACAAAACAAACAACTGTAGCAAACTTGTAACAAACTTATGATGGTAGATATTTAACAAACTAAAGTTAAACAATGAAACGCAAACGAAAAGCTAACTATCTCTAACTGGTTTTCTAAAAAAGAAAACAACACGAATTTATTCACAATACAGGGCTTCTTGCTGACTAAAACGTGACAAAGAAGAGAGAGGAAGGTGGAAGTCCAAAAGTTAATGTAATCCACACATGGAAATACCAGCTACTTCGTGGCCGTCGTGGGAGATGAGACGTTGGGCGCCACCTGCGATATTCCATGGGTCTCTAGGCTTAATGCAATCCAGAGCCAGCTCACTCAATACTCAAGTCCACACGGAATGGCATGGACGAGACAAAAGATGAGGAGCGCTCTTCCCCACGTGGGAGCAAGTATCCTGTTTGTTGGCTCATGTCAGGATACACCTGGAGATGGAGACCACCCAGGCAGGAAAGAGGCCGAGCCTCACCTGTGGTAGGGTTTTATGCCCCAGGTGATGGGGGCAGAAAAGGGGACTGCAGCCAATGGGATAACACTGGGGAGGGGCGAGGGGAGGGACCACCTGTTGGGCACACCACCAGGGATACAGAGACCAGGGGAGTGAGGGAGGAACCCTGTGATGGGGAATACACCTTCCACGTGACCCAATAACATTTTTTTCCAACACCCAGTGGAACCAACTAAATAACTATCTAGCGCAATACAACAGAAGGGCTCTTGGTGACACAAGGAGCTGGTGGCAACTGAGTATCCACAAGTGTCCCCAGTGATACCCCATGACATGACAGTGGTGACATCACTGTCCCTGCAGCAGCCTCGGGATGTCCTTGATGGCTTTTCGGCACCGCTTGGCCACTGCGCGGCTGCCGGGGCCACCCGGGCCACCGGGGCCACCTGGGCCAGCATAGGGACTCAACAGGAGGTTGTGGATATCCCACAGCGTGGGCAGCAGGTGATGAGAGGCCAGGCGAGCGCTGGCATCCCACAGCCGCTCAAACTCAGCCACGTCAGTCACCAAGGCCTCAAGGATATTGGGGGACATCTGCTCTGTCTTCAGGGTGTCCTCAATCTCTTCAAACTGGCATTGCATGTCCCAGATGAACTCTATGGCTTTGTCACACGCCTCCACCAAACGGTTCAGCGGCCCCACAGACACCACTGCCCAGTGTCCCCTCCAGGTGGCCGCCCTCGCCCGGCTGGTGGCCACCAGGGCCTCATCCATGGCCTCGCTGGTAGCTTCCTCTTCCTCAGTGATGGCTGCTGCCACCTGAGCATCGTGCATGGCCCCTGCCGAGGCCCCCTCGAGCCTGTCCAGGGTCACCAGCAGCCACCAGGGTGTGGCCACCAGGTTGTCCCCAGGTCTCTCCCTGAAGGTCTTTAACCACAGGTCCTTGGCCCAGGAGGGGGTTGCGTCCCAGCAGATGTTGCACATCTCATCTGCCTCCTCCTGCAGCCGGTCCCATCTTACCCTGATCATGGCCAACACCTTCTGCCAGGCCTTGGCCGCGGTGCTCACATCAGCCCAGGAGGTCCCAGGTGTGGCCCCGAGGGCAGCCAGGGCCCGGCCCAGGGAGGGGACACCACGGTGGCCCAGGGAGGTGACATCCCCGTGGTCCAGGGTCTCACACAGGCTCTGGGTGAATCTCCTCAGAGCGGCATGCAGGAACTTTGGGGACACACGCTGCCGCACGTCCCTGTGTGACCCAGACACAGCAGCCACCACCGTGCCCAGGGTGGCCACCACAGTGACCGGCCGATCCAGCAGCTGGAGAGGGGGCACCTGGGCAGGGGACAGGGGAGGTATCAGGGACCTGGTGTTATTTGTGTCTTTCTGCGGTGTCCCCTGTGCCCTCCCGGGGTCCCCTTTGCTCCTCCCTGGAGGGCTCTGCTGTCCCCTCTGTCCTTTTGCCACTCCCCCCCTCGTCTCCTCTGCCATCCCCACCGTCCCCCCCCCTCCATCCCCCACTGCCGCCTTTCACCACCTCGTGTTGTACCCCCCTTCCACCCCTCTGTCACCTCCCCCCTTCCTGCCACTCTCGCCTGTCCCCTTTGCGACACCCTGTCCCCTCCCGCCACCTCCAGTGTCCCCCCCATCCCCCCCTGTTCCTTCTCCCCCATTGTCTCCGCTACCGGCCGGGTCCCCTCCCCATCCCGTCCCCGCTGTCCCCTCCCTGTCCCCTCTCCCCTTTCCTGTCGCACCTCTTGGAGCTCCATCGTCACTGGGGACCCGGCCGGGACACCTCGGGGACGCTCGGGTGGCGAACGAGTCCCGGGACAGGCACCGGTCCAGGCACAGAACCGGCCACGCTGACGACGCGAGACGAAATGGCGAAGCCGCCTCACGAGGCGCGCCTAAAGCGGCGGGGCGGGGCCGAGGCTCGGGGGGAGGGGGCGGTGCGGGAATTTGTGGGCGCCGAGGAAGCCCCGGGCCGCCCCCGGCAGCGCGGGATGGGCGACAGCGACCGCGGTCAGCACCGGGAGCGGGGGGGGAGGGACGGTGAGGAGGTGGTGGGGGGATTAGAGAGGATTGGGGAGGGCTGAGGAGATGTGAGGGGATTTGGGGGTTCCTGAGGGAGTTTGGAGGGTGCGGAGGGTGAAACCGGGGTCGTGAGGGGATTTGGGGGATTCTGAGAGGGACTGGAGGGGTCCTGTGGGGATGTGAGGTGTTCTGAGGGGATTCTGAGTGGGACTGGGCGGTCCTGAGGGGATGTGAGGGATTCTGAGGGGATTTGGGGGATCTTGAGAGAGAACCGGGGGTAGTGAGGGGATTTAGGGGATTCTGAGAGGGACTGGGGAGGTCCTGCGGGGATG
Source organism: Melospiza melodia melodia (assembly GCF_035770615.1). Taxonomy (NCBI): domain Eukaryota; kingdom Metazoa; phylum Chordata; class Aves; order Passeriformes; family Passerellidae; genus Melospiza; species Melospiza melodia. The sequence continues at coordinate 326,445 of NW_026948497.1, read as the reverse complement.
TGAGGGGTCATGAGTGGATTTGGGCGATCTTGAGTGGGTTTGTGGGGTCCTGAGGGAGAACTGGGAGTCCAGAGGGGATTTTGGGGGATCTGAGAGGGACTGGGGTGTCATGAGAGAGAATTTGGACTCCTGAGGAGAAATTGGGGGTCCTGAGGATATCTGGGGGATCCTGAGGAGGTATGGGAGGCCCTGAGGGGGCTTGTGAGGAGGTTTAGGGATCCTGAGGGGATGTGAGGAGTCATGAGGGAGGATTTGGGCAATCCTGAGGGGATTTGGAGGGGTTTTGGAGCGTTCTGAGAAAGTTTGAGGGATCCTGAGGGGGTGCTGGGGATCGTGTGGGGATTGGGGGGGAACTGAGGTGTTTGGGAATCCTGAGGTGATCGGGGGGGGGGGTTGTGGGGGCTCATGAGGGGATTTAGGAATTGCTGAGGGGATGTGGATGGTTATGAGGGGGTTTGGCAGGGGTCGTGAAAGGTTTTGGTGGGTCCTGAGGGAGAACTGATGGTCCTGAGGGGATGTGAGGGGTCATGAGGGGATTTGGGGAATCCTGAAGGGATTTGGGGAGTTTTGGAGAGTTCTGAGGGGAAATCGGGGGTCCTGAGTGGGTACACGGGGGGGGTCCGGTCCCAGTCCCGGTGCACAGGGGTGCTGGTGCCTGCGGGGTCCGGGTGCCCGGGCGGGTCGCGGGGTTCAAGGGAGGGTCCAGTCCCAGTCCCGGTGCTCGGTGAGGGGGGTCAATGTACGGGGGGTGTCCCGGTGCTCGTGGACGAGGGGGGGTCCCAGTGCTCTGTGATTCGGGAGGGTCTCGGATGGTCTGGTGCCCGAGGCTGGCGAGGTTTGAGGGGGGGTCTGCTGGTCTCAGTGATTCAGGTGGGGGGGTCTCCGGTTGTCCCAGTGCACGCAGGGGTTGTCCCGGTGTTCGGTGATATTCGGTAGGGGGTCTCCAGTGGTCCCGGTGGACGATGAGGGGGTCAATGCTCGAGAGGGGGGTCCCGTTGCTTGGTGATTTGGGGGGTCTCTGGTGGTCCTCGTGCTCAAGGGGGATCAATGCTCAAGGGCGGGTGGGAAGGGGGATGCGGTTTTTGGGGGTGTCCCAGTGCACGATGAGGGAAGGGTGCAGGTGCTCGAGGGGGTGTCAGGAGCACTGAAGGGGGTTTTTGCAGGTGCGGTTTTTGGGGAATCCCAGTGCCCCCCCAGGATGCCACCAGCTTGCCCAGGGTGGCCACCACAGCCACCAGAGCCTCCAGCAGCTGAGGAGGGGACAGGGGAGGTGTCAGGGACCTCGTAGCACTTGTGATCTCTTGCTGCGGTGCCTGTGCCCTCCTGGGGTCCCCTGTGTCCCCTCCCTGGAGGGCTGTGCTGTCCTCTCTGTCCCTTTTCCAACCCCTCATCCCCTCTGCCACCCCCTGCCACCCTCCCACTGTCCCCTCTCTCTGCCAGTCTCAGTCCCCTCCACCCCTCTGTCACCTCACCACTTCCTGCCACACCCTCTTGTCCCCTCTGCCACCCCCATGTTCCCCCACGCCAGGATTGTCACACCCTGAGGGGCTCCATGGCCACTGGGGACATTCCGGGGACACTCTGGGGACACTCTGATGTAGTCCAGGTGACAAACACACCCAGGTGACAGTTGGGGCCCACAGGAATGTGGCACGGCTGGATGGAGGAAGCAGGAAGATGTGACGTCCCTGTCCCCTCTACCCCCCCCCCCACCTGTGGGGCCTGGGCAGGGGTCCCCAATGGGACCCCGATGTCCCCTGAGTGTCCCCACATGGCCCTGGTGTTGCCCCAATGTCCCCGACAAGGCTCAAGTGTCCCCCTGATGTCCAGCTGGGGACACCAGGGACTCACCGGGGTCCTGTTGGGGACTCTGGGGACACCGCCATGTATTTCCCTTCAGGATACCCCCATGCCATTCCCTTGGGGACATCCCCATGTCCTTCCCTTGAGGACACCGGAGCCACCCTGACATCCCCTGTCCCATTTTGGGGCACCACGATGTCCCCGATGTCCACACAGTGTCCCCAACAGGAGGGGGACACTGGGGCGCGGCCCTGGTTCCAGAGTGGAGGGAGAGAGGGAGGGCAGTGTCGTCACCTCTTCCTGTTTCCTCCATCTGGCTGTGTCCCATTCCTGCATGTCCCCAAGCTTTACCCGGGCATGTTTGTCACTCGGAGAGTCCCAGGACTGTCCCCAAGGCATCCCCGGAGTGTCGCTGGAGTGTCCCCAGCTGCCATGGAGCCCCTCGAAGCCTGTCGAGGTGCGACAATCCCAGAGTGGTGGTGGGGGGGGAACAGAGGGGACACGCTGGTGACAGAGGGGACATGGGGAGGGTGGGGTGAAAGGAGGCAGTGGGGGACAGAGGGGACACAGCGGGGGCAGGAGAGTCAGGAGGTCCCAAAGGGGACAGGAGAGCATAGGAGGAAGGGGGGAGGTGACACAGAGGTGAAGGGGGGGGACAACAGGAGGTGGCAGGGGGGAGCAGAGGGGTCGGGGGAGTGAAAAAGGGACAGAGAGGACAGCAGAGCCCTCTAGGGAGGGAACAAAGGGGACCCCAGGAGGGCACATGGGCCAGCTTAGGAGGCCATAAGTGCCACCAGGTCACTGACACCTCCCCTGTCCCATCCCCCGCTGTCCCCGGCCCTGCTGCAGCCACAGGACAGCGCTGTGGCCATCCTGGGTGAGCTGCTGGCCACCCTGCCCAGAGAGAACGAGATGCTGCTTGGGTCTGCAGTGAGGCTGCACCGGGACCTGGTGGAATTCACCAGGGAACTCCGTGCCACCCTGTACCGCACTGATGACACCTGGCGGCTCTGGAATGCCACCAATGATGATAATAACCCTCTCACCTCCCTGAGCCAGGACCTGGCTGCCTATGAGAGCACCTCAGGGACCCCCCAGAGGCGTGTGATATGGCCGCACATAAGCTGGTTCATGGCCCTGGATATTCTCAAGGACAGGTGGGCCAAGCTGGCCAGGAAAGCCACCAAGCTCCACAACAGCTGCAGGGAGGTGGCCACTGAGGCAGCCTCTGAGGAGGCCACGGGCACCACCTGGGCCAGGGAGCTGCAGGACGAGGCTGCCCGTTATGGGACAGCTCAGGAAAACATGGTGGAGCTGGATCAGGCCCGGGGCAGGTAGGAGGGGGCCGAGGTGTTGGCCGGGCATGAAGGCCAGGTGAGGAGAGAGGTCATGGTGGCTGCCAGCGAGGCAACAAGGGCCACCATGGTGAGACAGCGGGTGGAGGCGTCCCTGGGGCATCTGGAGCGCTTGGTGGCCGCATGTGACGAAGCCACGGCGTTCCCCTGGGAGCTTCAGTGGCGGCTCAGGGACACAGAGGCTGCCCTGGAGGGGACAAATGAGACATGCCCTGATGTCCCTGAGGCCTTGGTGACCCAGGTTGCCATTGCAGAGCAGCTGTGGGCGGCCAATGCCTGCCTGGCCAAGGATCACCTGCTGAAGGCACTTGATGACATCTTCAAGTTCTATATCAGTGGTGATCCCACAAGCTTCAGTGTCTGTGGGGCGGCTGAGCAGTGCCAAAGAGCCACCAAGGACATCCCTAGGCACCTTCAACCCGTGGAGCGTTGCCAGAGCATCCCCAAGGTGTCCCCAGTGAGTGTAGAGCTCCAAAAGGTGCAACAGGGGGGAGGGGGCTTTGGGGGATGGAGAGGACACAGGGGCTGACGGGGAGTGCAGCGGGGACAAGACGCTGACAAAAAGGATCCGTTGGGGACAGGGGCCACCCCAGGAGGCCACTAGTACCACCAGGTCCCTGACACCTCCCCTGTCACCTCCCCAGGTGTCCCCTCCACAGATGCAGGTGCTGGTGGCCGTGGTGACCGCCCTGGACAAGATGGTAGCCACCGTGACGGGGTCACACTGGGTCAAGTTCCCAGACTCCCTGTATGAGGACCTGAAGAACTTTACCCAGAGCCTCTGTGCGATACTGAACAAAGGTGATGTCACCTCCCTGGGCCTCCATGGTGTCCCCTGGCTGAATGAGTCCCCTCAAGAGCTTCCAGCTTTCCCTTGTGCCTGCAGCTCAGTCGAGTCTTTAATGACAATTTAATAATTGCCTTTTGCACAATATTATTGATAACCAGTAATTTGATATGGTGTTTGATAGTGATATTGATTATTGGGGATTCCTTGTAGCTGCTGGTTGTTGCAATATAATCCATCAGTTCATGTGTGCAGCATAAATTAATTAATTAATTAATATCCTCTATATAAATCAGACTAAGCTGATCAAAGTCTGTGTCAGACACATCACTGACCCAATTGAGAGATGAGAGGTCAATAAATCCATCCCAACGTTCCTTGAGGGGCGCACAGCCAGGGAGCTGCTTCAAGGTGCTGTCACTGAGATATTTTCCCTTGGAAACCCTGGGTGGGATGCAAATACACCCAAGCAGACGGCAAAATTAAAATGATATCAAAGCCTCGTGAAATGTGGGTTAAAACATGGGGTCTGGTCTCTAAAGCTATAAATTGGTCCAAGCTTTACCAAGTGAGGCAAAATGATGATGAATCACCCTCTGATTTTTTAAACAGGTGAAGAGAAACTGCCATCAAATATACAGATCCAGATCCTGAATCAGCTCATGGTAAAGCATATCTGGTTTTGTTTTGTGTGATCCAGGCTTCAAATGATGTAAGAAGAAAATATAAAGGGAGTTCAAGACGTGGATAAACTGCTGGAGGTATCCTGGAAGGTGTTTTGAGACAGGGGCCCAACTGAAAGAGTTAGCAAGAAGGCAACTCAGGAAAAGTGACCCAAGAAAGCTTCCCCTCCGGAGAAGGCTCAGAGTGCATCCTGTAAGAAATGGGAGCATTGGAAAAAGGACTGTCCAGTGCTGAAAGAAAAATCATCAGTCCCTCTCGTAGCAGCGGTGCCCAGCAGGGAATAATGAGCATTGACTCCATGATTGCAGCAGGCTGATCAATCCCTTTGTTGTACCATCCTTTACTACTAAGAAAAACCCATGGCCCTTGCCAGACAGTCCCAACACACACGTGGATCCAATTGGCCAATCAAGCCAAGCAACCATCGCCAGTGGCCTATTGTTCTGGTTTGAAAGTAAAACCAGTGAGAGATTCCAAGTCAGAAATACCATTTATTAGGAAAAGGAAAAAACCTCAAAATACATGAAATACAAAAGAAAAAGATACATAAATGTATACTGTACATAATAATGTATATAAAAGATATATAGATGTATAGATATATATAAAATACAGAGTGAAACCTTACTATCAGATCCCACTTAAAATTAGGTCTCCTTGTGGTGCACAAGGGGTTTCCCCTTCCTTCTGCATTACCCACCAAGTGTAACCAGGTCCTTGAGCAAAAATCCTGTTGCCACACGTCGGGCGCCAAAAAAATGCTTTAGTTTGAAAGCAAAACTGGAGACTTAGATTCAGGAATGCAATTTATTAGGAAAAGGGGAAAAAACCCCCAAAAGACATGCAATAGTACAAAATAAAACCACTGTCAGAGTCAGAATACAACCTGACACCCTGCTACTTAGCGTGGTGGTAGCAGTCCAGATGAAATGGTCTTGTTGAAGTGGTGATCCCGTAGAAAAGATCTGGTAGTGTTTGTCCTCTGGAAAGCAGTGGGTAAGGGCTGCCTGTTCTGTCCCAAAGCCCAGATGACATCCAGGTAGGGATGCTGAGCTCCGCCCCCCTGGGTGAAGCGTCTCCCAATGGGCTGATATGGTTCTGAGTCATGATTGGTCCTTGATTGCCCATCCAACAGAAATGGCTCCTGAGGGAGTTATCTCTGAGTCATGGGGCAAGGCATTGATGGGCCCATTCAGAGGAGATAAGGAAAAAACAATGCTCTGTGGCCCTGGTTTTGTATGTTTTCTTAAGCCTTTTGATGTTTACATTCTTGTAACAAACTTTCTCACCCACTTTGTGTAAATACCTTATTGTTTTGCATTCTTCTATGGAGGAGGAGTGTTGCTGCCTGTACAGGGGGTATGGGTGTGGTTTCCCGGGTCAAGCATGGCTCTGTGGCAGCACCCCTGCCACAGGGACCAAGACATATGCTGACACCAATGTGGTGGACGGTGAAAAGGGGTTTATTAACTGCCAACTGGGGCAATTTATTATAGGGTGTAAGGGCAGGGCAACGGTGAAGGGAGACGGGTTAGGCGTAATATCGTGAGATGTCCTAGATGACGTCATATCTTAAGCCCACATTTCCCCCCCCTCTTCATGACCTTATAAAAACGTAGAAAATGCTAAGGTTAAAACTGCCTAGTGGGACAGTAACAAACTTGTAACTGTAACAAAACAAACAACTGTAGTAAACTTGTAACAAACTTATGACTGTAGCTATTTAACAAATGAAAAGTTAAACAATGTAACACACACCAAAAACTAACTATCTCTAACTGGTTTTCTATGAAAAAACAACACGGACTTATTAAAAATATAGGGCGATCAGCTGTGGGGCTGACTGAACCATGACTTCGGGCATTCTTGCAGGACTTTCTCAGCTTATCTGTTGACATCACAGCACCAAATTGTCCTCCCAGATTCTGCAATCTATTTGACTTTAAAACCAGGGTGTCGGTGAGTCCATGTCCGGACTCATGTTCTCCCCAAAACACCCTTGTCATGGTTTAGGCCTGGCATAGCCAGAGCCCCCATGAAAATACACCTTCTCTGGTGTCTGCTCTGAGATTTTGACCAGGAATAAACAAAGCAGGCTCTCACTTGAAAAAAAGAAAATTTATTAAATAAACTACAAAAAGAATTAGTAAACTACACATAAAAGAAAAAAAAAGAAAACACAAGGAAAATGAAAACCTCACAAAAACACTCTCCTCCTCCTCCCCACTAAATTCCCAATACAATACATCCTCCAAAATCACCAGTTCTGGGTCCAGCACCACCCTTTAGAATGCTCAACTTTCAGTTCCTCAAGAGGAGAGGGAGTCCTTCCATGTGTCGTGGTGGCCTTTTCCGTCCTTGTTCCAGTGCTCTCACCACCGAACAAGAACCAGAGCTGCTTCCAGGGTTGTCTTTTTAAGGATGCTTTGTCCAGTTCCAGAAAAGCACAGTCTTCCACCTTTGGGACATCTGTCCCCCCCCCCCCCATATTTTGTATACCCCCTGGGGCCGATGGGTACCCACACTGAATCTTCTTTGGCTCTGGGACATTTCTCCCCCTGGACTCAGTCTCTTTATCACATGGAAACATGGCTCTGCCCATGGCTACACAATAGTGTCCAGCATAAAATGCCACACCCTCTTCTCCATTCTTCCAACATTTCTCACTCTCTTTCCCTCTGGTCCAGACCTTCATCACTCGTCTAGGAAGGGTTAATGTTCTGTAAGGTTTTCATTGTCCAAGAAGGGTTAAAACTCCTCCAAGCGGCTGGACTCCTGGCTGCACCCCCCCCATCTCCTCAGCCGGGCTGCCTGCTGCCAGCACATGTTTACTAAATTTCCAGATAACGGCCACAAACACAGGCTGCACTCTCTCTCTCTCTCTCTGTCTCCAAGGAGGGGGGAACAGTCTGCACATTGCTTCCCGGCATTTCTTTACTTCTTCCTTCCACCCTTGGGGGGCGCCAGGCCTACCTCTCTTGGGCCGGGCTGCATGGCTTTTCCCCTCCCCCCGCCCAGCCAGCAACTGGGCCGGGGGAGAGACCCAACTCCTTCCCGCCGGAAATCCAAAGAGGGACTGCCAGGGGGAGACCCCTGCTTTTACCCTGTGTTCTCAGAGGTGGATCCAATGCCCAGTGCTTGGGCCAAATGGCAATATTCAAATCTGAGCACTCATTGGCCCTATCTACAGCATCCCAGAAATCCTGTTTCCGGGTCAAACCATGACAACCCTTTGGACCCCCTGTCGCAGGAAAAGTTCTGGGTTGACTGGTATTCTATCCAAGTAGAGTCAGAACTTGGCCAGAGTTCCAACTCCCCTTGACGGATACCACCCAGGACAAGTGCTGAGCTCTTTTTCTCTTTCCCCCAGTTCTTGTTTACACCAGCCTCTCACTGGGTTTTTCACGACCCCAATATAGTCTGCCATCGGGCTGCCTGATGACTCGGCACTGCCTTCTGGGAGAGGGGTATGCGGGCCATGGGGGTATCTGAGGGTCCAGTCCTGCAAAAGAAGCTTTTCAGATTTCGTTAGTTCTTGCCTTGAAGGTCTGGTTTTATTGATTTGAGCGGGCACCATGTAATTTCGCTATCCTATTTACGGCTGCGTACCCTCACCCCGTGAGTATCAGCCTCCAACCCGCTTCCCACTTTCCTAACTCATTTTTGATTATTACTTGCGGGCCTTCCTCTAAAGCCCAGATGGCCCAGTGCCTCTGGGCAGGACTTTTGGTTTTGTCTCCCCTTGGGAACTGAGTTAAAGCTAGTAGGGTGGTTGCTAGAATATGTGCTTGATCTCTTGGTGGGATGGAATTGATGGCACCTTCTGCCTTTGCTAGCACCTCCAGTTTATTTTTTAGGGTTTGGATGGCCTGTTTGACTATGGCCTGTCCAGTGCTGTTATAGGGGATACCGAGGACTAACGTTATATCCCATTTTGATGCGAATTCTTGTACTGATTTTGAGGTGAAGCTCAGACCATTATCTGTTTTAATTTGCCTCAGGATGCCTAACGAAGCCATGGCTGTCAACTAGTGATGGAGCGTTGCCCTGGAAACAGCTCTTTGGTGTTGTGTGGCCACGATTATTCCACTATAAGTGTCTACTGGTACCAATAACCACGCTCAAGGTCTCAGCAGGTGGCATAATGTAAAATCTGTCTGCCATATATCAGCGGCCTTGGTGCCACTAGGATTGACACCGCTGGACCATAGTTGTGACCTCTGACAGTAGGGGCATGAGGCGACGACGTGCCTTGCATCAGGCACGGAGATCCCGCATTTTCTCATGAGCGCTCTGGCTCCGACATGCAGGGATTCATGCAGCCAGCGGGCTTCTCTCAGGGTCCACAGCCCTCTCGCAGCGGCATCTGCTTTTTTGTTACCAACTTGAAAGAATCCTTTGACCGGACTGTGGCTGTTGACATGGATGATGGACACGGTGTCCTTTCACGAGTAAAGCGCTTCTTCCAGCATTGCTGCCACTGCGGACAGTGCCACACCAGCTCGGGTCATGGTTAGACAGAGTCAGGCCACGAATAATGAGTCTCTTACAATATTGAGGTGTTTGTCCGGGAACAGTCCACATGCCAGTGCCACGGCGGCTGGCTCGAGTTGTTGTACTGACAGCGCAAGATCTGTTGTTTTAATGCAACGCCACCACTCTCCTGTCTGCCACACTACCGCTGCAGTGGAAGTTAATGAAGATGTGTCGGTGAAAACTGTGGGTCCCTCGCGTGGCCAGTCAATTACCTTGGGTGGTAGGTCGATGTCGATGACCGCCAGCATCTGTGTCCACAGGGGTTTTGCCGCGTACCGAATCTCTCCCCCAAATCCAGCGAGGGCCATGGCCAAGTGTTCTGATATCATTGGCGACCGTGCAGGAGGCAGTTTGCGGAAGGGTAGGTACACTCTGGTGGTTTCAGTGGCCCGGTGTCTCAGAGCGAGCTTCCTGCCTTTCATGATGTGGTTGCCAAGGCATTCAACTCCTGGGGAGAAGGCGTGCGATGGTTTTCCCAGGATTGTATTGGTTGGGCTTTATCAGGGGGTCCCTGGGCTAGTGCCACTACTCCCCCTCTCCTTGTGAGATGGACATACAGATCAACCGGCACGTTCGAGTCCCACCTGGCGAGCATGGTTGCTGACATCTGACGCTTGATGAAGTCAAGTGAGTTCACTGCGTCTGGCGTCAGTGCTTTACTCTCCCATGGGTTTTTCCCTTTTAAGAGGTCGTTCAAGGCATCCATGATCTCAGGAGGGATCAGAATGATGTTGCGAAGCCACTGTAATGATCCCACTAGCTGTTGCATGTCGTGAAGTGTTTTGATGTTCCAATGAATTTTTATTTGGGGAGGGGTTATGTAAAGGTTCAAAATTCCCACTCCTAAAAAAGTCACGCATGGAGCCCTTTTTATCTTTGAGCTGGCGATTTCAAACCCATTCACTTTTAGGACCTCTGAGACCGCAGATACTAGCCTGTCTACCTGGCTTGTTGATGGCGCAGTGATCAAGATGTCATATCCATTTATTGAATGATAGTTGCGGCAGAATCACTCTGCCAGACTGGCGCTAGCACTCAGTCCATGGTGATCTGGCAAATGGGTGGGGAGTTGACCATTCTCTGAGGCAATACCCACCACTGGAAGGACAAGTTTGGTCCTGGCTGTTTGGGAGGGTAACCGAGAACACGAACTGCTCTTTGTCCTCATCATGTAAAGGGATGGAGAAGAAACAATCCTTGATAGCCAGCACTGTGCAAGGCTGCCCTTTTGGCACCACTGAATTCATTGGTAGTGACGTCTGCACAGGTCCCATCGGCTGGATTTTCTTGTTTATCTCTCGCAGGTCGTGCAGGAGGCAAAAAACTTCTCCAGATTGTTTTGGTATGACAAAAATTGCAGTATTCCATGGGCTTGTGGAGGGCTCAATGTGGTTCTTCTGTAGCTCCCAGGTAATCAGTTCCAGGAGGGCAGTCATTTGAGGCTTCGACAGGGGCCACTGCTCAACCCACACTGGGTCTAGTGATTTCCATGTTAGTTTGATGGGCAGTTGTGGGGTGTATAGCAGTGGCCCTCAGAATAAATTTGTCATTTGAACATCTAACAGGATTAGGGTATCCCTTCCTAGCAAAGGTGGGCATCCGGACATCACATACAGGGGGGATAGGGTGATGGTTCTTCCCGGCCCCCTTTCAGTGCAGTGTTAGAGCCATGAGCTGGGTGCTTTTTCAGGCAAGGGACAGCCCTCCAACTCCGCCTACCATGGGGTCCTCTTCCAACATCCACTGTGAAGACCAGTGTATGTCAGGGATCACAGTGACATCTGACCCTGTATTGACCCAGAAAGGGATACAAATAGCAGAGCCATCATACCTGTTATGGAGAAGGCAGCCAGTGCACACTATCAGTGGGTGCCTCCTCACCTTCGCAGCGAATGCCACCCATGGATCTTGCTCCCACGCCTTCATGGCCAGGGCTACTCAGGGGCCTCGTCCCCAGGGAGCCATTCTTGGCATTCCTGGTGTGTGGATGGGCTTGTCTGGGCCGTTGGCTGGGTTGTGAAGTTAACTGTAGGAGGGGGCAGCGGGTGCGAGAGTTCCGCGCCCCACTGACAATTGGCAAAACCGGGCCGCTTCACATTCCAGGTGGTTGGGGGCTGTGTGCGGCCCTGGTGCCCCCTCCCCCTTCCGTTTCCCTGATTCTTCGTTTTGCACTGCCTAGTGAAATGCCCCCTCCTACCACATGCCCAGCATGGCCCTCTGGGTCCCGTCTGCCACAGGGGAACGGCTGTCAAGGGTATCCCGACCGAGAGCAGTTTGCTACGATGCAGCCCTCCTGGCCACACTTAAAAAAGCCATTACATTGGTTATAGCAGCATGGACAGCTGCTTGAATTGGGGCTAGGTGTTCCTCTTTGACAGCATGTCTTATCATATCTGCTAAAGTAATCCCGGGCGGTAGCAACTGCAAGATGTCCTTTGTGGCGGTGTTACCCTGCTGGCACAGACACTCCGCCAGCACAGGGCCCTTTGCTTCTGACGGCAAAGTAGAAGAATCAATTGCGGCCTGCAGGTGGTCCACAAACTGCGAGAAACCCTCGCTTTCATTCTGTTTCATGGTGGACCATGGCGATGGCCTGATAATGACTTCAGACACAGAGCGAATAGCCTCTCTGGAAGCTCAGGTTGTTGCTACTACCTCGGGGGCCCGAAGGCGCTCAGCCTGCGCTAGGGGGTGATCATAGTCAGGTCCGTGCCCATTAAATGCTGCAGGCTGGAGCCATGCAGCGGATGGTCTGCTCCAGACACCAAGGCTAGCTGCCTTGCACAGTTATCCTCCCACTCTTGTTTAAAAACAATCATTCCTGCGCCATCAAAAATTTTCCTGCACGTCTGTTTGATGTCAAAAGGGAGCATGTCGTCCCCCCCAAAACCACTGTCAATAAGAGTGGAGACCATCACCAAATTAATTCCTCTGTCTGCAATTGCCTTCTCAATTGCCTGGACATCGTTGTGGTTTACAGGTGTATAAGGTCTCTGATACACGCCTGGCCCCCCTGCCTGGACAGGAAACACTAGCTTGGCTGGAGGGGCCCACTCGGCACAGGGTCTTTTTATTTTCCTCCACTCCGTGAGAGGGGTTTGGTCCTTGACCCAAAGAGGAGGACTGCGGTGGCTACCCTTATGCGTCCTCACTCCCGCTTCCTCTGTATCAGAAGAGCCAGAATAAGAATCGGGATCAGCAGCGGACCGCTTAGGAAACCACTCATGCGAGTCTGCGTCCGAGTCAGTCCCAGAACTCGACTGACTGGTGACTTCCAGGTTCCCTGGCCTTCCTTCTGCCTTAGCCCTGGGCCACTCTCTCCCTCTAAGCTCACCCCACCTCCTGCTGTAACGCGATCTCCGACACAAACTCCGAGCAACATCAGCTTTCCCTCCGTGCTTTTTCCCTCTGTAACACCTGCGTATGCCTGTGTTAACTTGCAGCCCTCCACTGTCTCCACCTATCGTGGCCACATTCTCCGCTTTCAGAAGCTCACCATTTTGCAGGACGCAGGGCGGAGGCCCCACCCAGGCTCCCTTGGAGCCCGAATCAATGGTGGCCCCGCTCCACGGTCCTGCGTTAACGGCCATGCTCCCCGCTCCTAGCTTAATGGCCGGGCTCCACGCCCTTAGGCTAATGGCCCTGCATGGCACTTCTGAATCAACGGCTGCCACTCGGGCTTCCTCCAGCAGCCCGTCCCAAAATAATCATTTTTTCTCTATTCGGGGGCGTTCCTGTGGCTGCAAATCATCACCCTCTGTGGAATCAAAATCACCCACATCCTGCCTGGGTCTCCTCCCACAAGCAGTCCTGGGCGGCCTGTGGAGAGTCAGGGATCTGCGTGCCGAAAAATCAGGCTGTACAGTCAGTCAGGATATCCCCCCCTTCAGTCAGACCTTTGCTCCGTACCTGGCTGCACCCAGCTGGACGTGAGCAGAAGGAAATGACACTGACTGCCCAAGCTATAAAAACCCTTGACCTCTCAATAAATGCCATTTGCTGTCCACCACGTTGCTGTCTGGAGCATATGGACCGAGTGACCCTGGGGTTAGGGCCACCGTACCGGACTAAGAACCAGGTAGCAACGTATTGAAGGCAACATCTGGTGCCGAAAACCCGGGACACGATCACCGCCATGGGTTCGGGGATTGCCTGGACGAGGAACCGGTGGCTGCACAGCTGGCCTAGTGTAGCGGGGGGAACGCCCCCGGACCAGCGAGGAGCATGGACGCTATTGAGAAGGTCATAAGTCAGATCCACGCTCAGTAGGGTATCGAGTGTAAGCATAAAGATTTATGTCTTGCAATACCGAGACTGATTAAGCTTGGGGCAATAGAAAGCCCGGTAGAAAGTCTCCATCCGGAGATATGGGATAACTACACAAAGGCTCTGGCCCAGGAAACCATGTCCTCAGGCTCAGGGAAAGCCCTCCAATCGTGGGGCAGCGTTATCCAGGCTCTGCAAAAAGCTCAGCAGAAGCAAGAAACCGGGAAAGTCACCTGAACTTGTTTATTAGCCACGCCACTGCTGAGGATAGGGGCAGCGACGCAAACCACGGAGGATTTTGACCCGGTCGGGCGCGTGGAGGTACGAACGCCGTAACCCTTTAAGAGACCGGACTCACCATCGGAGGGGGAGGAGCGTGCGTGCATGTTTTGGCAGGGGCTAGCAGAGGAGGTGCGGGAAGCTGCCATAATTTTGGACCCCGAAGCGGTTGATAAAACCGCACCCTGGCCATATGCGTTTGAAAATGGCACCGGAGCGTGTGACCAGGGCTGGAAGGATGACATGGGGGATGGAAATGCAGAAGGCTTGCGGAACAGCGCAAGCGTGGGCGAGCGGGGAGGAGGGGCGGCTCCTGAGAAGACCAATCAGAGCGCTCAATTCAAATTAGGTCTTTATAGGGCAAGGACCTCCCCCAGAAGGAAGTGGGGAGAGCCCAAGGGGAGGGAACGGCCTGACCCCAGCAAGAAGGGGCGGGGTCGGAGCCCAAGAAAACGGCAGAGCAGCCCTGGAACGTCCGGCCAGTTGACTTCCGGCTTGGACTCTGACTCGAGCTGGGATGGGCTCGAAAGGTGCTCGGAGGATTCTGACACTGACTAGGTCTTTAACAAAAAGGGAGCAGCGGCATACAAGGTCACTAGCTGCCGTGCTCCTGTGTGGGTTAAGGGGATATCAGAGAAAGATCGAACCCCACATACAGACTGGCGGAAAATAAAAATGGCTTGTGCGGAGTGGGTTCCATCTGACACACTGGTTTTCCCGGTGTGTGTGTGGGGGGGCAGGCGGAAATCAAAGAACCTACTCCCTGGTAAACCCGAAAGACGTACAAGCAATTATTAAAGCGATTGCAGACAGGGCAATTAATTCTGCCATGGTTTCCACACTCGTTGACAGTGTTTTTGGAAGCGATGATATGCTTCCGTTTGATATCAAACAGACTTGGAGGATGATTTTCGATGGGGCGGGGATGATCGTTTTTGAACAGGAATGGGAGGACAATTGTGTAAAGTAGCTAGCCTTAATAACAGGGGCAGACCATCCCCTGCACGGCTCCAGCATACAGAGGCTAATGGGCACAGACCCCACTATGATCAGCCCTCAGGCACAGGTTGAGGGCTTGCGGGCCCATGAGGTTATGACAACAACCCGTGCTGCCCGAGAAGCCACTCGTGTTGCTTCCAAAGTAATAGCCAGACCATCGCCATGGTCCACTATAAAGCAGAATGAGAGTGAGAGCTTCACTCAGTTTGTGGACCGCCTTCAGGCAGCATTAGATTCCTCTGCATTACCCTCAGAGGCGAAGGGTCCTGTGCTAGCAGACTGCCTACGCCAGCAATGCAACACAGCCACCAAAGACATTTTAAGATCACTGCCCCCTGGGTCCAATATTGCTGCCATGATCAGACATGTTGCAAAGGAAGAACACCTAGCTCCCATCCAAGCAGCATTTCACACTGCAATAACCAGTGTGATGGCATGCTTTAAGTGTGGCCAGGCAGGCCACGTGGCAGTAAACTGCCCCCAGTCAGGACGCCCACCAGAAAGGGATCGTAGCTAATGGTAGTTCTAGCCACAAAACACAGATGCTAAAACTTACCTCCCCAACCGATCTCTTAGCCAAACCAACCCTCTCTAATCCATTCTTAAGCATGTTAAATGCTACCTTCTTATTGTTAAACCAATCCAACCCGAACCTCACAGAGTCATGCTGGTTATGCTATGATGCACAACCGCCTTTTTACGAAGGTGTTGCCCTCGATCTCCCATTCATCTTCTCAAAGTCAGACAATCCACGCCAATGCAAATGGGACACCCCCCGGAGAGGCATTACCCTAAGTCAGGTTACAGGCCAAGGCAAATGCTTTGGCAATGCAACCTTGGCAAAGCAGATGGGCAACGTCTGCCGGGAATTTGTCAGACTTAAGGGAGGGAAGTTCCCGTGGGTGATCCCAGCTGCATCGGAAATGTGGGTCTGTCAACGATCCAGAGTAAGCCCATGATTGCTCCTTGACAAATTTGATCATTCTACTGGATTTTGTGTCCAAGTTCTAATTGTCCCCAGAGTCCTGTATCGTCCGGAAGAAGAGGTGTACCGCTTGTTCGAGGAACCCGACCGGCTCCACAAACGAGAAGTGATAACAGGCATCACCATCGCAATGCTCCTCGGTTTAGGAGCTACCGGAGTTGCCACAGGCATCTCGGCCCTTGCAACACAACATCAAGGACTGGCACAACTGCAGATGACAGTCGACGAGGACTTGCAGAGGATCGAGAAATCCATTTCTTCCCTAGAAAAATCCCTTTCCTCGCTCTCAGAGGTTGTCCTCCAAACCAGGCGAGGACTGGACCTTTTGTTCATGCAACAAGGAGGCCTGTGTGCCGCCTTGAAAGAGGAATACTGCTTTTATGCGGACCACACCAGAGTCGTCAGAGACTCCATGGCCGAACTGAGAAACCGACTAAACCTAAGAAAAATGGACAGAGAAGCTCAACAGGGCTGGTTCGAGTCGTGGTTCAACCGGCCCCCATGGCTCACCACCCTGATTTCTACCCTAATAGGCCCAGTCACTATAATCTTACTAACCCTAATCTTCGGGCCTTGCATATTAAACAAACTGGTGCTATTCGTTAAAAAGCGTTTAGAAATGGTTAACATTATGTTTCTCGAGCACTGACAATTACTTTCGGGTGTGCCAGTTACTAACACACTTAAAATTTTATACTAATTTTTCTAACCCATGAAATTTTGTAACCTCTACATTTTATAATTTTATACGATTTTTACTAATCATGAGAGAGCGGGGGAATGCGGAGAGTCAGGGATCTGTGTGCAGAAGAAATCGGGCTGTATGGTCAGTCAGGACATCCCCTCCCCTGCAGCCAGACCTTTGCTCCGTACCTGGCCACACCCAGCCGGGCGTGAGTAGAAGGAAATAACACTGACTGCCCAAGCTATAAAAACCCTTGTGACCTCTCAATAAATGCCATTTGCTGTCCACCACGTTGGTGTCTGGAGCATATGGACCAAGTGACCCTGGGCTTTGGGCCACCGTGCCGGACTAAGAACCAGGTTGCCACGCCTTGAAGGCAACAGTGGCCCCCCACTCTTCCCTCTCCTTCCAAGGAGCCCACAAAACCCTGCCCTATAATTCAAAAATGACCTTGAAAAGGGACTCCATTCTCTCCCTCACTGGTCCCTCGGCACAACCCCTCCTCTTTCGCTAGCCTGGCGCGAGCCCTTCTCCTGCGCCAATCATGATGCAAGCCTTCCTCTTCTGTTGGCTTCGGTGTGAGTCCTTGTCCTTCGCTGATTCTCCAGCACAAGACTTCCTCCTCCACCGCCCTGGTGTGAGCCTTCCTCCTTCGTCAGTCCTTTGGGGTGAGAGTTCCTCCTCCGCCAGCTCCTATTGCGAGACATCCTCTTTTGCCGATCTTCCAACGGGAGATTTCCCCCTTTCGTTCATCCTCCAGGAGCATCCTCCCTGTCGGAGACAGTCCTGCTGCTCCGGTTGCTGTTCCCTCGCCCAGGAGATTCCCACTTCTGGATTCGATCCCGGGTTCTCGGCACCACTTGTTGCCGCTGCTACAGGTGCTAGGGGTGTGGTGTCCCAGGTCAAGCACGGCTCGGTGGCAGCACATCTGCCACACGGACCAAGACACACGCTGACCCCAATGTGGGGGACGGTGAAATGGCCTTTATTAACCGCCAACAGGGGTAATTTATAACAGGGGGGTAAGGGCAAGGGGAGAGGGGTTAGGCGTAATATCGCAAGATGTCCTAGATAACACGATATCTTGAGCCCACATTAGACCACCAGATTTTATCCTGAAAATGGTTATTTTGTGTTCCCGCACCCCGATTCCCTTCCTCCCCGTTTTCTCTTTTGAGGGAGGTTTCCACCTTCAGGGAAGCCCGCTGCATTTATGTCGTGGCGCCGGGTGGGTGGGCGCTGGCAGTAGGGTTTTTTGGTGTGAAGGGTGTCTTTAGTTGCTGGCTTTGGGGGCAGTCCTGGGCAAAGTCTCCTGGCTTTTTGCATATGAAGCAAATGTCATGTTGGAGTTGTTCTGGTGACATCTGTTGCCTCCTCACTCCTGGAGATGGTGGCACAGCTGCCACCGTCTCTGGGTCTGTCGGCCTTGACCACACCCTCCCGTGCAGCAAACAGTTCCGCCTTCCTAGCACAGGCTTCCATCATCTCTGCCAGTGTAGGTGGGGGCTTGAGAGGCAGTCCCAGGAGCACCCTGCTGCACACTTCATTGGCATTCCTCTGTGCCCTCTCTTTCACTATCTCCATCTGTGTCCTGGGGTCCCGTACTTGTCTCTCAACCTGTGCATGGAGTCAGGTGACAAACTGCAAGAATCTTTCTGAAGGAGACTGTTTAATGTCGACAAAACTACCACTAGCTTCAGCAGTTGGTAGCTGGTGCAAAGTCTTATCTGCAGCATTTGAAATCTTATCTAGAATGAATTTTGACAAAATCCGAGCTTGGTCCTCAGGCTTAGCGCACTGTCCCTTGCAACAAAAATGTTCATAAGTAATGGTATTATTTTCTAAATCTTTGGAACCTTGAGGAGTTTGTTTAAATTCTTCCACAAGATCTCTGAGAGATCTCTTCCAGGAGCTTTCCCAGAGGTTGAACTCCAACTGGGTAAGCAAGCACCGGAGAAGATCTATGATGTCAGCAGGAACAAATTCAAGGGATGTTAACATAGCCTTCATCATACTTCAAAAATTTTCACTATTTCTCCCAAATTCCAATTGACTTTTAGACAACTCCCGCTTTGCCTGATATGAGAAGCCTGGTAAGTTCTAGGCCCAGCACTACCACCCCTGTACTGAGCAGGTGCTACCAAGTGGATGACAGATTCCTCCCTGTTTTATCCCTTCAGCCCCACCCCCGTGGGACCTGGCGGAGGGACCACCCCCTGCCACAGCTCCAGTGCCTTGGGAAGCAGGGGGGGAAACAGTCATCACCCCACCCCCATGGAGAGTGGGAGGGGATACACCCCTTGCCTCTACCCCTCCCACCCTGGTGGTTTGGTAAGTGGGAGGAGTGACATCCCTGCCCCCTGCCCCACCCCTGTGGGAACCAGGCAGGGCCCCACCCCTCAGCCCTCAGCCCCAGCCCCTAAGCCCCCGGTCCCACTCTCTTGGGACCCAGGAAAGCGGGCGTGGGATACAGGCAAGGGGGCGGGGCAACTGTGGGAACAAGGGGTGGGGTGACAGGATGATGTAATGGGGGGTGGGGACTCAAAGGGAGGGGGAGGAGCGTCCAAGGGAAGGAAGGGGTTGTGAGACCAGAAGGGGTTGGAGGAGGGGACAGGTGGGTGAAAGGGGTTGTGATGAGAAGAAGGGCAGGTGGGGGGCTGAAACACGTGGCTGCCGCCTGTTTGGGCTCCGGCCATGCGGTCAGCAGTATCACAACTGCCAGGGCCGGGGTACTGGGAGAGAGGCGGAAGGCCAGGATAGCAATGACAGTGCCCGGTACCCTGGAATTGCTGGGAAGCCTCTCTCAGTTCAGGGGCAGAGGGTTCTTGGGGAGGGGTATCGGAAACCGCAGGAGGGGTGATTTGCTCTGGCTGCCCTTTCAAATCCCTCTTGAGGAATTCTTCCCAAATTATCAGGAACACAGGGAAAAATTGGGACACTGTCCCATCTCCCTGTTCAGCCTTTGCTGTTAACAAGGCTCCAATTTGGTCCCAGGCAGAGTCAGAGTTAACATTTATGTTGCCTGGGACGTGGTGTCCTGGGTTGAGGGCGACACTGGCAGCACCCTGCCACAGGACCAAAGCACACGCTGACACCGATGTGCTGGGCAGTGAAATGGCCTTTATTAACAATTGAGCAGGGTAATTTATAACAGGGGGTAACAGCAGGACAACGATGAAGGGAGAGGGGTTGGGCGTAATATCGCAAGATGCCCAAGATAACGCGATATCTTAACACCAAATTTCCCCCCCCTTTCATGACCTGTTAAAAACATAGAAAATGGTAAGGTTAAACCTGCCTAGTGAGACAGGAGAAACTTGTAACTGTAACAAAACAAACAACTGTAGCAAACTTGTAACGAACTAATGACTGTAGACATTTAACAAATGAAAAGTTAAACAAGAAATCGCAAACGAAAAGCTAACTATCTCTAACTGGTTTTCTAAAAGAGAAAACAACATGAACTTATTCAAAATACAGGGTTTCTTGCTGACTAAAACGCGACAAAGAAGTCAGAGGAAGGTGGAAGCCCTAAAGCTAATGTAATCCACGCCTGGAAACACCAGCTACTTCATGGCCATTGTGGGAGATTGCACGTTGGGCACCCCCTGCGATATTCTGTGGCTCTCTAGGCTTAATGCAATCCAGAGCCGGCTCGCTCAATACTAAAGTCCACATGGAATGGCATGAATGAGACAAAAGACGATGAGCGCTCTTCCCCACGTGGGAGCAAGTATCCTGTTTGCTGGCTTGTGTCAGGATACACCTGGAGATGGAGACCACCCAGGCAGGAAAGAGGCCGAGCCTCACCTGTGGTAGGGTTTTATGCCCCAGGTGATGGGGGCGGGGAAAGAGGACCGCGGCCAATGGGATAACACTGGGGAGGGGCGAGGGGAGGGACCACCCGTGGGGCAGACCACCAGGGATACAGAGACCAGGGGGGTGAGGGAGGAACCCTGTGATGGGGAATATACCATGCACATGACCCAAAACCATTTCTCTCCAACACCCAGTGCAACCAACTAAATAACTATCTAGCGCAATACAACAGAGGGGCTCTTGGTGACACAAGGAGCTGGTGGCAACTGAGTACCCACCAGTGCCCCCAGTGATACCCCATGACACATGACAGTGGTGACATCACTGTCCCCGCAGCAGCCTCGGGATGTCCTTGATGGCTTTTCGGCACCGCTTGGCCACTGCGCGGCTGCCGGGGCCACCCGGGCCACCGGGGCCACCTGGGCCAGCATAGGGACTCAACAGGAGGTTGTGGATATCCCACAGTGTCGGCAGCAGGTGATGCGAGGCCAGGCGAGCGCTGGCATCCCACAGCCGCTCAAACTTAGCCATGTCGCGCAGCAAGGACTGGATACTGGGGGACATCTGCTCTGTCTTCAGGATGTCCTCAATCTCCTTGAACTGGCATTGCATGTCATAGATGAACTCGACAGCTTTGTCACATGCGTCCACCAAACGCTTCAGCGGCCCCACAGCCACCACTGCCCAATGTCCCCTCCAGGTGGCTGCCCTCGCCCGGCTGGTGGCCACCACGGCCTCATCCATGGCCTCGCTGGTAGCTTCCTCTTCCTCACCGGTGGCCGCTGCCACCTGAGCATCGTGCGTGGCCCCTGCTGAGGCTCCCTCGAGCCTGTCCAGGGTCACCGGCAGCCACCCGTATGGGGCCACCAGGCTGTTCCCAGGTCTCTCCCTGAAGGTCTTTAACCACAGGTCCTTGGCCCAGGAGGGGTTCGCTACCCAGCAGATGTTGCACAGCTCACGGGCCTCCTCCTGCAGCCGGTCCCACCTATCCTCCAGCACGGCCACCAACTCCTGCCAGGCCTTGGCTGCAGTGCTCACATGAGCCCAGGAGGTACCACGGGTGGCCACGAGGGCAGCCAGGGCCCGGCCCAGGGAGGGGACACCACGGTTGCCCAGGGAGGTGACATCCCCGTGGTCCAGGGTCTCACGGAGGCTCTGGGTGAATCTCCTCAGGGCGGCATGCAGGAACTTTGGTGTCACGCGCTGCCGCACGTCCCTGTGTGACCCGGTCACAGCAGCCACCACCGTGCCCAGGGTGGCCACCACGGTGACCTGCCGACGCAGCAGCTGGAGAGGGGGCACCTGGGCAGGGGACAGGGGAGGTGTCAGGGACCTGGTGGTATTTGTGGCTTCCTGCCGTGGCCCTGTGGCCTCCCGGGGTCCCCTTTGCTCCTCCCTGGAGGGCTCTGCTGTCCCCTCTGTCCCTTTGTCACGCCCCCGTCCGCTCTGCAAACCCCACCATTCCCCCTGTTTCCCCCCTCCCTCCCCCACTGCCCCCTTTCATCACCCCCTGTTGTACCCCCCTTCCACCCCTCTGTCACCTCCCCCCTTCCTGCCACTCTCGCCTGTCCCCTTTGCGACACCCCGTCCCCTCCCGCCACCTCCCGTGTCCCCCCCCATCCCCCACTGTTCCTTCTCCCCCATTGTCTCCGCTACCGGCCGGGTCCCCTCCCCATCCCGTCCCCGCTGTCCCCTCCTTGTCCCCTCTCCCCTTTCCTGTCGCACCTCTTGGAGCTCCATCGTCACTGGGGACCCGGCCGGGACACCTCGGGGACGCTCGGGTGGCGAACGAGTCCCGGGACAGGCACCGGTCCAGGCACAGAACCGGCCACGCTGACGACGCGAGACGAAATGGCGGAGCCGCCTCACGAGGCGCGCCTAAAGCGGCGGGGCGGGGCCGAGGCTCGGGGGGAGGGGGCGGTGCGGGAATTTGTGGGCGCCGAGGAAGCCCCGGGCCGCCCCCGGCAGCGCGGGATGGGCGACAGCGACCGCGGTCAGCACCGGGAGCGGGGGGGAGGCGACGGTGAGGAGGTGGTGGGGGGATTAGAGAGGATTGGGGAGGGCTGAGGAGATGTGAGGGGATTTGGGGGTTCCTGAGGGAGTTTGGAGGGTGCGGAGGGTGAAACCGAGGGCGTGAGGGGATTTGGGGGATTCTGAGAGGGACTGGGGGGGTCCTGAGGGGATGTGAGGGGTTCTTAGGGGATTTGAGGGATCTTGAGGGGGTGTGTGCGTCCTGAGGGAGAGCCGGGGGTCCTGAGGGGATTTGGGGGGATCTGAGTTGGACTGAGGCGTCCTGAAGTGACGTGAGGTGTTCTGAGGGGATTTGGGGGGATTCTGAGGTGGACTGGGCGGTCCTGAGGGGATGTGAGGGATTCTGAGGGGATTTGGGGGATCTTGAGAGAGAACCGGGGGTTGTGAGTGGATTTAGGGGATTCTGAGAGGGACTGGGGGGGTCCTGAGGGGATGTGAGGGGTCATGAGGGGATTTGGGGGATCTTGAGTTGGTTTGTGGGGTCCTGAGAGAGAGCCGGGGGTCCAGAGGGGATTTGGGGGGATCTGAGAGGGACTGGGGTGTCATGAGGTAGAACTTGGACTCCTGAGGAGAAATTGGGGGTCTTGAGGGTATCTGGGGGGTCCTGAGGAGGTTTGGGAGGTCCTGAGGGGGTTTGGGGGTTTGGGGAGTTGTGAGGAGGTTTAGGGGTCCTGAGGGGATGTGAGGGGTCACGAGGGAGGATTTGGGCAATTCTGAGGGAATTTGGAGTGGTTTTGGTGCGTTCTCAGAAAGTTTGAGGGATCCTGAGGGGGTGCTGGGGATCATGAGGGGATTCCGGGGAAAACTGAGGTGTTTGTGGGTCCTGAGTGGCGCGGGGGGGGGGGGTTGTGGGGGCTCATGAGGGGATTTGGGAATTGCTGAGGGGATGTGGAGGGTTCTGAGGGGGTTTGGGGTGTCGTGAGGGGTTTTGGGGGGTCCTGAGGGAGAACTGAGGGTCCTGAGGGGATGTGAGGGGTCATGAGGCAATTTGGGGAATCCTGCAGGGATTTGGGGGGATTTGGAGGGTTTTGAGGGGAAATGGGGGTCCTGAGTGGGTGTGAGGGGTCATGCGGAGATATAGGGGTACCTGAGCAGGTGTTAGGCGTTCCTGAGGGAGAACTGGGGCTCCTGAGGGAGTGTAGGGGGGTTGTGTGGGGGTTTGGGGGTGCTGAGGGGATATGAGGAGATTTGGGGGGTCGTAAGGGAGAACTGAGGTTCCCGCGGGGGTTTGGGGTGGATTTTGGGGGATTCTTAGGGAGACTTGAGGGCCCTGGAGGGGTTTGTGGAGATTTTGGGGTGTCGCTGTGGAGAAGTGGGGTTGAGAGAGGATTTGAGGGGGGTTTTGGGGGGTCCTGCAGGAATCTAGGGGAATTTTAAGGGATCCTGAGGAGATTTTGGGTAGTCCCGAGCGGGTTTTGGGCATCCCGAGTAAATCTGGGGGGTCCTACAGGGATTTGAGCCTCCCTGACTGGATTTGTGGCAATTTTGTGGGGATTTGGGGTCATTATATTGTCCCTGACCAGAGTTTCGATTTCTCTTTTGGTGGCAATTTTGGAGTATTTTTTGAGTATTTCGTAGTCCTTGACCGGAGTATGAGGGGATTTGGGGTTTTTGGGGGTCACTTCCGGGTAATTTCACCCCCATTCCTTGCCGGCCCATTCCCGCCCAATCCCAGGCCACGCCCCCTCTGCTCTCCATTGGCCGCCGCTCCGGTGGCCCCGCCCCTTTTCCCACGCTGCCATTCATAATGCTTTCTAACTCTCCCGCTTTGCCGCTCCCCATTGGCCGCGCCGTGTGGTCCCGCCCTTGTTGGGCGTGGCTACAAGACCGATCGGCGTTTATTGAAAGGCTCCGCTCAGCGGCGGCCGCGGGGGGTGGAGCCAGCCCGGCCCCACCGGGGGGCTCGGGGTGTTGGAAAAGAAATGAAATTTAGCAAAATATTTAATTATAGTGAGTTGTGTGTGAACTGGTTTGTTAAAAAACAGTTTTGTAGCCGTTGAAAAGTGTGTTGAGTTTTGTGTGTAACCTAGCAGGTAGTCTTAGGGATTTAATAAATAATTAAACTAGTGCAAGAAAGTAAGAATGCTAACCTGTCTAGAGGCAGCATACAATGCTCTTAGAATAAGATAAGCAGAGGATTAATGATCTTGTTTGTGAACCAAGGAATGTATCACAAGGGGTCTGTGACCAGGCAAGGGGAACGGGGAACTGTTCCTTGGAGGCTAGGCAAGGGGAACGGGGAAACTGTTCCTTGGAGACTTTGTTGTGAATCGCATGTATAAGAGGGAAGCACCCATACGTGAATTTGGGGGCTCGGACTTTAGGGACGTGAGTCCCCCAGTTCCCCGGGCCCTTAATAAAGCACCCACAAAACTTATCCGAGTTTTGTGTCATTTATCAATCGGGCAACAGTTTTCTGGCGACCGCGGCAGGACTCCGAGGGCTGCTGGGGCGGTTCGCGTCCCGATCCACTCCAAGCCGGCACCGAGCACTTCTCGGGGAGTCATCAGTCGTGCCCGACCCCCCCGCGCCTGTCGGACAAACTGCATTAAGGTAAGCCCGAAGGTGCTTTATATTGGAAAAAGGTGATAATTGGATTTGGATTTGGTGGTTGGTAAAAAGCCTAGGCTCCGGCCATAAGACGTCTAAGGACGCAGGACCGGAACTCGCCTCCTGTTTGTTTTAGGGAAGGACGGCGAGAAGGTATATTGGTTTAAGGTATATTGGTTTATTGGGATTAATAGTGGAATTAAAGGTTGTAATATGATGTCTTTTAAAACTTTTAAAACCTTAGTGCAAGCCAATGGTAAAATACCTGGAAATACACCATTAGGTTGTATATTGAAACGGTGGAAAAGTGAGGGGTATTATCAAGAATTGGATAAAAGCAAAATGATAGATTATTGTAATCATTGGTGGCCTGAATATGAGATTGGGGAAGCGAGATGGCCGGTGAATGGTACACTGGAATTGGGGATAATGAAATCTTTGATGCAATTTTTAAGGAGAAATGAGAAATGGGATGAAATACCATATTTGGATTTGTTTTTCGTTTTATATCGGAAAGAGGAATGGCAAAAGGAATGCGGTATTTTTGTTTTAGAAGTGAATGATGAAAGGGAGTGTGTGGGATGTAAAGAAAGAAAGGAGCGTAATTTTTATCCTTCAGTCGAGGAAGATTTGTCTTATTGTATAGCACCTCCGAGGGTTCCGGTTGCTCCTAATGTGCCCCCTGCTCCCCCTGCAGATATAGCTATAAAAACGGGATCTAGTGAGAGTGATAGTGATGGTGGTGATGGTGAAAAGAAGGTATACAACAACAGGGAAAAAGAAACTGCAAAAAGACAACAAGCTAGTATTCTGGCTGTAATGCAACAGGCAGGGGCAGGAGGAAGACCCATTAGGGGTCGAGGAGGAGCTAATCACGGACAGAGGGGGTTGCCAAGAGGTCGGGGAGGATTTGGGTTTGCACCTAACATGGGGAGGTTGGATCCAAACCAGTGTGCGTTTTGCCAACAATTGGGACACTGGAAAAATGAATGCCCGGTTAGAGGAGGTATGGGCATGGGAAACATGGGATTAAGGACAGCCCCAGTGGGAAATGCCCCTGTGGGAGGATTCACGGGAGGACCAGCAGAAGTCGCTCAAGCACTAGTTTTGGGAAACTATCAGAATCAAAGCTGACTAGAAAAGGATTTAAGGGTAGTTTTAGAAATAGATGGAAAAGATCAAGAATTTATGGTAGACACTGGAGCTACTTATTCTGTACTCAATAGACGATTGGGACCTTTGAGTGACACAACGGTACAGGTGGTGGGGGCAACAGGGAAACTAGAGGAACAACCATTTTTACAACCTTTAAATCTTAGGTTTGGGGGGAAGGAATTAGATCACCAATTTTTTGTATATGCCAAACTGCCCCACACCCCTTCTTGGCAGAGATCTGTTGTCCCGACTTAATGTGAAAATAATATTTGAAGGGGGAAGGGTGAAATTGGAAATACCTGAGGAACAAATAGCAGGCATTTTTGTGATCAAGGAAGTGGATGCCTCTCCTATTCCAGAAGAAATTGAGCAGGCTGTAGTACCCTGGGTATGGGAGTCAGGGGTCCCCGGAAAATCTAAAGCTGCGCAGCCAGTAAAGGTGGAACTAAAGGAAGGGGCCCGACCAGTGAGGATAAGGCAATACCCCTTGAAGCTTGAGGCAAGGAGGGGAGTAGCCCCGTTAATTAAACAATTTTTGGCTCAAGGAATATTACAGGAATGTGAATCGGAGTATAATACTCCAATTTTTCCAGTAAAGAAACCTAATGGTAAGTACTGTTTGGTACAGGACTTAAGGGCTATTAATGAAATAGTGAAAGACATACATCCAGTTGTTGCTAATCCTTATACTTTGTTAACATCTGTATCAGAGGAGTTTAAATGGTTCTCAGTGACTGACCTTAAAGATGCCTTCTTCTGCATCCCACTGGCAGTAGAGAGTAGGAAATATTTTGCCTTCGAGTGGGAGAGTCCTGATTTTGGGAGAAAGAAGCAGCTCATGTGGACGAGACTCCCACAGGGATTTAAATGCTCCCCTACTATTTTTGGAAACCAACTGGCCAAGGAGCTGGAGGAATGGAAGATAACCCAGGTAACAATATCCCCATCCTTGTATGTAGTCCTGCAGTACGTGGACGACATTTTTCTGGCTACTAAGGAAAGGGAAATGTGCGTGGAATTAACAATTAAATTACTCAACATGCTTGGCCAAGCAGGGTATCGGGTTTCTAAGGAAAAAGCTCAATTGGTCAAAAATAGCGTTATTTACCTCGGTTGTGAGATCACACAAGGGCAGAGACGTTTGGGAGTAAACCGAATAGAGGCAATATGTGCTATTCCTTTGCCTCGTAACCATCAGGAATTGAGATCTTTTCTAGGAATGGTGGGATGGTGTCGACTGTGGATCATGAATTTCGGTCTCCTAGCCAAGCCACTTTATGAGGCCTTGAAGCAGCATCGGTTGGAGTGGACAACACAGCAAAAGAAGGCCTTCCAGGAATTGAAGCAGGCACTAAAAGAGGCCCCAGCCCTAGGACTCCCTGACGTGACCAGGGAATTCCAGTTGTACGTGAATGAGAGGCAAAAACTGGCATTGGGGGTCCTCACCCAGAAGGTGGGATCCTGGAAGAGGCCAGTGGGATACTTCTCTAAACAACTAGATTCGGTAAGTTCCGGGTGGCCCTCGTGTTTACGAGCCGTGGCGGCAACAATAATTCTTATTCAAGAGGCCCGGAAATTGACTTTGGGGGCAAAAATGAAAGTGTTTGTTCCCCATATGGTCATGGCCGTTTTGGAGCAAAAGGGGGGTCACTGGCTATCATCCAGTCGAATGTTGCAATACCAGGCCATCCTGAGAGAACAGGATGATATTGAAATAAGGACTACTAATCATGTTAATCCAGCAGAGTTTTTACGCAGTGACCAGGAGCTGGGGGACTGGTGCATGATTGTGTAGAGGTAATTGAACAATTATATGCCAGCAGACCCGACCTAAAGGATGAACCATTGGAAGAACCTGAATGGGAACTATACACTGATGGATCCAGTTTTGTCGAGAATGGGACTCGCTATGCCGGGTATGCAGTGGTAACATTGGATCGGGTAATAGAGGCAAAGGCTTTGTTACCTGGAACTTCGGCCTAGAAGGCAGAGGTGATTGGACTCACCAGAGCCCTGTATTTGAGCAAGGACAAAAGGGTTAATATCTGGACAGATTCTAAATATGCCTTTGGTGTGGTTCATGTACATGGGGCGTTGTGGAAGGAAAGGGGGCTTTTGAATTCACAGGGAACCAACATCAAGCACCGGGAAGAAGTGCTACAGCTACTGGATGCGGTACACAGTCCCAAAGCAGTTGCAGTAATGCATGTTAGAGGACATCAGACTGCGGAAGGAGACGTTTACAGAGGAAATCGATTTGCTGATGTTACAGCTCGGCAAGTGGCACGGGAAGTATGGACTCAAATGGCATTGGTACCGGTAAGAACAAATCCGGCTACCCCATACCTGAATCAGGAGCCCAAATATTCAATAGAAGATGGAAAACTAATAAACTTGCTAGGGGCACAGAAGAATCAACTTGGGTGGTACATTACACCAATGGGACAAATAGTGGTACCTACCGGCATAATGAAATTTATTTTGGAATCAGAACATAATAAATGTCATTGGGGGGCAGAAGTATTGGTAAAATTTTTGAAGAATGAGATAATCTCTAATCAGATGTTAACAATGGCAAAAAGAGTTAATGCAATGTGCCCAGTATGTTTGAAAAATAATCCAGTAGTTAGGAGACAAATACAAATGGGAAAGTTGCAAGTCGGGCCACAACCAGGAGATTACTGGCAAGTTGATTTTTCTGAATTGCCTAGGGCACAGAGATACAGATACTTGTTAGTGTACGTATGTACGTTCTCAGGGTGGCCGGAAGCTTTTCCATGTAGAACTAATCAGGCTAAGGAGGTGGTAAAAACCTTGTTAAAAGAAATAATACCAAGATTTGGAGTACCTTTAGGATTGTCATCAGATAGGGGTCCACATTTTATAGCCGGGGTAGTGCAGGAATTAGCACGAATGTTAGATATAACCTGGAATTTGCATACCCCCTGGAGACCTCAGTCTAGTGGGCAGGTGGAAAGGATGAATCAAACCCTGAAAGGACAAATCAAAAAGATTTGCCAGGAAGCTAAACTGCACTGGCCTCAAGCTTTGCCTTTGGCCCTACTCAGGATTCGAATTAAACCAAGGGAAAAGGTAGGTGTAAGTCCATATGAGATATTATATGGCAAACCATATCATGCAACTGTATTAAAAGGGGAGGTACATGTGAGTGGGGACCAGGCGATTGCAGAGTATGTTATGTCACTTAATAAGATCTTGAATTCTTTAAGAAATACGTTACAGTGGAATAGACCGCTCACGCTGGAGAATTCTGTCCACGACATCCAGCCTGGGGACCAGGTGTACGTCAAGAAGTGGATCACGGATCCGCTACGGGAATCATGGAGCGGACCCCACCAGGTGATGATGACGACCTACACGGCGGTGAAGGTCCAGGGGATGGATGCTTGGATCCATTACACCAGGGTAAAGAAGGCACCGTTCCAGTGGGAAACCCAGATAGTGTCTCCAACCCGGATGATCTTCCGCGCAAAGCCGCCTTCTTAATTATATTACTGCTAGTGATCATGAGACTAGTACCTGTTCAAGGGTCTACTCTTGTACAGGTTGAAGAAACAAAGGTTACAGTCATGGAAGGGATGGATGTTCAATTAACTTGTGTTATCTTTGACAGCCAGAAAGTTGAGGCCGGTGAAGTTATTGCAATATGGCAACGGGGGGCTGAAAGAAGCCGAGGCAAGATAGGAGTCGGTTGGGATAAGGATAAACAACAAGGAAACACGGTACTGAATCTTACCAAGGTAACCACAAACGATACGGGAGAATATACATGTTTGGTCAAAATACGGGATAGTTTTGATTACAAAGAGTGAGTATGAGGGTTTTGCCATGGACAGGGGATCGTGCTGAAAACATAAAGGTTAATCCAGTATCAATGGCAGTGGACATGTGGGATGGGCCACCTCTCAGAATAAATTGTTCCTTCCTAGTAAGATCAAGATATCAAAGGAACCTTTGGGTCAAATGGTGGAAGCAAAATAGGGAACTGACCTGGGACAGAATAGAGGACTGGACCAATTGGTGGGGAAAGGAAGGCAAAGGTTGTGGGTGGTCGAGTGTCACTAATCCTAGAATAGGAAATGCATGGTGGAGGCATGACAGAATGATGTTATCCTTACAGAGGCACGGTAGGAGTAGGCGGGAGGTTAATGATACAATAGAACGAAATACTGAGCAGGAAAATTTAGTGGTAGGATTAATCAGAGATTTTGGGATCATGCAGAATGTGACTAAAATAACAGCTTGCCTGCCATTGCCACAGGCTGCAGGTGAACCAATTCCCTGGGGAATAATACCAGTAACCAAAATGCCTGAAACATTCAAGAATGTTTCATGGTCCTGCCAGTCAGTTCCCAAACCAGTAGATGTATGGAGGGATTTGTGTATGACCACTCGGGCTATGACTAGAGAGGAATGTGAAAAGAAATCCAATCATTATGGTTGGATTCAAAATACCAGGAGGTGTTTAATTGCAACCCCAATAGATGAGCCATGCAATACAGTACGAATAAGAACGAAATCCCAACAAAATGAGATGAGTTGTCAGAATGTCACACAGAATTTTGACACCTGGAATAGTTGGAAGACATTATGGGGACCTAGTGTTTTGGAACACTATAATTACCTTGGGGAAGTACAATGGTGCATCCAATGGTCAGGAGTAAAGAATCAGTCACATTATAGGGCCCTTATCACGTCTACATCTTCCCGAGAGTTCAGACCGCAGAAAGAGGATTGGAATTGTACTGAGGTTTTTACATGTGATACACCGGAAGACCGAATCGGATTGGTACCGGTGAAAATGGCATTAAAGTGGGGATGCGAGTGTAGGGGGTATGATCACACGGTTAGCAGAGAGTCCATGGATGGGCCTATAGATTGCAGATATACTACTGTGCATAGCCCTGGAAATCTAGTCTGGGTGTTGGGACACGGACAGTGGACCACACATTTACCTCTAGATGGATCAGTAACACAAATCACCCTAGGGGTTCCCACATTGTGTCCATACTGGAAACAGAACAGGTTGATCCAAAGGAAAGGACTCAGAAAGAGGGAAGAATCCCTAGAGGAGCAGTGGCATGAACCTAGCTCAGGAGTGCAATTTGGATGGATATTGGAGTCATTATTCCCTCCGGTAGCGACATATCGAAACAGGGAAATGCTCAACAATTTGTTAGGACAGACAGAAAGGTTGGCAGCAGCTACTAAGAAGGGATTTAAGGATCTAAATTTGCAATTGCAAGCTACATCAAGAATGACCCTACAAAACAGAATGGCATTGGATTTGCTACTGTTAAAGGAACATGGAGTTTGTGGTTACCTGAGTAGGAGAATAGATCATTGCTGTGTACACATTCCAAATGTTACACTTGAAGTTGAGAAAGATATTTCTCAACTGGCAGAAGTGGAAACAAAAACCAAGGAAATTGAAAGGGAAGCACAGCATAATTGGATAGGAGCAGTATTTGATTCTTTGGGGCTTCACCTGTCTGGCTGGATTACGTCTGCTATACAGTATGTACTAATGTTTTTAGTATTTCTAGTGACTATATGGATTGTATATAGATGCCTCTTAAGTGTGATCGAAAAGGAAAAGAGGCGATCTCTCCGGTTGCTGAAGGCGATGACCCGTGGGCGGCAGAATGAAGAACATTCCCCACCTCGTTATGAAGATGTTACTGTCAATACTGTTGATTGAGCATCCTTGCAGCAGGACTGAAGGATGCTCAAAAGGGGGGAAATGTTGGAAAAGAAATGAAATTTAGCAAAATATTTAATTATAGTGAGTTGTGTGTGAACTGGTTTGTTAAAAAGCAGTTTTGTAGCCGTTGAAAAGTGTGTTGAGTTTTGTGTGTAACCTAGCAGGTAGTCTTAGGGATTTAATAAATAATTAAACTAGTGCAAGAAAGTAAGAATGCTAACCTGTCTAGAGGCAGCATGCAATGCTCTTAGAATAAGATAAGCAGAGGATTAATGATCTTGTTTGTGAACCAAGGAATGTATCACAAGGGGTCTGTGACCAGGCAAGGGGAACGGGGAACTGTTCCTTGGAGGCTAGGCAAGGGGAACGGGGAAACTGTTCCTTGGAGACTTTGTTGTGAATCGCATGTATAAGAGGGAAGCACCCATACGTGAATTTGGGGGCTCGGACTTTAGGGACGTGAGTCCCCCAGTTCCCCGGGCCCTTAATAAAGCACCCACAAAACTTATCCGAGTTTTGTGTCATTTATCAATCGGGCAACAGGGGGTCCTGGGGGGCCCGGGGGAGCTGAGGGGGGCCCCGGGGGGTGGAGCCAGCTCGGCCTCGGCGGGGCCCAACGCGGGCTGGGGGCTCGAGGGGGCCGAGGGGGGAGGGCCTGGGGGCGTTTCAGGGGGGTTCATTCAGTGGGGGGGGCCCAGGGGGTCCCGAGGTAGGGGTGCGATCTGGTGAGTGTGGGGGGGTCCCATGGATTGGGCAGTCCTGGTGAGTGTGGGAGGGTCCCATGCATTGTGGGGTCCTGGTGAGTGGGGGGCGGTGAGGGGGATGGTCCATGGATGGGGGAGGGGCGGTGAGTGGGGAGTCCTGGCGCACCTGGGGAGGGGGTTCATGGACTGGGGGGCTCCCTGCGCTTTGCGGGTGTCGGTGAAGGGGGGGAGGCAGTGAATGGGGAGGGTCCCGGTAAATTGGGGAGGGGTCCCTGGTGATAACGGGAGGGGTCACAGGATTGAGCCCCAAGGGACCCCCCCGGTGCTGGGGAGCGGGACCCCCCTGTGCCCCCCCAGCGCTCGGAGACCGCCCGGTCCCGCTCTGGGCCACCCCCAGTCCCGGTGCTGTTCCCGGGGGTGTCAAAGGGTAGGAGGCGGAACTCCC
Organism: Melospiza melodia melodia; assembly: GCF_035770615.1. NCBI lineage: Eukaryota > Metazoa > Chordata > Aves > Passeriformes > Passerellidae > Melospiza > Melospiza melodia. The sequence continues at coordinate 293,637 of NW_026948497.1, read as the reverse complement.
GTGATGGGTGGGGGGGCAAATTGTGGGTCCGGGCCTGGGGCTCAGGGAGGGGTCGGTACACGAGGGTGGGTCCGGTCCCAGTCCCGGTGCTCGGTGAGGGGGGATCAATGCACGGGGGGGGGTCTCGGTGCTCGAGGAGCGTCCAGTCCCGGTGCTGGTGCACGAGGGGGGGCGGTGCACGAGGGGGGGTCACGGTGCTCTGTGATTCGGGGGGGTCTCGGCTGGTCTGGTGCCCGAGGTGGTGACGTTTAAGGGGGATCTGCTGGTCTCGGTGATTCGGGGGGGGGGTCTCCGGTTATCCCAGTGCATGCAGGGGTGGTCCCGGTGCTCGGTGATATTCGGGAGGGCGTCTCCAGTGGTCCCGGTGCACAATGAGGGGGTCAATGCTTGAGGGGGGGGGTCCCGTTGCTTGGTGATTTGGGGTGGTCTCCAGTGGTCCCAGTGCCCAAGGGGGATCAATGCTCAAGGGCGGGTGGGAAAGGGGATGCGGTTTTTGGGGGATCCCAGTGCCCCCCCAGGGGCTCGAGGGGGTTTTGGGAGCACTGAAGGGGGTGCAGGTGCGGTTTTTGGGGGATCCCAGTTCCCCGGCAGGGCGGAATCAGTGCTCAGCAGCGGGGGCTGCCCAGGGACACTCCCAGATCCCCAAGTCCCAGCCGAGTATGCTGCAAGGCACCGAGGGGGCTCATTCATTGAGGCCTCTGCCCCAAGCTTGTCAAGAATGCCCTCAGAATGTCCCCAAGTCTCTGCAGTGGTGGCACCATGACTCCATCACGGTGACAGGGGCGTTCCTGCAGCAGCCTCGGGATTTCCTCCACGGCATTTTGGCACCGCTCACCCACTGTGCAGCCAGGGCCACCGTGGCCAGAACAGGGACACAAGGAGAAGGGGTGCATGTCCTCAAGTGTCTCCAGCAGGTGATGCGTGGCCTGGTGGCCGCTGGCATCCCACAGCCACTTGGCCTCGGCCACCACGGCCTCCAAGGCTGCACAGAAATCAGGGGATGGCTCCTCTTTCCTCTTCATGGTGGCCTTGATGTCCCCAGCCTGCTGCTGCAACTCCTGGAGGAATGCAGTGGCTTCTTCAAATGTGGGCGCCAAGGCCCTGGGGATATCGGGGGATGGCTCCTCTGTCCCCTCCAGGGCCAACTCGATGTCCCCGAGTTGGCGCTGCAGCTCCCGGGGGTACACTATGGCTCTGTCACACGTGGCCACCAAGTGCTCCAGCAGCCCCAGGGCCACCTCTGCCTGCTGTCCCCTCATGGTGACCTCCTCTGCCCAGGCATTGCGCAGCCTGCTGGCCTCCTCAGCCAGCCGGGACCAGATCTCCATGAAGGTGTCCACCGGCTCCTGCCAGGCCTTGGCTGCAGCTCTCACATCGGCCCAGGTGGTCCTGGGGTGGCCTCAAGGGTGGCCAGGGCCTGGCCCAGGGAGGGGACACGGCAGTGCCTCAGGGTGAGGACATCAAAGTCATCCAGGGAGAACGTGTAGGGGTCCGGGGAGGTGACACCACTATGGGCCAGAAAGATTAAACTCTTGCCTCACAGTGTCCTGGAGGTGATTGATGAAGGTCCTCAGGGACACGTGCAGGAATGACCTTGGGGACACGGTTAGCTGCTGCCTGCCCCTATCTGTTTGATCACGGTGCCACCAGCTCACCCAGGGTGGCCACCATGGCCACCAGAGCCTCCAGCAGCTGAGGAGGGGACAGGGGAGGCGTCAGGGACCTCGTAGCACTTGTGGCCTCCTGCAGTAGTGCCTGTGCCCTCCTGGGGTCCCCTGTGTCCCCTCCCTGGAGGGCTGTGCTGTCCCCTCTGTCCCTTTTCCCGCCCCTCATCCCCTCTGCCACCCCCTGCCACCCTCCCACTGTCCCCTCTCTCTGCCAGTCTCAGTCCCCTCCACCCCTCTGTCACCTCCCCCCTTTCTGCCACACCCTCTTGTCCCCTCTGTCACCCCCATGTTCCCCCACGCCAGGATTGTCACACCCTGATGGGCTCCATGGCCACTGGGGACATTCCAGGGACACTGTGGGGTACTCCGGGTTACAAAGACACCCAGGTGACAGTTGGGGACCCACAGGAGTGTGGCACGGCCGGATGGAGGAAGCAGGAAGAGGTGACGTCACTGTCCCCTCTGCCCCCCCCCCCCACCTGTGGGGCCTGATCAGGGTTCCCTCAATGTCCCCAATGGGACCCCGATGTCCCCTGAGTGTCCCCACATGGCCCTGGTGTTGCCCCAATGTCCCCGACAAGGCTCAAGTGTCCCCCTGATGTCCAGCTGGGGACACCAGGGACTCACCGGGGTCCTGTTGGGGACCCTGGGGACACTCCTATGTCCTTCCCTTGGGGACACCCCTGTGTCCTTCCCTTGGGGACACCGGAGCCACCCTGACATCCCCTGTCCTGTTTTGGGTCAGCACGATGTCCCCGATGTCCACACAGTGTCCCCAACAGGACCCCGGTGTGTCACCTCTGTCCCCAACAGGACATTGGGGGACACTTGAGCCTTGTTGGGTACCCTGAGAGGACATTGGGGTCCTGTTGGGGACAAGTGGGGGGGAACACTGGGGCCCTGCCCTGGTTCCAGAGTGGGGGGAGGGAGGGCGGTGACGTCACCTCTTCCTGTTTCCTCCATCTGGCTGCATCCCGTTCCTGCGTGTCCCCAACCTTTACCCGGGCTTGTTTGTCACCCGAAGTGTCCCCGGAATGTCCCCAAGGCATCCCCGGAGTGTCCCTGGAGTGTCCCCAGCTGCCATGGAGCCCCTCGATGTGCGACAATCCCGGAGTGGTGGATGGGTGGGGGACAGAGGGGACACGAGGGTGACAGAGGGCACGGGGGGAGGGTCTGAAAGGTGGCAGTGGGGGACAGAGGGGACACAGGGGTGGCGGGAGGGACAGGAGGTCGCAAAGGGGACAGGAGGGCATAGTGTCGCTGTTACGGCGTGACGACCTGGTTCGCAGTCTGGCATGGTGACCCAAAGCCCAGGGTCACTCGGTCCACATGCTCCTGACACCAATGTGGTGGACAGCAAATGGTGTTTATTAGGGGATCTCAGGGGTTTATAATGGCTTGGGCAGTCAGCGTCATTTCCTTCTGCTTACGTCCGGCTGGGTGCGGCCAGGCATGGAGCAAGGGTCTGACTGCAGGGTGGGGGGTGTCCTATCTAACCGTACAGCCCAAATTCTTCCGCACGCTTGTCCCTGACTCTCCACATTTCCCCCCCCGCCTCATGATTAGTAAAAATCTTACAAAGCTATAAAATGTAGAGGTTACAGAATTTCATGGGTTAGTAGAATTCGTATAAAATTGCCAGCGTGTTAGTACCTGGCACGCGTTAAAGTAATTGTTGGCTCTCGAGAAACAAAATGTTAGCCGTTTCTAAACGTCTTTTAATGAATAGCACCAGTTTGTTTAATATGCAAGGCCCGAAGATGAGGGTGAGTAAGATTATAGTGACTGGGCCTATTAGGGTAGAAATCAGGGTGGTGAGCCGTGGGGACCGGTTGAACCACGACTCGAACCGGCCCCGTTGAGCTTCTCTATCCACTTTTCTTAGGTTTAGCCGATATCTCAGTTCAGCCATGGAGTCTGTTTTGCAGAGAAAAGAAGAAACCTCAAAACTTTATAAAAGTTGTAAAGCTTGGTACGTTTATTTACGGGGCCGGACGCACGCGGAGAAAATTCTCCTCAAAAGGCATGAGTGCCCCTGAAGATCTCAGGTCTTCTTTTATCCCCCTTCCAAATGCATATGCATACAGTTTCACAATAGGTTCATACATATTCATTCTGCTTGACATTTATCGCCAGATCTTCTTTATCAAAGGAATTCTTAGGTCGGGGGGGCAAATTGACCTTGTGGTCTTTTCTGTTTTTCTTTCTCTGTGTCCTTGCTGTCTCGGCATGCGAGTTTTTCCTTCAGCTTTGGCCTCACAGACTTTTCACCTCTCCTAGACACTTCACCTAATTCAGAATGGATCTCTACTCTGTCTCATTCCCCCCTTTCCTAGGAAATAAGTAAATTCTTTTACTTAATGAAAACCCTCATGACAATAAGTGTCTTTTAATGCTCCACCATGTACGTTTGATAAAGCGGTTAATACAGCTATTCATTGTAGTATTCTCCAGTCCCAAATTAACAATATAGTAGATAATCCTAAGCTTATCCCAAGTAATATTAGTAAAACTACAATGAGTTGGCACAACTTATTAAAGATTCCATTTGCAGTTATTGACCACCCAAAGATCACATCCCACCAGTGATGATCCATATTTTGTTTTATTCTTTGTAGAACTCTGGTTATCTCCTTTGTATCATGTTGGACAGTAATTAAGGTTTTCTTTCCACTTTCTTGGATTTCCTTTAAGATCTCCAATAGGCCTTGGTGCTTAATTAATTGTTTTACTAATGTAGGGTTCATCCCAATAGGAGTAGGTGGTAGTCTGTGATACATCGTGTAGTTAGCTTTAATCAGCTGGTGGGATGTCACTGGGGCCAAGTACGAAAAATCACACCCAATAATCTTAACAAAATTACAAATACAGAAATTAAAATGATTTCTACTAGACAGAATAAAACCATTGCTATCAATTTTTACAGCAGCACAGGCAGCTCTCAGACATATACACCCTTTTCCAGTATATACGAGCACAGTTTTCTGGTCAGTGACTGGATGAATTTCAAAGTGACAAATACTCTGTTCAGTGTCCAAACACACATCCTGAGCATTAATAGTATTGCTTTCACAAATGAATCCCATCTGTTCTCTAGTAATGCAGGATTCTAAGTTTACTGTCGGCTACTTTTCATTCATCTTTCATGCCCACACTCTATGTTCTGAAGGATAGAGTATTGTTTTTTCATGGTTTAATCCTAGGGCAACGATGGGATGGATAACAAACAGTGGCATTATGTATGGTAAGCACAAAGGCAGTGGCCACATTAGAAACAGGATCATAGGTGAAATTCACCATAGTCCACCAGGATTGAAACTTCCTTTCAAAATCAATTGCATTATCCCACACAATTTTCCGAATTTCAGCTGGAAAATTACCTTCACCCCCTTCCCGTATGATCAGAGCTGCTGTTGCTTGCATCTATAACTGTGCTTGTATACAACTGAAAGCTAAAGACACATTATCTTGAACTGTACTAAGTGCTTCTACTATTAACTTGTGGTCTTGGTCCCCGGCCTTTTCATACTTCCTTACTTTGGCAGTACTTTGAAATCTGCCACTGGCTAGTTCCTAATGCCAATAGAGATTACTATAAAGGCTGCTTCAATTTTGTTAGGCTACCTGCTGCAGTGGCCAGTCTATTCATCAGTATTTCTGAATCAATTCCATTTAAAACTCCTAATCCTGTCCCTAATATGCCAGTTAGATGTTTGTTATGGGAACAGGAACTGCTTTCTGTCCATCACCATCCCTGCCAGAGGGATGTGCTGGGCTCACACTGCAAATTCAGACACACTTCACAAGTGTATCTGACAGAAGTTTAGGTCATACTTGAAGCAGATATTTGTTCTGAAATGTAGAGACCTCAGGGAATCTAACCTCTCCTTCCGCCTCCAAAGCACCTGATTTCCCAGATGTGTGGCAAGCAGGAATGTCTCTCCTGGTCTACGAAATTCACCCACCTTGCCCCTAGCTAAGATCAAGCTGTGGACTGTGTTCAGGGCAGGTCCAAGCCTCAAATAATGAAGGGGAAATCTGAGAGAAGAGCCTAAATTTATTGCAGTGCCTCAGAAGAAACTGGGATCAGGTTTCTGCTACTTGAAACACTCAGCACAAAAGTGATGCTCAAAATCCTACAGCCTGCTACTGAGCTCTGAGGGGGGAGTCTCTCTCTACCTCTTTTAAGCAGAATCCAACTGCCTCAGACTGGGACAATCACTGATCCAAATCTCAGTAGGAAAAGGGATAGCTATAAATAAAGAAAATCACCTTCCTTGCTTGGGTCAATTCACCACCTGCAGTTCAGCACCCTTTACCAGCCATTGCCTGGGTGTTCAGCCAACCATCTTAGAAAATGACTTAAGGAAACTGATTTCTTGGTGTTCCTGGTTTTAGGCACCAGGAGAGCTGGCTCCTTCCTTTCTTGTTCTGCTCCTGAGATATGCCTGTTTTTGTAACCATGTTGTCCAGCCCTCAAAGGAAGTTTTTAGGAAGGATGGGCAGGCTGGTTGGATTTTTGAGATGTTAATCTGATAGCAACTCAAGCTCAAAGGCTGGTCACTTCTACAGGCTGTATCAAGGTGAAATTATACCAACAGTCTGATTCACTTAGGCTATCACAGACTTCCTGGTGTTCATATACATTAGGGGAGGTTCAGACGCTAATTACATCTGGTCTCTCATAAGCCATCCTATTGATGACCCAGCACTTTACTTTGATTTCTTCTCCTCTGATTCCTTGAAGTGTTCACAGTTCCTGTTCCTGCTATTCTTGCTCCTCACATACCTGATTCTCATGGAATACTACAGTAGATATGTTTAGATCTTTTATCTCAGAAGGTTTTCCCATGGATCCAGTATACTGATTAAATGCCAGGGACCAAGGCCATTCAGCATTGATTTGGATAGAGGTACTCTCTAGTTCTAAAACTTCAGTTATAATTACATACAAAACAATTCTGTACATTAAAGTATGAGGTACTCCCGACCGCAATATACTCATTTTGCCCGAGTAAGTTTTAGTCTCAGTTCATTGTCTCCTGGTGTCACTCCTGAAGGGGCTTCTGGGCCTTCTTCACCCGAGAGTGATGGATCCAGGCATTCTGCTCCTTGATTTTGATTGCAGTGAAGGTGGTGAGAAGTACTTGCAGTGGTCTCTCCCACTGTGGTTCTGAAGTCTTCTCTGTAAGAGACTTAACATATACATCATCCCCAGGCTATCTAACTGGCTATCTAACTCCCTGCTCTGAGTTCCAGCCACATGTTTCTCAATTACTCTGAACTGTTTGCTTAATGCCACCACGTAGGTGGACATTCTGGACATTCCCTTTGTATTCTATATGGTCTTCTATAAGGCATTCCAAAAGGATTCAGCATTCCTTTAGCTCAAGGTTTAGTTTGAATTTGCAATAGTGCTAGTGGAAGAGCTTGGGCTAGGGTAGATTAACTTCTTGCCCCAGTCTTATGATTTGCTGCTTAATCAAATGATTCGTTCTCTCCACCTGGCCACTTGATTGGGGGTGGTATGGGGTGTGAAGTTCCTAATCTATGCCCAGATGGCTACTAATCTGTTGCACTATTTTGGAAATGAAATGTGATTCTTTATCTGAGGATATTGTGGCTGGAACTCTGAAGCGTGGTATTATTTCTTGTAAAAATAATCTGGTCACCTCTTGAGCTTTGACAGTTCTGGTGGGGAATGTTTCTGGCCACCCTGAAAATGTATCTATCAATACCAGTAAATACTGATACCCCCCTTTCCTTGGGAGTTCTGAAAAGTTAATTTGCCACTGCTGTACAGGCTCGTGGCCTCTCCCAGTCTGACCGAGTTTCGTCCGGAGGGTATTTTGGGGTTAGTCTGGAGGCAAGGATCACATTGTCGGCTTACCTGAGTGATAGTGGCATATAAATTCCTGACAACGATACTACGATTGTTTCAATCAGATGTGTGTTCTAGAAAGCCTGTGGAAATTACTGCTTCAAAGTCAACACTTCATTTCAGGGCACTCTGTATCACTGGCAGCCTTGGTCATTTTGAGAGAGGAGCCACACTCTATAAAAGGCTTTTAAGTAGTTAGGCCCTAGTGTGTTTTCTGGTGCCCTTCCTTCCTTTTGTAACCACAAAAATGGGATTACTAGCTCTCTTTCAATGGTAGCCCACCCGTTGCAGTTGTACGTCTCTTTTGATTAGTATTATTGTATTATGGCTTACCTTCGAGGAAAATCTGTACCTCACCTTTTGATGCTTTCTTTGCCTCTCCATCTGCCAGCTCATTTCTTTCCTCCAATTTTAAGCTCACTCTCTGGTGTGCCTTAATATGCTTTTCCAGGTAGCTGAACTGCTTCCAACATCTGGATTGTCTCTTCTTTCCCTGTGAGGTCAGCAGTCCCCTCTCCTTCCAGATGGCTCCATGTGCATGTATGACTCCAAATGCATACCTGGAGTCTGTGTAGATGGTTATTCTCCTCCCTTTTGCCCTTTCCAGGGCACGGGTCAGGGCAATTATCTCAGCCTTCTGTGCCGAGGTACCTGTTGGTAAGGGTCCAGACTCGATTACCTCTCTGTAGGTGGTCACTGCATACCCAGCATGTCGCTTCCAATTGGCAATGTAGCTGCCCCCGTCAGTGAACCAGGTCTCCGCATCGTCTAAAGGAGTGTCCTTTAGGTCTGGGCGGCTGGAGTAGGTAGCTTCAATGGTCTCTAGGCAGTCATGGTGTACTGCTTCTCCTTGATTTCCGCTGAGAAAGGAAGCTGGGTTGACAATATTAGTCACCACTATCTCTACATCATCTTGCTCTACCATGATGGCCTGGTATTTCAGAAACCTCTGTGGTGAAAGCCAGTGGCCACCCTTTACTTCCAGTACTGCGGACACTGTGTGGGACACTAGCAGAGTCATTTTTGTCTCAGGGTAAACTAGCGTGCCTCTTGAATATTCATCACGACTGCTGCTACAGCTCTGAGGCAACCTGGCCATCCTTTGGCTGTTGCATCTAGTTGCTTGGAGAAGTAACCAACTACCCTCTGGTACGGACCCAAGTCTTGAGCCAATATTCCCAGGGCAATTCCTTGCGTGGAAAAATAGAAAGAATGGTTTACTTACATCTGGAAGTTTCAAAGCTGGAGCCGACATGAGGGCACTCTCTAGCTGGCGAAAGTCCCGTGTGGCTCCTTTTGTCCACTAGAGGTCTCAGTTTCCATTGGCAATAAGAGCATAGAGGGGTCTGGCAAACAGTCCATAATTATAAACCCACAGCTGGCACTACCCTGCCATGCCTAAGAAGGTTTGGAGTTCTTTCATTGTCTGTGGTTTTGGGGTTTGGCATATGGCTTCCCTGCCTTAAAGTCTGCTGCTCAGCACTCACTTCTTACCCCAGGTAGATTACCTTCTGTTTCACTACCTGTGCCTTTTTCTTTGAGACTCTGCATCCTTGGAGTCCTAGGAAATTCGAAAGGCTTACCATCCAGGCTTCTCTTGCTTCCCTCGTCCAAGTGGCTACTAGAAGATCGTCCACGTACTGCAACATCCTCCTTTCCTCTTGTGAAGCTTCCTGGGAGTCTGGGTCTTTGCAAGCTGTTCTCCAATTGAAGTGGGGAATTTTGAAGCCTTCAGGCACATGGGCTATGTGAGCTTGAGTTTGAATGCAAAAATTTTCTGGCTGGCTTCGTGGATAGGGAGGCAAAAGAAGGCATCTCTTAGGCCTAAAACAGTGAACCAGGTTAGCTCAGGTGTGAAACAAGTTAGTAAAGTATATGGATTTGCTACCACAGGGTATAAATTCTGTGTCATCTTATTAACAGCCCTTAATCCAGTACTATCAGTTATTGAGCTGATTCCTTCCTTATCTTCCTTTTGAGGGTACTACTCAGTTCTCACTAGTTGTGTTCTTTCCTTCAGCTTGATTACCATGGGGGGCATCTTTCATTCTCCCTGGTACAGCAGAGGCCCATACCCTTGAAAACACTTATTTACTTATTCTAATATCTCCTTACTAATGTCTTTCTTAATTTCAGTGTCTGTTAATGTTAAGTCTAACCTCTTTATATCATTTGCCTCCAGAGTAACCTTTCTCATTTGGGAATGTTTAGCAAATTGAGCGAATTATACAAAAGCTTTCAGGTACACATAGTACACATGTTACTTTAAAGGTTTGCAAAAGTATGCCTTCTCAGACTGGCCAGTTGTTCAGTTGTTCCCCACACTACAACATAAACATTCTCCACAGGTACTAAAGCTTTATTTAAAACTGAATATATGGCCCTTGTATCGACTAAAATTCTTCCCTTTTGGGGAAGTCATCTTTATCCTCCCTCCCTTACCTTGGGACCTTAACAAATCATATGTATTCATTTTGCGAACGGTGATTGCTTTGCATTTCAGCATGATAATCTTTGTTTGACTTCATACATTGCTATCTTATGCTGTATGCTGAACAAAACATTTGATTTACTTTCTCTCTGCCTTGTTCTCCTTTTCAAGGGCCAAGACCAGAGGGCGGTCTGATCTCACAATCTCTTTGCCATTCTGGGTGATTTCTTAAAACAAAAAGACATTTCAGCATACAAAAACCCCATCCCATTTATCTTCCTATTTTAAAACAGTACTAACTGCAATGAAGTATTATAAATCTTCTTATTTTCTGAGCTGCTCCTACTGGCAGCCTTCTCCCAGTGAGCCCCTCCCAAAAGAGGCTGATTTAGGAACCTCTTTGCTCTGGTCAGTTCTCATTACCTCTTTCTCCCTACCCTATCTCGCTTCCACTAAAACCTCTTTTCATGGATCTTCACACTAGTTTCTCAGTTTTCCGCCTACACACACACAGCTCCAGGTGGCAGGTATCAGATGTGATTCCCACACACAAGCTCTAAGACCTTAGGTTCTGAATCCGCTTGATCAGAAACCTCTAATTTGCACTCGGGGCATGTGCCCTGACGCTTATTAGAACTAACGTTTCTCACAAACACCGCACTGCAATAATACCTGCACATCCAGCTTTTGCCCACAGGTCATTCCCGTGTTTCCTGGGGAGACAGGGCAGCCAGAGCTGTCCCTGTGCCCGGGGGACAGCCACTGTCACCTCATGCAGCGTGCCAGCCTCTTGATGCACCAAAGGCTCCCCGAAATCGCCCACAAAGGCAGGCTCTTCTGTTTGTTACAGAGAATTTTAAATCCCTACAGTAGACTATTCTCAGTCCAGACTTGCTATGGTATCAGATGAAGTCCCATTAACTAATTAATCTCTTCTATCTAAACTCTGTTTTACAAAATTAAGCACTGTGTCTACTTACACTTGTTTTACTGCCTTGCAAAAAAGGCTGTGCTTGTCACAGCCGAAACTCTGATATGCCCACAGACACAGACACACATGTGCACCCCCCGCCCTTTATCTCAAATTCACTAGAGCCAAGGCTTGAATTGCTGTGAGGGGGAGAATTCTTGGAATTCCTTTAACTCGCTTTATTGTAGTTAAGCATAAATCACCGTACTATAGTTCTCCTGAGTAAAATGCTACTCTTGTTGCAAGAAAATCTTAAAATCTCCACAAGCACCACTATACAATCTGAGAATCAAATTACCACAATACAGCGGAAGAAAATCACCATACAAAATCACTGGGAAAGGGCATATGTCTCAAAGTGCTCGCTTTTCTCAACACAACACAGCATACCATAATTCAGCATTTACTCGCATCAGTTTTTCCTGGATACAATCAAAATAACAGCATACAGTCTAGAGATCAAGTCCAAACATCCAAGGCAAAGGAACTCTCTGAGCTCATACTCACGGTTAAAATGTACCAAATCTACACAAATCACTACATTTTAACACAATAAATATCATCACTGACGTTCCTCCACTTGCTTCTCCGCGGGGCACTTCTCTCCCTACCCCCACAGCCTGCTGCAGCCGGTGCCTCAGCCTCACTTGGCTGCTTCAAACACGGGTAGTACTCACCCCCCCGCACTGTAGGGCACTGTAGATTTACTCTCTTTTATACACCATACACTTACACACTTGCACGATTACAAACACAGTGCACTGACCACACAATACATTAACCATACAGGGCCACAGTGTCCAGACATCACACACATACAAACAAAATACACACGGCCTCAGCAGTTCTTCTAAATCAGAACAATGAACCCCCAACACACACATACACGGGTTCACCCAGCTCACCCCCAGAGCCACTAGCAGTTCCGCTCTATCAGAATGATGAACCCCGTCTCTGATACAACTGCTCCATCAGCTACACCCAGACATCTCTGGGTGGTTTACTCCCTTGCTCTCCTTTCCCTCCCCCAGGGGCCCCTTAGTACATACCCTATCTTCCTCCGCAGGCCAGCAGGTCGTTGTCTGTCTCTGCAGGTGGCAAGCGAGACGAGCGGAGCCCCACCAGGAAAAAATCCTAGGGTGCGCCTTGGAGGTCTGTCTATTCCCCCCTGCCCCTGCGGGGACAGAGAACTCCTGGCTTGGCTCGCCAAAATGTTTTGCAGGGAGAAGAAGAACCTCACAACTTTATAAAAGTTGTAAAGCTCGGTACGTTTATTTACGGCGCCGGACGCATGCGGAGAAAATTTTTCTCAAAAGGCATGCGTGCCCCTGAAGATCTCAGGTCCCCCTTCCAAATGCATATGCATACAGTTTCACAATAGGTTCATACATATTCATTCTGCTTGACATTTATCACCAGATCTTCTTTATCAAAGGAATTCCTAGGTCGGGGGAAAATTGACCTTGTGGTCTTTTCTGTTTTTCTTTCTCTGTGTCCTTGCTGTCTCGGCATGCGAGTTTTTCCTTCAGCTTTGGCCTCACAGACTTTTCACCTCTCCTAGACACTTCACCTAATTCAGAATGGATCTCTACTCTGTCTCAAGTCTCTGACGACTCTGGTGTGGTGTGCATAAAAGCAGTATTCCTCTTTCAAGGTGGCACACAGGCCCCCTTGCTGCATGTACAAGAGGTCCAGTCCTCGCCTGTTTTGGAGGACAACCTCTGAGAGTGAGGAAAGGGATTTTTCTAGGGAAGAGATGGATTTCTCGATCCTCTGCAAGTCCTCGTCGACTGTCATCTGCAGTTGTGCCAGTCTTTGATGTTGTGTTGCAAGAGCCGAGATGCCTGTGGCAGCGCCGGTAGCTCCCAAACCGAGGAGCATTGCGATGGTGATGCCTGTTATCACTTCTCGTTTGTGGAGCTGGTCGGGTTCCTCGAACAAGCAGTACACCTCTTCTTCCTGGCGATACAGGACTCTGGGGACAATCAGAACTTGGACACAAAAGTCAGTAGAATGATCAAATTTGTCAAGGAGTACGCATGGGTTTACCCCAGATCGTTGACAGACCCACATTCCCGATGCAGGTGGGATCACCCACGGGAACTTCCCTCTCTTAAGTCTGACGAATTCCCGGCAGACGTTGCCCATCTGCTTTGCCAAGGTTGCATTGCCAAAGCATTTGCCCTGGCCCGTAACTTGTCTTAGGGTAATGCCTTTACGGGGGGTGTCCCATCTGCATTGGCGTGGATTGTCTGACCTGAAATCTGGGATTCCCTGTCAGCTGTAACAGTTTCTTTGATGGCCCCCTCACCTGAGAGATGGCGTAGAACCCACCTGAATGGCTGGTGAGGGTAATATTTTGTGTCTGCCTGTCCTCTGTCTGCTAACCCTAGAAACAAGATCACACAGAGATACCGTTACTGCTTTGATTTTGATGGTGCGAGCTTCTCTGGTGATGTCGGGTTGCTTGGTGGTCTCTCTTTCTTTCCTGGTAGTGGGGCGTATGGGTTGCGGGGGCGTCCAGTGATCCAGTCCTGTGAACAAAGTCTCACAATTCTCATGAGTTTCTCTTTGAAGGTCTGGTTTAATAGATTTGAGTATTGGAAAAGAAATGAAATTCAGCAAAATATTTAATTATAGTGAGTTGTGTGTGAACTGGTTTGTTAAAAAGTAGTTTTGTAGCCGTTGAAAGTGTGTGTTGGGTTTTGTGTGTTACTTAGCAGGTAGTCTTAGAGATTTAATAAATAATTAAACTAGTGCAAGAAAGTAAGAATGCTAACCTGTCTGGAGGCAGCATACAATGCTCTTAGAATAAGATAAGCAGAGGATTAATGATCTTGTTTGTGAACCAAAGAATGTATCACAAGGGGTCTGTGACCAGGCAAGGGGAATGGGGAAACTGTTTCTTGGAGACTTTGTTGTGAATCTCATGTATAAGAGGGAAGCACCCATACGTGAATTTGGGGGCTCGGACTTTGGGACGTGAGTCCCCCAGTTCCCCGGGCCCTTAATAAAGCACCCACAAAACTTATCCGAGTTTTGTGTCATTTATCAATCGGGCAACAGTTTTCTGGCGACCGCGGCAGGACTCCGAGGGCTGCTGGGGCGGTTCGCGTCCCGATCCACTCCAAGCCGGCACCGAGCACTTCTCGGGGAGTCATCAGTCGTGCCTGACCCCCCGCGCCTGTCGGACAAACTGCATTAAGGTAAGCCCGAAGGTGCTTTATATTGGAAAAAAAAAGAGGTGATAATTGGATTTGGATTTGGTGGTTGGTAAAAAAGCCTAGGCTCCGGCCATAAGACGTCTAAGGACGCAGGACCGGAACTCGCCTCCTGTTTGTTTTAGGGAAGGACGGCGAGAAGGTATATTGGTTTAAGGTATATTGGTTTATTGGGATTAAGGGTGGAATTAAAGGTTGTAATATGATGTCTTTTAAAACTTTTAAAACCTTAGTGCAAGCCAATGGTAAAATACCTGGAAATACACCATTAGGTTGTATATTGAAACGGTGGAAAAGTGAAGGGTATTATCAAGAATTGGATAAAAGTAAAATGATAGATTATTGTAATCATTGGTGGCCTGAATATGAGATTGGGGAAGCGAGATGGCCGGTGAATGGTACACTGGAATTGGAGATAATGGAATCTTTGATGCAATTTTTAAGGAGGAATGAGAAATGGGATGAAATACCATATTTGGATTTGTTTTTCGTTTTATATCGGAAAGAGGAATGGCAAAAGGCATGTGGTATTTTGGTTTTAGAAGTGAATGATGAAAGGGCATGTGTGGGATGTAAAGAAAGAAAGGAGCGTAATTTGTATCCTTCAATCGAGGAAGATTTGTCTTATTGTATAGCACCTCCAAGGGTTCCGGTTGCTCCTAATGTGCCCCCTGCTCCCCCTGCGGATATAGCTATAAAAACGGGATCTAGTGAGAGTGATAGTGATGGTGGTGATGGTGAAAAGAATGAGAGTGTTAAAAGAACTCCGTTAGAAGGGCGGACTCGCAAGGGAAGGAAGGGGCAGAAGGGGCCACAGTTAATTGTGCCGTTGAGGGAAGCTGTGGGACCACAGGGACAAAGGATACTTATAAAGGTGCCTTTCTCCCCCGGGGATTTGGTAATATGGAAGCAATCAGCGGGGAGTTATCGGGAGGATCCTGAAAGCGTGGCAAAGGTGGTTAAAATGGTAATAAAGACTCAGAATCCGGACTGGAATGATTTACAGGTATTATTAGATACTATAATGGATTCCACGGAAAAGGAAATGGTTATTAGAGCCACTAGAGAAAAGGCTCGTGAGGAAATTTGGTTGAGACAACTAAATGAGACAGTTGATGAATTGGTACCAAGTGAGGAACCTAAGTGGGACCCAAACTCTACGGGAGGAATAAGGGCTGTAAAATGATATCAAGAATTGTTGGTGGAAGGAATTAGGACAAGAATACCTAAGACTATGAACTGGTCTAAGTTGTATTCGGTCAAGCAGGACAAGAATGAGTCTCCGTCTGCCTTTTTAGAACGATTAAAAGACATGGCTCGGAAGTTTACTAATTTAGATGTAGAAGATCAATCAGGAAAACTTCAATTGGCATTGTTGTTTATGGGGCAGTCACAAGAGGATATTAGGAAAAAGTTACAAAAGCTGGAAAGAGAGGATACTAGAAGTTTGGATAAAATGCTAGAGGTAGCGTGGAAGGTATACAACAACAGAGAAAAAGAAACTGCAAAAAGACAACAAGCTAGTATTCTGGCTGTAATGCAACAGGCAGGGGCAGGAGGAAGACCCATTAGGGGTCGAAGTCGGGGAGGAGCTAATCACGGACAGAGGGGGTTGCCAAGAGGTCAGGGAAGATTTGAGTTTGCACCTAACATGGGGAGGTTGGATCCAAACCAGTG
This sequence comes from Melospiza melodia melodia, assembly GCF_035770615.1. Lineage (NCBI taxonomy): Eukaryota > Metazoa > Chordata > Aves > Passeriformes > Passerellidae > Melospiza > Melospiza melodia. The sequence goes on along the minus strand of NW_026948497.1, from coordinate 277,790 downwards.
TGCGTTTTGCCAACAATTGGGACACTGGAAAAATGAATGCCCGGTTAGAGGAGGTATGGGCATGGGAAACATGGGATTAAGGACAGCCCCAATGGGAAATGCCCCTGTGAGAGGATTCACGGGAGGACCAGCAGAAGTCGCTCAAGCACTAGTTTTGGGAAACTATCAGAATCAAAGCTGACTAGAAAAGGATTTAAGGGTAGTTTTAGAAATAGATGGAAAGGATCAAGAATTTATGGTAGACACTAGAGCTACTTATTCTGTACTCAGTAGACGATTGGGACCTTTGAGTGACACAACGGTACAGGTGGTGAGGGCAACAGGGAAGCTAGAGGAACAACCATTTTTACAACCTTTAAATCTTAGGTTTGGGGGGAAGGAATTAGATCACCAATTTTTGTATATGCCAAACTGCCCCACACTCCTTCTTGGCAGAGATCTGTTGTCCCGACTTAATGTGAAAATAATATTTGAAGGGGGAAGGGTGAAATTGGAAATACCTGAGGAACAAATAGCAGGCATTTTTGTAATCAAAGAAGTGGATGCCTCTCCTATTCCAGAAGAAATTGAGCAGGCTGTAGTACCCTGGGTATGGGAGTCAGGGGTCCCCGGAAAATCTAAAGCTGCGCAGCCAGTAAAGGTGGAACTAAAGGAAAGGGCCCGACCAGTGAGAATAAAGCAATACCCTTTGAAGCTTGAGGCAAGGAGGGGAGTAGCCCCGTTAATTAAACAATTTTTGGCTCAAGGAATATTACAGGAATGTGAATCGGAGTATAATACTCCAATTTTTCCAGTAAAGAAACCTAATGGTAAGTACTGTTTGGTACAGGACTTAAGGGCTATTAATGAAATAGTGAAAGACATACATCCAGTTGTTGCTAATCCTTATACTTTGTTAACATCTGTATCAGAGGAGTTTAAATGGTGTTCAGTGATTGACCTTAAAGATGCCTTCTTCTGCATCCCACTGGCAGTAGAGAGTAGGAAATATTTTGCCTTTGAGTGGGAGAGTCCTGATTTTGGGAGAAAGAAGCAGCTCATGTGGACGAGACTCCCACAGGGATTTAAATGCTCCCCTACTATTTTTAGAAACCAACTGGCCAAGGAGCTGGAGGAATGGAAGATAACCCAGGTAACAATATCCCCATCCTTGTATGTAGTCCTGCAGTACGTGGACGACATTTTTCTGGCTACTAAGGAAAGAGAAATGTGCGTGGAATTAACAATTAAATTACTCAACATGCTTGGCCAAGCAGGGTATCGAGTTTCTAAGGAAAAAGCTCAATTGGTCAAAAATAGCGTTATTTACCTCGGTTGTGAAATCACACAAGGGCAGAGACGTTTAGGAGTAAACCGAATAGAGGCAATATGTGCTATTCCTTTGCCTCGTAACCATCAGGAATTGAGATCTTTTCTAAGAATGGTGGGATGGTGTTGACTGTGGATCATGAATTTCGGTCTCCTAGCCAAGCCACTATATGAGGCCTTGAAGCAGCATCGGTTAGAGTGGACGACACAGCAAAAGAAGGCCTTCCAGGAAGTGAAGCAGGCACTAAAGGAGGCCCCAGCCCTAGGACTCCCTGACGTGACCAAGGAATTCCAGTTGTACGTGAATGAGAGGCAAAAACTGGCATTGGGGGTCCTCACCCAGAGGGTGAGATCCTAGAAGAGGCCAGTGAGATACTTCTCTAAACAACTAGATTCAGTAAGTTCCGGGTGGCCCTCGTGTTTACGAGCCGTGGCGGCAACAATAATTCTTATTCAAGAGGCCCGGAAATTGACTTTGGGGGCAAAAATGAAAGTGTTTGTTCCCCATATGGTCATGGCCGTTTTGGAGCAAAAGGGGGGTCACTGGCTATCATCCAGTCGAATGTTGCAATACCAGGCCATCCTGAGAGAACAGGATGATATTGAAATAAGGACTACTAATCATGTTAATCCAGCAGAGTTTTTACGCAGTGACCAGGAAGCTGGGGGACTGGTGCATGATTGTGTAGAGGTAATTGAACAAGTATATGCCAGCAGACCCGACCTAAAGGATGAACCATTGGAAGAACCTGAATGGGAACTATACACTGATGGATCCAGTTTTGTCGAGAATGGGACTCGCTATGCCGGGTATGCAGTGGTAACATTGGATCGGGTAATAGAGGCAAAGGCTTTGTTACCTGGAACTTCGGCCCAGAAGGCAGAGGTGATTGGACTCACCAGAGCCCTGTATTTGAGCAAAGACAAAAGGGTTAATATCTAGACAGATTCTAAATATGCCTTTGGTGTGGTTCATGTACATGGAGCGTTATGGAAGGAAAGGGGGCTTTTGAATTCACAGGGAACCAATATCAAGCACCGGGAAGAAGTGCTACAGCTACTAGATGCAGTACACAGTCCCAAAGCAGTTGCAGTAATGCATGTTAGAGGACATCAGACTGCGGAAAGAGACGTTTACAGAGGAAATCGATTTGCTGATGTTACAGCTCGGCAAGTGGCACGGGAAGTATGGACTCAAATGGCATTGGTACCGGTAAGAACAAATCCGGCTACCCCATACCTGAATCAGGAGCCCAAATATTCAATAGAAGATGGAAAACTAATAAACTTGCTAGGGGCACAGAAGAATCAACTTGGGTGGTACGTTACACCAATGGGACAAATAGTGGTACCTACCGGCATAATGAAATTTATTTTGGAATCAGAACATAATAAATGTCATTGGGGGGCAGAAGTATTGGTAAAATTTTTGAAGAATGAGATAATCTCTAACCAGATGTTAACAATGGCAAAAAGAGTTAATGCAATGTGCCCAGTATGTTTGAAAAATAATCCAGTAGTTAAGAGACAAATACAAATGGGAAAGTTGCAAGTCGGGCCACAACCAGGAGATTACTGGCAAGTTGATTTTTCTGAATTGCCTAGGGCACAGAGATACAGATACTTGTTAGTGTACGTATGTACGTTCTCAGGGTGGCCGGAAGCTTTTCCATGTAGAACTAATCAAGCTAAGGAAGTGGTAAAAACCTTGTTAAAAGAAATAATACCAAGATTTAGAGTACCTTTAAGATTGTCATCAGATAGGGGTCCACATTTTATAGCCGGGGTAGTGCAAGAATTAGCACGAATGTTAGATATAACCTGGAATTTGCATACCCCCTGGAGACCTCAGTCTAGTGGGCAGGTAGAAAGGATGAATCAAACCCTGAAAGGACAAATCAAAAAGATTTGCCAGGAAGCTAAACTGCACTGGCCTCAAGCTTTGCCTTTGGCCCTACTCAGGATTCGAATTAAACCAAGGGAAAAGGTAGGTGTAAGTCCATATGAGATATTATATAGCAAACCATATCATGCAACTGTATTAAAAGGAGAAGTACATGTGAGTGGGGACCAGGCGATTGCAGAGTATGTTATGTCACTTAATAAGATCTTGAATTCTTTAAGAAATACGTTACAGTATAATAGACCGCTCACGCTGGAGAATTCTGTCCACGACATCCAGCCTGGAGACCAGGTGTACGTCAAGAAGTAGATCACGGATCCGCTACGGGAATCATGGAGCGGACCCCACCAGGTGATGATGACGACCTACACGGCAGTGAAGGTCCAGGGGATGGATGCTTAGATCCATTACACCAGGGTAAAGAAGGCACCGTTCCAGTGAGAAACCCAGATAGTGTCTCCAACCCGGATGATCTTCCGCGCAAAGCCGCCTTCTTAATTATATTACTGCTAGTGATCATGAGACTATTACCCGCTCAAGAGTCTACTCTTGTACAAGTTGAAGAAACAAAAGTTACAGTCATGGAAGGGATGGATGTTCAATTAACTTGTGTTATCTTTGACAGCCAGAAAGTTGAAGCCAGTAAAGTTATTGCAATATGGCAACGGGGGGCTGAAAGAAGCCGAGGCAAGATAAGAGTCGGTGGAGATCAGGATAAACAACAAGGAAACACGGTACTGAATCTTACCAAAGTAACCACAAACGATACGGGAGAATATACATGTTTGGTCAAAATACGGGATAGTTTTGATTACAAAAGAGTGAGTATGAAGGTTTTGCCATGGACAGGGGATCGTGCTGAAAACATAAAGGTTAATCCAGTATCAATGGCAGTGGACATGTGAAATGGGCCACCTCTCAGAATAAATTGTTCCTTCCTAGTAAGATCAAGATATCAAAGGAACCTTTGGGTCAAATGGTAGAAGCAAAATAGGGAACTGACCTGGGACAGAATAGAGGACGGGACCAATTGGTGGGGAAAGGAAGGCAAAGGTTGTGGGTGGGCGAGTGTCACTAATCCTAGAATAGGAAATGCATGGTGGAGGCATGACAGAATGATGTTATCCTTACAGAGACACGGTAAGAGTAGACGAGAGGTTAATGATACAATAGAACGAAATACTGAGCAAGAAAATTTAGTAGTAAGATTAATCAGAGATTTTGAGATCATGCAGAATGTGACTAAAATAACAGCTTGCCTGCCATTGCCACAGGCTGCAAGTGAACCAATTCCCTGGGGAATAATACCAGTAACCAAAATGCCTGAAACATTCAAGAATGTTTCATGGTCCTGCCAGTCAGTTCCCAAACCAGTAGATGTATAGAGAGATTTGTGTATGACCATTCGGGCTATGACTAGAAAAGAATGTGAAAAGAAATCCAATCATTATAGTTAGATTCAAAATACCAGGAGGTGTTTAATTGCAACCCCAATAGATGAGCCATGCAATACAGTACGAATAAGAACGAAATCCCAACAAAATGAGATGAGTTGTCAGAATGTCACACAGAATTTTGACACCTGGAATAGTTGGAAGACATTATGGGGACCTAGTGTTTTGGAACACTATAATTACCTTAGAGAGGTACAATGGTGCATCCAATGGTCAGGAGTAAAGAATCAGTCACATTATAGGGCCCTTATCACGTCTACATCTTCCCGAGAGTTCAGACCGCAGAAAGAAGATTGGAATTGTACTGAGGTTTTTACATGTGATACACCGGAAGACCGAATCGGATTGGTACCGGTGAAAATGGCATTAAAGTGGGGATGCGAGTGTAGGGAGTATGATCACACGGTTAGCAGAGAGTCCATAGATGGGCCTATAGATTGCAGATATACTACTGTGCATAGCCCTGGAAATCTAGTCTGGGTGTTGGGACACGGACAGTGGACCACACATTTACCTCTAGATGGATCAGTAACACAAATCACCCTAGGGGTTCCCACATTGTGTCCATACTGGAAACAGAATAGATTGATCCTAAAGAAAGGACTCAGAAAGAGAGAAGAATCCCTAGAGGAGCAGTGGCATGAACCTAGCTCAGGAGTGCAATTTGGATGGATATTGGAGTCATTATTCCCTCCGGTAGCGACATATCGAAACAGGGAAATGCTCAACAATTTGTTAGGACAGACAGAAAGGTTGGCAGCAGCTACTAAGAAGGGATTTAAAGATCTAAATTTGCAATTGCAAGCTACATCAAGAATGACCCTACAAAACAGAATGGCATTGGATTTGCTACTGTTAAAAGAACATGGAGTTTGTGGTTACCTGAATAGGAGAATAGATCATTGCTGTGTACACATTCCAAATGTTACACTTGAAGTTGAGAAAGATATTTCTCAACTGGCAGAAGTGGAAACAAAAACCAAAGAAATTGAAAAGGAAGCACAGCATAATTAGATAGGAGCAGTATTTAATTCTTTGGGGCTTCACCTGTCTGGCTAGATTACGTCTGCTATACAGTATGTACTAATGTTTTTAGTATTTTTAGTGACTATATGGATTGTATATAGATGACTCTTAGGTGTGATCGAAAAAGAAAAGAGGCGATCTCTCCGGTTGCTGAAGACAATGACCCGTGGGCGGCAGAATGAGGAACACTCCCCACCTCGTTATGAAGATGTTACTGTCAATACTGTTGATTGAGCATCCTTGCAGCAGGACTGAAGGATGCTCAAAAGGGAAGAAATGTTGGAAAATAAATGAAATTTAGCAAAATATTTAATTATAGTGAGTTGTGTGTGAACTGGTTTGTTAAAAAGTAGTTTTGTAGCCGTTGAAAGTGTGTGTTGGGTTTTGTGTGTTACTTAGCAGGTAGTCTTAGAGATTTAATAAATAATTAAACTAGTGCAAGAAAGTAAGAATGCTAACCTGTCTGGAGGCAGCATACAATGCTCTTAGAATAAGATAAGCAGAAGATTAATGATCTTGTTTGTGAACCAAAGAATGTATCACAAGGGGTCTGTGACCAGGCAAGAGGAACGGGGAAACTGTTTCTTGGAGACTTTGTTGTGAATCTCATGTATAAGAGAGAAGCACCCATACGTGAATTTGGGGGCTCGGACTTTGGGACGTGAGTCCCCCAGTTCCCCGGGCCCTTAATAAAGCACCCACAAAACTTATCCGAGTTTTGTGTCATTTATCAATCGGGCAACATGAGCGGACACCATTTAACGTCCTCATCCTTTTTAACGGCCGCATACCCGCAACCCGTGAGCACTAGTCTCGAACCCTGTTCCCACTCCCCTAGTTTGATTTTGATCACAACCCATGGGCCTTCCTCTAGTGCTCGAGTGGCCCAGTGTCTCTGGGCTGGACTGTTTGTTTCATCCCCCCTAGGGAATTGATTTAACGCTGGCAGCGCAGTTGCCAGTATGCGCGCCTGGTCACTCAGGGGAATGGCATTGGTGAAGCCTTCTGCCTTTGCTAATACTTCCAGCTTAGTTTTCAGAGTCTGGTTTGCTCTTTCGATGATGGCTTGTCCAGTGCTGTTGTATGGGATGCCATGTACCAAGGCGATGTTCCATTTCGAGGCGAATGCTTGGACCACCTTTGAAATGAAGTTTGAGTCGTTATCTGTTTTGATTTGTTTTGGCACTCCAAGCCATGCCATGGCTGTTAGCCAATGTTGGATGGTCACTTTGGAATCGGTCTTGAGATGCTGTGTGGCCACGATCATGCCGCTGTACATATCTATGGTAACTGCAAGCCACGCTCGGGGTCTCAACAGCTGGCATTGTGTAAAGTCTGTCTGCCATATTTCTGAGGCTTTGAGGCCTCTGGGGTTGATGCCACTCAACCACAGTGGCGACTTCTGGCAGTGGGGGCACGTAGCGACCACGTGCTTTGCGTCCGCGGTAGAAATCCCACACTTTTTCCCAAGCGCTTTAGCTCCGATGTGAAGGGATTCATGCAACTGACAAGCTTCTTTCAGTGTCCATACGCCCTTTGCGGCAGCATCAGCCTTGTCATTGCCTATTTGGTAGAATCCTTTGATCGGGTCATGGCTGTTGACGTGGATGACTGATATGGTGCCTTTCCGTGAATAGAGTGCTTCCTCCAGCATTGTTGCCACTGTAGACACTGACACACCTGGTCCGGACATTGCTAGGCAGAGCTTGGCCACAAATATGGAGTCAGTCACAATGTTAAGGTGTTCTTCTGGGAACAGTCCGCACGCTAGCACTACGGCTGCTGCTTCAAGCTGTTGGATTGAAAGCGTGGGGTCGGTTGCCTTGACACATTGCCACTGTTCTCCTGACTGCCATACTGCCGCTGCGGTGGAGGTCTGTGATGATGCGTCAGTGAAGATGGTTGGTCCTGCCCGCGGTCGGTCGATTACTTTTGGTGGGAGGTCGATATCGATGACCGTGAGCAGCCGAGTCCAAGGGGGTTTTTCTGAGTAGCGAATCTCTCCTCCAAAGCCTGCAAGGGCCATGGCTAGATATTCAGATGATGTTGTTGATTGCGCAGAGAGCTGTTTGCGGAAAGGCAAGTATATCTTGGAAGCTTCGATGCCCAGATGTCTTAGGGCGAGTTCCCTGCCTTTCATAATGAGGCTGCTGAGGCACTCGACTCCCAGGTAAAAGGCACGCTACAGTTTCCCCAAGACCACACATAGTATCAGTTGGGTTTTGTTGGGGGGTCCTTGGGCTAAGGCTTCCACTCCCCCCTTTTCTGTAAAGTGGACATACAGATCGACTGGAGCACTTGAATCCCATCTGGTGAGCATGCTCTCTGATATCTGACGTTCGATGAAGTTGAGCGAGCTTATCGTTCCCGGTGTCAGGGTTTTCTGCTCCCATAAGTTCTTCCCTTTCAAGAGGTCATTCAGAGGGTCCATGACCTCGGGAGAAACCAGGACGATGTTGAAGAGCCACTGTAAGGACCCTACCAGCTGCTGCACATCGTGGAGCGTCTTGATGTCCCGGCGGATTTTCATTTGGGGAGGAGTTATGTAGGAGCTTGTGATTCCCACTCCTAGGAAGGTCATGCATGGTCCCTTTTTTATTTTCACACTCGCTCCTTTGAAGCCATTTGTCTTTAAGGTCTCGGAGATGGTTGATACCAGCTGGTCTACTTGTCTTGTTGATTGCGCGGCGATCAGGATGTCATCCATGTACTACACGATGGTCACAGTCAGATTGCTCTGCCGGACTGGTGCTAGCGTTCGGTCCACTGTGATCTGGCAGATGGTGGGGGAGTTGACCATCCCTTATGGAAGCATCCTCCATTGGAAATGTAGGTTGGGCTGCTGGCTATTTGGGAAGACAATGGAAAAGGCGAACTGCTCTTTGTCATCTTTGTGCAGGGGAATAGAAAAGAAGCAGTCTTTGATGTCGAGCACTGCACAGGGTTGTCCTCTCGGTATCATCGAGTTCATGGGCAACGAAGTTTGCACGGGGCCCATAGGCTGGATTCTTTTGTTCACTTCCCGCAAGTTGTGCAGAAGGTGAAAGCCTTCACCAGACTGCTTAGGTATTACGAAAATCGGGGTATTCCATGGGCTGGTGGAGGGTTCTATATGATTCTTGTGTAATTCACGGCTAACTAGCTGAAGGAGAGCAGTCGTTCGAGGCATTGACAAGGGCCACTGCTTGATCCACACCGGATCGACTGATTTCCAAGTCAGCTTGATGAGCAATGGCAGGTATGCGACAGTGGCCCTTAGAATAAATTTGTCACCCTAACGTCCAGCAGGGCTAGGGCATCCCTCCCCAACAAGGGTGGGCAATCCGACATAACGTGCGTAGTGAGGGTGATAGTTCTTCCTGATCCTGCTACTGGTTGGGTGCTTTTGCGGGCTCGAGACAGCCCTCCGACTCCGCCCACCATGGGGGCTTCTTCTAGCTTCCATGGTCGAGGCCAGTGTATGTCTGGGATGACGGTGACGTCTGATCCTGTGTCCACCCAAAAGGGAAGGCAGATGGCCAAGTCGTCGGAGCTGTTGTGGAGACAACACACTGCCCACACGATCAGTGGGTGCTTGCCCATCTTCGCAGGAAAGGCCACCCACAGGTCTTGTTCCCATGTTTTCATGGCCAAAGCCACCCAGGGGCCTCCCCGCCAGGGGGCTGTTCTTGGTATTCCTGAGGTGCAGATGGGTTTGATTGAGTCATTGGCTGGGCGACGAAGTTGGTCATTCCCTCAGGGGGTGGTGGTGGGCATGAGAGCCCTGTGCCCCATTGGGGGTTGCTGTAGCTGGGCCGCTGCATGTTCTAGGTGGGAGGAGGCTGGGTACGGCCCGGCTGCCCCCTCCCTCTCCCGTTTCCCTGAGGTCTGGATCTGCATTCCTTAGCTAAATGCCCCTTCCTTCCACATGCCCAGCATGGTCCCCTAAGTCTCCCTTGGCGTGGTGGAGCAGCTGCTGGTGGGCGTCCTGGTTGGGGGCAGTTTATGGCCAAGTGGCCTGCCTGGCCACACTTAAGGCATGCCATCACACTGGTTATTGCAGTGTGAACTGCTGCTTGGATGGGAGCTAGGTGTTCTTCCTTTGCAACATGTCTGATCATGACAGCAACATTGGACCCAGGTGGCAGTGATCTTAGATGTCCTTTGTGGCTGAGTTGCATTGCTGGCGTAGGCAGTCTGCCAGCACAGGACCCTTCGCTTCTGAGGGTAATGCAGAGGAATCTAATGCTGCCTGAAGGCAGTCCACAAACTGAGTGAAGCTCTCACTCTCACTCTGCTTTATAGTGGACCATGGTGAGGATTTGGCTATTACTTTGGAAGCAACACGGATGGCTTCTCGGGCAGCACGGGTTGTTGTCATAACCTCATGGGCCCGCAAGCCCTCAGCCTGCGCCTGGGGGGTGATCATAGTGGGGTCTGTGCCCATTAGCCTCTGTATGCTGGAGCCGTGCAGTGGATGGTCAGCTCCTGTTACCAAAGCTAGCTGCTTTATACAGTTGTCCTCCCATTCCTGTTTAAAAACGATCATCCCTGCCCCATCGAAAATCATCCTGCAAGTCTGCTTAATATCAAAAGGTAGCATGTCATCCCCTCCAAAAACACTGTCAATGAGTGTGGAAACCATGGCAGAATTAATCGCCCTGTCTGCAATCGCTTTAATAATTGCCTGTACGTCTTTTGGGTTTACCGGGCAATAGGTCCTTTGGTTTCCGCCTGCTCCCCCCCCCCAGGACCGGAAACACCAGTGTCGCCGACGGAGTCCATTCTGCACACGTTATTTTTATTTTCTGCCAGTCTGTAAGCGGGTTTCGGTCTTTCTCTGATAACCCCTTCACCCACGCAGGAGCGCTGTGGCTAGTGACCTTATATGCCGCAGCTCTCTTTCTGTTAAAACTAGAATCCGAGTCGGAACCCTCCAATCCCCTCTCGAGCTCGGAGCTCGAGTCAGAGTCCAAGCTGGAAGTCAACTGGCCAGACGTTTCTGGGCTGCTCTGCCATTTTCTCGGGCTCCAACCCTGCCCCTTCTTGTGGGGATCGGGCGTTCCCTCCCCCTGGGGTCCCCCTGCCTCCTGCTGGGGGAGGTCCTTGCCCTATAAGGACCTAATGTGAACTGAGCGCTCTGATTGGTCTTACGCTCCTCTGCGGGAGCCGCCCCTTCTCCCCGCTCACCCGCACATGTGTTGTTAAACAGGCTGACTGCATTTCCGCCCTCCGCGTCTTCCTTTCCGCCTTGAACACGCGGTTCAGCGCCATTTTCAAACGCATAGGGTGGGGGGGCCTTTTTATTGATCTTTACGGGGTCCAACAATCCGGCCACTTCTCGCGCCTCCTCCACGACCCCCTTCCAAAACGTCAGTGCGTATTCATTCCCCTCTGATGGTGAGTCGGTCTGCTCGGGGGAATCCAGCGTTCACGGTTCTGCACCGCTGATCTGAGCAAAATCCTTTGCAGTCTGCGTTGCCGGGCCCATCCCCAGCTGCGGCGTGGCTAATAAACAAGTTTGCATGGCTTTCCAGGTTTCTTCCTCTTGCCGAGCTTTTTGCAGAGCCTGGATAACTCTGCCCCACGATTTTAGGGCTTTCCCTGAGCCTGAGGACATGGTTTCCTTGGCCAGAGCCTTTGGACATTTATCCCAAGCCTCCGGATGGGCTTTCTATGGCCCAAAGCTTAATCAATCTCGGTAATGCAAGACAGAGATCTTTAAGCTTACACTTGATACCCCATTGCGCATGCATCTGACTTACGACCTTCGCTATGGCTTCCATGGTTGTCACGGTTTGACACTGGCACAAGGCCAAATGCCACCATGAAAATACACTTTCTCTGGTGTCTGCTGTGAGATTTTGACCAGGAACAAACAAAGCAGGCTCTCACTCAAAAAAAAAAAAGAAAGTTTATTAACTAAACTACAAAAACAATTACTAAACTACACTGAAAAGGAAAAGAAAACACAAGGAAAATGAAAACCTCACAAAAACACTCTCCTCCTCCTCCCCACTAAATTCCCCATACAATACATCTTCCAAAATCACCAATTCTAGGTCCAGCACCACCCTTTAGAATGCTCAACTTTCAGTTCCTCAAGAGGAGAGGGAGTCCTTCCATGTGTCGTGGTGGCCTTTTCCGTCCTTGTTCCAGTGCTCTCACCACCGAACAAGAACCAGGGCTGCTTCCAGGGTTGTCTTTTTAAGGATGCTTTGTCCAGTTCCAGAAAAGCACAGTCTTCCACCTTTGGGACATCTGTCCCCCCCCATATTTTGTATACCCCCTGGGGCCGACGGGTACCCACACTGAATCTTCTTTGGCTCTGGGACATTTCTCCCCCTGGACTCAGTCTCTTTATCACACGGAAACATGGCTCTGTCCATGGCTACACAAAAGAGTCCAGCATAAAATGCCACTCCATCTTCTCCATTTTTCCAACATCTCTCACTCTCTCTCTCTCTGGTCCAGAGCTTTATCACTCGTTTAGGAAGGGTTAATGTTCTGTGAAGTTTTCATTGTCCAAAAAGGGTTAAAAACTCCTCCAAGCGGCTGGAGTCCTGGCTGCACACCCCCCCATCTCCTCAGCCGGGCTGCCTGCTGCCAGCACATGTTTACTAAATTTCAAGGTAATGGCCACAAACACAGGCTGCACTGTCTCTCTGTCTGTCCCCAAGGGGGGGTGGGGGCAACAGGCTGGCCATTGCTTCCCGGCATTTCTTTACTTCTTCCTTCCACCCCTGGGGGCGGGGGGGCAAGGCCTACCTCTCCCGGGCCCGGCCGCATGGCTTTTCCCCTCCCCCCCGCCCAGCCAGCAACTGGGCCGGGGGAGAAACCCAACTCCTTCCCACTGGAAATCCAAAGAGAAACTGCCAGGGGGAGAGTCCTGCTTTTACCCTGTGTTCTCAGAGGTGGATCCAATGCCCAGTGGTTGGGCCAGATGGCAATATTCAAATCTGAGCTCTCATTGGCCCTATCTACAGTATCCCAGAAATCCTGTTTCCGGGTCAAACCATGACAGTGGTCCACACTGGTCCGGGGGCGTCCCCCCTGCTGCACTAGGCCAGGTGTGCAGCTGCCGGTCCTCTGTCCAGGTGAAATCCCGTTACCCAAGCGCCTTCCCCGGGTGTTGGCACCAAATGTCGCCCTTACCGCGTGGCGACCTGTTTCGGAGTCGGGCACGGTGACCCAAAGCCCAGGGTCACTCAGTCCACATGCTCCTGACACCAATGTGGTGGACAGCAAATGGTGTTTATTAGGGGGTCTCAGGGGTTTATAATGGCTTGGGCAGTCAGCGTCATTTCCTTCTGCTTACGTCCGGCTGGGTGCGGCCAGGCATGGAGCAAGGGTCTGACTGCAGGGTGGGGGGTGTCCTATCTAACCGTACAGTCCAAATTCTTCCACACACTTGTGCCTGACTCTCCACACATAAGAGGAAGGGGGAGGTGACAGAGAGGTGAAGGGGGGAGACAACAGTAAGTGGCAGGGGGGAGCAGAGGTGTTGGGGCAGTGACAAAGGGACAGAGAGTACAGCAGAGCCCTCCGGGGAGGGGACAAAGGGGATCCCAGGAGGGCACAGGGGCCACCGCAGGAGGCCGTAAGTGCCATCACGTGGTGGCGCCGCAATGTCACCTCCAATGATGACCCTCTCATCTCCAATGATGATGACCCTATCACTTCGCTGAGCCGAGGCCTGGCTGCCTACCAGAGCACCCCAGGGACCCACAGGCACTGTGTGACAATGGCAGCCATGAAGTGGCACAGATCGGTGTATGCGCTCGTGGACAGGTAGGCCAAGCTGGCCAAGAAAGCCACCAAGCTCCACAGCACCTTCAGGGGTTTGGCTACCAAGGCGGCCAACAGGGTGGCCACCGCCCAGGCCAGGGAGCTGCAGGACAAGGCTGCCCTTGATGGGACAGCCCAGGAAAACATGGTGGAGCTGAGTCAGGCCCTAGGCAGGGAGGAGGGGGCCGAGGTGGTGGCCAGGTGTGAAGGCCAGGTGAGGAGAGAGGCCATAGTGGCTGCCAGCGAGGCAACAAGGGCCACCACGGTGAGACAGCGGGTGGAGGCGCCCCTGGGGCTGCTGGAGCGCTTGATGGCCGCATGTGACGAAGCCACGACATTCCCCCGGGAGCTTCAGTGGCGGCTCAGGGACACAGAGGCTGCCCTGGAGGGGACAAATGAGACATCCCCTGATGTCCCTGATGTCTTGGTGGCCCAGGTTGCCGTTGCAGAGCAGCTGTGGGCGGCCAACGCCTGCCTGGCCAAGGATCACCTGCTGAAGGCACTTGATGACATCTTCAAGTTCTATATCAGTGGTGATCCCACCAGCCCCAGTGTCTGTGGAGGGGCTGAGCAGTGCCAAAGAGCCACCAAGGACATCCCAAGGCACCTTCGACCCCCGGAGCGCTGCCAGAGCCTCCCCAAGGTGTCCCCAGTGAGTGTAGAGCTCCAAAAGGTGCGACAGGGGGGTGGGGAGGGGGCATTGGGGGATTGAGAGGACCCAGGGGCTGGCGGGGAGTGCAGCGGGAACAAGACGCTGAGAAAGGGGCAAAAAGGGACCTGTCGGGGACAGGGGCCACCCCAGGAGGCCACTAGTGCCACCAGGTCCCTGATATCTCCCCTGTCCCCTCCTCAGGTGTCCCCTCCACAGCTGCAGGTGCTGGTGGCCGTGGTGACCGCCCTGGACGAGGTGGTGGCCAGCGTGATGGGGCCACACTGGGGAAAGTTCCCAGACTCCCTGTATGAGGATCTGAAGAACTTCACCCAGAACCTCTGTGCGATACTGAACAAAGGTGATGTCACCTCCCTGGGCCACTGTGGTGTCCCCTCACTGGGCCAGGCCCTGGCCACCCTCTGGGCCAACCCCAAGACCACCCGGGCCAATATGAGAGCCGCAGCCAGTGCCTGGCAGGAGTTGGTGGCCAAGCTCATGGACAACTGGGACTGGCTGGCCGGGGAGTCCACCAAGCTCTGTGAGCAGGTGGTCACAGCCCAGCAGCTGATGGTGGCAATGGACAAGGAGGAGGTAACCTTGGAAATGGCCACTCATGGTGCCCAGGTGGTGGCAGCCTCCATTGAGGCCATGGGAGAGGCTGTGGTGGCCACCAGGAGGGGACATTGTGCAGAGGTGGCCCTGGAGCCGCTGCAGCACTTGGTGGCCGTATGTCACAGAGCCACCTTGTTCAACTGGAACATGGAGTGGCAGCTCAGGGACATCGAGGCCATACTGAAGGGGACAAACGAGGCGTCCCCTGATGTCCTTAAGGCCTTGATGGCCAAAGTGGCCAAGTTTGAGTAGCTGTGGGAGGCCAGCACCCGCCTTGCCAAGGATCACCTGCTGGAGGCACTTGGGGTCATTGACAAAATCCTCTTGAGTCCCTGTGGTGACCATGGTGGCCCCAGTAGTGCTGGCAGCTGTACGGTGGCTGAGCAGTGCCAAAAAGCCATTGAGGATATCCCCAGGCTGCTGCAAGAAAGTTTCACATAGGGGCAGTGACATCATCAGGGACATCGCTGCTGTCATCTCTGCCCTACCCGTGATGTATTTGAGACAGATTTGGGAAATTTTCTGTGAATTTTCAATGATACTGTCTCAAATCCTGATGGGAACTCCTGCAGTGATGCCACTGGGGATCTCAACAGCACACGGGGACAGCCTGGGGACACTCAGGGACACTCTGGGGACACACAGGAACAGTCTAGGAACACTCAGGGACACTCAGAGACACTCAGGGAGGGGGACATGGCTGAATGAGTCTCCTCAAGAGCTTCCACATTTCCACTGTGCCTGCAGCTCAGCCGGGTCTTAAATGACAATTTAATAATTGCCTTTTGCACAATATTATTGATAACCAGCAATTTGATATGGTGTGTGACAGTGATATTGATTATTGGTGATTCCTTGTAGCTGCTGGTTGGTGCAATATAATCTATCAGTTCATGTGTGCAGC
Organism: Melospiza melodia melodia; assembly: GCF_035770615.1. Taxonomy (NCBI): domain Eukaryota; kingdom Metazoa; phylum Chordata; class Aves; order Passeriformes; family Passerellidae; genus Melospiza; species Melospiza melodia. The sequence continues at coordinate 262,164 of NW_026948497.1, read as the reverse complement.
ATACCACTATAAATTAATTAATTAATTAATATCCTCTATATAAATCAGACTGGACTGATCAAAGTCTGTGTCAGACACATCACTGACCCCATTGAGAGATGAGTGGTCAATAAATCCATCCCAACATTCCTTGAGGGGAGCACAGCCAAGGAGCTGCTTCAAGGCACTGTCACTGAGATATTTCCCTTTGAAAACCCTGGGTGGGATGGAAATACACCTGAGCAGATGGCAAAATTAAAATTATATCAAAGCCTCGTGGAATGTGGGTTAAAACATGGGGTCTCTAAAGCTATAAATTGGTCAAAGCGTTACCAAGTGAGGCAAAATGATGATGAATCACACACTGATTTTTTAAACAGGTGAGAAAAACTGCCATCAAATATACTGATCTAGATCATGAGTCAGCTGAGGGTAAAGCACATCTGGTTTTGTTTTGTGTGGGTGAGGCTTGAAATGATATAACAAGAAAAGATAAAGGGAGTTCAAGACATGGATAAACTGCTGGAGGTTGCCTGGAAGGTGTTTTGAGACAGGGGCCCAACTGAAAGAGTTAATCCCAACCTAACAAGAAGGCATCTCGGGAAAAGTGACCCAAGAAATCTTCCCCTATGGAGAAGGCTCAGAGAGAATCCTGTAAAAAATGGGGACATTGGAAAAAGGACTGTCCAGTGCTGAAAGAAAAATCATCAGTCCCTGTTGTAGCAGCGGTGCCCAGCAGGGAATAATGAGCATTGATTTCATGATTGCAGCAGGCTGATCAATCGCTTTGTTATGCCATCCTTTACTACTAAGCAAAACCCATGGCCCTTGGCAGACAGTCACAACACAAACCTGGATCCTATTGGTCAATCAAGCCAAAAAACCATCGCCAGTGCCCAATTGTTCTGGTTTGAAAGTAAAACCAGTGAGAGACTCCAAGTCAGAAATATCGTTTATTAGGAAAAGGAAAAAACTTGAAAATACATGAAATACAAAAGAAAAAGATACATAAATGTGTAATGTACATAATAATGTATATAAAAGATATATAGATGTATAGATATATCGATATACATACATATAAAATACAGAATGAAACCTTACACACAGATCTCACTTTTAATTAGGTCTCCTTGTGGTGCACAAGGGGTTTCCCTGTCCTTCTGCATTACCCACCAAGTGTAACCAGGTCCTTGAGTAAAAACCTTGAGTAAAAACCTTGAGTAAAAAAAAATGTTCTGGTTTGAAAGCAAAAGCAGAGACTTAGAGTCAGAAATACAATTTATTAGGAAAAGGGAAAAAAACCCCAAAAGACATTCAATAGTACAAAATAAAATCACTGACAGAGTCAGAATACAACCTGACACCCTTCTAGCTAGGGTGGTGGTAGCAGTCCAGATGAAATGGTCTTGTTGAAGTGGTGATCCCATAGAAAAGATCTGGCAGCTCTTGTCCTCTGGAAAGCAGTGGGTAAGGGCTGCCTGTTCTGTCCCAAAGCCCAGATGATATCCAGGTGGGGATGCTGAGCTCCTCCCCCCTGGGTGAAGCATCTCCCAATGGGCTGATATTGTTCTGAGTCATGACTGGTCCTTGATTGCCCATCCAACAGAAATGGCTCCTGGAGGGAGTTATCTCTGAGTCATGGGGCAAGGCATTGATGGGCCCATTCACAGGAGATAAGGAAGAAACAATGCCTCTGCTCATCTGAACAGCTATTAAGGATGGGAATAGAATAAATCTTTATGTTTTAACCTAGGACATAATTCACCCCTTATCCTATTGCCATCTATACCAAATCCAATTCTCTGTTACAGTTAGACATATCTATAATGCAAAATGAAACTTTATACACAGTTCTCACTTAAATATAGGTCTCCTTGTGGTACACAAGGGGTTTCCCATCCTTCTGCATTACCCAAAGCGTGGAACCAGGTTCTTGAGAAAAAACCTTGCTGCCCCACTCTCGGTGCCAAAATTATGTTCTGGTTAGAAAGCAAAACGAGTGAGAGACTCCAAGCCAGAAATAAAATTTATTAGGAAAAGGGAAAAACCCCAAAAATACATGCAATAGTACAAAATAAAACCACTGACAGAGTCAGAATACAACCTGACACCCTGCTAGTTAGCGTGGTGGTAGCAGTCCAGATGAAACGGTCTTGTTGAAGTGGTGATCCCATAGAAAAGATCTGGCAGCTCTTGTCCTCTGGAAAGCAGTGGGTAAGGGCTGCCTGTTCTGTCCCAAAGCCCAGATGATATCCAGGTGGGGATGCTGAGCTCCTCCCCCCTGGATGAAGCATCTCCCAATGGGCTGATATTGTTCTGAGTCATGATTGGTCCTTGATTGCCCATCCAACAGAAACGGCTCCTGGCAGGAGTTATCTCTGAGTCATGGGGCAAGGCATTGATGGGCCCATTCACAGGAGATAAGGAAGAAACAATGCTCTGTGGCCCTGGTTTTGTATGGTTTTTTAAGCCTTTTGATGTTTACATTCTTGTAACAAGCATTTCTCACCCACTTTATGTAAATACCTTATTGTTTTGCATTCTTCTATGGAGGAGGAGTGCTGCCGCCTCTACAGGGGATATGGGTGTGGTGTCCCGGGTCGAGCACAGCTCTGTGGCAGCACCCCTGCCACAGGGACCAAGACACATGCTGACACCAAGGTGGTGAATTCTGAAAAGGCATTTATTAACTGCCAACAGGGGTAATTTATAACAGGGAGTAACGGTAGGGAAACGGTGAAGGGAGAGGGGTTAGGCATAATATTGCGAGATGTCCTAGTTAACGCGATGTCTTGAGCCCACATTTCCCCCCCCTCTTCATGACCTATTAAAAATGTAGAAAATGCTAAGGTTAAAACTGTCTAGTGGGACAGTAACAAACTTGTAACTGTAACAAAACAAACAACTGTAGCAAACTTGTAACAAACTTTTGACTGTAGCTATTTAACAAATGAAAAGTTAAACAATGTAACGCACACCAAAAACTAACTATCTCTAACTGGTTTTCTATGAAAAAACAACACGGACTTATTTAAAATACAGGGTGATCAGCCGTGGGGCTGACTGAACCATGACTTCGGGCATTCTTGCAGGACTTTCTCAGCTTATCTGTTGACATTACAGCACCAAATTGTCCTCCCAGATTCTGCGATCTCTTTGACTTTAAAACCAGGGTGTTTTGGAGAGTGCATGTCCGGACTCATTTTCTCCCCAAAAAACCCTTTGGACCCCTTGGTGCAGGAAAAGTTCTGGGTTGACTGGTATTCCATCCAAGTAGAGTCAAAACAGCCAGAGTTCCAACTCCACCTGATGGATACCACTTGGGTCAAGTGCTGAGCTCTTTTTGTCTTTCCCCCAGTTCTTCTTTGCGCCAGCCTCTCACTGGGTTTTTTCACAACCCCGATGTAGTCGGCCATCAGGCTGCCTGATGAGTCGGCAATGCCTTCTAGGAGTGGGGTATGCGGGCCATGGGGGTGTCTGATGGTCCAGTCCTGCAAAAGAAGCTTTTCATATTTCATTAGTTCTTGCCCTGAAAGTCTGGTTTTATTGATTTGAGCAGGCAGCATTTAATTTCGCTATCTTTCTTTATGGCTGCATACCCTCGCCCAGTGAATATCAGCCTCCAACCCACTTCCCACTTTCTTAACTCATTTTTGATTATTACTTGCAGGCCTGCCTCTAACACCCAGATGGCCCAGTGCCTCTGGGCAGGACTTTTGATTTCCTCTCCCCTTGGGAACTGAGTTAAAGCTAGTAGGGTGGTTGCTAGAATACGTGCTTGATCTCTCAGTGGGGTGGAATTGGTGAGACCTTCTGCCTTTGCTAGCACCTCCAGTTTATTTTTTAGGGTTTGGATGGCCCGTTCGACCATGGCCTGTCCAGTGCTTTTATAGGGGATACCATGGACTAACGTTGCATCCCATTTGGACACGAATGCTTGTATTGATTTTGAGGTGAAACTCGGACCATTATCTGTTTTAATTTGCTTCGGGATGCCTAGCCATGCCATGGCTGTTAACCAGGGATGGACCGTTGCTCTGGAATCAGCTCTTTGGTGGTGTGGCCACGATTATCCCACTATAAGTGTCTACTGTTACCGCGAACCGCGCTTGGGGTCTCAGCAGGTGGCATAACGTAAAATCTGTCTGCCATATATCAGCGGCCTTGGTGCCCCTAGGATTGACACCACTGGACGATAGTTTTGATCTCTGACAGTAGGGGCATGAGGCGACGACGTGCCTTGCATCAGTGACGGAGATCCCGCATTTTCTCGCAAGCGCTCTGGCTCCGACATGCAGGGATTCATGCAGCCAGCGGGCTTCTCTCAGGGTCCACAGCCCTCTTGCAGCGGCGTCTGCTTTGTCTTTACCAACTTGAAAGAATCCTTTGACCGGACTGTGGCTGTTGACATGGATGATGGACACGGTGCCCTTTCACGAGTAAAGCGCTTCTTCCAGCATTGCTGCCACTGCGGACAGTGCCACACAGGCTGGCCATGGTTAGACAGAGTCGGGCCATGAATAATGAGTCTCTTACAATATTGAGGTTTTTGTCTGGGAACAGTCCACATGCCAGTGCCATGGCGGCTGCCTCAAGTTGTTGTACTGACAGCGCAAGATCTGTTGTTTTAATGCAAAGCCACCACTCCCCTGTCTGCCACACTACCGCTGCAGTGGAAATTAGTGAAGATGTGTCGGTGAAAACTGTGGGTCCCTCGCGTGGCCAGTCGATTACCTTGGGTGGTAGGTCGATGTCGATGACCGCCAGCATCTGCGTCCACGGGGGTTTTGCTGCGTACCGAATCTCTCCCCCAAATCCAGCAAGGGCCACGGCCAAGTGTTCTGATATCATTGGCGACCGTGCAGGAGGCAGTTTGCGGAAGGGTAGGTACACTCTGGTGGTTTCAGCGGCCCGGTCTCTCAGAGTGAGCTTCCTGCCTTTCATGATGTGGTTGCCAAGGCATTCAACTCCTGGGGAGAAGGCGCGCGATGGTTTTCCCAGGACCACCCACTGTATTGGTTGGGCTTTATCAGGGGGTCTCTGTGCTAGCGCCACTACTCCCCCTCTCCTTGTGAGATGGACATACAGTTCAACCGGCACGTTCGAGTCCCCACCTGGCGAGCGTGCTTGCTGACATCTGACGCTTGATGAAGTCAAGTGAGCTCACTGCCTCTGGTGTCAGTACTTTGCTCTCCCATGGGTTCTTCCATTTTAAGAGGTCGTTCAAGGCATCCACGATCTCAGGAGGGATCAGAATGATGTTGCGAAGTCACTGTAACAATCCCACTAGCTGCTGCATGTCGTGCAGAGTTTTTATGTTCCAGTGAATTTTTGTCTGGGGAGGGGTTACATAGAGGTTCGAAATTCCCACTCCTAAAAAAGTCACGCATGGTCCCCTTTTTATCTTTGAGCTGGCAATTTCACACCCATTTACTTTTAGTACCTCTTAGACTGCAGATATTCGCAGGTCTACCTGGCTTGTCGATGGCGCAGTGATCAAGATGTCATCCATTTATTGAATGATAGTTCAATCTCTCTGCCAGACTGGCACTAGCGCTCGGTCCATGGTTATCTGGCAAATGGCTGGGGAGTTGACCATTCTCTGAGGCAATACGCACCACTGGAAGCACAAGTTTGATCACCGGCTGTTTGGGAAGGTAATCGAGAACGTGAACCGTTCTTTGTCCTCATCATATAAAGGGATGGAGAAGAAACAATCCTTGATATCCAGCACCACGCAAGGTTGCCCTTTTGGCACCATCGAATTAATCGGTAGTGATGTCTGCACAGGTCCCATCGGCTGGATTTTCTTGTTTATCTCTCGCAGGTCGTGCAGGAAGCAAAAAACTTCTCCGGATTGTTTGGGTATGACAAAAATTGGAGTATTCCACAGGCTTGTGGAGGGCTCGATGTGGTTCTTCTGTAGCTCCCGGGTAATCTGTTCCAGGAGGGCAGTCATTTGAGGCTTTGACAGGGACCACTGGTCAACCCACACTGGGTCTAGTGATTTCCATGTTAGTTTGATGGGCAGTTGTGGGTGTGTAGAGGTGGCCCTCAGAATAAATTTGTCATTTGAACATCTAACAGGATTAGGGTATCCCTTCCTAGCAAAGGTGGGCATCCAGACGTCACATATGGGGATAGGGTGATGGTTCTGCCTGGTCCCCTTTCAGTGCAGAGTGTTAGAGCCATGAGCTGTCTGTTTTTTTGGGCATGGGACAGCCCTCCAACCCCACCTACCATGGGGTCCTCTTCCAACATCCACTGTGAAGGCCAGTGTATGTCGGGGATCACAGTGACATCTGACCCTGTATCGACCAAGAAAGGGATACAAATAGCAGAGCCATCAGAGCTGTTATGGAGAAGGCAGCCAGTGCACACTATCAGTAGGTGCCTCCCCACCTTCGCAGTGAATGCCACCCATGGATCTCGCTCCCACGCCTTCATGGCCAGGGCCACCCAGGGGCCTCGTCCCCAGGGAGTCCTTCTCGGCGTTCCTGGGATGTGGATGGGCTTGTCTGGGCCATTGGCTGGGTTGTGAAGTGTACCGTGGGAGTGGGCAGCGAGTGCGGGAGTTCTGTGCCCCATTGACAGCTGGCACAACGGGGCAGCTGCATGTTCTGAGTGGGAGGGGCCTGGGCGCCCCCTCCTCTCCCGTTTCCTTGATCCTTTCTTTTGCACTCCCTAGCGAAATTCCCCCTGCTACTATATGCCCAGCATGGCCATCTGGGTCCTGTCTGGTGTGGGGGAACGGCTGTCAGTGGGTATCCCGACCGAGGGCAGTTTGCTGCGATGTGCCCCTCCTGGCCACACCTAAAACAAGCCATCACATTGGTTATAGCAGCATGGACAGCTGCTTGAATCGGGACTAGGTGTTCCTCTTTGACATGTCTTATCATATCTGCTGAAGTAGCGCCAGGCGGCAGCGACTGCAAAATGTCCTTTGTGGTGGTGTTACTCTGCTGGCGCAGGCACTCGGCCAACACAGGGCCTTTTGCTTCTGACGGCGAAGTAGAAGATTCAATTGCTGCCTGTATGTGGTCCAAAACTGCGTGAAACCTCGCTTTGGTTCTGCTTTATAGTGGACCATGGCGGCGGCCTGACAATGACTTTAGATGCAGAGCGAATAGGCTCTCTGGCAGCTCGGGTTGTTGCTACTACCTCGGGGGCCTGAAGGCCCTCTGCCTACGCCTGGGGGATGATCGTAGTCGGGTGCGTGCCCATTAAATGCTGCAGGCTAGAGCCGTGCAGTGGATGGTCTGTTCCAGACACCAAGGCTAGCTGCCTTGCACAGTTGTCCCCCCACTCTTGTTTAAAAACAATCATCCCTGCTCCATCAAAAACTAATCTACACGTCTGCTTGATGTCAAAAGGGAGCATGTCATCCCACCCAAAAACACTGTCAATAAGAGTGGAGACCATCACCAAATTAATTCCTCTGTCTGCAATTGCCTTCACAATTCCCTAGACATCCTTGGGGTCCACAGGTGTATAAGTTCTTTGATTCCCGCCTATCCCCCCCTGCCCTGACAGGAAACACTAGCTTGGCTGGAGGGGCCCACTCGGCACACGCTATTTTCATTTTCCTCCACTCCGTGAGAGGGGTTTGTTCCTTGACCCAAAGAGGAGGACTGTGGTGGCTACCCTTATGTGTCCTCACTCCCTCCTCCTCTGTCTCAGAAGAGCCAGAATAAGAATCGGGATCAGCAGCGGACTGCTTAGGAAACCACTCAGCCCAGTCCGAGTCCGAGTCCAAGTCAGTCCCGGAACTCGACTGACTGGTGACTTCCAGGTTCCCGGACCTTCCTTCTGCCTTAGTCCTGGGCCACTCTCTCCCTCTAAGCTCACCCCACCTCCTGCTGTAACGCAATTTCTGACACACACTCCGAGCAACGTCAGCTTTCCGTCTGTGCTCCTTCCCTCTGTAGTACCCACGCATGCCTGCGTTAACTTGCAACCCTCCACTATCTCCACCGATCACGGCCGCATTGTCCCCTTTCAGGGGCTCGCCGCTCCACGGCACGCAGGGCGGAGGCCCCTCCCAGGCTCCCCTGGAGCCCGAATCAATGATGGCCCCGCTCCCCGCTCCCAGCTTAATGGCCGGGCTCCACGCTCTTAGACTAACGGCCCCGCACAGCAGTTCTGAATCAACGGCCGCCACGTGAGCTTCCTCCAGCATCCCGTCCCAAAATGATCTTTTTTCTCTACTCAGGGGCATTCCCACGGCTGCAAATCACCACCCTCTGTGGACTCACAATCACCCACATCCAGCCTGTGCCCCCTCCCGCAAGCAGTCCTGGGCGGCCCCCCACTCTCTCCACTCCTGCCCAAGAGCTCGCATAACCCTGCCCCATAATTCAAAATTGACCTTGATAAGAGTCTCCATTCTCTCCCTCACTGGCCCCTCGGCGTGAGCCCTTCTCTTTCGCCAGCCTGGTGTGAGCCTTTCTCCTTTGCCAATCACGACGCGACCCTTCCTCTTCTTTCGGCTGCGCTGTGAGCCCTCCTCCTTCGCCGATTTTCCAACGCAAGACTTCCTCTTCCACCACCCCGACATGAGCCTTCCTCCTCCATCGCTCATCTGGCACAAGACTTCCTCTTCCACCAGCCCTAGCGTGAGCCTTCCTCTTTCACCGATCTTCCAATGGGAGACTTTCCCACTTTCGTTGGTCTTCTGGGAGTGTCCTCCCCGTCGGAGACTGTCCCGCTGCTCCGGTTGCTGTTCCCTTGCCCAGGAGATTCCCGCTTCCGGGTTCGATCCCGGGTTCTCGGCACCACTTGTTGCTGCCGCTACAGGGGCTATGGGTGTGGTGTCCAGGGTCGAGCATGGCTCGGTGGCAGCACCCCTGCTGCCTGTCCTGGTGTTTTGCATATGAAGCAAATGACATGTTGGAGTTGTTTTGGTGACACCTGTTGCCTTCTCCCTCCTGGAGATACAGCTGCCACCGTCTCTGGGTCTGTCGGCCTTGACCAAGCCTCCCGTGCAGCAAGCAGTTCCTCCTTCCTAGCAGAGGCTTCCATCATCTCTGCCAGTGTAGGTGGGGCTTGAGAGGTAGTCCCAGGAGCACCCTGCTGCACACTTCATTGGCATTCCTCTGCGCCATCTCTTTCACTATCTCCATCTGTGTCCTGGGGTCCCGTATTTGCCTCTCAACCTGTGCACAGAGCCAGGCGACAAATTGCAAGAAACTTTCTGAGGGAGACTGTTTAATGCCAAGGAAACTACCACTAGCTTCAGCAGTTGGTACCTCGTGAAAAGCCTTATCTGCAGCATCTGAAATCTTATCTAGAATGAATTTTCACAACACCCGAGCTTGGTCCTCAGGCTTAGCCCACTCCTCGTCGCTGCACAAATGTTCATAAGTAATGTTATTATTTTCTAAATCTTTGGCACCTTGAGGGGTTTGTTTAAGTTCTTCCACAAGATCTCTGAGAGATCTCTTCCAGGAGCTTTCCCAGAGATCGAACTCTGACGGGGCAATCAGGCACCGGAATAGATCTATGATGTCAGAAGGAACCAGTTCAAGGGATGTTAATGTAGCCTTCATCATGTTTCTAAAAATTTCACTATTTCTCCCCAATTCCAATTGACTTAGATAACTCCCGCCTTGAGTGACATAAGAAGGGCAGGTATGTTACAGGGCTTGCAAGGGTCTTTCAGGGTGAAGAGAGAGACGAGAATCTTGACCTCATGTTCAGAAGGTTTGATTTATTATTTTATGATATATATTACCTTAAGACTATATTAAAAGGAATAGAGTGAAAAGTTCTCAGAAATGCTAGCTAAGCTAAGAATAGAAAAGGAATGAATAACAAAGTTCTGTGTCCAGGCAGAAAGCAAGAACAGCTCTGCTGTGAGTGGTCAGTAAATCCAAACATTCACCCAAGACCAATCACGGATGCACCTGTTGCAGATAATCATTGTTTACATTTGATTTCTGAGGCCACAGCTTCTCAGAAAGGGGAAAAATCCTAAGGAAAGGATTTTTATGAAAAGATGTCGGTGACATTTCACCCTTTAAATTCTAAAAAATTAAAAATAAAAATGCTGGTGTGGAATGAACAGGGAATTTCTTCACCTGTAAAACATAAAATTCTATGAAATCACTAAGACAATTTTACAGTATAAGAAAATGCAAAAAACAACGCAAAGAAAATTCGAGTCCCAGCAGCTGAGTTTCAGGAAAAAGGTCCATGGACTTAAAAGGTCCATGGACCTCTTGACATATCTGAAAGTCCTTTTTGGTTCTGAAACAGGCTTGCTGCAGAAAAGTCCATCAATAGTTATCACAAACCATTGACAGTCACAAACAATTTCAAAGAATTTGAAACAACTTCTGGAATGTCCTTTTCTGGCCCTTCAATGCTTCAGAGCTGCTGCCTGCTATTTCAATTATTTTTTATTCAATTTTAATTGTTTTTTTCATGGTTGAAAAGAGCAGCAGCAGCAGAGCAGAGCCAGAGAAAGGCCCTGGGGGGCCCTGGCCCATGGACGGACCAGGAAACCCAGATCTGGCCCACAAAAGGCGGGCCAGGACCGGTAGGGGGAAGCAAAACCCCCAAATCCATCAGGAGGCCGTCCAGTGGCCCTGGGCCAGGGACCTCCTGAGCCCAACAGCCCAAACCCACGAGGCAGGCTCTGCCTTGCCACAGGCTTGCACTCTGCTGCCAGTACAATGGCAGAACTGATGGTGAGACGCTTCTTTTCCCCAAAATCACTGAGGAATTCCAGTACTGAGGGAATAGAATCAGCCCCAAAAATCCTCATCTAGGATTTAGGAATGTTTGTTTCCCACAGCAACCAAGGCATGGTCTCCTCCAGCTGTGCCCTCTGCAATGCAAATGCAACAGGTGTGTCTCCCATCTGCCTGACGGCACCACCCCCTCTGGGCTGGGGACCAAAGGCAGAACTTTTGGAACCCACTTACCTCTTGCCACTGTGGGCGCAAAAGGGGTGGCAGAGATGACAACCTCCATGGGGCAGCAACTGAGCAAACACGGCCCAATCCGCCGAGAACGCTGATCTTGAACGCAGGCAGGCGAGCTGTACCCACAGCCAGCTGGCGAGCACCGCACCCCCATGGAAGGAGAGGCCCGCCGCCACCGCTGCTGCAAAGGCAACCGGCCTGGGACGGTCCGAGCTCGAACAAGCCGCCAGTTCCAGGGCAGCCTCTGATGCAGACATGGAGGACAAAGTCCCCAACGGAGGAAGAACTGCTGTGGCGGCCGGTGGAGGCTGCGGGGGGGCTGAGGGGGCTGGTGGAGGGGCGAGGCCGGAGACAATGCCTCCCCTGCTTTGCCGGAAGCAGCAGCCGTGTCCTCTTCACCCTAGCAACAGTGGCTTAGCTGTGGGAAACGGCGTTTCTGAGCTCACAGGCGGGGAAACTGCCAGAGGGACGGCCACGGGAGAGGCCATGCGGGAATGCGCCCGCACCCACGGGGCGGGTTGAGGCGGCGCTCTCGGTGCTCGCGGGGCTGGCCAAGGAGGCAGCACACCCAGGGGGGATGGCACTGAGTCGCTGTTGTCGCCAAGGGCGTCTCCTATCAACACGGGCGGCGCAGGCGCAGAGAGCAGTGTTTCTGAGCTCTCAGGTTCAGGCGTGGAAGCCGGTGAAGGCGCGGACAGGACTACAAGTGTTAGCTGCTGCGCCGGCCCGGCAGGTGGGGCCTCGGGGGCCAGTGCCACCCCCCTCTCTGAGTGGGGCAGGGTCCGAGAGTCCGGCTGTGGCGGGGCCTGCCAGGCTTCCAGGGGCGGCACACGCAGCACTGGCTGGGGCGGTGCCCCCCACTCCCATCCCCCCGGAGAGAGAGAAGGGGGGGAAGGAGGACCGCTCCATCTGAGCATGCTCTGGAGACGCAGTAAAAAAAACTTTTTCAGCTCGCGGCAAAATTTCACCCCCCCGGTGCATTCAGGGGGGCTGGAAAGCAGCAGATCATCCCCCAAAGGGTCTTCTCCCGCTGAATTCGGGGGGAATGGAGCTTGCCCTGTGCAGTTTGCAATCCACTGAAAAACAGCTGCTCTCTGCTTCAAAACTGGAAAGAGCTTTCTAAATGCTGGATAGATACCGGGGTAACTATACCCACAGTCCAAAACAAATTGGAAAATGGAGTCCATGCACTCCCGTACGAAAACATCCAGAGCATATAGCACATTCGTAAAGAACCCAAAAAGCTTTGCCCATGGAAAAAACTCATGGAGATCTGTCTCGGACAGGAAAAGTCCATCCTCTTCAGCCCATTTTTGCCAGAGGGCAATAACTTCTCCTCTGAAGGGGAGAAATGAACCTCATCCTCTATGGGGGGCGTCCCCCATATCAGCAGCCACAAACTATGAAAGGCTGCATCTTCAGGAAGGGAAAAGCCAACAGTACCTTTTGAAAGAGTCCAGCATGCACTGGCCAGCTCCAATGTGCTGCTGCGCTTTCCAAACATCTTCGTGGAGGCTTTTCAGAAGGTTCTCTTTGTGGTCAGCCTTGCTGTGAACTCTGTCCAAATCAGGATCTTCAGTTCTTCAGCTCCTGGCTAGAATGCACTTCTGTGGTCACTTGTGAAGCAACCATCAATGCCACACATTCAGGGTTTACCCAGTGCAGCTCTTGCTCCTCTTGGGTCTCATCAAATGATGGTTTTTGTCCTGATCAGTCGGGGTTCACCAGATGTTACAGGGCTTCAAGGGTCTTTCAGGGTGAAGAGAGAGACGAGAATCTTGACCTCATGGTCAGAAGGCTTGATTTATTATTTGATAATATATATTATATTAAGACTATACTAAAAGGAATAGAGAGAGAAGTTCTCAGAAATGCTAGCTAAGCTAAGAATAGAAAAGGAATGAATAACAAAGTTCTGTGTCCAGGCAGAAAGCAAGAACCGCTCTGCTGTGAGTGGTTGGTAAATCCAAACATTTACTCAAGACCAATCACGGATGCACCTGTTGCATTCGTAGCTGCAGATAATCATTGTTTACATTTGATTTCTGAGGCCACAGCTTCTCAGAAAGGGGAAAAATCCTAAGGAAAGGATTTTTATGAAAAGATGTTAGTGACACTCGTAAGTTCTAGGACCAGTCCTACCACCCGTGTACTGAGCAGGGACTACCAAGGGGATGACTTCTTCCTCCCTGTTTTGGACCCCAGGATTCCTCCCTTCAGCCCCACCCCCATGGGACCCGGTGGGGGGACCACCCCCTGCCCCAGCCCCCGTGCCTTAGGAGGCAGGCGAGGAAACAGCCTTCACCCCACCCCCATGGAGAGTGGGAGGGGATACACCCCTGGCCTCTGCCCCTCCCATCCCGGTGGCTTGGTGAGTGGGAGGACAGACATCCCTTCGCCCTGCCCCACCCCTGTGAGAACCAGGCAGGGCCCCACACCCCAGCCTTCGGCCCCACTGTCTTGGGACCCAGGTAAGGCAGCGTGGGCTACAGGCAAGGGGGCGGAGCAACCATGGGAACCAGGGGTGGGGTTACAGGATGATGTAATGGGGGGTGGGGACTCAAAGGGAGGGGGAGGAGCATCCAAGGGAAGGAAGGGGTTGTGAGACCAGAAGGGGTTGGGGGAGGGGACAGGTGGGTGAAAGGGGTTGTGAGGAGAAGAAGGGCAGGTGGGGGGCTGAAACACGTGGCTGCCGCCTTTTGGGCTCCGGCCATGCGGTCAGCAGTATCACAACTGCCAGGGCCGGGGTACTGGGAGAGAGGCAGAAGGCCAGGATAGCAACGGCAGTGCCCAGTACCCTGGAATTGCTGGGAAGCCTCGCTCAGGTCAGGGGCAGAGGGTTCCTGGGGAGGGGTATCGGAAACCGCAGGAGGGGTGATTTGCTCTGGCTGTCCTTTCAAATCCCTTTTGAGGAATTCTTCCCGAATTATCAGGAACACAGGGAAACATGTGGACACTGTCCCATCTCCCTGTTCAGCCTTTGCTGTTAACAAGGCTCCAATTTGGTCCCAGGCAGAGGCAGAGTTAACAATTATGTTGCCTGGGACGTGGTGTCCTGGGTTGAGGGCGACACTGTGGCAGCACCCTGCCTCAGGACCAAAGCACACGCTGACACCGATGTGCTGGGCAGTGAAATGGCCTTTATTAACAATTGAGCAGGGTAATTTATAACAGGGGGTAACAGCAGGACAACGATGAAGGGAGAGGGGTTGGGCGTAATATCACAAGATGCCCAAGATAACGCGATATCTTAACACCAAATTTCCCCCCCCTTTCATGACCTGTTAAAAACATAGAAAATGGTAAGGTTAAACCTGCCTAGTGAGACAGGAGAAACTTGTAACTGTAACAAAACAAACAACTGTAGCAAACTTGTAACGAACTAATGACTGTAGACATTTAACAAATGAAAAGTTAAACAAGAAATCGCAAACGAAAAGCTAACTATCTCTAACTGGTTTTCTAAAAGAGAAAACAACATGAACTTATTCAAAATACAGGGTTTCTTGCTGACTAAAACGCGACAAAGAAGTCAGAGGAAGGTGGAAGCCCTAAAGCTAATGTAATCCACGCCTGGAAACACCAGCTACTTCATGGCCATTGTGAGAGATTGCACGTTGGGCACCACCTGCAATATTCTGTGGCTCTCTAGGCTTAATATAATCCAGAGCCGGCTCGCTCAATACTAAAGTCCACATGGAATGGCATGAATGAGACAAAAGACGATGAGCGCTCTTCCCCACGTGGGAGCAAGTATCCTGTTTGCTGGCTTGTGTCAGGATACACCTGGAGATGGAGACCACCCAGGCAGGAAAGAGGCCGAGCCTCACCTGTGGTAGGGTTTTATGCCCCAGGTGATGGGGGCGGGGAAAGAGGACCGCGGCCAATGGGATAACACTGGGGAGGGGCGAGGGGAGGGACCACCCGTGGGGCAGACCACCAGGGATACAGAGACCAGGGGGGTGAGGGAGGAACCCTGTGATGGGGAATATACCATCCACATGACCCAAAACCATTTTTCTCCAACACCCAGTGCAACCAACTAAATAACTATCTAGCGCAATACAACAGAAGGGCTCTTGGTGACACAAGGAGCTGGTGGCAACTGAGTACCCACCAGTGCCCCCAGTGATACCCCATGACACATGACAGTGGTGACATCACTGTCCCCGCAGCAGCCTCGGGATGTCCTTGATGGCTTTTCGGCACCGCTTGGCCACTGCGCGGCTGCCGGGGCCACCCGGGCCACCGGGGCCACCTGGGCCAGCATAGGGACTCAACAGGAGGTTGTGGATATCCCACAGCGTTGGCAGCAGGTGATGAGAGGCCAGGCGAGCGCTGGCATCCCACAGCCACTCAAACTCAGCCATGTCGCCCAGCAAGGACTCAATATTGGGGGACATCTGCTCTGTCTTCAGGATGTCCTCAATCTCCTTGAACTGGCATTGCATGTCCCAGATGAACTCGACAGCTTTGTCACATGCGTCCACCAAACGCTTCAGCGGCCCCATAGCCACCACTGCCCAATGTTCCCTCCAGGTGGCCGCCCTCGCCCGGCTGGTGGCCACCACGGCCTCATCCACGGCCTCGCTGGTAGCTTCCTCTTCCTCACTGGTGGCCGCTGCCACCTGAGCATCGTGCGTGGCCCCTGACGAGGCTCCCGTGAGCCTGTCCGGGGTCACCGGCATCCACCCAGGTGGGGCCACCAGGCTGTCCCCAGGTCTCTCCCTGAAGATCTTTAACCACAGGTCCTTGGCCCAGGAGGGGTTCGCTACCCAGCAGATGTTGCACAGCTCATAGGCCTCCTCCTGAAGCCGGTCCCATCTCTCCTCCAGCACGGCCACCAACTCCTGCCAGGCCTTGGCTGCAGTGCTCACATGAGCCCAGGAGGTACCACGGGTGGCCACGAGGGCGGCCAGGGCCCGGCCCAGGGAGGGGACACCACGGTGGCCCAGGGAGGTGATATCCCCGTGATCCAGGGTCTCACGGAATCTCCTCAGGGCGGCATGCAGGAACTTTGGTGACACGCGGTGCCGCACGTCCCTGTGTGACCCGGTCACAGCAGCCACCACCGTGCCCAGTGTGGCCACCACAGTGACCGGCCGACGAAGCAGCTGGAGAGGGGACACCTGGGCAGGGGACAGGGGAGGTGTCAGGGACCTGGTGGTATTTGTGGCTTCCTGCCGTGGCCCCTGTGGCCTCCCGGGGTCCCCTTTGCTCCTCCCTGGAGGGCTCTGCTGTCCCCTCTGTCCCTTTGTCACGCCCTCGTCCCCTCTGCCAACCCCACCATTCCCCCTGTTTCCCCCCCCCTCCCCCACTGCCGCCTTTCACCACCCCCTGTTGTACCCCCCTTCCACCCCTCTGTCACCTCCCCCCTTCCTGCCACTCTCGCCTGTCCCCTTTGCGACACCCTGTCCCCTCCCACCACCTCCCGTGTCCCCCCCATCCCCCCCTGTTCCTTCTCCCCCATTGTCTCCGCTACCGGCCGGGTCACCTCCCCATCCCGTCCCCGCTGTCCCCTCCATGTCCCCTCTCCCCTTTCCTGTCGCACCTCTTGGAGCTCCATCGTCACTGGGGACCCGGCCGGGACATCTCGGGGACGCTCGGGTGGCGAACGAGTCCCGGGACAGGCACCGGTCCAGGCACAGAACCGGCCCTGCTGACGACGCGAGACGAAATGGCGGAGCCGCCTCACGAGGCGCGCCTAAAGCGGTGGGGCGGGGCCGAGGCTCGGGGGGAGGGGGCGGTGCGGGAATTTGTGGGCGCCGAGGAAGCCCCGGGCCGCCCCCGGCAGCGCGGGATGGGCGACAGCGACCGCGGTCAGCACCGGGAGCGGGGGGGGGGGACGGTGAGGAGGTGGTGGGGGGATTAGAGAGGATTGGGGAGGGCTGAGGAGATGTGAGGGGATTTGGGGGTTCCTGAGGGAGTTTGGAGGGTGCGGATGCTGAAACCGAGGGCGTGAGCGGATTTGGGGGATTCTGAGAGGGACTGGGGGGGTTCTGAGGGGATGTGAGGCGTTCTTAGGGGATTTGAGGGATCTTGAGTGCGTTTGTGGGGTCCTGAGGGAGAGCCGGGGGTCCTGAGGGGTTTTTGGGGGATCTTAGTGGGACTGAGGCGTCCTGAAGTGATGTGAGGTGTTCTGAGGGGATTTGGGGGGATCTTGAGAGAGAACCGGGGGTAGTGAGGGGATTTAGGGGATTCTGAGAGGGACTGGGGGGGTCCTGAGGGGATGTGAGGCGTCATGAGTGGATTTGGGGGATCTTGAGTGGGTTTGTGGGGTGCTGAGAGAGAGCCGGGGGTCCAGAGGGGATTTGAGGGGATCTGAGAGGGACTGGGGTGTCATGAGAGAGAATTTGGACTCCTGAGGAGAAATTAGGGGTCCTGAGGGTATCTGGGGGATCCTGAGAGGGTTTGGGAGGTCCTGAGGGGGTTTGGGGGTTTGGGGGGTTGTGAGGAGGTTTAGGGGTCCTGAGGGGATGTGAGGGGGCATGAAGGATGATTTGGGCAATTCTGAGGGAATTTGGAGCAGTTTTGGTGCGTTCTGAGAAAGTTTGAGGGATCCTGAGGGGGTGCTGGGGATCATGAGGGGATTCCGGGGAAAACTGAGGTGTTTGTGGGTCCTGAGGGGATCGGGGGGGGGGGTTGTGGGGGCTCATGAGGGGATTTGGGAATTGCTGAGGGGATGTGGAGGGTTCTGAGGAGGTTTGGGGCATCGTGAGGGGTTTTTGTGGGTCCTGAGGGAGAACTGAGGGTCCTGAGGGGATGTGAGGGGTCATGAGGCAATTTGGGGAATCCTGCGGGGATTTGGTGGGGTTTGGAGGGTTTTGAGGGGAAATGGGGGTCCTGAGTGGGTGTGAGGGGTCATGCGGAGATATAGGGGTACCTGAGCATGTTTTCGGCGTTCCTGAGGGAGAACTGGGGCTCCTGAGGGAGTGTAGGGGGGTTGTGTGGGGGTTTGGGGGTGCTGAGGAGATATGAGGAGATTTGGGGGGTCGTAAGGGAGAACTGGGGTTCCCGCGGGAGTTTGGGGTGGATTTTGGGGGATTCTTAGGGAGACTTGAGGGCCCTGGAGGGGTTTGTGGAGATTTTGGGGGGTCGCTGTGGAGAAGTGGGGTTGAGAGAGGATTTGAGGGGGGTTTTGGAGGGTCCTGCAGGAATCTAGGGGAATTTTAAGTGGTCCTGAGGAGATTTTGGGGGGTCCCGAGTGGGTTTTGGCCATCCCGAGTAAATCTGGGTGGTCCTACAGGGATTTGAGCCTCCGTGACTGGATTTGGGGCAATATTGTGGGGATTTGGGGTCATTATATGGTCCCTGACCGAAGTTTCGATTTCTCTTTTGGTGGCAATTTTGGAGTATTTTTGGAGTATTTCGTAGTCCTTGACTGGAGTTTGGGGGGATTTGGGGTTTTTTGGGGTCACTTCCGGGTAATTTCACCCCCATTCCTTGCCGGCCCATTCCCGCCGAATCCCAGGCCACGCCCCCTCTGCTCTCCATTGGCCGCCGCTCCAGCGGCCCCGCCCCCTTTCCCACGCTCCCATTCATAATGCTTTCTAACTCTCCCGCTTCGCCGCTCCCCATTGGCCGCGCCGTGTGGCCCCGCCCTTCTTGGGCGTGGCTACAAGACTGATCGGCGTTTATTGAAAGTCTCTGCTCATGGGGGCCCCGGGGGGTGGAGCCAGCCCGGCCCCGGCGGGGCCCAACACGGGCCGAGGGCTCGAGGGGGCCGAGGAGGCAGGGCCTGGGAGCGTTTCAGGGGGGTTCATTCAGTGGGGGGGGCCTAGGGGGTGCCGAGGTGGGAGGCGGGATCTGGTGAGTGTGGGGGGGGTCCCATGGATTGGGCAGTCCTGGTGAGTGTGGAGTGTCCCATAGATTGGGGGGTCCTGGTGAGTGGGGGGGCGGTGAGGGGGGAGGTCCCATGGATGGGCGAGGGGCGGTGAGTGGGGAGTCCTGGCGCACTTGGGGGGGGGGCTCCCTGCGCTTTGCGGGTGTCGGTGAAGGGGGGGAGGCAGTGAATGTGGAGGGTCCCGGTAAATTGGGGAGGGGTCCCTGGTGATAACGGGAGGGGTCACAGGATTGAGCCCCAAGGGACCCCCCCGGTGCTGGGGACCGGGACCCCCCTGTGCCCCCCCAGCGCTCGGAGACCGCCCGGTCCTGCTCTGGGCCACCCCCAGTCTCGGTGCTGTTCGCGGGGGGGTCAAAGGGGAGGAGGCAGAACTCCCGTGATGGGTGGGGGGGCAAAAAGGGGGTCCGGGCCCGGTGCTTGGGGAGGGGTCGGTACACGAGGGTGGGTCCGGTCCCAGTCCCGGTGCTCGGTGAGGGGGGGTCAATGCACAGGGTGGGTCTTGGTGCTCGATGAGCGTCCAGTCCCGGTGCTGGTGCACGAGGAGGGGCGGTGCACGAGGGTGGTCCCGGTGCTCTGTGTTTCGGGAGGGTCTCGGGTGGTCTGGTGCCCGAGGCTGGCGACGTTTGAGGGGGGGTTCCGCTTGTCTCAGTGATTCGGGGGGGGGTCTCCGGTTATCCCAGTGCACACAGGGGTGGTCCCGGTGCTCAGTGATATTCGGGAGGGCGTCTCCAGTGGTCCCGGTGCACAATGAGGGGGTCAATGCTTGAGGGGGGGGTCCCGTTGCTCGGTGATTTGGGGGAGTCTCCGGTGGTCCCAGTGCCCAAGGGGGATCAATGCTCAAGGGCGGGTGGGAAAGGGGATGCAGTTTTTGGGGGATCCCAGTGCCCCCCCAGGGGCTCGAGGGGGTTTTGGGAGCACTGAAGGGGGTGCAAGTGCGGTTTTTGGGGGGTCCCAGTTCCCCCGCAGGGTGGGATCAGTGCTCAGCAGCAGGGACTGCCCAGGGACGCCCCCAGAACCCCAAGTCCCAGCCGAGTCTGCTGCAAGGCACAGAGGGGGCTCATTCATTGAGGCCTCTGCCCCAAGCTTGTCAAGAATGCCCTCAGAATGTCCCCAAGTCTCTGCAGTGGTGGCACCATGACGCCATCACGGTGACAGGGGCATTCCTGCAGCAGCCTCGGGATTTCCTCCACGGCACTTTGGCACCGCTCACCCACCGTGCAGCCAGGGCCACCGTGGCCAGGACAGGGACACAAGGAGAAGGGGTGCATGTCCTCAAGTGTCTCCAGCAGGTGATGCGTGGCCAGGTGGCCGCTGGCATCCCACAGCCACTTGGCCTTGGCCACCACGGCCTCCAAGGCTGCACAGAAATCAGGGGATGGCTCCTCTGTCCCCTTCATGGTGGCCTTGATGTCCCCAGCCTGCTGCTGCAACTCCTGGAGGAATGTGTGGTTGTTAGGGAAGAGGTGTTGTGGAAGATTGTCGCGATGTCACGGAAAGCCAGGACCCTCTGTTTCCCGTAGATAAAACCCTCAGTTACTCATAGATAAGAAACTAACATAGTAATGTGGCCCCACTAACAATAGGAGTGCTGCCCCACTGACAGTAAAGTCAGTAACTTTCCATTCCTTACTCAGTACTTTTCCTTTCCCTACTAACCATAGATAAGAAAGACAAACCCCTTTTGACATAGAGATCCCTTAGACTATAAGACCCCACGAGAAGAAGTAATAAACGCATTTTGACCGTCCACCACATTGGTGTCTGCGCATGTCATTGGCCCGAACGGCCCTGGAGAGTGGGCTGTCGAGCTGTACCTCAGAACCAGGTTGCCTGCCTTGATCTAGAAGGCAACATTTTGGTGCCGGCACCCGGGAAAGCGGCTTGCGCCCGGCGAACGGGGATTCTCCTGGAAAGAGGACGGCGGCTGCGGCAGCAGGTCTGACCGCAGCGGGGAGGACGCTCCCGGACCAGCTTGGACAATGGAAGCCATAGCGAAAGTCGTAACAGAGATGCATGCACAATGGGGTATAAAATGTAAACTTAGGGATTTAACTCTCGCATTTTCGAGATTAATTAAGCTTGGGGCTATTGAAAGCCCCGTGGACGTCCTACATTCGGACGTGTGGGATAATTGTACAAAAGCCCTGGTGGAGGACACTATGTCCTTGGGTTCAGTGAAAGCCCTAAAATCGTGGGGCAGAGTTGTCCAGGCTCTGCAAAAAGCTCGACAAGAGCAAGAAACCTGGAAAGCCGCTCGAACTTGTTTATTAGCTGTGCCGCAGTTGGGGGTGGGCGCGGCAACACAAACCGCGGAGGTGCTTGACCCGGGCGGACGCGCAGAGGCGCGAACGCCGGATCCCCCTCAGCGAGCAGACTCACCATCGGAGGCGGGGGAGCACACGCGGGCGTTCTGGCAGGGGCTTGCGGAGGAGGCGCGGAACGCGGCCAGAATGTCGGACCCCGTAGGGATCAATAAAAACGGCCCCCCACCATATGCGTTTGAAAATGGCGCCGGACCGCGTGGTCAGGGCGGAAAGGAGGAGGAGGGGGGCGGAAACGCAGTCAGCCCGCTGAACAACGCATGCGCGGGTGAGCGGGGAGACGGGGTGGCCCCCGCGGAGGCACGTAAGACCAATCAGAGCGCTCTATTCAAATTAGGTCCTTATAGGGCAAGGACCTCCCCCAGCAGGAGGCGGGGGGACCCCAGGGGGAGGGAATGGCCCGACCTCGGCAGGAAGGGGTGGGGTCGGAGCCCGAGATAAAGGCAGAGCAGCCCAGAAGCGTTTCTTTTCTCAACTTCGGGCTCGGACTCGGACTCGAGCTCGGAGCCCGAGATAGGGTCGGAGGATTCCGACTCAGATTCTAGCTTTAACAGAAAGAGAGCAGCGGCAGGTAAGGTCATTAGCCACAGCGCTTCCGCATGGGTGAAGGGGTTACCAGAGAAAAACCGAATCCCGCGTACAAACTGGCGGAAAATAAAAATGGCATGCACAGAATGGGCTCCGTCTACCACTCCAGTGTTCCCGGTTCGTGTTGGGGGGGCAGGCGGAAACCAAAGGACTTATTCACCGGTCAATCCAAAAGATGTGCAGGCAATTGTTAAAGCGATTGCGGATAAGGGAATTAATTCTGCCATGGTTTGCACACTCATTGACGGCCTTTTCGGTGGGGACGATATGCTTCCCTTTGATATTAAGCAGACGTGTAGAATGATATTTGATGGTGCGGGGATGATCGTTTTTAAACAAGAATGGGAGGACAATTGCATCAAACAGCTAGCCTTGGTAACAGGAGCAGACCACCCACTGCACGGCTCCAGCATACAGAGGCTAATGGGCACAGACCCCACTATGATCACCCCCCAGCAACAGGCTGAGGGCTTGCATGCCCATGAGGTCATGACAACAACCCGTGCTGCCCGAGAAGCCATCCGTGACGCTTCCAAAGTGGTAGCCAAACCATCTCTGTGGTCTTCCATAAAACAGTGTGAGAGTGAGAGCTTCACTCAGTTTGTGGACAAACTTCAGGCCGCTTTAGATTCCTCTGCGTTACCCTCAGAGGCGAAGGGTCCCGTGCTGGCAGAGTGTCTACGCCAGCAATGCAACTCGGCCACCAAAGACATTTTAAGGTCACTGCCGCAGGGGTCTAATATAGCTGCCATGATCAGACACGTTGCAACGGAGGAACATCTAGTTCCCATCCAAGCAGCAGTCCACACTGCAATAACCAGTGTGATGGCGTGCCTTAAGTGCGGCCAGGCAGGCCACGTGGCAGTAAACTGCCCCCAGCCAAGGCACCTATCAGCAGATGCTCCACCACGCCAAGGGGGAGGTAGGGGGCCGTGCTGGGTGTGTGGAAGGAAGGGGCATTTAGCTAAGGAATGCAGATCCAGGCCCCAGGGAAACAGGAGAGGGAAGGGCCGCAGCCAGCCCCCTCCCACCTGGAATATGCAGCGGCCCAGCTACAGCAACCCCCAGTGGGGCAGGGGACCCTCATACCCTATGCCCCCACAGGGAGCAGTCAATTTCGCATCCCCTCCAACAATACAATGGCAGAGTTGTGCAGCACCCTCAATACCTTCACACCCCCCACTGCCACAAGCCGCGCCGGAGTCACAGGAACAGCAGGGGACACCCCAGAGTGGGATCCCTGGGTGGCCTTGGTCATGAAAATAGGGAAGGAACCCCTGACGGTGTGGGGGACATGCCACCTTTACAGCAGCCAGGATCCCCACGTCATAGGGTTTCAGTTTTGGGCGGACAAGGGATCAGACTGCACGATTTTTCCCCAACCACACTGGCCCGGACGTTGGCAATTCAAAGAAGTCCCCCCAGTGAACGGAGTGGGGGGGCAGTCCCGGGCATGGAAAAGCACCCAGCTGGTGGCTATAACACTTCACACGAAAGAGGGACCAGAAAAGACAGTAGCAATCTACCCCTACATTTTGCAAAATTCTCCACCCCTGTTAGGAAGGGACGTCCTTTCCATGCTCGGATTTCGAATTACAAATTTATCCTGAGGGCCACTGCCGTACACCCTCCGCTGCCAATCAAATTGACTTGGAAATCATCAGACCCTTTATGGGTCGAGCAGTGGCCCCTGACAGAGCCTCGAATGGCAGCCTTGCTGGAACTGGTCGACCGTGAACTGAAAAAGGGTCACATAGAACCCTCCACCAGCCCATGGAACACTCCTGTATTCGTGATCCCCCAAGAGGTCCGGACAAGGCTATCGTCTCGTCCACGACCTGAGAGAGGTGAACAAGACGATCCGACCCCTGGGTCCAGTCCAGACACTGCTACCCGTGAACTCAGCCATCCCCGCAGGGCAGCCGTGCGCAGTACTGGACATCAAGGACTGCTTCTTCTCAATACCCCTGCACCCTGAGGACAGAGAACGACTCGCCTTTTCCGTGGCGTTTCGGAACGGCGAGCGGCCCAAACTTTGCTTCCAATGGAGAGTGCTTCCACAAGGCCTGGTCGACAGCTCGACCATATGCCAAATCACCATGGACAAAGCACTGATGCCAGTCCGACACTCCAATCCCACCGCAACCATCATCCAGTACATGGACGACATCCTAGTCGCTGCACCATCGACAAGCCAAGTGGATCACTTGGTGACCACAATCACAGAAACCCTTCAGGCCAACGGCTTCGAGATCGCGAGCGCAAAGATCAAGAGAGGACCCTGCGTGACCTTCCTGGGAGTAGGAATCACAAGCTCCTACGTGACACCCCCCGAGATGAAGATCAACCGAGAAGTCGAGACGCTCCAGGACGTGCAACGCCTGGTGGGATCACTACAGTGGCTTCGCAACATCGTCCTAATTCCTCCCAAGGTCATGGACCCTCTGTACGACCTCCTGAAAGGGAAGAAGCCCTGGGATCCTAAGGAGCTGACGCCGCAAGCAATGAGCTCCCTCGACTTCATCAAAAACCAGATGTCCACTGGCACGCTTGCCAGGTGGAACCCAGCCATGCCACTGGACTTGTACATCCACTTTACACCGAAGGGGGGAGTGGGAGCACTGGCTCAAGGACTCGCTGAAAAGGCCCAACCGATCCAATGGGTGGTCCTCGGAAGACCCGCTCATGCATTTTCCCCGGGAATCGAATGCATCGCCAGCCTCATCATGAAAGGCAGGAGACTCGCCTTGAAACACCTAGGGACAGAGCTGACAAGCATCCACCTTCCGTTTCGCAAGCATCCAACCACGGAGTCAGCCACAATATCGGAGTACCTGGCCCTTGCTCTCTCCGGCTTTGGAGGAGAAATCTCCTACTCCTCCAAGCCACCCTGGATTAAGCTGCTGACCGTAGTCGACATGGACATGCCACTGAAGGTCAAGGACAGACCGCAGCCAGGACCAACGGTCTTCACAGACGCTTCCTCCACGACTTCAACTGCAGCAGCAGTGTGGCAGGCAGGAGAGCAATGGCACCGCGTCAAAGCGTGTGACCCCACACTGTCGGTGCAACAGCTGGAGGCAGCAGCAGTGGTTTTGGCGTGCGGACTCTTCCAAGAAGAACACCTCAACATCGTAACAGATTCTATATTCGTGGCAAGGCTCTGCCTAGCCATGGCAGGACCAGGAGTGTCAACATCAGCAGCAGCCCTAATGCTGGAAGAAGCGCTCTCCTCGCGACAGGGCACCGTGTCAGTCATCCACATCAACAGCCATGACCCAGTCAAGGGTTACTTCCAGATTGGCAACGACAAAGCGGACGCCGCTGCAAAAGGCGTTTGGACCTTGCAAAGAGCTCGTCAACTGCATGACTCGCTCCACATCGGAGTCAAAGCACTGGCGAAGAGATGCGGAATCCCAACGGCGGACGCGAAACATGTGGTAGCCACCTGTCCTTACTGCCAGAAGTCACCCCTTTGGACCTGCGGAGTCAACCCGAAAGGTCTCAAGCCCTCAGAAATCTGGCAGTCGGACTTCACCTGGTGCGAACTGATGAAACCCCGAGCATGGCTTGCAGTGACAGTGGACACTTATAGCGGAACGATCATAGCCACACAACACCCCAAAACTAACTCCAAAACCACAATTCAGCACTGGCTAACAGCCATGGCTTGGCTTGGTATCCCCAAGCAGATCGAAACGGACAACGGCTCCAATTTCACCTCCAAACAAGTACAGGAATTCGCCTCGAAATGGGGCATCACATTAGTGCAAGGCATCCCATATAACAGTAGCGGGCAGGCCATAGTTGAGAGAGCAAACCAGACCCTGAAAACCAAGCTAGAAGTGTTGGCAAAAGCAGAGGGCTTTGCCAATGCCATTCCCCCAGGAGATCAGGCACGTATGCTGGCAACCGCTTTGCTGGCACTGAATCAATTCCCTAGGGGGGCCGAAACAAACAGTCCCGTCCAAAAACACTGGGCCACTCGAACGCTAGAAGAGGGCCCACAGGTGGTAATTAGAAACGACCTAGGCGAGTGGGAACGGGGTTGGAGGCTGATGCTCATGGGGAGAGGGTACACGGCTGTCAAAAAGGAAGGCAAAATCAGGTGGTGTCCACTTAAGTCGATTAAACCGGACCTTCATAGCGAGCAGAATGAGACTGACGAGAATTGCGAGTCTTTGTTTACAGGACCTGCTCGTGGGACGTCCTCGTGACGCGTACATCCCCGTTCCAGACGAAAGGGACAGACCACCAAGCCGTCAGGCAGCACCCGAGAGACCCGCACGGGTGAGACCCAAGCACCAAGGGTGTTTCTGTGTGATTTTGCTGTTGGGGCTTGTCGCCAGAGGGCAAGCCGGCCCAGACCACTACCCCCATCGGCCCTTCAGATGGGTCATGCGACACCTTAGTAGTGGCAAAGCATTCAGAGAAATCACCACACCAAACACCCCATCCTTCGTGCTCCGCATCACCGACCTGTTTCCAGGACAGCCAAGGGTAAACCCCTATTCCCCACACGTCACACACTCGTACCTATCCTACTGGTGCCCAGCTTCAAACCCTGGGAAAAGCTACTGCAGTCACCCAGGGTGGGGATATTGTGGGCACTGGGGCTGCGAAACCATAGTTACAGATGCCAGACCGTCGGGGCCTGGGTGGGATCCACAAGAGCCAGAGAAATTCTTACAGTTCACCTGGGCACCCATCGGCCGCAAAACACCCTTCTTCTTTCACGAAAGCTTCCATCGAAACCAACATAAAATCCCTAGATTTCGGACATGCACTGATTACAACATGACGGTCTTGCAGCCAGATCACCCTAGCTGGGCCACAGGCAAGACGTGGACAGTGGTCCTTCAAGGGTCAAAAGAGAGGGTGAACGTGCAAATTATCAGGCTCCAACCTTTGGCACCCCGAGCGGTCGGAGCCAACAAAGCGATTAAAAGCGTGCCGAAAGGGAGAAACGTAACCTACCCCAAAACCTTACCCACAGGGGTCGGCAACGTACCGACTGGTCAAGCGGAAACCTTTCAGATGAGCCACTTAACCGAGTCAGACTCAGACCCAATCCTTCGTATGTTAGAAGCTACCTTTGTATCCCTGAACGAATCCAACCCTAACCTAACCGAATCCTGCTGGCTTTGTTACGATGTCAAACCCTCCTTTTACGAAGGAGTCGCTTTAAACACTCCCTTCAGTTATTCCTCAGCCGACGCCCCTCACCAGTGCAGATGGGACACCCCTCGCAAAGGAATCACCCTGAGTCAAGTCACAGGCCGAGGCAGATGCTTTGGCAATGCAGCCCTAGCTAAGCGGGGAGGCAATGTCTGCACCAAAATTGTCAGGCCTAACAGGAAAAACAATAAGTGGGCAGTCCCATCCGCATCGGGGATGTGGGTTTGCCAACGATCCGGAGTGAGTCCTTGTGTGTTCCTTCCCAAATTCAATGACTCTAACGACTTCTGTGCCCAAGTTCTGATTGTTCCTAGGGTCTTGTACCACTCAGATGAAGAGATGTACCATTTTCTTGAGGGACCCAGCCGGATCCACAAAAGAGAAATAATGACAGGTATAACTATCGCAATGCTGCTCGGCCTGGGAGCAGCAGGAACAGCCACGGGTGTCTCAGCCCTAGAGACCCAGCACCAAGGACTGACACAGCTGCAGGCAACGATTGACGAGGACCTGCAGAGGATCGAGAAATCCATCTCCTTTCTAGAGAAGTCAGTCTCCTCACTCTCAGAAGTGGTCTTGCAGAACAGGCGAGGCCTGGACCTCCTGTTCATGCAGCAAGGGGACCTGTGTGCCGCCTTGAAAGAGGAGTGCTGTTTCTATGCAGACCACACGGGAGTCGTGAGAGACTCCATGGCGGAACTCCGGAACCGACTGGCTCAGAGGCAGAAAGACAGGGAAGCCCAACAGGGCTGGTACGAGTCCTGGTTCAATCAATCACCTTGGCTAACCACTCTGATTTCTGCCCTGATAGGTCCATTGGCAATGCTGTTTCTAACAGTCACCTTCGGACCATGCCTGCTGAACAAGCTGGTCTCGTTCGTTCAGAGCCGCCTGGAACGGACCAACATCCTGTTCATAGGGCGACGACAATTGCTGTGAATTCAACCAGGGAATTCAACCAAAGAACACTGCCAGTCACAAGATTTTCGAAACTTGTCTGGCAAAAGCTTACTCAGGTTTCCTAAAACCCCTTTCCCTTGTCAAGTTACAACCTTATACCTCATTTCAGTACCTATGTACATGACTACCTCATTCATTTGTGAAAAGGGGGGGGGAGATGTGGTAGCTAGGGAAGAGGCGCTGCGGAAGATTGTCGCGATGTCACGGAAAGCCAGGACCCTCTGTTTCCCATAGATAAGACCCTCTGTTACTCATAGATAAGAAATTAACATAGGAATGTGGCCCCACTAAGAGTAGGAATGTTGCCCCACTGAAGCCAGTAACTTTCCATTCCTTACCCAGTACTTTTCCATTCCCTACTAACCATAGATAAGAAGGACAAACCCCCTTTTGACGTAGAGACCCCTAAGACTATAAGACCCCATGAGAAGAAGTAATAAACGCCTTTTGACCGTCCACCACATTGGTGTCTGTGTATGTCATTGGCCCGAACGGCCCTGGAGAGTGGGCCGTCGAGCTGTACCTCAGAACCAGGTTGCCTGCCTTGATCCAGAAGGCAGCAACCGCCCAGGCCAGGGAGCTGCAGGACGAGGCTGCCTGTTATGGGACAGTTCAGGAACACATGGTGGCGGTGGGTAATGCCCTAGGCAGGGAGGAGGGGGCCAGGATTGAATTCCCAGTGAGAGAAGAGGCCAGGGTGGCTGCCAGCCAGGCAACAAGGGCCACCATGGTGAGAGAGCAGGCGCAGGCGGCCCTGGGACTGCTGGAGCGCTTGGTGGCTGCGTGTGACGAAGCCACCGCCTTCCCTTGGGAGCTGCTGTGCCTGCTCTGGAACATCGAGGTCACCCTGGAGGAGACAAATGAGAAGTCCCCCGATGTCCCCGAGGACTTGTTGGCCAAGGTGGCCAAGGCTGAGGGGCTGTGGGAGGCCAACGCCCGCCTGGCCAAGGATCACTTGCTGGGGATAATTGATGACATCCTCAACTTCCATAGCAGAGGTGGTCGTGGCAAGCCCAGTGCCTGTGAGGTGGCCGAGCGGTGCCAAAGAGCCATCGAGGACATCCCAAATCTGCTACAGGCATGATGATGTCACTACCATGACATCATAACGGCAGTTCTGAAAAATGCATTTATTTTATGATTGTCTTTTCACAAATATTAAATTGAATATTATATGTGTTGTGTTAGAAAGTAATGATGTATAATTCTCTTTAGTACTGTGTTAAATGTAGGTTTAGGTTATAACAAAATGTTAAAATAGAAATGATGCTATGTAAGATACTTTTTTTAAAGAAAGGACTCACAGCAAGATAGCAGCCACAGGACATCTGAATCTTTCAGAGATATTTATTGCCCTCCTATCAGGAGAAACGAACTTCTTCCCACCTCAAAGGCACTGTTAGGATTCGGAGGAAGAAGCTGACGATGACCAGACAGAATCCTGTGTTTGAATGGAATTGATGCATCATGTATGAAGTGTATGACTATGCAACAGGGTATTGCTTTTAACGGTTAATCCTCTGTTAACAGGTGTCCTTTTTCAGGCTCGTGCTGCCCTGAAAAAGGTACCTGGACATCCGTAACTCTTTGTTGTCTCATATTGTCTGAATTCAAATTGTCCAAATTATTATTACTGTAATTTTATTACTATTTTAATAGAAATGTTATTACTATTAAATGTTTAAAATTTTAAAAACAAGTGATTGGCGTTTTTCTCACCCCTGCAGCCTCTAAAGAGAGCCAGGACAGCTGCCTCTCTTTCCCTGAAGCAGTGCCGCCGTCTTGGGTGAGGGCAGTTCCGCCCGCTCCTCAGAGAGCTCCGCGTTCCCTCCTAAATCCAGCCGGGAGCGGCAGAATCCACCTGGAAATGGCGGAATGGAGCCTAAACCCACTGGGGATGGATCCTAAATCCCCTGGCATTCAACCAAAGCGCCCAAATCCACCCATCAGCGTCCCCCAGGACCGGTCCCCAGGCTCAACCAGCGCAAACTGCCCGTCTCTGGCGTGAGGCTGTGCCGCCGTCTTGGGTGAGGGCAGTTCCGCCCGCTCCTCAGAGCACTCCGCGTTCCCTCATACATCCGGCCGGGAGCGGCGGGATCCGCCTGGAAATGCTGGGACTGAGCCTAAATCCACTGGGGATGGATCCTAATTTCCCTGCTCGCCAAAGCGCCCAAATCCTGGAGCTTTTATGCATAAGGGCGGTACTGGAAAGGGCAGGCGCCCAGCCCCTTTCCCGGCCGTTTTTGAGGCAGCTCCGCCTTTTCTTGGCGCCGTTCCCAGAACTGTTTCTGTGCTGGAGCCGCCGCTGGTCCCGGGGCTCCTTGGCCACCAGAGTGTCCCCAAGGTGTCCCCAAGGTGTCCCCAGTGACCATGGAGCCCAAAGAGGTGCGATTGGAGGGGAATATGGGGGGAGACAACAGAGGAGGGGACCCGGGGACTGGCGCGGGGTGGCAGAGGGGACAGCAGAGTGGACAGGAGGGTGGCAGAGGGGACAGGAGGGCGGCAGGGGCTATGAGAGGGTGGCAGAGGGGACAGCAGGGGGGTGGCAGAGTGTCGCAACTCAGGACATCCCTCTGGGTGTCCAGGACGGCCAAGAGCCCTGGCAGGGGGCTCAGAAACCCTGGCACAGAGCCCAGAACACCTGTGGGGTTGATTATGACCTGTGGAGAAAATTACTAGCAAGCCACAGCAATTTAAGTAGCATAATAGTGAAATTATCACAGGGGAAAAAAAAATTTTTTTGGGGTTTCTAGAATGGGGGGTTTGGGGGCAAGGTGGAAGGATTTGAGCCTGTCCAGCCTTTCTCCTTCTCTGCCTCCATCTTCTGCTGTGATGTGGGCACTTTTAGATTGGTTTAGAGTAGGAGCTCACTGTCTAACATAGGTGATAGGTATTGGAAAGAAATTTTAAACATTGTCTGCATAGTTTTTAGTGTAAATAGCTAACACTGTCGCGGGGCCAGGCAGTGTGCCTGGAATGTCCTGCTGGATGAACTTTGGCAGGGAGGGAAAAATTTTTACAGATAAGACGCAATAAACAACCTTCAGACCGAGAAATGAAGAACTCTGAATCATTCTTCAAGGGCCCGGGGTGGACAAGAGACTGTTAACAATCTCGGGGTCACAGCGACCTGGACCCTTCAGAGCAGAGGGGACAGCAGAGGGCACAGGGGGCAGCAGAGGGGACAGCAGAGGGGACAGGGCGGTGGAAGAGACTGTGAGGGAAGTGGCGGAGGGAACAAGGGAGGGACAGATGGGCAGCAGAGCCCTCCAGGGAGGGGCACAAAGGGGAACCCTCAGGGCAGAGGGCACCTCAGGACGCCACAAGTGCCACCAGGTCCCTGACACCTCCCCGGTCCCCTCCCCAGCTGTCTCAGGCCCTGCTGCAGCCACAGGTCAGGGTGGTGGCCATCCTGGGTGAGCTGCTGGCCACCCTGCCCAGGCGGGACAAGGAGACGCTGCTGCACTGGGACCTGGAGGAATTCACCATGGGGCTCCGGGTCACCCTGTACCGCATTGATGACCCTTCGTGGCACCTCGATGTCACCTCCGATGATGATGATCCTCCCACCTCCCTGAGCCAGGCCCTGGCTGCCTACAAGAGCACCCCAGGGACCAACTGGGATCAAGTGACAATTGCAGCCAGCAAGTGTAAGAAGTCGGTGTCTGTGCTTGTGGACAGCTGGGCCAAGCTGGCCAGGAAGGCCACCGAGCTCCACAACACCTGCAGTGAGGCAGTCAATGAGGCAGACACCAAGGCAGCCACCGCCACCGCCCGGGCCAGGGAGCTGCAGGACGAGGCTGCCCGTGATGGGACAGCTCAGGAACACATGGTGGAGCTGGGTCAGGCCCTGGGCAGGGAGGAGGGGGCTGAGGTGGTGGCCTGGCGTGAAGCCCAGGTGAGGAGAAAGGCCATGGTGGCTGCCTGTGAGGCAACAAGGGCCACCATGGAGAGACAGGAGCTGGAGGTGGTCCTGGGGCTGCTGGAGCGCTTGGTGGCCGCATGTGACGAAGCCACCGCGTTGCCCCGGGAGCTGCAGTGGCGGCTCAGGGACATCGAGACCACCCTGAAAGTGACAAATTGGGTGTCCGCCAATGTCCCTGAAGATTTGTTGGCCAAGGTGGCCGAGATCGAGCAGCTGTGGGTGGCCAATGCTCGTCTGGCCAAGGGTCACCTGCTGGGAGCCATTGACGATGTCATCAACTACTATAGCACCGCTGGTCCCATGGGCCCCAGTGCCTGCGGGGTGGCCGAGCGGTGCCAAAGAGCCATCGAGGACATCCCAAGGCTCCTTCAACACCCGGAGTGTCCCCGGAGCATCCCCAAGATCTCCCCAGTGAGCATGGAGCCCCAAGAGGTGCGATGGGCGGGGTGGTGGAGGACAGAGACTACACTGGGGGGACACAGGGGCCAATGGGGGGGGGGGGGTAGCAGGGAGACCCCTTGGGGGCACACGGGCCATTGCAGCAGGCTCTAAGTGCCCCCAGGTGCCTGACACCTCCCCTGTCCTCTCCTCAGGTGTCCCCTCCACAGCTGCAAGTGCTGGTGGCCGTGGTGGCCATCCTGGGCGAGGTGGTGGCCACCCTGCCTTGGCCACACAGGGACAAGGGCCTACATGAGTCACCAAGCTCCCTGCATGAGGACCTGAGGAGATTCACCCGGAGCCTCTGTTCGATCCTGGACCATGGCGGTGTCACCTCCCTGGGCCACTCCGGTGTCCCCACCCTGAGAAGGGCCCTGGCCACCCACTGGGCCATGCCAGGGACCACTTGGGCCGATGTGAGAGCTGCGGCCAAGGCATGGCGGGAGTTGGTGGGCAAGCTCGTGGACAGCTGGGACTGGCTGGCCAGGGAGACCACCAAGCTCCGTGAGAAGGTGGTCATGGAGCAGCTGCTGATGGTGGCCCTGGACAAAGAGGAGGTGGCCTTGGAAATGGCCAGGCACGATGGCCAGGTGGCGGCAGCCAACATTGAGGCCATGGCAGAGGCTGTGGCTGCCACCAGGAGGGGACATTGGGCAGTGGTGGCCCTGGGGCTGCTGTATCACTTGGTGGCCGCGTGTGACAAGGCCACCTTGTTCTACTGGAACGTGGAGTGGTGGCTCAGGGACATCGAGACCATCCTGAAGGGGACAAACGAGGCGTCCCCTGATGTCCTCCAGGCCTTGATGGCCAAAGTGGCCAAGTTTGAGTGTCTGTGGGAGGCCAGCACCCGCCTTGCCAAGGATCACCTGCTGGGGACACTTGAGGACATTGACAACATCCTCTTGAGTCCCTGTGGTGGCTGTGGTGTGCCTGGTGGTCCTGGCAGCCGCACGGTGGCTGAGCGGTGCCAAAAAGCCATCAAGGACATCCCAAGGCTGCTGCAGGAAAGTTTCACATAGGGGCAGTGACATCATCGGAGAAATCGCTGCTGTCACCTGTGCCCTCCCCTTGCAATATTTGAGATAAACCTGGGGAATTTTCAATGATATTGTCCCAAATCCTGCTGGGAATGACATCCCTGGGGACACTCTGGGACAGTCAGGGACACTCAGGGGCTCACTCAGGGATACTCAGGGGCACTCAGGGAAAATCTGGGGACACTCAGAGATCCTCAGGGACACTCTGATGACACTCAGGGACAGGGGACAGGGGTGAATGAGTCCCCTCAAGAGCTTCCAGGTTTGCACTGTGCTTGCAGCAGAGCCGAGTCGTAAATGACAATTTAATAATTGCCTTTTGCACTTTTGTATTGCCTTTTGCACATTGTATTGATCACCAGCAATTTGATATGGTATTTGATACTGATATTGATTATCGGTGAGACCTTGTAGCTGATGGTTGGTGCAATATAATCTATTACTTCATGTGTGCACCATACAGCCTAATAATAAATAAATACATAAATAAATAAATAAATAAATAACTGCCTTCTATATGAATCACACCAGGCCTGTGTCAGACACATCACTTGACCACTCTCACTGCCATATTTTCTGATTAGAGTGATTGTTGGGGGGAGGCAATATTAAGTGAAATTTGCCCACGGGACAGTATCAGTTTAGTTCCCCATGTCATTTCAAAATTGATTACATCAAGAAAACACATGGCAGTACCCAAAAGAAGGGAAGGAGGGCGGAAGATAAAATCAACCATAACAGGGGAAGAGTGTTGATCAAAAAAAGGGAAAATGTATCCTGTAGAAGTAGGAGAAACTCCATGTAAAAGATATCTGGCACCAAATGACACAGACACACCAGGTGGATCCCAGAAACTCCCCATTCATATTGGCCAATAGAAAAACCTGAAAGTCGATGTGTATACAGTGAAAGAGAAAATTGTTTGAATGCTGAGGAGATTATATCAACCCCTTCTGGGCAATAGAAAACCGATCAAAATATTGGAAACATATAACAAATCAAGATTCTAATTTCTGGGATTGTTTTCCCTTAAAAAGAAAGTGAGTTTTTTCAGAGTTTGGTGGTTAAACTATTAAGTGTTGAGATTGGAATATCGGCATTTGGTGTGGCTGCTGAGGATATGGACACGCTTCTGAGAGCACAGGGGGTTAAAAGCAGAGAACTCTCAGGGGAAGCTCTTTCAGTTCTGCTCTGTGAGAGAAGTCAGAGCTCTCCTGCTCAGCTGCGGGCTGAGAGGGGCAGGGGAAGCCGTGCGGCCGCGTGAGGGAGGTGAGAGCTTGTGACAGAGAGGGGAAGTGAAGGCTTTGGCAAGAGAGAAGGGGAGAAGAACGCTGAGAAGCAGCAGGCAGCTCTTCCCCTGTCCCAGGAGAGAGACACAGAGCTTGTACTTGTGTCTGTGTTTGTGCTCCTGTGAAATTTGGCGCAATTCCATGTCTAGTCCGGATGGTGACCAGCATTGCCCACAGCACCATCATGCTGCAAGGGAACGTGGAAGGGAAAAATGATGAAAAAGTCATGTTAATGAAAGAGCAGAGTGATCAGAATGCCAGAGATTTGCTTGAACAGTACGGGAAACTAAGAAAAGTAGACGTTGAATTTTAAAAAGTTGATGCAGGCTGGAAGCCTGATCAAATAGTTAGAGGGGGAAATTGTGAAAAATAGGTTAGAAAGGGTTGTATATTGTTGATAGATAGTTAAGCATGTACTGTTAGCACACGAAATTCAGGATTCCTGGGGCACACGGATTTCAGGATTCCCAGGGCACACGGAGTTCAGGATTCCCAGAGCACACGGAGTTCAGGATTCCCAGAGCACACAAAGTTCAGGATTCCCAAAGCACACAAGCAGACAGTGATCTGTCCCTGAGGGCTGAGCTCCAGCGGTGCCCGTGAATTCTCTCTGCAGGGACAGCCTGGCCGCCCTCCTCCAATGCCAAAGAGCGACAGAGAGGGGCTGCCCCCAACCCCTGCCCCCCATTCTCCCGCTAGCTCTGTGCCCCCTCCCAGAGAAACTCCCAAAAACCAGAGGAGTTCCCTCTACCCGCCTTCTCAAGCACTCAGCCATCAGCGCCTCTCAGCAACTCCATGGGAAAAAATGCACAAGAAACAAAGAAAGAACAGAAAAACCCAACCCCCAACAAGGGCTGGTGGTGCCTGCGGTTTTTGGGGGTTCCAGCGACACCCGGGGCGGGGTCAGTGCTCAGCAGTGAGGGGGCCCCCAAACCACAGCCCGGTGTGAGAAACAAAGCTCACTCTTTGAAAACTGTAAAAGCTTAATAAGGGCTATAAAAGGATTTTGACACTTGGCCCAAGAACTCACCCCTAACTTAACCCATTGTTCTCCAGATCCAGTTCCTCTGCTGGGCTACAAACACATTCCTGATTTTACTAAATCCAAAGCACTTAATGTTCTTTCCTTGGACTCTTTTGCAGTTTAGAAAGCAGTGGTTTTACTGCATCCTGTACTGCAGCAGCTACATGGGCTGCTTCTTGTCTCTCTGTAGTTTTATGCTGTGGTACTGTAATACCATGAAGAAATAGGAGACATCAAGTGTTATCATCTCTCGGTTTTCCTGACTTCTCCCTAATCTGTTCTTTACCCTTGTAGTACTCAAAGGATAAATAATAATTTCCTGTCACTGATCCCAAAATATCCAGTTCCTGTGGTTCCTGACTTGTATATTTAAACCTTGAGCAATCATAAATGCCTGAGCTCCTACAGGATTTCTAGGGACATTTTATTTTTCACACCAATTTTCTGAGATCACTCCATCTTGATTAGTACACCAATTTGACCAGGCCTTACTTAAGTTGCCATAAATTTCAGCTCTGGTCCAATTTCCAAATTCTTCCATTGAGTCTAAGGGAATTCCAATCAAACAGGTGTGAAATGGATCCAAAGGTGTAGCTGGTGATAAGCAGAAAGGTTCTTGCCCTGTTCTGTTATCCCATGTAACCCACGTGTTAGCTCACTGCTCTATATTGTATACTCCCTGCGTTTCCCTAATTACTGCACTGAGCAACATTGTCAATATTTGCCAGACTGCTGCCATTGTTGTTACTGTGTTTGATCACTCCTGCACTTTGCCCAAATTACTTTAGCCCGTCCCCACTCAAAATCTCTAAAGTGATGTATTTGTGGTATTGCTATTCCTACTACACAGTCAGTAGCTGTTATCTTGCTCTCTAGTACAATTTGGTTTACTAGAGCAATTAAAGCAAGGTTAAACTGCACCCACAGTAGCAATCTTTGCTCATATACTTCTATCAAAGATACATCCTGGAGAAAACTCTGATATCCTCCTGAGTTATGCCCTAAAAATTAACTAATGCTACTCTTGGGGTAATAGTGTTTAGTATGTGAAAGCAGTTATTGCATATTAGGTTAATAGGCCTAAATTTTTTGCTTTTTCCCTCAAAACACTGCTAAATTATGTTCTTGATGAACTTGTTGCCAAGTTTTTAAGTTACACTTTATAAAATGAACCTTAAGCCACGGCTTACATGCACAACCATGCAGAAAACAAGGATTTTCTATCTGATTTACAACTTGTGATGAAAGTGAAGGTAAAAGAAGTCTGTGTATATCTAACCCGTGTGTATTAAGCCTATGTGGAGCTGCCAGCACTCCCTCAGCATACTCCAGCAAACTTGGTAGATATTCCCACTGTTGTTCAGCTGTCAGGTGTTGAAGAATTGGATTCAGGGCTGTCTGGAATCGGTGCCTTCGCCGATTCTCCGCCTCTGGGCACAACATGGGTTGGCGATGATGGTTTCAGATAGGGCTTCACCCACTTGGCTGGAATCCAACAAATGCCTTTATCTGTAAGTAAACGCACATAAACTCTTCCTCTTAATCTGACTGTAGCTGGTCCTTCCCACACCTCTGTTTCTGGATTTTTGAATATGACCTGATTGCCGTCAGGCAATTCCTCCCTTGGGTTATGTGTGAGGGCATGATGCACAAGAATAGGTGGATCTTCCCTAGCTCCTGTTGTTCTAATGTAATTAAGCACAAAAATGGCTTTAGCTGTTTTTTCCTCATGATAACCCTGTAGTTCCCCCTTTTTGTTTTTGCAGCATGCCCTTGAATGGTCTGATGGGCACGCTCAAAAATTGCCTGACCAGTAGGATTGTGAGGAATACCAGTGTCACATCGAGTACCCCATAAATTACAGAAACGGTTGAATGTGAAGGGACAGTAAGCAGGACCATTGTCAGACTTAATTGCTAAGGGGATACCTAATATGGCAAAGCTATTGTACAAATGTTTCTCTACATGACGTGCTGTCTCACCTGTTAAGGGAGTAGCCCATATAACACAAGAATAGGTATCAATGCAATCATGTACAAACATTTTCTGACCAAAATCTGCTACAGGGGTTACATCCATTTGCCATAATTGCAAGGGTTGAGCACTCCTAGGGTTAACACCAGTGCCCAAACCAATGCCATCTCGTTGAAAGTCAGGACAGGATCACACAATACCCGAAGCCTCAGTAAGGGAAATATCAAATTGTTTAATTAACATTTTTGCAGGTTGATGAAGAAATGCATGGGAAGTTTTTGCTTGCTGAAATTTATCAGAGTTTGGCATTGGCCAGACAGCAGCTACCAACCGATCAGCTTGAGTGTTACCTTCAGACAGACCAGGGAGAGCTTGATGTCTACGAACATGAGCGATAAAGTATTCTTGCCATCGTTGGTTTAGGTTTTTAAGCAGTCGGCTTTAAAGGGAATACAAATGTTCATGATTCACCTCCTGAAGTACTGCTCTTTCTAGGTGTTTAACAGAGCCAACTACATAAAGAGAATCAGAAACAATGTTAATGGCCTCATTATTCCAATTTTCAAAAGCCCAAATCACAGATTTCAATTCTAATGTCTGCAACGTATCTTTTACCTCTCCAAAAATGACATGCTTTTTCTACACTTTGTCTTGCTGCCAAGTGCAGGCAGCCCTTTTTGACCTTTTCCCTGCGTCTGTAAATACTGTCTGCCCAGACACTGGACAGTCAGATCTCCAGGGTCTGTCCTCGAGATGCTCATGCTCCAATAAAGATGATAACACCCGGTGCTGTGGATAAGTATTGTGAACTTTACCGTCATATCCAGCCAAAGCTATCTGCAAAGAAACAGAATCCTAATTCCCCATTCAAGACAACAGTTGGCCAATGGTACCACAATTGCACATGGTTCGTGTCCCCAGATTTCCAATATTCTCCCTCTGCCCTTCATAATCAAATGAGCAAAAAGTTCCAGTCGAGTGGGAATAGTTCTAGATTGTTTTACAGGTAAAAATCCCATTCCAAAATAACTAAAGGATTACCCCGAATTTTAACCCACTGACAAATTAAGGCGAAAGAATGCTTGGCATAATTGTCACCCTCCTTGCTCTGATTGATGATCACCAATTGAAATGGAAAATTCTCGATCAGAGGTTGTGCATGTGACATAGCAACCTTTGTGGCAATGTCATCCAAGGCCTGCTGTTGTTTTTTATCCAGGGTCCAACATTCATCTACCTGAGTTGAAGTACCTAATAACTGTATTAGTGGTTCAAGTTTTTTATTACTTACCCCACAAATAGTTCTAATCCACTGAATATCCCCCACTCACTTCTGGACATCATGTACAGTTTTAACCTCAGTGGTAATGGTGAGTTTCTGTGGTTTCACTACAGACTGATCAATCTGCCTCAATCTGAGGTATTTCCAAGGAGCAGAGGATAGCACCTTATCAGGAGCAATTTTCAAACTTCTTTCTCCTAGCAAAACTGGCATGGTTTTTAGAACAGTTACAGAGTCTAATTGTTTTCCAGCCACTAATATATCATCCATGTAGTGATAGACTATATACTCAGGGAATTGCTGCCAAACAGGTTCTAATGCCCAAGTGACATAAATTTGGCACATTATAGGGGAGTTTTTAATGTTTTGGGGCAAACAAACTCATTCATACTTTTTGTAGGGTTCTGCCTTATTGACAAATGGAACAGAAAAGGCAAAATGACTCGTGTCATGTGGATGCTCTCTTTTGCAGTTTAGAAAGCAGTGGTTTTACCACATCCTGTACTGCAGCAGCTGCATGGGCTGCTTTTTGTCTCTCTGTAGTTGTAGCCATAAGTTCCAGCTTTTCTGTAACATCAGCTCCCTTCTTTAATGTTCCCAAAATCTGCCAAGTTTTTTCATTAGCATTGTAAAAAATAAATGTATTAAACAATTTTACCTTTCTGTCTGAATCCAAATCAGGATGAGCATAGGTAGCTTCATGCAATCTGTCTACAAATTTATCAAAGTCCTCATTCCATCCTTGGTGGGTCTGTGTACAAGACTTGGTGCGTAACACATCTGGAAGTGCAAGGAGAGCATTATGTGCTGGTTGTTGGCTCATCTGCAAGACTTGATCAATGCTCCTGGCCTGGGAAGTGGCAGCAGCCCAGGGCTCTTTGCCAAGGAACTGTTGTGCTGTTAAACCACACAGAGGATCACCCTGCACTCCAGGTCTTGCTGCTTCCTGAGCACACTTTTCCTCCCAGCTTTTATGGAACATCACCTGCTGATGGGGTGGCATTATAAGTATTTCTAGGGTATACACATAAGCTGGAATTAATGTGTTAGATGTAAAAATATAGTGCAGAAATGACTGTGCAAGTTGGGATTTTAAACCAAATTTTGAAATTGCAGCTCCTAACCCTTCTAAAATCCTTCAGTCGAAAGGTTCCCAAGCTCTACTTGCAACATTAGTCACTACAAGAAAAGCCTCTACATCATTTGAGACCAAAGTCCCTTCTACAACAGCTTCTGCAATAACTCCCTTCCACTTTCATTTCTGTGCTACTTCTCTTTTAGGGTCAAATTCCAACTCTAATTCCACATTTTTTACAGCAAGAGAAGGAGGAGTTCATTTAACCAGCTCAAATGCTGGCTCAGAGACAAACTGGGAGGGTGGTAACCACTTTTTTGGTTGTCTCTCTGAACCCACTATCATTGGCAAGTCCATTTTCTCAAAAGAGTAGTCTCTTTTGGGGACAACTGAATCATTTTGTTGAATTACGAATTTTTGCAAATTGTTCACTAATGATTTTAAATCCTCTTTGATAGAAGCATTATTTATAATAACACCTCCTTTTCACTTCCAGCATGTTTAGTTTCTAGGTTACTCTTATCTACAATTTTTCACTCCAAGTACAACTGACCTTTGTCTGACAGCCCAACCCCCCTGAAGAGGCAGCAGCTTCCTCTTTCTCGCTCTGAGCTGGAGGAGCAGTCGGGGCAATGCTCGATTCCGAGCTGAGGGGCTGTGGGCTGTGTGAGGGAATATCTAAGGTGGTAGAAAACAGCTGCTGAAGTGAAGTTGCTGGAAATGCCTGAGGCTGTTCTGACGCAGAGGCAAGGACTGCAGCAGCTGCAGCAGCAGCTTTCCTCTCTGCCTTTGAGGCTCGCAACACCTCAATGATGATTTTCCACAAAGTAGAATATTTAGACGCCTCTTTTGCCTCACTCCCGCCAGATGCCATGCAGTCCCACAACATCCACCCCACAGCTTCTCATGCTGAAATCTCAAAAGCAACCTGTGCTCCTGCTATGAGATTATGGTCCCAAGCCCAGTGCAATAGTCCCTTCAAATTGGAGGCATCATACTTTTGTTCTCTCTTAGAGAGGATGTGTTGGAGGAGTTTCTGAACACCTTCCCTTTCATGCTCAGACCCCATCTCCTCCCCGGCTGCTCACCTTGATCAGGGTGAGATTCAAGCCATCTACGATTGGAGCTCCAGTAACCTTTCCCTCTCCCCGGGGCACTGAGGATTCTTTCCACCGGCTGCTCCGCTCCTCGAGGGCTGGCTCCCATCCTCTGCACAGCAGCCAAATTGCCGACCTCGAGTCCCTTTAGTGCTACAACATTGGGCCTGCCCGCGTTCTCCACCAGAAATGCGGGGTGTGGAGGTTCAGGGACATCGCACCATGGCCAATATTATCCAGTGAAGCCAAATTTATTATCCCTAAAAAGACTATATTTATAATAAATCTCTACTGTCCATGTGTCTCTATCTAATACATGATTGGTTGATCCTAGCTTTTCACGCATCTAAATTAGAATGCTGATTGGATCACCTAATTTTTAACATGTCTTGCTGTGGTCGTCTGGCCCACCCATGGCTCACTTGTTTCTTACTTTCCCAAGCTCGCTGACAAACCTGCTGAGTCCTGGTGACTCTTCTTTTTGTATCGCTTTCAAGGATATACCGACCCCATTTCTGAACATGTCCATTATTCATTGTTTGTGATTGTGTCCATTGCCCATCAGTGCCAGCAGGCTGGATTGTGCATGGGCTGAATGTGGCCATTGTCCTGCAAGAACTCCTCAACCTGCAAAAAATCCTCAACATGTATCAATGAAAATTCCCAGAAAATTCCCCAGATTTGTCTCAAATCCCATGTGGGGAGGGGAGAGGGCACAGGTGACAGCAGCGATGTACCCGATGATGTCATCGCTCTCAATGACGTCACAGTGGTGACATCACTCTCCCCGTAGCAGCCTCGGGATGTCCTCAATGGCTTTTTGGCACCGTTGGGCCACTGTCTGGTCATCGGAGCCATCAGAGCCACCAAAGCCACCCAGGCCATTGGAGCCACCAGAGTCACAAGAGCTCCCAGGGGGCTTTGTGAGGAGCATGCAGATGTCCCCAAATGTCCCCAGCAGGTGACGCATGACCAGGCAGTCGATGGCCTCCCACAGCCATTTGGCCTCATCTACCTTGGTCACCAAGGCCCTGGGGACATCAGGGGACGCCTCATTTGTCCCCTTCAGGATGGCCTCGATGGCCTCGAGCCAGCGGTGCATCTCAAAGATGAAATGCTTGGCTCTTTCACACACAACCACCAAGTGCTCCTGCAGCCCCAGGGCCGCTTCTGAGTGCTGTTCCCTCCTGGTGGCTGCCTCCTCCTCCTCACTGGCTGCCTCCTCCTCCTCCTCCTCAGTGGCCGCTGCCACCCGGGCATTGGGCACGACCCCTGCCAAGGCCACCTCTTTCCTGTCCAGGGCAACTGGTGGCTGCTGGGCCGTGGCCACCAGGTTGTCCCCAGCTGTCTCCCTGTGGGTGGCCTCATCCTGCAGGTCCCCAGCCTGGGTGGTGGCCTCAGTGGCCTGCAGCTCCCAGTGGCATTGGTGGTGACCTCAGTGGTGGCCTCAGTGGTGACCTTGTCCTCACAAGCCTCGCAGAGCTCAGAGGCCCCCCAGGCTCTGGGCCAGCACGGCCACCGACTCCTGCCAGGCCCAGGCTGAGGATCTCACCTTGGCCCAGGTGACCTCCAGGGTGGACCCAAGGGTGTCCAGGGCCTGGCCGAGGGAGGGGACATCGCGGTGGCCCAGGGAGGTGACACCACGGTGGTTCAGGGCCTTATGGAGGCTCCAGGCAAAGCTCCTCAGGGACTCTGGGGACACTCTGGGGACACACGCTGCTGCTCGTCCCTCTGTGGCCCGGTCACAGTAGCTGCCACCTTGCCCAGGGTGACCACCATGGCCACCAGAGCCCAGAGCACCTGAGAAGGTGACAGCTGGGTAGAGGACAGGGGAGGTGTCAGGGACCTGGTGGCACTTATGGCCTCCTCCGGTGGCCCCTGCTCCCTCCCAGTGTCCCCTTTGTCCCCTCCCTGGAGGGCTCTGCTGACCCCTCTGTCCCTTTGTCACCCCCTCATCCCCTCTGCCACCTCCTTCCACCCTCCTGCTGTCCCCTCTGCCACCCTCAGTCCCCTCCGCTCCTCTGTCACCTTCCCCCTTCCTGCCACACCCTCCTCTCCCCTCTGTCACCCCCATGTTCCCCCACGCCAGTATTGTCACACCCTGAGGGGCTCCGTGGCCACTGGCGACATTCCGGGGACACTCTGGGGTACTCCAGGTGACAAACACACCCGGGTGACAGTTGGGGACACACAGGAATGTGGCACGGCCGGATGGAGGGAGCAGAAAGAGGTGACCTCACTGTCCCTGTGCCTCCCCTCACCTGTGGGGCCAGGGCAGGGTCCCCAATGTCCCTCC
The DNA here is from genome assembly GCF_035770615.1 of Melospiza melodia melodia. Taxonomy (NCBI): domain Eukaryota; kingdom Metazoa; phylum Chordata; class Aves; order Passeriformes; family Passerellidae; genus Melospiza; species Melospiza melodia. The sequence continues at coordinate 218,927 of NW_026948497.1, read as the reverse complement.
AATGTCCCCAATGGGACCCTGATGTCCCCTGAGTGTCCCCACATGGCCGAGGTGTTGCCCCAATGACCAACACAAGGCCCAAGTGTCCCCCTGATGTCCAGCTGGGGACACCAGGGACTCCCCAGTGTTCTGTTGGGGACTTTGGGATACCCCTGTGTCCTTTCCTTGGGGTCACCAGGGCCACCCTGACATCCCCTGTCCCATTTTGGGTCACCACGATGTCCCTAATGTCCCCACAGTGTCCCCAACAGGACCCTGGTGTGGCTCCAGTGTCCCCAACAGGACATCAGGGGACACTTGAGCCTTGTTGGGGACCCTGAGAGGACATCGGGGTCCCAATGGGGACATTGGGGGGAACACTGGGGTCCTTGCCCTGGCCCCACGGTGGGGGAAGGGCATTTTACGTCACCTCTTCCTGTTTCCCCTATGCAGCTGCGCCCCATTCCTACATGTCCCCAACCTTCATACGGGCATGTTTGTCACCCGGAGTGCCCCCGGAGTGTCCTCGGAGTATCCTCAGAATGTCCCTGGAGTGTCCCCAAGGCACTCCCAGTGTTCCTGGAATGTCCCCAGCTGCCATGGAGCCCCTCGAGGTGCGACAATTCTGGAGTGGAGGGAGGGGTGACAGGACAGAGGGGACATAGGGGTGGGGGGAGTGATAAAAGGCAGTGGGGGATGGAGGGGACACGGGGGTGGCAGGAGGGACAGGGGGTCACAAAGCAGACAGGAGGGCACAGGAGGAAGTGGGGAGGTGACAGAGAGGTGGGGGGGGGACAACAGGAGGTGGCAGAGAGGGGCAGAGGTGTCGGGGAAGTGAAAAAGGGACAGAGGGGACAGCAGAGCCCACCAGGGAGGGGACAAAGGGGCCCCCAGGAGGGAACAGGGGCAGTCTCAGGAGGCTGTAAGTGCAACCAGGTCCCTGACAACTCCCCTGTCCCCTCCCCAGCTGTCCCCAGCCCTGCTGCAGCCACAGGACAGCGCTGTGGCCATCCTGGGCGAGCTGCTGGCCACCCTGCCCAGGGAGAATGAGATGCTGCTCGGGGGGTCTGCAGTGAGCCTGCACCGGGACCTGGAGGAATTCACCAGGGAACTCCGGGCCACCCTGTACAGCACTGATGACACCTGGCGGCTCTGGAATGTCACCAATGATGATATTAACCCTCTTACCTCCCTGAGCCAGGCCCTGGCCACCTATGACAGCAACCCAGGGACTCCCCAGAAGTGTGTGATATGGCCGTTCCTCAGATGGCAGATGTCACTGGGAGGAATTGAGAAAAGCTGGGCCAAGCTGGCCAAGAAAGCAACCAAGCTCCACAAGACCTGCAGGGAGGTGGTCACTGAGGTGGCCTCTGAGGAGGCCACTGCCACCACCCGGGCAAGAGAGCTGCAGGACGAGGCTGCCCGTTATGCGACACCTCAGGAAAATATGGTGGAGCCAGGTCAGGCCCTGGGCGGGGAGGAGGGGGCCGAGATGGTGGCCAGGCATGAAGCCCAGGTGAGGAGAGATGCCAAGGTGGCTGCCAGCGAGGCAACCAGGGCCACCATGGTGAGACAGCGGGTGGAGGTGGCCCTGGGGCTGCTGGAGCATTTGGTGGCCGCGTGTGATGAAGCTACCGCATTCCCTCGGGAGTTGTCCCACCTGCCCAGGGACATGGAGGACACCCTGGAGGGGAGAAAGAAGGAGTTCTCCTATGGCCCCGAGGCCTTGGTGGCCAAGGCTGCCCTGGCCAAGCGGCTGTGGGAGGCCAGCGCCCGCCAGGCCATGCGTCACCTGGTGAGGACATTTCCAGACGCCATCAAGTTCTTGTTCACTGGTGGTCCCACCAGCCCCAGTGCCTGTGGGGTGGCCAAGCGGTGCCAAAGAGCCATCGAGGACATCCCAAGGCTCCTTCAAACTCCGGAGTGTCCCCAGAGTGTCCCCAGGGAGTCCCCAGTGAGCATGGAACTCCAAGAGGTGTGACTTGGCCTGGGGTGTGGGGAGAGGGGGAGGGAGAGAGGGAACACTGGGGAGGGAGGTGACACGGGGCCTGCTGGGGGTGACAGAGGGGACAGCATTGGGGGCAGAGAGTGGGAAGGACTATAAGGGGAGGGGGTGGCAGAAGGAACAAGAGACTGAGAAATGAATGGAAGGGACAAAAGGAACCCCTCGGACACCAAGGGCGAACCCAGGAGGCTGTAATTGCCACCAGGTCCCTGACACCTCCCCTGTCACCTCCCCAGCTGTCCCCGGCCCTACTGCAGCCACAGGTCACCGTGGTGGCCACCCTGGGTGAGCTGCTGGACACCGTGCCCAGGCGAGACAAGGAGATGATGCTGCTTGGGTCTGCAGGGAGACTGTACCAGGACCTGGAGGACTTCACCAGGGACCTCCGGGTCACCCTGTACTGCATTGAGGGCACCTGGTGGCACCGCAATGTCATCTCTGATGGTGATAACCCTGTAACCTACCTGAGCCAGGCCCTGGCTGCCTACAAGAGCACCCCAGGGACCCCCCGGAACCGTGTGACAATGGCAGCCAGCAAGTGGCACAGGTCAGCGTATGCGCTCGTGAACAGGTGGGCCAAGCTGGCCGAGAAAGCCACCAAGCTCCATGACACCTGCAGAGATTTGGCTGCCAAGGCGGCCACCAAGGCAGCCACAGCTACCGCCCGGGCCAGGGAGCTGCAGGACGAGGCTGCCCGTTATGGGATAGCTCAGGAAAACATGGTGGAGCTGGGTCAGGCCCTGGGCAGGGAGGAGGGGGCCGAGGTGGTGGCCTGGCGTGAAGCCCAGAAGAGGATAGAGGCCATGGTGGCTGCCAGAGAGGCAACAAGGGCCACCATGGTGAGACAGCGGCTGGAGGCGGCCCTGGGGCTGCTGGAGCGCTTGGTGGCCGCATGTGACGAAGCCTCCGCGTTGCCCCGGGAGCTGCAGTGGCGGCTCAAGTACACTGAGGCCACCCTGAAGGGTACAAATGAGGCATCCCTCGATGTCCCCGAGGACTTGTTGGCCCAGGTTCCCATGACCGAGCGGCTGTGGGAGGCCAACATCCACCTGGCCAAGAGTCACCTACTGGGGACACTTCAAGACATCATCAACTTCTATTTCACTGGTCGTCCCTCCAGCCCCAGTGCCTGTGAGGTGGCCAAGCAGTGCCAAAGAGCCATGGAGGTCATCCCAAGGCTCCTTCAACACCCAGAGCATCCCCAGAGTGTCCCCAAGGTGTTCCCAGTGAGTATGGATCTCCAAAAGGTGAGACAGGGGGATGCGGGGAGAGGGGGACAGAGGAGATACCATGGGGGAGCGGGTGATAGGTGATGGGGAATGGCAGGAGGGGCCGGGGGTCACAAAGAGGACAGGAGGGAGTAGCCAGAAGAGGGCGGTGACTGAGAGGGGGAGGGGAAAGGGGGGAAGGGGGCAGTGGGGAATGGAGGGAATAAGGTGGGGAGGGGACATTGGTGCTGGCAGAAAGGACAGCAGTGGGAACAGGGGGCGCAAGGGGCTATGACGGGAGGGGCAGTGGGGGGCAGAGGGAACAAGAGGCTGACAAAGGGATGGAGGTGACAAAGGGGACCCCTCAGGGGCCAGGGGCCACCCCAAGAGGCCACAAGTGCCACCAGGTCCCTGACACCTCCCCTGTCCCCTCCCCAGCTGTCCCCAGGCCTGCTGCAGCCACAGATCACTGTGGTGGCCACCCTGGGTGAGCTGCTGGACACCCTGCCCAGGAGGGATGAGATGCTGCTGCCCGTGTCCGCAGGGCGCCTGTACTGGGACCTGGCGGACTTCACCAGGGACCTCCGGGTCACCCTGTACTGCGTTGATGACACCTGGTGGCGCCGCAATGTCACCTCCAATAATAAGGATCCCGACACCCCCCTAAGCCAGGCCCTGGCAGCCTGGGAGAGCACCCCAGGTATCACCTGGAATGATGTGACAATGGTGGCCAGTGAGTGGCAGGGGATGGTGTCTGTGCTTGTGGACAGGTGGAGCCAGCTGGCAAGTGCAGCCACCAAGCTCCACAACACTTGCAGAGACGTGGCCGCTGAGGCGGCCGACAGGGTGGGCACAGCCAGGGAATGGCAGGACAGGACTGCCATTTTTGCACCAGCTCAGGAAAACATGGGAGAGTTGGGTCAGGCTCTGGGCAAGGAGAAGGAGGCTGAGGAGGAAGACACCTATAAAGCCCAGAAGAGGAGAGAGGCCATGGTGGCTGCCAGCGAGGCAACAAGGGCCACCATGGTAAGACGGCGGGTGGAGGCGGCCCTGGGGCTGCTGGAGCGCTTGGTGGCCGGGTGTGACAAAGCCACCGCGTTCCCCCGAGAGCTGCAGCGCAGGGTTTGGAAAATCAAGACCACCCTGAAGGGGACAAATGAGGCATCCTCCAATGTCCTCGAGGACTTAATGTCCAAGGTGGCTGTGGCCCAGCGGCTGTGGGAGGCCAACGCCCACCTTGCCAAGGATCACCTGCTGGGGGCAGTTCCAGACACCATCAAGTTCTTGTTCAATGGTGGTTCCAACAGTGCCTGTGAGGTGGCCGAGCGGTGCCGAAGAGCCATCGAGGATATCCCAAGGCTCCTTCGACCCCTGGAGCATTCCCAGAGTGTCCCCAAGGTGTCCCCAGTGAGCATGGAGCCCAAGAGGTTCAACGGGGGAGGGGGGACAGGACCTGGGGGAGGAGAGGGGGGACTGAGGGGACACTGAGGGGAAGGGGCAATTATTGGGGAGGGAGGGATACACGGGGATGGTGGGAGGGGACAAGAGGGAGTGGCAGGAAGGGGGGAGGTGACAGATGAGTGGAGGGAAAAGGGGTAAGGGAGCAGAGGGGGATGGGGCGTGCATGGTGGGGAGGGGACATGGGGGGCTGATGGGTGTGGCAGAGGAGGCAGCGTGGGGTGGCAGGGGGTGGGAGGGGCTATGGGGGGGGGAAAGGGGTGGCAGAGGGATTAAGAGGCTGACAAAGAGATGGAGGGGACAAAAGGGATCCCTTGGTGGGGGGGGCACCACAGCAGGCCCTAAGTGCCACCAGGTCCCTGACACCTCCCCTGTCCCCTCCCCAGCTGTCCCCGGCCCTGCTGCAGCCACAGGTCACCGTGGTGGCCATCCTGGGCGAGCTGCTGGCCACCCTTCCCAGGCGGGACGAGGAGAAGATGCTGCTGCTGATGCCCCCAGGGTGCTTGCACAGGGACCTAAATGAATTTACCCATCAGCTCTGGGGAACCATGGAGTGCACTAAGGGTGTCTGGTACCACTGCAATGTCACCTGCAGTTATGGTGACCCTGTCACCTCCCTGAGCCAGGCCCTGGCAGCGTACAAGAGCACGCCATGGACCACCTGGTTCAATGTGAGAATGGCGGCCAGTGAGTGGCACGAGTCAGTGTCTCTGCTTGTGGACAGTTGGGCCGAGCTGGCCAGGAAGGCCACCAAGCTCTGCAATGCCTACAGGGAGGTGGCCACTGAGGCAGCCTCTGAGGAGGCCACCGCCACCGCCCGAGTGAGAAAGCTGCAGGAGAAGGCTGCCCGTTATGGGACAGCTCAGAAAAACATGGGGGAGCTGGGTCAAGGCCAGGGCAGGGAGGAGAGGGCTGAGGTGGTGGCCTGGGATGAAGCCCAGGTGAGGAGCATGGCCATCATGGCCGCCACCCAGGCAACAAGAGCCACCAGGAGGAGACAGCGGGTGGAGGCGGCCCTGGGGCTGCTGGAGCGCTTGGTGGCCGCGTGTGACGAAGCCACCGCGTTCCCCCGGGAGCTGCAGCACAGGGTTGGGGACATCAAGGCTGCCCTGAAGGGGACAAATGAGGCGTCCCCCAATGTCCATGAGGACTTGGTGGCCAAGGTGGCCGAGGTCGAGCGGCTGTGGGAGGCCAATGCCCACCTGGTCAAAGGTCACCTGGAGGGGGCAGTTGGAGACATCTTCAAGTTCTATTTCGATGGTAGTCGCGATAGCACCACTGGGGTGGCTGAGCGGTGCCAGAGAGCCATCAAGGACATCCCAAGGCTCCTTCGATCCCGAAAGTGTCCCCAAGGTTTCCCCAAGGTGTCCCCAGTGAGCAAGGAGCTGCAAGAGGTGCGACAGGGTGGGGAAAGGGGTTGTGGGAGAGGGGTTGAGAGGGGGATGGGAGGGACACAGAGGGTGGAGGGGGGTGGCAGAGGGAACAAGAGGCTGACAGAAGGATGGAGGGAATAAAGGAGACCCTTTGGGGGCTGGAGGCCACCCCAGGAGGCCGCAAGTTCTACCAGATCTCTGACACCTCCCCTGTCCTCTCCCCAGCTGTCTCTGGTCCTGCTGCAGCCACAGGTCACCGTGGTGGCCACCCTGGGGGAGCTGCTGGCCACCCTGCCCAGGGTGGACGAGGAGATGCTGGTGTTCATGTCTCCCGGTTGCCCGCACTGGGTTCTGGAGGAATTCACCAATGAGCTCTGGGCCACTATGAACTGCATTGATGACACCTGCAGGCGCCACAATGTCACCTCCAATGATGATGACCCTGTCACCTCCCTGAGCCAGGTCCTGGCCACCTACAAGAGCACCCCATGGACAACCCGGAAGCGTGTGACAATGGCAGCTAGTGAGTGGCAGGGGTCGGTGGACGCGCTCGTGAAAAGCTGGGCCCAGGTTGCCAGGAAGGCCACCAAGCTCTACAACACCTGCAAGAAGGTGGCCACTGAAGCGGCCAAAAGAGCGGCCACCACCACCACCTGGGCCAGGGAGCTGCAGGACAAGGCTGCCCGTTATGGGACAGCTCAGGAAAACAAGGGAGAGCTGGGTCAGGCCCTGGGCAGGGAGGAGGGGGCCAAGGTGAGGAGAGATGCCGTGGTGGCTGCCAGCGAGGCAACAAGGGCCACCATGGTGAGACAGCTGATGGAGGCAGCCCTGAGGCCTCTGGAGCGCTTGGTGGCCGCGTGTGAGGAAGCCACCGCGTTCCCCCAGGAGCTGCAGCGCCTGCTCAGGGACATCGAGACCACCCTGAAGGGGACAAAGGAGGTGTCCTCCAAAGTCCCTGAGGATTTGGTGGCCAAGGTGGCCGAGGCCGAGCGGCTGTGGGAGGCCAACGCCTGCCTGGCCAAGTATCACCTACTGGGTACACTTCAAGACATCATTGGCTTCTATTTCACCTGTGGGACCACCAGCCCCAGTGCCTGTGGGGTGGCTGAGCGGTGCCAAAGAGCCACTGAGGACATCCCAAGGCTCCTTCAACCTCCAGAGAGTATCCAAAACATTACCAAGGTGTCCCCAGTGAGCATGGAGCTCCAAGAGGTGTGACGGGGGTGGGGGAGAGGGGGACAGAGGGAACACTGGGGTGGAAGGGGTGGCAATGGGGGAATAGGGGGGACACAGGAAGGATTGCAGGAGGGGACAGGGGGTCACAAAGGGGACAGGAGGGAGTGGCAGGAAGGGGGGAGGTGACAGAGGGGTGGAGGGGAAAGGGGGGATGAGGGGACACGTTGGGGGAGAGGGCAGATGGGGGCTGGGGGAGTGGCAGAGTGGACAGCAATGGGAGCACTGGGTGGAACGGGCTATGAGGGGATGGACAGGGGGTGACAGAGGGAACAAGAGGCTGACAAAGGGACGGAGGGGACAAAAGGGACACCTCAGTGGATGTGGAACACCCAGCAGGCTGTAAGTGCCACCAGGTCCCTGACACGTCCTCTGTCCCCTCCCCAGTTGTCCCCGGCACTGCTGCAGCCACAGGTCACTGTGGTGGCCATCCTGGGTGAGCTGCTGGCCACCCTGCCCAGGCAGGATGAGGAGATGCTGCCCGTGTCCACAGTGAGACTGTACTGGGACCTGGTGGACTTCACTGAGAACCTCCGCGTCACCCTGTACTGCACAGATGACACTTGGTGGCACCGCAATGGCACTGACAATGATGATGACCCTGCCACCTACAATGATGGTGACCCTCTCACCTCCCTCAGCCAGGCCTTGGCTGCCTACGAGAGCACCCCATGGACCGCCTGGGACCGTGTGACAATGGTGGCCAGCAAGTGGCAGGGGTCGGTGTCTGTGCTTGTGGAGAGGTGGGTCCAACTGGCCAGGAGGGCCACCAAGATCACCAACACCTGCAAGGAGGTGGCCACTGAGGTGGCCGACATGGTGGCCACTGCCTCTGCCCAGGCCAGGGAGCTGCAGGACGAGGCTCCCTGTGATGGGACAGCTCAGGAAAACATGGTGGAGCTGGGTCAGGCCCTGGGCAGGGAGGAGGGGGCCGAAGTGGTGGCCGGGCATGGAGCCCAGGTGAGGGAACAGGCCATGGTGGCTGCCAGTGAGGCAACAAGGGCCACCATGGTGAGACAGCGGCTGGAGGCGGCCCTGTGGCTGCTGGAGCGCTTGGTGGCCACATGTGACAAAGCCACCGCCTTCCCCCGAGAGCTGCAGCGCCTGCTCAGGGACATCGAGGCTGCCATGAAGGGGACAAATTGGGTGTCCCCTGATGTGCCTGGGGGCTTGGTGGCCAAGGTGGCCGAGGTCGAGTGGCTGTGGGAGGTGAACGCCCGCCTGGCTAAGGGTCACCTGGTGGGGGCAGTTCCAGATGCCATCAAGTTCTTGTTCACTGGTTGTCCAAGCAACCCCAGTGCCTGTGGGGTGGCCAAGCGGTGCCAAAGAGCCACCGAGGACATCCCAAGGCTCCTTCAACCCCTGGAGTTTCCCCAGAGCATTCCTGAGATGTCCCCAGTGACCATGGAGCTCCAAGAGGTGCGATGGGGGTGTGGGGGGAGAGAGTGGGACAGAGGGGACACTGTCGGAGGAGGGGTCACAGGGGATGGGAGGGACAGGGTGAGAGGGGACAGGGGGGCTGGTGGTTGTTGGCAGCCCGGACAAGTGGCTGACAAAGGGACGGAGGGGCAAAGGGCTCCCCTCCGGGGCAGAGGGGCCAACCCAGGAGGCCACAAGTGCCACCAGGTCCCTGATACCTCCCCTGTCCCCTCCCCAGGTGTCGCCTCTGCAGCTGCAGGTGATGGTGGACGTGGTGGCCACCCTGGGCAAGGTGGTGGAAACCATGACTGGGCCACACGGGGCCACGTGCCTGTACCATTCCCAAGACTCCCTGCATGAAAACATGCAGAACTTCACCCGGAGGCTCCGTAAGATCCTGAACCAGCATGGTGTCACCTCCCATGGTCACCCTGTGGTCCCCTCCTTGGGCCGAGCCCTGGCCACCCTCAGGGCCACCCTGGGGGCCACTTGGGCCAATGTGAGAGCCACGGCCAAGGCCTGGCGGGAGATGGTGGCCAAGCTTGTGGACAGCTGGGACCAGTTGGCCAGAGAGGCCACCAAGCTCCGAGATGACTGCAGGAAGGTGATTACAGCTCGGCAGCTGATGGTGGCCCTGATCAGGGAGGAGGTGACTTGGGAAATGGCCCCGCACGATGCCCCGGTGGCTGCAGCCACCAATGAGGCCATGGGAGAAGCTGTGGTGGCCACCAGGTGGGAAATGGTGGCCACCAGGTGGGGACCTTGGGCAGTGGTGGCCTTGGAGCCACTGCAGCGCTTGGTGGCTGCATGTGACAGAGTCACCTTGTTCTACTGGAACTTGGAGTGGCAGCTCAGGGACATCGAGGCCATCCTGAAGGGGACAAACGAGGCGTCCCCTGAAGTCCCCCAGACCAAGCTGGATGAAGTGGCAGAGTCTGAGCGGCTGTGGCGTGCCAGCACCCGCCTGGCCAAGGATCACCTGCTGGGGATACTTGAGCTCATTGACAACATCCTCTTGAGACCCTCTGGTGGCCAAGGTGTCTCCAGTGGCCCCAGTAGCTGCACAGTGGCCGAGCAGTGTCAAAAGGCCATCAAGGACATCCCAAGTCTGCTGCGGGGACAGTGATGCCACTGCTGTGAGTTCATCAGGGTAGTGATGTCACTGGAGAGACTTGTGGACACTTGAGTGCCATCAGCTCCTTGTGTCACCAAGAGCCCCTCCAGTGCCACCAGTTCCTCAAGTGCCACCAGCTCCTTGTGTCACCAAGAGCACCTCCAGTGCCACCAACTCTCAAGTGCCACCAGCTCTTCATGTCACCAAGAGCCCCTCAAGTGTCACCAGCTCCTCGAGTGCCAGCAGCTCTTCGTGTCACCAAGAGCCCTCAAGTGCCAGCAGCTCCTCAACTGCCAGCAGCTCCTCGTGTCAGCAAGAGCCCCGCAAGTGCCATCTGCCTGGGGCAGAACTGGTGCCTCTGGGCTGCTGGTAGTGCCATGTCCCTGGTGCTACCTCTGCAGTGTCCCCATGTCCCTGCAGAGGGAACACGAGGGGTGGCAGAGGGGACGGGGGGTGGCAGGAGAGAACAGGGGGTCACAAAGAGACAGAGGGGACAGCAGAGCCCTCCAGGGCAAGTGCCACCAGGTCCCTGACACCTCTCCTGTCCTCCTCCCAGGTGTCCCCTCCACAGCTGCAGGCTCTGGTGGCCGTGGTGGCCACCCTGGGTGAGGTGGTGTCCACCCAGTCAGGGCCACACAGGGGCAAGTTCCGACACAAGCCCCCAAACTCCCTGCATGAGGACCTGGAGAACTTCACCCAGAGCCTCCGTAGGACCCTGAATCACAGCAGTGTCACCTCCCTGGGCCACCGTGGTGTCCCCTGTCTGGGCTGGACCCTGACCACCCTCAGGGCCACCCCTGGGCCCACCTGAGCCGATGTGAGAGCCGTGGGCAGCGCCTGGCAGGAGTTGGTGGCTGCACGCGAGGAGTGATGGAAACAGCTGGTCGAGGAGGTCACCAAGCTCTGTGATGCCTGCGAGGACGCGGCCCTCGCCTGGGCCAGGGACCAGCAGGACAAGGCCACCAGCAGGGGTCTTAAATGACTATTTAATAATTGGCTTCTGCAATTCTGCATTGGTTTCTGCAATTCTGCATTGACTGCTGCAATTCTGCATTGGCTGCTGCAATCCTGCATTGACTTTTGCCAAAAAACACTTTCAGAAGAATTTTGCTCTGGTACTGGATTATTGATTTTTGATAATTCCTTGTAGCTGCCTGCTGGTACAATATAATAGATCAGTTTATCTGTGTAGGCAATTTAATGCTGGAGTAATAAATAGATATTATATCATGAGCCTTAAAATATTAAAAATAGACAAATATTAAATAGACAAACAATAAATATTAAAATAGGGACTATGCAATGTTAAAATGATTTTGTGTAACTGACTCAGGTGTAAAACAATTCCCTTGTTTCTCACACCCAGGCCCAGCCTCTCCAGGTGATGATAACAGTGACACAAACCTGAGAAGAATTCATTAATTGATCAGTAGGTGTGAAACAGCAGGATGGAACCAGGAGAAGAAATCAAATATATTGACCTAATCTACAGAATGTCCTGCAGACAAGACAGAGGTTCAAACCACACAAGAGTTCCTGGAACATCCAAACATCCCGGGAATGTTTGAATAATGTCTGAACTCAGGAATGTGTTTGTAGCCCTGCAGTGGAACCAGATCTGGAGAACGATGGGTTAAGTTAAGGAGGAGTTTTTGGCCAAGTGCCACAATCCTTTTATAGCCCTTATTAAACTTTTACAGTTTTCGAAGAGTGAGCTTTGTTTTGCACACCCGGCTGTGGTTTGGGGGCCCTCCCGTTGCTGAGCACTGACCCCGCCCCGGGTGTCGCTGGAACCCCCAAAAACCGCAGCTACCACCAGCCCTTGTTGGGGGTTGGGTTTTCTCTGTTCTTTCCTTGTTACTTGTGGAATTTTTTTCCCACGGAGTTGCTGAGAGGCGCTGATGGCTGAGTGCTTGAGAAGGCGGGGAGGGGGAACTCCTCTGGTTTTTGGGAGTTTCTCTGGGAGGGCGGCACAGAGCTAGCGGGAGAATGGGGGGCAGGGGTTGGGGGCAGCCTCTCTCTGTCGCTCTTTGGCATCGGAGGAGGGCAGCCAGGCTGTCCCTGCAGAGAGAATTCACTGGCACCGCTGGAGCTCAGCCCTGAGGGACCGATCACCGTCTGCTTGTGTGCCCTGGGAATCCTCAAATTTGTGTGCCCCAGGAGTCCTGAATTCCATGTACTCTGGGAGTCGTGAATTTCGTGTGCTCCAGGAATCCTGAACTTAATGTGCCCTGGGAATCCTGAATTTCGTGTTGTTAAAAAAAAGAGCTCTGGGTGCCAAATTGATTTCAGAAAGAAAAAGAAAAAAGAAAAAGAAAAAGAAAGAAAAAGAAAAAGAAAAAGAAAAAGAAAAAGAAAAAGAAAAAGAAAAAGAAAAAGAAAAAGAAAAAGAAAAAGAAAAAGAAAAAGAAAAAGAAAAAGAAAAAGAAAAAGAAAGGTCTAAAGCAGGGGAGCCCACGGGCCAAATGGGAGCATTCCCATCAAGGATGCTGCAGTGCCAGCGCTGGGGCTGCTTCAGCAGCAATGTCCCAGGTAGAGTGGCACAAATTCAGAGGATCAGAATCCCCTTTTTATCCTGTTTTTTGCCCCTTTGGATTGGTTTATTTTTCCATCCTTCATACCTGTGAAGGTGCTTGATTGGCCCATTACAGTGCTGTCCAGGGTAGCAGGTTTTGCTTGGGGTATGGTGCACTTTACTGAGGTGTTTCATGGTATGTTGAATGCTGTATTTCTTATAACTACTCTTTTAAATATGAAATAAATAGTTTTAAAAATATATTTGTATATATATTTAATGTACAAATCTATATTTATATTATATATAACAACATGCAATAATATATAATATATTTTATACATTATAGATATTTAATATATTTATATATTGATATTTATATTAATATATATAAAATCTATTTTTACAAATGAAAAAGAGTAGTTATAAGAAATATAATTTTTACAATATAATATCCAAACTAAGATATGCAAGCACATGCTTAGCCATCTATCAGCTATTTACAACACTTTCTAACCTATTTATGGCAATTTCCCCATCTGACTATTTGATCGGACTTCTGGCCTGCATCAACCTTTTAAAGTTCAACTTCTACTTTTCTCAGTTTCCCTCACTGTTCAAGCACATCTCTGGCATTCTGATCACTCTGCTCTTTCATTAACATGACTTTTTCACCATTTTTCCCTTCCGCGTTCCCTTGCAGCATGATGCTGCTGTGGACAGTGCTGGTCACCATCCGGACTAGACATGGAATTGCCCCAAATTTCACAGGAGCACAAACACAGACACAAGCACGAGCTCTGTGTCTCTCTCCTGGGACAGGGGAAGAGCTGCCTGCTGCTTCTCAGCGTTCTTCTCCCCTTCTCTCTTGCCAAAGCCTTCACTTCCCCTCTCTGTCCCAAGTTCTCACCTCCCTCACGCGGCCGCACGGCTTCCCCTGCCCCGCTCAGCCCGCAGCTGAGCAGGAGAGCTCTGACTTCTCTCACAGAGCAGAACTGAAAGAGCTTCCCCTGAGAGTTCTCTGCTTTTAACCCCCTGTGCTCTCAGAAGCGTGTCCATATCCTCCGTAGCCACACCAAATGCCAATATTCCAATCTCAACACTTATTAGTTTAACCACCAAACTCTGAAAAACCTCACTCCTTTTTCAAAGCAAAACAATCCCAGAAATTAGAATCTTGATTTGTTATATGTTTCCAATATTTGGATAGGTTTTCTAGTACCCAGAATGGGCTGATACAATCTCCTGAGCATTCAAACATGTTTTTTCTTTTTCACTGTATACACATCAGCTTCCAGTTTTTTCTATTGGTCAATATGAATGGGGAGTTTCTGCGATCCACCTGGTGCGTCTGTGTCATTTGGGGCCAGATATCTTTTACATGGAGTTTCTCCTACGTCTCTAGGATACATTTTCCCTTTTCTTGATCATCACTCTTCCCCTGTTATGGTTGATTTTATCTTCCACTCTCCTTCCCTTGTTTTGGGTACTACCATATTTTTCTTGATATAATCCATTTAAAAATATCTTTGGGACCTAAACTGATACTGTCAGTTTGTCCCATGGCCAAATTTTACTTAAGTGTGTCCCCCCAGTCACCCAGCATTTGGTCTAATTGAATTATTTTGTAATGTTTTCCACCATATCAATAAAAAGATTCTTTCCATCTCTCTGTCCCTCTCTATCCCTGTGTCTTTTCAGTTGCACTTCTTTCTCTTTGAATGCATCCTCTAAGTTGGTTTCACTTTCTTGTTCAAAACACACCCATCTTCCTTTCACAGGGGACTCTCCTGACATCTTCTGGCTGGAGTTTGCAATGGTTTTAGCCAGCTGTGAAAAATGCATATTTTATTATTGGCTTTTCGCAAATATCAAAATGAATTCTGTGTGTTATGTTAGGAAGTTATACTGTATTAATTCTTTAAAGTAGTGTGTTAAGTAGAGTTTTAAATTAAAACATAATGTTTAAACAGAAACTATGTATGTTGGATATTTTTTAAAGAAAGGAATGAGGTACTCACACCAGATAGCAGCCACAGGATACCCAAATCTTTCAGAGAAAGAGAATTTATTGTTCCATTATCTGAAGAAATGAACTTCCTCCCGCCTTGCTCAGCCATAAAGTCAGGATTCAGAGGATGAAGTTGACACTGACCAGACAGGATCCTGTGTTTGAATGGAATTTATGCATCATGTATGAGGTGAATGAATATGCAACAGGCTATTGCTTTTAAGCTTTTAAGGATTAATCTTCTGTTACTGGGTGTCCCTTTTTTGGGCTTATTTTGCCCAGAAAGAGGTACCTGGACTCTTCATAACTCCTTATTTTTATTGTCTCATATTTTCCTTGTCCCAATATTCCAAATTTTTATTACTCTATTTTAATTCCAATTTTCAAATTTTTCATATTCTAATTATATTACTATTTTTATAACCATTTTATTGCTTTTGAATTTGTAAAATTCTAAAACCAAGTGATTGGTGTTTTTCACAGATATTATGAGAGTATGATCAACGGCCCCCTGCAGGCTCATGTCTCTGCTGTGGTCAAGGAAATCAAAGAGGAGATGAGGGAGATGAGGGAGATGAGGTGAGGAAGATCAATGCAGCACCCGTGAGAGTCACAGGCCCCAAAGTCAGAGCCCAACGTCTCCAAGCTCGACAGAGAGGGTGCACCCCACGGGCTGACCTGTGGTTCTGTCTGTGTGACCATGGGGAAGACATGGGAAGGTGGGATGGGAAACCCACTTGTGTTGGGAAGGATGAAAGTTTGACAAGAAAGTCTCACAGGTGTGTGTGCTGGGCAGAAAGATTTTTGAATGGAGAATCTGAAGAAGGAATGGAGATGGAAGCAAGTTTTGATACAGAAGAAAAGAATTGCTGAGCCAGTCTCACTGGATAACCAAGGAGTCAAGGGGTGTGTTTGTTAGAAGGGGTTTTTATGGCTTAGAGCAAAGGACAAACCCACCCCAAGCAAGAAGATGTTTTTACCAAGCAGAAAGATTACACAGCCAAACAAGCCTGCCGATGTTGCAAGCAGAAAAAAGGTCTCAGAATTTTCCACTGCAAGAAAATTGGAAAAAATCTTCTATCTTGAACTATAATGTACTAACTTTTAGTGATTGGAGATCAGTAACATGAATATGGTAATTAGAGTAGTTATGATAGTCTGTAGGTAAAAGTTAAGGTATGAATTTGTTCTACTGTATTAAGATGCTCAGCAAAGAAAAGTATCTAATGCAATGTAACCAAAACCAAAGGGTCTCCAGGCCTGCCTGCAGCTGGAGCTGACAGCTGTAGGCACAGGCTCTGTCACCCACAGACCCTGGACTGCTGTAACACCTTGGATGTAATACATTGAATATTGAAGAGCTCCTTGGGGTCTTGCATCTTTTAGTCTGGCTCTTACGGTGGCATCCAACATGTGGCACCATTAGTAAGAGGGATTAGTAAGAGCCAGAATGAGGGATGTGGGTCTCCAGGCCTGCCTGCAGCTGGAGCTGACATTGCAGGCACAGGCTCAGTCATCCACGACCCTGGACTGCTGTAATGTCTTGGATGTAAGAAACTGGATATTGAAGAGGCACATGGAGTCCCACATCCCTCATTTCGGCTCTTACGGTGGTGCCCATCGTGGGGCACCATTAGCACGAGCGTGAATGAAGGATGTGGGTCTCCAGGCCTGCCTGCAGCTGGAGCTGACAGCTCTAGGCACAGGCTCGATCCCCCATGACCCTGGACTGCTGTAATGTCTTGGACGTAATAAACTGCATTTTGAAGAGCTGCCTGGAGTCCCATAGCCCTCATTTTGGCTCTTACGGTGGCAACCAATGTGGGGAACCATTAGTACGAGCATGAATGAAGGATGTGGGTCTCCAGGCCTGCCTGCAGCTTGGGCTGACATTTGTAAGCACAGGCTCTGTCACCCACAGACCCTGGACTGCTGTAACACCTTGGATGTAATACATTGCATATTGAAGAGGTCCTTGGGGTCTTGCATCTTTCAGTCTGACTCTTAAGGTGGCGCCCAGCGTGGGGCACCATTAGTAAAAGGGATTAGTAAGAGCCAGAATGAGGGATGTGGGTCTCCAGGCCTGCCTGCAGCTGGAGCACACACCTGCAGGCACAGGCTTGGTCACCCATGACCCTGGGCTGCTGTAATGTCTTGGATGTAAGACACTGGATTTTGAAGAGCCGCCTGGAGTCCCACATCCCACATTTCGGCTCTTACGGTGGCACCCAACGTGGGGCACCATTAGTCAGAGCCTGAATGAGTGATTCAGGTCTCCAGGCCTGCCTGCAGCTGGCAGCTGACAACTGTAGGCACAGCCTCGATCACCCACGACCCTGGAATGTTGTAATCTCTTGGATGTAATAAACTGCATTTTGAAGAGCAGCCTGGAGTCCCACATTCCTCATTTCGGCTCTTACACCCCCTCATCCACATATGAGATGGAAGGGTCCCCCTGGGAACTCCGAGAGCTACAAAACCCAGAACTCCTCCAAGTTGCGTCAAACTTTTTCCACTGCACCAGCAGTGTTCCCATGTCTATCGTGCCATCATCAAAAAGCGCTTGGCCTCCCACAAGAGGCCACGCCTCCCTAGAGAATGCCTCTGCAGGGTTGGAAAAAACTCCTTTCTCTCTGGCCCACAGAAATAATCTTTCAAAATCACTCCTGGAAATGAAAACCCGTTTCTACTCCATGAGACCCTTCCAGAGGTCCAAACCCAGAGAATCCTCCATGAAACCAACAGGATTTGCTGTTATCTCAAGAGCTGCAGGCAAAGTGCCAAAGGGCTCACAGTCACCATGCCAAAACAGGGAGGGGGAGTAAAACGATATGACCTCACCCATGGCTGTTCCACACACGGCAGCCACCGGATGTCGCTACAGGACAGGAAATAACATGACATGGACACTCAGCTCTCCCAAAGTAAAAAAGAGCACTTTTAATTTCTGACTCCAACATTTACAGATTTCCAAAAGTGACAGTGGATTGGAGGGTGAAAGTGCCACCTCACCAATGACACTGGACAAACCAGCAGTCCATCAAATTTCTACTCCTCCATAAAGGAATGCAAAACAATAAGAAGGTATATACATAAGGTGCGTGAGAAAGTTCATTACAAGAATGTAAACATCAGTAGGTTCAGAAAAACTTAAAAAATTAGGGTGACAGTGCAATGTTTTTTCCTTTTCTTCTGTTTCTGAGCCCGTCAGTACCTTGCCCTATGACTCAGAGATAACTCCCTCCAGGAGCCATTTCTGTTGGATGGGCAATCAAGGACCAATCATGACTCAGAATGATATCAGCCCATTGGGAGATGCTCTGCCCAGGGGGGAGGAGCTCAGCATCCCCGCCTGGATATCATCTGGGCTTTGGGACAGAACAGGCAGCCCTTACCCACTGGTTTCCAGGGGACAAGAGCTGCCAGATCTTTTCTATGGAATCACCACTTCAACAAGACCCTTTCATCTGGACTGCTGCCACCACCCTAACTAGCAGGGTGTCAGGTTGTATTCTGACTCTGTCAGTGGTTTCATTTTGTATTATTGCATGTCTTTTGGGATTTTTTTTCCTTTTCCTAATAAATTGTATTCCTGACTTGGACTCTTTCACTGGTTTTGCTTTCAAACCAGAATATAAGTTTGGCGCCCAACATGGAACAGCAAGGTTTATGTTCAAGGACCTGGTTACACTTGGTGGATAATGCCGAAGTACGGAGAAACCATTGTGTACCACAGGGAGACCTAGTTTTAACTGAGATCTGTGTGTAAGGTTTCATTCTGCATTATATCTATATCTATATCTATATCTATATCTATATCTATATCTATATCTATATCTATATCTATATCTATATCTATATCTATATCTATATCTATATCTATATCTATATCTATATCTATAAATCTATACATTGCTATATCTTTCATATACATTATATGGACATTATAAATTTTTACATCTTTTTCTTTTGTATTTCATGTATTTTGGGTTTGTTCCCTTTTCCTAATAAATGGTATTTCTGACTTGGAATCTCTCACTGGTTTTACTTTCAAATCAGAACAATTGGCCACTGGCGATGGTGGTTTCGCTTGATTGGCCAATTGGATCCACATGTGTGTTGGGACTGTCTGGCAAGGGCCATGGGTTTTTCTTAGTAGTAAAGGATGGTACAACAAAGGGATTGATCAGCCTGCTGCAATCATGGAGTCAATGCTCATTATTCCCCGCTGGGCACCGCTGCACCGAGAGGGACTGATGATTTTTCTTTCAGCACTGGACAGTCCTTTTTCCAATGTTCCCATTTCTTACAGGATGCACTCTGAGCCTCCTCCGCAGGGGAAGCTTTCTTGGGTGACTTTTCCTGAGTTGCCTTCTTGCTAGACTGGGATTAACTCTTTCAGTTGGGCCCTGTCTCAAAACACCTTCCAGGCAACCTCCAGCAGTTAATCTATTACTTGAACTCACTTTATCTTTTCTTCTTATATCATTTGAAGCCTGACCCACACAAAACAAAACCAGATGTGCTTTACCATCAGCTGATTCAGGATCTTGATCAGTATATTTGATGGCAGTTTCTCTTCACTTGTTTAAAAAATCAGTGGGTGATTCATCATAATTTTGCCTCACTTGGTGAAGCTTTGATCAATTTACAGCTCTAGAGACCCCATGTTTTAACCCACATTCCACGAGGCTTTGGTATCATTTTAATTTTGCCATCTGCTCGGGTGTATATGCATCCCACCCAGGGTTTCCAAAGGGAAATATCTCAGTGACAGCACCTTGAAGCAGCTCCCTGGCTGTGCTCCCCTCGAGCAACATTGGGATGGATTTATTGACCACTCGTCTCTCAGTGGGGTCAGTGATGTGTCTGACACAGAGTTCAGATCAGAACAGGCTGATTTATAGAGACAATATGAATAATTAATTAATTAATTTATAAGCTGTACAGTGCACACATGAACTGATAGATTATATTGCACCAACCAGCAGCTACAAGGTGTCACCGATAATCAATATCAGTATCAAATACCATACCAAATTCCTGGTGATCAATACAATGTGCAAAAGGCAATACAAAAGTGCAAAAGGCAATTATTAAATTTTCATTTACTACTCGGCTCTGCTGCAGGCACAGTGCAAACCTGGAAGCTCTTGAGGGGACTCATTCACCCTGTCCTGTGTCCCTGAGTGTCCCCAGAGTTTCCCTGAGCGTCCCCTGAGTATCCCCCAGAGTGTCCCTGACTGTCCTTGAGTGTCCCCAGGGACGTCATTCCTACCAGGATTTGGTACAATATCATTGAAAATTCCCCAGATTTATCTCAAACACTGCACGGGGAGGGCACAGGTGACCGCAGTGATGTCTCTGATGATGTCACTGCCCCTATGTGAAACTTTCCTGCAGCAGCCTTGGGATGTCCTTGATGGCTTTTTGGCACCGCTCAGCCACCGTGTGGCTGCCAGGGCCACCAGGCGCACCGCAGCCACCACAGGGACTCAAGAGGATGTTGTCAATGTCCTCAAGTGTCCCCAGCAGGTGATCCTTGGCAAGGCGGGTGCTGGCCTCCCACAGACACTCAAACTTGGCCACTTTGGCCATCAAGGCCTGGAGGACATCAGGGGACGCCTCGTTTGTCCCCTTCAGGATGGTCTCAATGTCCCTAAGCCGCCACTCCACGTTCCAGTAGAACAAGGTGGCCTTGTCACATGCGGCCACCAAGTGATACAGCAGCCCCAGGGCCACCACTGCCCAATGTCCCCTCCTGGTGGCCACTACAGCCTCTCTCATGGCCTCAACGTTGGCTGCCACCTCCTGGCCATCATGCGTGGCCATTTCCAAGGTTACCTCCTCCTTGGCCAGGGCCACCATCAGCAGCTGCTCCATGACCATCTTCTCACAGAGCTTGGTGGCCTCCCTGGCCAGCCAGTCCCAGCTGTCCACGAGCTTGGCCACCAACTCCCGCCATGCCTTGGCCACGGCTCTGACATCGGCCCAGGCAGTCCTGGGGGTGGCCCAGAGAGTGGCCAGGGCCCTGCTCAGGGTGGGGACACCGGAGTGGCCCAGGGAGGTGACACCGCCATGGTCCAAGATCGAACGGAGGCTCCGGGTGAATCTCCTCAGGTCCTCATGCAGGGACATTGGTGACTCATGTAGGCCCTTGTCCCTGTGTGGC
Source organism: Melospiza melodia melodia (assembly GCF_035770615.1). Classification (NCBI taxonomy): domain Eukaryota; kingdom Metazoa; phylum Chordata; class Aves; order Passeriformes; family Passerellidae; genus Melospiza; species Melospiza melodia. The sequence goes on along the minus strand of NW_026948497.1, from coordinate 198,440 downwards.
CAAGGCAGGGTGGCCACCACCTCACCCAGGGTGGCCACCACAGCCACCAGCACTTGCAGCTGTGGAGGGGACACCTGAGGAGGGGACAGGGGAGGTGTCAGGCACCTGGTGGCACTTACGGCCTCCTTTGGTGGTCCCTGTGCCCCAGAGGGGTCCCCTTTGTCCATTTGTCCCTTTGTCGAGTCTTGTCCCCGCTGCCACCCACCACCAGACACCATGTTCTTCCCAGTATTCCCTCCGCCCCACTCTCCTCCACCCCCTATCGCACCTCTTGGGGCTCCATGCACACTGGGGATATCTTGGGGAGGTTCTGGGGACGCTCTGGAGATTGAAGGAGCCTTGGGATGTCCTCGATGGCTCTTTTGCACTGCTCGGCCACCTCACGGGCGCTGGGGCTGGCAGGACCACCATTGAAATAGAATTTTATGATGTCATTAAGTGTCTGCCGCAGGTGATCCTTGGCCAGGCGGGCATTGGCCTGCCACAGCCGCTCGGCCTCGGCCACCTTGGCCACCAAGTCCTCAGGGACATCGGGGAATGCCTGATTTGTCCCCTTCAGGGTGGCCTCGATGTCCCTGAGCAGGCGCTGCAGCCCCCAGGGGAACGCGGTGGCTTCGTCACACGCGGCCACCAAGCGCTCCAGCAGCCCCAGGGCCGCCTCCACCCGCTGTCTCACCATGGTGGCCCTTGTTGCCTCGCTGGCAGCCACCCTGGCCTCTCTCCTCACCTGGGCTTTGTAGGTGTCCTCCTCCTCCACCTCCCCCTGCCCACCCTGGGCCTGACCCAGCTCCACCATCTTTTCCTGAGCTGTCCCATCACGGGCAGCCTCGTCCTGCAGCTCCCTGGCCCAGCTGGTGCAGAAGGCCTCCCTGTAGGCCACCTTGGTGGCCAAATCCCTGCAGGTGTTGTGGAGCTTGGTGGCCTTCCTGGCCAGCTTGGCCCACCTGTCCACAAGCACAGACACCGACCCCTGCCAATTGCTGGCCGCCATTGTCACACGGTGCCAGTGGGTCCCTGGGGTGCTCCGGTGTGCAGCCAGGGCCTGGCTCAGGGAGATGACAGGATCATCATCATAGGCGGTGATACTGTGCTGCCACCAGCTGTCCTCAGTGCAGTACAGGGTGACCCGTAGCTCCTTGGTGAATTCCTCCAGGACCCAGTAAAAGCATGCTGGGGACATGAACACAAGCATCTCCTGATCCACCTGCAGGGTGTCCAGCAACTCACCCAGGACGGCCACCACGGTGACCTGTGGCTGCAGCAGGGCTGGGGATAGCTGGGGAGGGGACAGGGGAGGTCTCAGGGACCTGGTGGCACTTACAGCCTCCTGGGGTGGCCCCTGCCCCCGAGAGGTCCCTTTTGTCTCCTCCGTCCCTTTGTCATCCTCTTGTCCCCTCTGCCACACCCTGCCCCTCTCCTCATAGCCCCTCCCACTCCCTGCCCCCAGTGCTGTCCCCTCTGCCACACCCACCACCCCCCGTGTCACCCCTATACCCCACTGCCCCCTCCCGCTCCCCAGTGTTTCCTCTGTCCCATTCTCGCCCCCACAACCATCGCACCTCTTGGAGCTCCATGCTCACTGGGGACATACTGGGGACACCTTGGCGACACTCTCTGGGTAGAAGGAGCCTTGGGATGTCCTCGGTGGCTCTTTGGCACCGCTCGGCCACACCACAGGCACTGCGGCTGACAGGTTCAATATAGATATAGAACTTGAAGATGTAGTCAAGTGTCCCCCGCAGGTGATCCTTGGTCAGGCGGGCGTTGGCCTCCCACAGACGCTCAGCCTCGGCCACCTTGGCCAGCAAGTCCTCGGGCACATCTGGAGACTCCTCATTTGTCCCTTCCAGGGCAGCCTTGATGTCCCCAACCCTGTGCTCCAGCTCCCGGGCGAACGCGGTGGCTTCGTCACACGCGGCCACCAAGCGCTGTAGAGGCCACAGGACCGCCTCCACCCGTTCTCTCTCCATGGTGGCCCTTGTTGCCTTGTTGACAGCTACCATGACCTCTCTCTTCACCTGGGCTTCATGCCCAGCCACCACCTCTGCCCCCTCCTCCCTGCCCACGGCCTGACCCAGCTCCACCATGTTTTCCTGAGCTGTCCCATAATGGGCAGCCTTGTCTTGCAGCACCCTGGCCCGGGCAGTGGCGGTGGCCGCCGTGGTGGCCAACTCAGCGACCACCTCCCTGCAAGCGTTGTGGAGGTTGGTGGCCTTCCTGGCCATCTGGGCCCAGCTGTACACAAGCACAGTCATGGACTCCTGCCACTTCCTGGCTGCCATTCTCACATGGAACCAGGTGGTCCCTGGGATGCTCCTGTAGGCAGCCAGGGCCTGGCTAAAGGACGTGGGAGGTTCACCCTCAGAGGAGTTATTGCAGTGCCACCAGGTGTCATCAGTGGCACACAGGGTGCCGTGGAACTCCGCGGTGATGCCCACCAGTTCACTGTACAGGCACCTTGGGGACTCGAGCAGCATCAGCATCTCCTCATCCTCCCTGGGCAGGGTGTCCAGCAGCTCACCCAGGGTGGCCACCACGGTAACCTGTGGCTGCAGCAGGGCCGGGGACAGCTGGGGAGGGGAGAGGGGAGATGTCAGGGACCTGGTGGCACTTACGGCCTCCTGCGGCAGCCCCTGTTCCCTCCTGGGGTCCCCCTTTATCCCCTCCCTGGAGGGCTCTGCTGTCCCCTCTCTCTCTTTGTCACCCCCCCCCCCCCCGATCCCTCTGCCCCCTCCGCCACTTCCTGTTTTCCCCCCCCTTCACCGCTCTGTCACCCTCCCCCCTTCCTCCTATGCTCTCCTGTCCCATTTCTGAACCCCTGTCCCTCCCAGCACCCCCGTGTCCCCTCTGTCACCCCCGTGTCCCGTCTGTCCCCTCCCCCCCCACCACTCCAGGATTGTCGCACCTTGAGGTGCTCCATGGCAGCTGGGGACACTCCAGGGGCACTCCAGAGAAGCCTTGGGGACACTGAGGGGACACCTTGGGGACCCTCTGGGCACGCTCCGAGGACACTCTGAGGACTCTACAGGTGACAAACACACCTAGATGAAGGTTGGGGACACGCAGGAATGGGGCGTGGCCGGATGGAGGAAGCAGGAAGAGGTGATGTCACTGCCCACCCCCGCCGTGGGACCAGGGCAGAGTCCCCAGTGTCCCTTGATTTCCCCAATGGGGCCGCAATGTCCCCTCAGGGTCTCCAACAAGGCTCAAGTGTCCCCTGATGTCCTACTGGGGACACACCAGGGTCATGTTGGGGACACTGTGGGGACATCAGGGACACAGAATTCAGGATTTCCAGAGTACATGAAATTCAGGATTCCCGGGACACACGGAGTTCAAGATTCCCAGAGCACACGAATGTCAGGATTACCGGGCCACACGATCAGACGGTGATCGGTCCCTCAGGGCTGAGCTCCAGCGGTTCCACTGAATTCTCTCTGCAGGGACAGCCTGGCCGCCTTCCTCCGATGCCAACAAGCGACAGAGAGAGGCTGCCCCCAACCCCTGCCCCCCATTCTCCCGCCATCTCTGTGCCCCCCTCCCAGAGAAACTCCCAAAAACCAGAGGAGTTCCCCCTCCCCGCCTTCTCAAGCACTCAGCCATCAGCGCCTCTCAGCAACTCCATGGGAAAAAATCCACAAGAAACAAGGAAAGAACAGAGAAAACCCCAACCCCCAACAAGGGCTGGTGGCGGCTGCGGTTTTTGGGGGTTCCAGTGACACCCGGGGCAGGGTCAGTGCTCAGCAGCAGGGGGACCCCAAACCACAGCCGGGTGTGAGAAACAAAGCTCACTCTTTGAAAACTGTAAAAGTTTAATAAGGGCTATAAAAGGATTTTGGCAGTTGGCCAAAACACTCATCCCTAACTTAACCCATTGTTCTCCAGATTCGGTTCCACTGCAGGGCTACAAACACATTCCTGAGTTTAGACATTATTCAAACATTCCCGGGAGGTTTGGATGTTCCAGGAACTCTTGTTTGGTTTGAGCGTCTGACTTGTCTGCAGGACATCCTGTAGATTAGGTCCATATATTTGATTTCTTCTCCTGGTTCCATCCTGTGGTTTCAGGATCAATTCATAAATTCCTCTCAGGTTTGTCTCATTGTTGTCACCTGGAGAGGCCGAGCCCAGGCATGAGAAACAATGGAATTGTTTTACCCCTGAGTCAATTACACAAAAGCATTTTAATATTGCATAGTCTCTATTTACCATTGATTATGTGCATATATTTTATATTTGTCGATTTTTAATTTTTTAATACCTATGATATATTGATTTATTACTCCAACATTAAATCGGTTACGGGGTGCACAGATAAACTGATCTATTATATTGTACCAGTGGCATCTACACAGAATTATCAATAATCAATAATCAAGTTCCACTGCAAAATAATTGTGAAAGTATTTTTTTTAAAAGCCAATGCAGAATTTCAGCAGCCAATGTAGGACTGCAGCAGTCAATGCAGAATTGCAGAAGCTAATTATTAAATTATCATTTATGACCCAGCTCTGCTGCAGGCACAGTGGAAATTGGAAGCTCCTGAGGGGACTCAGCCCTGTCCCTGAGTGTCCCTGAGTGTCCTCATGTTGTCCTCAGATTGTCCCTGCATGTTCCTGAGTGTCCCCAGAGTGTCCCTGAGTGTCCTCCCTGATTTTTCCAGAGTATCTCTCCGTGTCCCTGAGCATCCCCAGACTGTCCCAGAGTTCCCCTGTGTGACCCAAGAGTGTCCCTCAGTGTCCCCAGCGACGTCAAACTAGGCATGTCCCATCGGGATTTGGGACAGTATCAATGAAAATTCCCAGAAATTTCCCCAGATTTGTCTCAAATCCCACCTGTGGAGGGGAGAGGGCACAGGTGACAGCAGAGATGTCCCCAATGATGTCGCTGCCCTGATGACATCACAGCAGTGCCATCACTGACCCCGCAGAAGCCTCGGGATGTCCTCGATGGCTTTTTGGCACCGCTCGGCCATTGCGTGGCTGCCAGGGCCATTGGGGCCACCACTGCCACCACAGGGACTCAAGAGGAGGTTGTGGATGTCTCCAAGTGTCCCCAGCAGGTGATGCTTGAACAGGCAGGTGCTGGCCTCCCACAGCCACTCAAATTTGGCCACCACGGCCACCAAGGCCTCGGGGACATTGGAGGATGCCTCTTTTGTCCCCTCCAGGGCAGTCTCATGTCCCTGAGCCGATGCTGCACAGCCCCTGCCGAGGCCACCTCCTCCCACTATATGGCCACTGGCGGCTGCTGGGCCGTGGTCACCGAGTTGCCCCCACCTGTCTCCCTGCAGGTGGACTCATCCTGCAGGTCCCCGGTCTGGGCAGTGGCCTCAGTGGTGGCCTCGGTGGTGGCCTCATCCTCAGTGGCCTCGCAGAACTCAGAGGCCCCCAGGCCAGCAGGTACCAACTCTCTCCAAGCAGGCACCACCGACTCCAGCCAGGCCCAGGCTGAGGCTCTCACCTTGGCCCAGGTGACCCCGGGGTGGACCCGAGGGTGGCCAGGACCTGACTGAGGGAGGGGACATTGCAGTGGCCCAGGGAGGTGACACCACGGTGGTTCAGGGCGTTATGGAGGCTCCAGGCAAAGCTCCTCAGGGACTCTGGGGACACTCTGGGGACATGCGCTGCTGCTCGTCCCTCTGTGGCCCCGTCACAGTGGCCGCCACCTTGCCCAGGGTGGCCGCCACAGCCACCAGAGTCCAGAGCACCTGAGAAGAGGACAGCTGGGTAGGGGACAGGGGAGGTGTCAGGAACCTGGTGGCTCTTGTGGCCTCCTGGGGTGGTCCCTGTTCCCTCCCAGTGTCCCCTTTGTCCCCTCCCTGGAGGGCTCTGCTGTCCCCTCTGTCCCTTTGTCAACCCCTCATCCCCTCTGCCACCCCCTGCCACCCTCCTGCTGTCCCCTCTGTCACCCTCGGTCCCCTCCACCCCTCTGTCACCTCCCCCCTTCCTGCCATACCCTCCTCTCCACTCTGTCACCCCTGTGTCCCCCCATGCCAGTATTGTCACACCCTGAGCGGCTCCATGGCCCCTGGGGAAATTCTGGCGACATTCTGAGGATACTCTGGGGACACTCTGGGGACACTCCAGGTGACAAACACACCCAGGTGACAGTTAGGGACACATGGGAACGTGGCACGGCCGGATGGAGGAAGCAGGAAGAGGTGACGTCACTGTCCCCCTTGCCCCCCCTACCTGTGATGCCTGGGCAGGGTCCCCAACATCCCCCCAATGTCCCCAGTGGGACTCCAGTGTCCCCTGAGTGTCGCCACATGGCCCTGGTGTTGCCCCAATGTCCCCCACAAGGCCCAGGTGTCCCCCAATGTCCGGTTGGGGACACCAGGGACTCACCGGTGTCCTGTTGGGGACCCTGGGCAATACCCCATGTCCTTCCCCTGGGGACACCCCCGTGTCCTTCCCTTGGGCACACTGGGGCCACCCTGATGTCCCCTGTCCCATTTTGGGTCACCACGATGTCCCCGATGATCCCACATTGTCCAGAATAGGACCCTGGTGTGTCTCCAGTGTCCCCAACAGGACATCAGAGGACACTTGGGCCTTGTTGGGGACGCTGAGGGGACATCGGGGTCCCATCGGGGACATCGGGGCGGGGAGGGGAAATTGGGGCCCTGCCCTGGTTCCACAGTAGGGGGAGGGGTGGCGGTGACATCACCTCTTCCTGTTTTCTCCATCTGCCTGCGTCTCGTTCCTAAGTGTCCCCAACATTCACACAGGCATCTTTGTCACCCGGAGTGTCCCCGGAGTGTCCCTGGAGTGTCCCAACGGCATCCCCAGAGTGTCCCCAGCTGCCATGGAGCCCCCTGAGGTGCGACAATCCCGGAGTGGTGAGGGGGGAGAGGGGACAGACGGGACACGGAGGTGACAGAGCTGTCACGGGGGTGGGGGGAGTGAAAGGAGGGAGTGGGGGACGAAGGGGACATGGGGATGACGGGAGGGACAGGGAGTCACAAAGGGGACAGGAGGGCATAGGAGTAAGGGGGAAGGTGACAGAGAGGTAGGGGAGGAAAACAGGAGGCAGCAGGGGGTGGCAGAGGTGTCAGAGAGGGTGACAAAGGGCAGAGGGCACAGCAGAGGGCACAGCAGAGGGCACAGCACAGCAGAGCCCTCCTGGGAGAGGACAAATGGGACCCCGGGAGGGCACAGGGGCCAGCCTGGGAGGCCCTAAGTGCCACTATGTCCCTGACACCTCCCCTGACTCCTCCCCAGCTGTCCCCGGCCCTGCTGCAGCCACAGGACAGCGCTGTGGCCATCCTGGGTGAGCTGCTGGCCACCCTGCCCAGGGAGAGTGAGATGCTGCTGGGATCTGCAGTGAGCCTGCACCAGGACCTGGAGGAATTCACCCGGCAACTCCGGGCCACCCTGTACCGCACTGATGACACCTGGCGGCTCTGGAATGCCAACAAAAATTATAAAAACCCTCTCACCTCCCTGAGCCAGGTCCTGCTTGCCTATGAGAGCACCTCAGGGCCCCCCCCCGAGGAGCATGTGCTATGGCTGTTCGACAGGTGGTACACGTCACTGGGAGCGCTCATGGACAGGTGGGTTGAGCTGGCCAAGAAAGCCACCAAGCTCCGTGACACCTGCAAGAAGGTGGCTACTGAGGCAGTCAACAAGGTGGCCACTGCCACTGTCTGGGCCAGGGAGCTGCAGGACGAGGCTGCCCGTGATGGGACAGCTCAGGAAAACATGGTGGAGCTGGGTCAGGCCGTGGGCAGGGAGGAGGGGGCCGAGGTGGTGGCTGGGCATGAAGCCCAGGTGAGGAGAGAGGCCAGGGTGGCTGCCAGCGAGGCAACAAGGGCCACCATGGAGAGACAGCAGCTGGAGGCGGCCCTGGGGCTGCTGGAGCGCTTGGTGGCCACGTGTAGCAAAGCTGCCGCGGTCCCCTGGGAGCTGCAGCGCCTGCTCACCTACATGAATGCCACCCTGGAGGGGAGAAAGAAGGAGACCTCCAATTTCCCTGAGGCCTTGGTGGCCAAGGCAGCCCTGGCCAAGCAGCTGTGGGAGGCCAGCGCCCGCCAGGCCGTGGCTCACTTGGTGAGAACACTTCCAGATGCCATCAAGTTCTTGTTCACTGGTGCTCCCACCAGCCCCAGCGCCTGTGGGGTGGCCAAGCGGTGCCAAAGAGCCATCGAGGACATCCCAAGGCTCCTTCGACCCCCGGAGTATCCCCAAGGTGTCCCCAAGGTGTCCCCAGTGAGCATGGAGCTCCAAGAGGTACAATGGGGGGGGAAGGGGGGGACAGAGGGTGGCAAAGGGGACAGGAGGGAGTGGCAGGAAGGGAGGAGGTTACACGGTGGGGGGAGGGGTCAGAGGGGGATGAGATGTACACAGTGGGGAGCAGACACGAAGGCTGGTTGGGGGTGGCGGGGGGGAGTAGGGGGCGGGAGGGGTTACGACGGGAGGGGCAGGGGGTGCCAGAGGGAACAAGAGGCTGACAGAGGGATGGAGGGAACAGAGGGGACCTCTCAGAGGCATGGGCCCACCCCAGGAAGGCGTAAGTTCCACCAGACCACTCACACCTCCCCTGTCCACTCCCCAGCTGTCCCCAGCCCTGCTGCAGCCACAGGTCACCATGGTGGCCATCCTGGGCGAGCTGCTGGACACTCTGCCCAGGCAGGATGAGGAGATGCTGTTGCTCAGGTATTCAGGGAGACTGTACCAGGACCTGGAGGACTTCACCAGGGACCTCCGGGTCATCCTGTACTGCACTGAGGGCACCTGGTGGCGTTGCAATGTCACCTCCGATGGTGATGACCCTGTCACCTTCCTGAGCCAGGGCCTGGCTGCCTTCAAGAGCACCCCAGGGACCACCTGGACCCATGTGACAATGATGGCCAGCAAGTGGCAGCGGTCGGTGTATGTGCTTGTGGACAGGTGGGCCCAGCTGGCCAGAAAGGCCACCAAGCTCCACAACAGCTGCAGGATGGCGGTCACCAAGGCGGCTGCCTTGTCAGCCGCCACCCGGGCCAGGGAGCTGAGGACGAGGCTGCCCATTATGGGACAGCTCAGGAAAAAATGGAGGAGTTGGGTCAGGTCCTGCACGGGGAAGGAGGGGCCAGAGGTGGAGGTCGGGCGTGAAGCCCAGGTGAGGGAACAGGCCATGTTGGCTGCCAGCGAGGCAACAAGGGCCACCATGGTGAGACAGCGGCTGGAGGCCGCCCTGGGGCTGCTGGAGCGCTTGGTGGCCGCGTGTGACGAAGCCACTGCCTTCCCCCGGGAGCTGCAGTGGCGGCTCAGGGACACTGAGACCACCCTGGAGGGGACAAATGAGGCATCCCCCGATGTCCCAGAGGACTTGGTGGCCAAGGTGGCCGAGGCCGAGTGGCTGTGGGAGGCCAACGCCCGCCTGGTCAAGGATCACCTGCTGGGGGCAGTTGATGACATCATCAAGTTCTATTTCAATGGTGCTCCCACCAGCCCCAGTGCCTGTGGGGTGGCCAAGTGGTGCCAAAGAGCCATCGAGGACATCCCAAGGCTCCTTCAACCTCCAGAGAGTCCCCAAGGTGTCCTCAAGATCACCCCAGTGAGAATGGAGCTACCAGAGGTATGTTGAGAGGGGCGGGGGGGTGAGGGGGGGACAGAGGGGACACTTGGGATCCAGGGGGGTGGTGGAAGGGGCCGTGGGGGATGGGAGGGACAGGAGGGAGGGGCAGGAAGGAGGAGGTGACAGAGAGGTGGAGGGAAAAGGGGGGGAAGGGAGCAGTGGGGGATGGGGCAGACATGGTGGGTGTTAGGGGGTGACAGAGGGGCAGGGGGTGGCAGAGGGAACAAGGGGCTAACAAAGGGATGGAGGGGCAAAGGGGGCCCCTTGGGGGCAGAGGGCCATCCCAGGAAGCTGTAAGTGCCACCAGGTCCGTGACACCTCCCCTGTCCCCTCCCCAGCTGTCCCCGGCCATGCTGCAGCCACAGGTCACCGTGGTGGCCATCCTGGGTGAGCTGCTGGCCACCCTGCCCAGGCGGGACAAGATGAAGCTTGTGTCCACAGTGGACCTGTACTGGGACATTGTGAACTTCACCAAGGACCTCCGGGTCACCCTGTACTGCATTGATGACACCTGGTGGCGCCACAATGTCACCTCCGATGGTGATGACCCTGTCACCTCCCTGAGCCAGGTCCTGGTCACCTACAAGAGGACCCCATGGACCCCCCAGAACCGTGTGACAATGGCAGCCAGCAAGTGGCAGCGGTTGGTGGCCACGCTCGTGAACAGCTGGGCCCGGCTGGCCAGGGCAGCCACCAAGCTCCACAAATCCTTCATTGAAGTGGCTGCTGAGGCGGTTGACAGGGTCACCCTGGCCAGGGAGCTGCAGGACGAGGCTGCCCTTGATGGGACAGCTCAGGAAAACATGGAGGAGCTAGGTCAGGCCCTGGGCAGGGAGGAGGGGGCCGAGGAGGAGGACAGCTATGAACTCCAGGAGAGGATGGAGGCCATGTTGGCTGCCAGAGAGGCAACAAGGGCCACCATGGTGAGACAGCGGCTGGAGGCGGCCCTGGGGCTTCTGGAGCGCTTGGTGGCAGCGTGTGATGAAGCCACCACATTCCCCCGGGAGCTGCAGCGCAGGGTTGGGGACATCGAGGCCACCCTGAAGGTGGCAAATTGGGCGTCCCCTGATGTCCCAGAGGACTTGGTGGCCAAGGTGGCCGTGGCCGAGCAGCTGTGGGAGGCCAACACCCGCCTGGTCAAGGATCACCTGCTGGGGGCAGTTGATGACATCACCAAGTTCTTGTTCACTGGTGGTCGCACAAGCCCCAGTGCCTGTGAGGTGGCTGAGCAGTACCAAAGAGCCATCGAGGACATCCCAAGGCTCCTTCGACCCCCGGAGTGTTCCCAAGGTGTCCCCAAGGTGTCCCCAGAGAGCATGGAGCTCCAAAAGGTGTGACAGGGTGAGGGGAGGGAGGAGAGAGATGGGGACAAAGGGGAGAGGAGGGGGGAGGGGGCAGGGGGGTGGTGGGAGGGTCAGGAGGTTGCACAGGGGACAGAAGGGAGTGGCTGGAAGGGAGGAGGTGTGAGAGGGGTGGAGGGGAAAGGGGGAGGAGGGTGCAGTGAGGAATGGAGGGGACTTGGCAGGGAGGGGACATGGGGGGTGATGGGGGTGGCAGAGGGGACAGCAGGGGGGCAAGGGGTGGGAGGGGCTATGAGGGTAGGGGCAGGGGGTGGCAGAGAGAGAAACTGACTGACAAAGGGATGGAGGGAAAAGAGGGGACCTCTCAGTGGCAGGGGCCACCCGAGGAGACCACAAGTGCCACCAGGTCCCTGACACCTCCCCTGTCCCCTCCCCAGCTGTACCCAGCCCTGTTGCAGTCACAGGTCACCGTGGTGGCCACCCTGGGCGAGCTGCTGGCCACCCTGCCCAGGTGGGATGAGGAGATGATGATGCTGCTCGAGTCCCCAATGTGTCTGTACAGTGAACTGCTGGGCTTCACCAGGATGATTGGTTGGACCCTCTATGACATTGATGATGCCTGGTACCACCACAATGTCACCTATGAGCATGTACGTCCCACGTCCCTGAGCCGGGCCCTGGCCGCCTACAAGAGCACCCCATGGACCTCCTGGTTCCATGTGAGAAAGGTGGCCAAGAAGTGGCAGGAGTCGGTGGATTGGCATGTCGACAGCTGGGCCAGGCTGGCCAGGAAGGCCACCAAGCTCCGCAATGCCTTCAGGATGACGGTCACTGAACTGACTGACAAGGCGGCCACCAACACCGCCTGGGCCAGGGAGCTGCAGGACGAGGCTGCCTGGGATGGAACAGCTCAGGAAAACATGGTGGAGCTGGGTCAGGCCGTGTACAGGGAGGAGGGGGCTGAGGTGGTGGCCGGGCTTGAAGCCCAGGTGAGGAGAGAGGCCAGGGTGGCTGCCATTCTGGCCACTAGGGTAAGCAGAAGGAGACAGCGGCTGGAGCCGGCCCTGGAGCGCTTGGTGGCCGCGTGTGAAGAAGCCGCCGCATTCACCCGGGAGCTGCAGCGCAGGGTTGGGGACATCGAGGCCGCCCTGAAGGGGACAAATGAGGCATCCCCCAATGTCCCCGAGGACTTGGTGGCCAAGGTGGCTGTGGCCGAGTGGCTGTGGGAGGCCAACGCCCGCCTGGCCAAGGATCACCTGCTGGGGACACATGACTACATATACAAGTTCTATATCGATGGTGAACCCACCAGCCCCAGTGCCTGTGGGGTGGCCGAGCGGCGCCAAACAGCCACTGAGGACATCCCAAGGCTCCTTCAACCCCAAGAGTGTCCCCAAGGTGTCCTCAAGATGTCACGAGGGAGCATGGAGCTACAAGAGGTGCGATGGGGGGGGAACGTGACAGAGGGAAGAGTGGGTGGGGAGGGGAGGGGGCAATGGGGTATAGGGGGGACACGGGGGGTGGTGGGGGTGGCAGAGGGGACAGCAGAGGGGCAGGGGGTGGGAGGGGCTATGAGGGGAGTGGCAGGGTGTGGCAGAGGGAACAAGAGGCTGACAAAGGGATGGAGGGGACAAATGGGACCACTCAGGGGGAGGAGGCCACCCCAGTAAGCTGCAAATGCCACCAGATCCCTGACACCTCCCCTGTCCCCTCCCCAGCTGTCCCCAGCCCTGTTGCAGCCACAGGTCACCGTGGTGGCCATACTGGGTGAGCTGCTGGCCACCCTGCCCAGGCGGGACGAGGAGATGCTGCCTGTGTCCCAAGGGCGACTGTACTGGGACCTGATGGACTTCACCGAGGAGCTCTGGGGCAGCCTGTATGATATTGATGATGCCTGGTGGTACTGCAATGTCACCAACTACGATGACGGCCCAGTCACCTCCCTGAGCCAGACCCTGGCTGCCTACAAGGGCATCCCAGGGACCGCCTGGGGTGATGTGACAATGGCAGCCAGCAAATGGCACAGGTCGGTGGATGTGCTCATGGACAGCTGGGTTCAGCTGGCCAGGAAGGCCACCAAGCTTCGTGACACCTGCAGGAGTTTGGTAAATGAGGTGACCGACAGGGTGACCACCGCCACCACCCAGGCCAGGGAGCTGCAGGACGAGGCTGCCCATGATGGTGCAGCTCAGGAAAACATGGTGGAGCTGGGTCAGGATCTGGGCAGGGAGGAGGGGGCCTGGAGGGAAAGAGAGTTTAGCGATCCTGCCAATTATGGGGCAGCTCTCGAAAACATGGTGGAGCTGGATCAGTCCCTGGGCAGCGAGGAGAGGGCCTGGGAGGGGGTAGTGGCCAGCATTCCTGTCACCCAGGCAACAAGGGCCACCATGGTGAGACAGCGGGTGGAGGTCGCCCTGGGGCTGCTGGAGCGCTTGGTGGCCGCGTGTGACGAAGCCTCTGCGTTTCCCCGGGAGCTGCAGTGGCAGCTCGAGGACATCAAGACCACCCTGGAGGGGATAAATGAGGTGTTCCCCAATGCCCCCGAGGACTTGGTGGCCAAGGTGGCCAAGGCTGAGTGGCTGTGGGAGGCCAACGCCCGCCTGGCCAAGGATCACCTGGGGAAGGCACTTCAAGACATCATCAAGTTCTATATCGATGGTGGTCCCGCCAGCCGCATTGGCTGTGGGCTGGCTGAGCGGTGCCAAAGAGCCATCGAGGACATCCCAAGGCTCCTTCGACCCCCAGAGTGTCCCCCGAGTGTACCCAAGGTGCACCCAGTGAGCATGGAGCTCCAACAGGTGGGATGCAGGGGGGGGCGGGGGGGGGGGTTGAGAGGGAGAAAGAGGGAACACTTTGGGGGGCATGGGGCAATGGGCAGTGGTGAAAGGGGCCGTGCGGCATGGGAGGGACAGGAGGGAGGGGCAGGAAGGGGGAGGTGACAGAGAGGTGGAGGGAAAAGGGGGGGAAGGGGAAGTGGGGGATGGGGCAGACATGTTGGGTGTTGGGGGGTGACAGAGGGGAGAGGAGAGGGGCAGGAGGTGCTCCGAGGGGAGGGGCAGGGGGTGACAGAGGGAACAAGAGGCTGGCAAAGGGACGGAGGGGACAAAGTGGGCCCCTTGGGGGAAGAGGGCCATCCCAGGAAGCTGTAAGTGCCACCAGGTTCCTGACACCTCCCTTGTCCCCTCCCCAGCTGTCCCCGGCCCTGCTGCAGCCACAGGTCACCGTGGTGGCCATCCTGGGTGAGCTGCTGGCCACCCTGCCCAGGCGGGACGAGGAGATGCTGCCCGTGTCCACAGTGAGCCTGTACTGGGAGGTGGTGGACTTCACTGAGAGCCTCTGGGTCACCCTGTACTGCATTGAGGGCACTTGGTGGTGCCGCAATGTCACCTACGATGATGGTGACCCTCTCACTTCCCTGAGCCAGGCCCTGGCTGCCTATGACAGCACCACCTGGACCAACTGGGACGATGTGACAATGACAGCCAGCAAGTGGCACAGGTCGGTGGATGTGCTTGTGGACAGCTGGGCCAAGCTGGCCAGGGCGGCCACCCAGGTCCACAACACATGCAGGGAGGTGGCCACTGAGGCGGCCGACAGGGTGGCCACCGCCACTGCCCGGGCCAGGGAGCTGCAGGATGAGGCTGCCCGTGATGGGACAGCTCAGGAAAACATGGTGGAGCTTGGTCAGGCCCTGGGCAGGGAGGAGGGGGGGAAAGTGGTGTCCGGGTATGAAGCCCAGGTGAGGGAACAGGCCAGGGTGGCTGCCAGCGAGGCAACAAGGGCCACCATGGTGAGACAGCGGGTGGAGGCGTCCCTGGGGCTGCTGGAGCGCTTGGTGGCTGCGTGTGACGAAGCCACCGCGTTCCCCCGGGAGATGCAGTGCCTGCTCAGGGATATCGAGGCCGCCATGAAGCAGACAAATTTGGCATCCCCCGATGTTCCCGAGGCCTTGGTGGCCAAGGTGTCTGAGGCTGAGCAGCTGTGGGAGGCCAACGCCCACCTGGCCAAGGATCACCTGCTGGGGGCAGTTCCAGATGCCATCAAGTTCTTGTTCACTGGTGCTCCCACCAGCCCCAGCGCCTGTGGGGTGGCCGAGCGGGGCCAAAGAGCCGCTGAGGACATCCCAAGGCTCCTTCAACCTCCACAGCATTCCCAGAGCATCCCCAGGGTGTCCCCACTGAACATGGAGCTCCAAGAGGTGTGCTGGTGGGGCGGGGGGGTGGGGGTGGTAGGGGAGAGAGATGAGGACAGAGGGGACACCACAGGTGTGGGAGGAGGGGAGAGGAGGTCGCAAAGGGGACAAGAGGAGGTAGCAGGAAGAGAGGAGGAGACAGAGGGGTGTAGGGGAAAGAGGGACACTGGGGCAGTGGGAGATGGGGATGACGGGGCAGGGCGGACACGGGGGCTGGGAGGCTGTGGCAGAAGGGACAGCAGGGGATGGCAGGGGCTGCAAGTGTGCTGGTAGTGGGTGGCTGAGGGGACAGTGGGGAGGGTGGCAGGGGGTGGCTGAGGGGAGGAGGGCATGGCACTGGAACAGGGGACAGTAGAGCCCTGCAGGGAGGGGACAGAGGGGACCCGGGGAGGGCACAGGGGCCAACACAGGAGGCCACAAGAGCCACCAGCTCACTGTCACCTCCCCTGTCCCCTCCCCAGGTGTCGCCTCCCCAGCTGCTGGAGGCTCTGGTGTAAGTGGTGGCCACCGTGGGCGAGGTGGCGGCCACTCTGACCGGGCCACACCGGGGCGTGCGGCGCTGTGTGCCCCCAAAGTCCCTGCATGCAGCCCTGAGGATCTTCACCTGGAGCCTCCTTAAGACGCTGGAACACCCCCGTGTCACCTCCCTGAGTAACCCTGGTGTCCCCTCCCTGGGCCAGGCCCTGGCCACCCTCGGGCCCACCCCTGGGGCCACCTGGGCCCATGTGAGAGCCGCGGGCAGTGCCTGGCGAGAGTTGGTGGCTGCACTTGAGAAGAGCTGGGACCAGGTGGCCAGGGAGGCCACCAAGCTCCGTGACACCTGTGAGAACGCGGCACCCGCCTGGGCTGGGGACCCGCAAGACAAGGCCACCTGCAGGGGGACAGCTGGGGACAACCTGGCAGCCACAGCCCAGCAGCTGATGGTGGCTCTGGACAGGGATGAGGAGGCCAGCAAGGGTAGCCGTCAGGAGGAGACATTGGGCAGAGGTGGCCCTGGAGCCACTGCAGCACTTGGTGGATGCGTGTGACAGAGCCAGGTTGTTCCTTTCAGAACTGCAGGACTGGCTAGGGGACATCAAGGCTGCCCTGGAGGGGACAAAGGAGGCATCCCCCGATGTCCCCGAGGACTTGGTGGCCAAAGTGGCCAAGGCTGAGCAGCTGTGGGAGGCCAGCACCTGCCTGTTCAAGCATCACCTGCTGGGGACACTTGGGGACATCCATGACCTCCTCTTGAGTCCCTATGGTGGCCGCGGTGGCCCCGATGGCCCTGGCAGCCATGCGGTGGCTGAGCGGTGCCAAAAAGCCATCGAGGACATCCCGAGGCTGCTTCAGGACAGTGACGTCACTGCCACGACATCATCGTGGCAGTGACATCATTGGGGACATTGTTGCTGTCACCTGTCCCCTCCCCATGCAGTATCTGAGATAAATTCGGGGAATTTTCTGGGAATTATCATTGAAATTGCCTCAAATCCTGATGGAATATCCTGTGGTGACATCTCTGGTGACTCAGGGACACTCAAGGGACACTCTGGGGACACTCAGGGACCCTCAGGGACACTCAGGGACAGGGGACAGGGCTGAATGAGTCCCCTCAAGAGCTTCCAGCTTTCTGCTGTGCCTGCAGCAGAGTTGGGATATAAATGACAATTTAATAATTGTCTTCTGCAATTCGGCATTTGTGGAGAGCATTATTAATAATTGGTTAGCTGAGAAAGGCCACACTGATATAATGCCACTGGTTAAGTTGAAGGAGAAAAGTCAGCAGTCAGCAAGCTAAAAGGAAGAGTCAGCAGTGACCTTGCTGCAACATGAGGATAGGGAGTTGAGATTAGTCCTGAATACATCCTAAGAATATGTAGAAAGTATCAAAAGTAGAACCATAGGAATGTAGAAGTAGGCGTAGGTGCTGATATGTAAGCTGACCAATCCTGAGCTCAACTTTTGCAATATGTATGAAGCTCATTATTAACTGTATTTAACCCGCCGTACTGATCAATAAAATTGAGCCTGTGATGATCAAACTGATGTCCTGGTTCCCTTCCGTCGACAAATGGTGGAGAATGCGGGCATAACCGAATCTCTGCCCTTTTTCTCGGATTAAAAGAAAAAGGGATTACGCCACGGTCCGGAAGTTGGGTTTGGGTCCCAGCAGCCGGGACGGTGCCGGAATTTTAAGCACCCTTAAGGTTCACAACTGTGACTTAAGCCAATACGTGTCCGCCAGAGCCTGGAGAGCTGCAACAGCGCGCGCTGATTAATAGGTATGGATAGGCAAGCGGCATATGATATATTTACCGCCTATTTAGAGCGGCGTGGGATAAAAGGGATAGATTTAAAAAAGGAGTTACCAGGGTTATTAGCTTATGGCCATGCTAAGGGTATCTTTTCTAATCCTCATACAGTTCATGAGTTATCAGAGTGGAGAAAGTTTGGGGAAATATTGTGGGATACAGTACTAGACGATGATAAGTCAGCAAAGAAATTCGGGAAGTTATGGCGGGTGGTGTATAACACGTTACTTCAGCAGGTCTCTGAGAGAAAGGCAGCAGAAAGGGCAACAGAAGCTCATAAGAGGAATATAGGGTATGGTCGTGAAGATGATCCCCTGGCACCTTCTGTAACTAAGGTACTTATGCCTAAGAGTCCCCAGCAAAGTGGTGTGGAGGATTTCTCTATAGGCGCAGTGGAACCGTCTGCACCTTTCCTGTCAGAGGGGGAGGGCGAGTCGGATGGTGGGGGTAGGAGCAAGCCAGCTTTGCCTCCGCCACCAGCTTCAGGCGGGTCGGATGGTGGAGGTAGGGGCAAGCCAGCTTCGCCTCCGCCGCCAGCTTTGCCTCCGCCGCTTCCCCTCAGTGAGCCAGCTCAGGTTACAGCTTCGGTGGGGGGGTCACCTCCCCCGCCCGAGCCGGCTGCAGCGGGGGGGCTGATTGCCCCCCGCAGGCCGGCTCCGCTTGAGTCGGCTCCGGTTTCACTGTCAGCTCCAGCGGAGGAGGGGGGGCTCCCGCTTCCCCCGCGCGAGCCAGCCTCTGCTTCACTGCCCGCCCCGCGCGAAACCTCGGTGTCTGCACCGAAGCGCCAGCAGCATAGCACTCTTAAAGGGCCAGATCCCATCCCAGGGGCGCACCGTGATCCATGGGGGGAGATGGCTAAACAGAGGAGGGAAGCTTGGGCTGCTCTGGCGAAAGAAGTAATGCAAATGGGGGATGGTGAGGCGGTGGAAATAGCTTCTAGTCTTGCATGTCCAGTTACATACACACCACAGTATGATGCACAGGGGAACCTTACGCATAATATAGCAGAATATACTCCCTTAGATTGGAAGCTGTTAACTCAGCTACGTTCTATGGTTAGTCAGTTTGGAGTAAAAAGTGAACCTGTTAAGCAAATGTTAGATTATCTTTTTAATACTCAGGTTTTATGTCCTAATGATTTAAGAGGAATAGTTCGGTTGATATTCACTCAGCATCAGCAGTTATTATTTAATGCCCATTGGCACGCGTTGGTAAATGAATCGGTTGCTGTACAACGAGCCCAGGGAGACCCATTACATGGGGTGACAGTAGAGGAGCTGATGGGCTTAGGGGCATATTTGCGTACAGAGGCACAGATGATATCGGGAGCTGATAAACTTAGAGAGTCTATGAGGTTGGTGCGTGCTGCAATAGTTATGGTTAAAGAGCCAGGAGGGTTACCAGCTTATATGGGCATTAAGCAAGGAAGGGAAGAATCATTTGGAAATTTTATCGATAGAACAGCTACAGCTATAGATCAGGCTGGTGTTGCAGGGCGCTATTGAAGCAGGTGTGCTTTGCAAAATAGCAATCCAGCAACCCAAAGAGTGTTAGCTACTTTAGGGGCAAATTGGACTATTGAGGAAGCATTAGAGCGAATGGCATTAATGCCAACAGCTTCACAGGCATTTATAGCAGAAGCCTTAAAGGAATTAGGATTAGGGTTGCAAAAGCATAGTCTACTCAAAATCGGGTGTTAGCTGCTCTTGCTCCTCTCCAAAGCGGCTCACTGGCATTCACGTAAAGAGGCTCGAGACCATTCATCAAGTGTTACCGATGCGGCAATGAGGGACAGACACAAGTTACTGCCGTGACATCGGAGACACCAGCTGCTGCCGTAACATCGCTGCTACCTCCTGTCTGCAACCCGCAACATCAGTGAGCCTCGGCTTGGACTTATCAGCAGCAGTAGACGTCACACTAATGACGAACCGGCCTGAGAGGATACCCACTGGAATAAAGGGTCCTCTTATACTAAATGGACAAACATGTGGAGCATTATTGCTGGGACGTTCCTCTATAACTATGTTGGGATTATTTGTTTTGCCTGGTGTTATCGATGCGGACTTTACAGGGGAAATACAAATTATGGCTTACACCCTTTATCCTCCGATTAAAATTACAAAAGGACAACGCATTGCACAATTGGTACCACTGTCACAAATGACATCAGGAATACAATCATTTACTGGTCAAACACGGGATGAAAAAGGTTTTGGCTCTACTGGTGTTACATTTTTAACTGTGGATTTACAAAATAGACCAAAACAAAAGGTTGAAATTACCTATGGGCATCAAAGCATAACCCTTTATGGATTATTGGATACAGGAGCAGATACTAGCATCATTTCTCCAGAAGCCTGGCCACAACAATGGCCTCTATTTCCTTCATCAAACATGCTCACAGGAGTAGGAGGATTTACATTGGCAAGCAGGTCGCTGTCTTTGTCTGTGTGCATTGAGAATCAACAAATATCTGCTGTGTTTTCAATTGTTCAACTGCCTCCTACAGTTTCCTGCTTAATTGGAAGGGACATTTTAACACAATTGGGAGTGGTGTTAACTAATCAGCACCCTTTGGGGTAATTGCCATTGCTTGGACTTTCCCCATTCCACTCACCTGGAAAACGGATACACCGGTGATGGTTAAGCAATGACCATTAAAAGGAGAGAGTCTTATGCATGCCCATGAATTGGTACAGGAACAATATGCAAAAGGGCACCTAAGACTGTCCACAAGCCCTTGGAATACACCTATTTTTGTAATCAAAAAGAAATCAGGGAAATATCGTTTGATACATGATTTAAGGGCTGTAAATGACCAAATGGAACCAATGGGGGCCTTACAGCCTGGTCTTCCAAATCCAGCTATGATTCCAGAACACTGGCCACTTTTAATTATTGACCTAAAGGATTGTTTTTTCACTATTGGCCTGCATCCTGATGACATGAAGAGATTTGCTTTTACTTTACCAGCAATAAATCGTGGGGAACCGGATAAAAGATTTGAATGGACATCTCTTCCGCAGGGCATGCGCAACTCTCCCACTTTCTGTCAGATTTATGTTGATGCAGCATTACAGCCACTACGTCGTAAATGGCCAGCAACTATAATATATCATTACATGGACGATATTTTGTTTGCACAGCAACAGCCATTCTCCTCTTTACAGATTAACATCATTAAAAGTACTCTTGCTGCATATTCACTTGTTATTGCTGCAGAGAAAATTCAGACTACAAAGCCCTGGAAATATTTGGGATGGACTTTGACGGATCAAATAGTGATACCACAAAAATTGGAATTACAATTGGACATTAAAACTCTACATGATGCAGAGAAGTTGCTGGGAGACTTACAGTGGCTGAAGCCTATTGTGGGAATACCAAATCACTTATTAGAAGCCCTACGGCCTTTGTTAAAAGGTGTGGACCCTACTACTCCTGTACACCTGACAAAGGAGCATCATCTTGCCTTGCAGCAAATTAGTAACTGTGTACAGCAAGGGTATGTGTCTCGTCGACAACTCGACCACCCCATTGACCTTACTATTTGGAATAGCCCTTGCCACTTGCTTGGTGCTCTCTCTCAGTTGCAAAAGAAAACGGGGGAGATACGGGTGTTGGAATGGTTATCACCACCACTACAGCATAAGAAAACAATATCTTCAAAAATTGAACAATTGGCTGCATTAATCAAAAAGGGGTGTCTCAGAATTCTTGAAGTGGATGGTAGAGAACCTGCTACTATTAGATTGCCTATGGAAAAAGAAACCTTGGACTGGTACTTGATAAATTCAAAGAATTTACAAGAAGCATTATTGATGTCACCTGCTAAAGTAGAGACTAGTAAATTAGTGCCCAGAGTTTTGCAATGGATGACAGAATGGAACTGGATTACTCGACCTTTAAGAGAAGAAAATCCCATAGAAGGAGCTATTACAGTTTTTACAGATGCAGGAAAGAAATCAAGGCGTGCTGCTGTTACCTGGCAAGAAAAAGGACAATGGAAGCATCAACTCCTCACAGCAGACCCTGCAGATAGCTTACAAACTTTGGAATTGTTAGCAGTAGTATGGGCGGTGTCCAACTTACAGGAGCCTTTAAATGTGGTCACAGACTCTATGTATGTTGCAGGAGTAGTCAAACGAATAGAGGAAGCAACAATTAAGGAAGTGAATAATAAACGATTGTATGAGTTACTGATACAGTTAAGGAAAGCTTTACGGGTAAGAGCAAACGGTACCCTTAAGCAGTATATTGAAAACATCAAGATTTGACAGATCCACAAGCATGTTTGGCTAAGGTTTTGTATGTGATTAATCATTTATGCATTTTTGGGGAAGATGATACCCCCCCTGCAATGAAACATCATCCAAGGTCAGGTCAGGAAAATACTAAGGAAACAGAGGTCTGGGTTAAGTATAAGAACCCAAGTACAGGATTATGGGAAAAACCTGCAAAAGTATTATATTGGGGTCGGGGGTATCTTTGTGTTTCCTCACCTACAGGGCCTTTGTGGGTGCCTGCTAAGTGGACTAAACCTGTTTTTGATGCAGCCTCTGGTGGATCACCTTACGGAGGAGGACAAGGAGCGGCTGGGGAAGAAACTGCTTCTAGTCCTACAACCGCTACTGTTTCAATTGAAGGGGTACTCGGAAGCGGTGGACAGAGCACTGACACGTCACTACCGGACGGCCCAGGAGTTGATTCGTTTCATTGACTCATTATCAACTTTTCATTTAACAGATCCAGCGAAACTACATTGCCTTGACTGTCACAATCCACATTGTGCTGCCTGGATAGCCCTACGTTGTGGGGGTTGTAAAAGAACTTTTTGGATAGAACAATCATTATTACGGGATTTGTGGTGTCATACTTGTGAACACGAGCATACGTGGGGAAAAAGCTGGCAAGATGAATTAAGGAGACAAACGGGGCAAAACGCATATATAGCTTTAAATCTTTATGAGTCTCCTGAACAGAAGGTTCTTGCTTATTATCGATGGGAAATACAATGTATTGTAAATAGAATTAAGGTTCAAAGTAAATCACGTATAGTTTCTATAAGGTGTAGGAAATTAGTGCCTTTAACACAGCATTCAGTTGTAGGACCCTTCCAAGGGGATCCTGATAGAGCATTAGATTGCTGCATTGATAAGTTGCAAAAATTAAGTTTGAAAGTGGCAGGACCAGTGAAATTAGGAGCAGCAAGATTGAAGACAGATAAGAAAAAGAAGGCAAAAAGGGAACGGTCTCATTTGAATAGGGGTATCAGTGATTGCTAATTAATTTTCTATGATTAGAACACTTTTACAGTTGTGGGACCCTCAGGAGGGTATAGTTGTTGAGGAGGATAACGAACAAGAACTACGATTACGAAATAAGATACACCTTGTGTTAAAGAAAGACCTTGAGCTGTTAGCCTCATATAGTAAAAAGGCTGAAGAGGCTTTGCGATCACCACCATTGAATTGGTTGCTTTGGGTTGAAGATACACAATTTTATACTGGTCCTTACTTACATTCGCTTCCTTGTTATGTTTGCAAAAAGGATAAAGATAAATGCTATGCATGGGTAGCTTTGCATTGTGCAGATTGTAATCAGGTTTATTGGTATTCACAGAAGTCATTGGGATATTTATGGTGTACATCTTGTTTTGGAAAGTGGATTCAAAATCATATCTGGGTTAGAGCTCTTGAACAAAGTACTGGCCTGCCAGGACGGACAGGATTACAGCTCTTTGAGAGTGCAGAACAAGTGGTTATAGCATATCTTAGGTGGAAGTTACAGGAAAACCTTAGAATATTTGAAATTACTAAAGCCTCACGCATCATAGCAGCTCGCTGCAAAGCTGATTTGCCTTCAAACTTACCTCGTGCTATACTTGTGAGCAAGGATGCTGATTTAGAATTAGATCAGTATATTCAAGAATTGACTCAGCCTTACAATAGACAATCTAGCAAACCAGGGAAAAGACAGCGAAGAAAGGAAAAACAACGTAAGCAGAAGGAAGAAAAGGAGAAGCAAAGCAAGCAGAAAGAAAAATGAGGTTTGTTTTTGTAATACTGCTCAATGCTGTAGCAAGTGAAGCAGTAGGAGTAACACACTTTAGTCAACCAAGGGAAAATTTATGGGTAACGCTTGCTAATCAAACTAACCAATCATCACTTTGTCTTAGTCTTGGAGGAGTCACTAACCCATTTCGAACATGCCTGGTGGGACTTCCGGTGTGGTCTCCGGGAGAATTTTGCAGTTTGATAAACAATCAAACCTTATGTATGTCTAACACGTCAAACATCTCATTGCCGGTGCAACAAGGGTATACTGCAGGTCAGAGTGATGGCTATCGTCAATGCTTACTAATCCAATCACTTAATACCTCTTTGCACTCTCCTCCTGAGGAATTGGATCTTTTTGGAAGTACAAATGCCAGCATATCTAACACTACAGCTGGTGGATGGTTTAGCTTCAAACTTTTGGGTGCTCAGAATTTAAACCAACCTAAAGAAACATGGGCCACCCTAGATTCATCCCTGAATGTGAGTGAATTCTCTCCACAGCATTACAGTCAATGTAACGGCACAAATATCACAGCACCAATGAAATTACCCACAGGAATATTTTTGATTTGTGGAGACAGGGCATGGAATGGTATACCAGCTAAACCACAGGGTGGACCCTGTTTTTTGGGAAAATTGTCACTGTTTCATCCTAATGTGTCCTTGCTAATGCAGCTGAGTCAAAATTCAAACAGGAGAAAACGTAGCATACATGACTTAGACTGCAGCAAGATAGGAGATCCACGATTTTGGGGCACATTCAAACAGGTGGTGGTTTCAACTATCTTACCAGGAGGATCTGCCAATAAAGCCATGAATTTAGCAAAACAATTAGGATGCTGGGCAAGGGATGAGCTGAACAAGACATCACAAATTCTAGACATGTTAACTGCAGATGTGCAAAGTGTTAACCATGCTGTTTTGCAAAATAGAGCTGCTGTAGATTTTTTGCTCTTAGCACAAGGACATGGATGTGAAGAGTTCGAGGGAATGTGTTGCATGAATCTGTCTGATCATTTAGTGTCCATTCACACTAAGATAAAAGAATTACAACAGGGACTTCACAAACTTAAGGAAGAAGACGATTTAGGAATTGACGAATGGCTTAAAGGCCTGGGACTCGGACCGTGGCTGAGGAACCTTGTGATCTATGCTATAGGATTGCTGGGTGTAATTTTACTGTTTTTGCTTATTTTGCCTTGTATCTTTAACTGTATCCAAAACATGGTCAGCCGTACAATAGCAAAAACATGGCAAACTAATCTCCTTGCACAAGAAGAAAACGGGGGAAATGTGGAGAGCATTATTAATAATTGGTTAGCTGAGAAAGGCCACACTGATATAATGCCACTGGTTAAGTTGAAGGAGAAAAGTCAGCAGTCAGCAAGCTAAAAGGAAGAGTCAGCAGCGACCTTGCTGCAACATGAGGATAGGGAGTTGAGATTAGTCCTGAATATATCCTAAGAATATGTAGAAAGTATCAAAAGTAGAACCATGGGAATGTAGAAGTAGGCGTAGGTGCTGATATGTAAGCTGACCAATCCTGAGCTCAACTTTTGCAATATGTATGAAGCTCATTATTAACTGTATTTAACCCGCCGTACTGATCAATAAAATTGAGCCTGTGATGATCAAACTGATGTCCTGGTTCCCTTCCGTCGACAGGCATTCGTTTTTGCAATCCTGTATTGGCTTCTGCACTTTTGTATTGCCTTTCACCCATTATTATTGATCACCAGCAGTTTGATACGGTATTTGATACTGATATTGATAATCGATGATTCCTTCCAGCTGCAGGTTCAGTGTAATCTATCAGTTCATGTGTGCACCGTACAGCCAATTAATTATTAATTAATTAATATTCTCTATTTAAAGCAGACTGGTCTGGGTTCAGAACCCTGTGTCAGACACATCACTGACCCCATTGAGAGATGAGTGGTCAATAAATCCATCCCAACATTCCTTGAGGGGAGCTGCTTCAAGGCACTGTCACTGAGATATTTCCCCTTGAAAACCCTGGGTGGGATGCAAATACACCCGAGCAGATGGCAAAATTAAAATGATGTCCAAACCCTTGAGGAAAGGATCCAACAGCTGAGATAAGTGGCAGAATTGGAGGGACTCTTTGGGAGGGATGGACAGCATGGAAATGACCTCGACAAGGTCAGGTGCACACGGCAAATGTGGAGTCTGGCAAATCTGGGGCCATCTCAATACACCACCTTCATTGCAATGATTGATGCTGATACCAACCGAGAGGCAGTGGGCTCTGTCACCAACAAGCTTAGAAATTGTGAAAAATGAGTATTTTATGATTGACTTTTTGCAAATATTAAAATGAATATTATTTGTGTTATGTTAGAATGTGATGCTGTATTAATTTTCTTAAGTAGTGTGCTTAAGTATAGTTTAAGGTTATAACATAATGTTTAAATAGAAACTATGCTACGTAAGATACTTTTTTGAAAAGGGACGAATAAGGTACTCCCACTGAGATAACAGCCTCAGGACACCGAAATCTTGCAGAGAAAAAGAATTTATTGCTCTCTTATCAGAAGAAACCAACTTCTTCCTGCCTCACTCAGCCCTGAAGTCAGGATTCAGAGAAAGAAGTTGACACTGACCAGGCAGAATCCTTTGTTTGAATGGAATTTATGCATCATGTATGAGGTGTATGAATATGCAGTATGCTATTGTTTTATAAGCATTAATCCTCTGTTAACGGGTGTCCCTTTTTTGAGCTTATTCTGCTGAGAAAGAGGTACCCGTACTGTTTGTAACTCTTTGTTTTTATTGCCTCGTATTGTCCTAAATCCCAATTGTTCAAATGTTTCATATTCTAATTATATTACTATTTTTATAACGATTTTATTACTATTAAACTTTTAAAATTCTAAAAACAAGTGATTGGTACATTTCACAGAAATTATGAGAGTATGATCAATGGCCCCATGCAGGCTCGTGTCTCTGCCATGGTCAAGGAAGTCACAGAGGAGATGAGGGAGATGAGGTAGGAGGTGAGGAAGATCAATGCAGCACCCGTGCGAGTCACAGGCCCCACAGTCAGAGCCCAACGTCCCCCAGCCAGACAGAGAGGGTGCACCCCACGGGCTGACCTGTGGTTCTGTCTGTGTGACCGTGGGGAAGACATGGGAAGGTGGGATGGGAAACCCACTTGTGTTGGGAAGGATGAAAGTTTGACAAGAAAGTCTCACAGGTGTGTGTGCTTGGCAGAAAGATCTTTGAATGGAGAATCTGAAGAAGGAATAGAGACAGAAGCAATTTTCGATATAGAAAAAAGAACTGCTGAGCCAGTCTTACTGGATAACCAAGGAGGCAAAGGCTATGTTAGTTAAAAGAGTTTAGTTAGTTTGTTTGAGTTTAGTTAGTTAGAGTTTTTATGGCTTAGAACAAAGGATAAACCCACCAAAAAGCAAAATAATATGATTTAACAAACAGAAAGATGGCACAGGCAAACAAGCCTGCCAATGTTGCAAGTAGTAAAAAGGTCTCAGAATTTTCCACTGCAAGAAAGCAGAAAAGCAAATTTTTGCTTTAACTGTAATGTACTAACTTTTAGTGACTGGAGAACAGTAACATGAATATGGTAATTATCATAGTTATGATAGGCTATAGGTAAAAGTTAAGGTATAGATTGGTTCTGCTGTATTGAGATGCTCAGCAAAGAAAAGTATCTAATGCAATGTAACCAAAATTAAAGGGTCTGCAGGCCTGCCTGCAGCTGGAGCTGACAGCTGTAGGCACAGGCTCTGTCACCCAAGACCCTGGGCTGCTGTAATGTCTTGGATGTAATAAAACTGCATTTTGAAGAGCCACATGGAGTCCCATATCCCTCATTTCATCTCTTACGGTGGCGACCAACGTGTGGGACAATTAGTACAAGTGTGAATGAAGGATGTGGGTCTCCAGGCATGCCTGCAGCTTGGGCTGACAGCTGTAGGCACAGGCTCTGTCACCCATGACCCTGGACTGCTGTAACACCTTGGATGTAATACATTGAATATTGAAGAGCTCCTTGGGGTCTTGCATCTTTCAGTCTGACTCTTAAGGTGGCGCCCAACGTGGGGCACCATTAGTAAGAGGGATTAGTAAGAGCCTGAACGAGGCATGCGGGTCTCCAGGCCTGCCTGCAGCTGTAGCACACACCTGCAGGCACAGGCTCTGTCACCCATGACCCTGGGCTGCTGTAACACCTTGGATGTAATAAACTGGATTTTGAAGAGCTGCCTGGAGTCCCACATCCCTCATTTAGGCTCTTACACCCCCTCATCCACATCTGAGACAGAATGGTCCCCCTGGGAACTCTGAGAGTTACAAAATCCAGGCCTCCACCAAATCATGTCAAAGTTTTTCCACTGCACCAGCAGTGATGCCATGTCTATCGTGCCATCATCAAAAAGCACTTGGCCTTCCATGAGAGACCACGCCTCGCTAGAGAATGCCTCTGCAGGGTTGAAAAAAAACCCTTGCTCTCCAGAACACAGAAATAATCTTTCAAAATCACTCCCGGAAATGGAAACCTGTTTTTGCTCCATGAGATCCTTCCAGAGGTCCAAATCCAGAGAAACCACCATGAAACCCACAGCATTTGCTTGTTATCTCAAGAGCTACAGGCAAAGTGCCAAAGGGCTCACAGTCACCACGCCAAAACAGGGAGGGGGAGTAAAATGGTATGACCTCACCCGTGGCTGTTCCACACATGACAGCCACCAGATGTCGCTACAGAACAGGAAATAACATGACATGGACACGCAGCTCTCCCAAGGTAAAAAAGAGCACTTTTAATTTCTGACTTAAACATTTATTGATTTCCAAAGTGACCATGGATTGGAGGGTGAAAGTGCCACCTCACTAATGACACTGGACAATCCAACAGTCCATCAAATTTCTCCTCCTCCATAAAAGAATGCAAAACAATAAGGTATTTACATAAAGGCTGTGAGAAAGTTCGTTACAAGAATGATAACAGTAGAAGGCTTAGAAAAACATGAAAAATCAGGGCAACAGGGCATTGTTTTTTCCTTATCTCCTGTTAATGGGCCCATCAATGCCTTGGCCCATGACTCAGGGGTACCTCCCTCCAGGAGCCATTTCTGTTTGATGGGCAATCAAGGATCAATCATGACTCAGAACGATATCAGCCCATTGGGAGATGCTTCACCCAGCGGGGAGGAGCTCAGCATCCCCACCTGGATATCATCTGGGCTTTGGGACAGAACAGGCAGCCCTTACCCACTGGTTTCCAGAGGACAAGAGCTACTAGATCTTTTCTACGGGATCACCACTTCAACAAGACCATTTCATCTGGACTGCTGCCACTGCCCTAACCAGCAGGGTGTCAGGATATATTCTGACTCTGTCAGTGGTTTCATTTTGTATTATAGGATGTCTTTTGAGTTTTTTTCTTTTTCCTAATAATTTGAATTTCTGCCTTGGAGTCTCACACTGGTTTTGCTATCAAACCAGAACATAATTTTGATGCCCAACGTGAGGCACCACGGTTTTTGCTGAAGGACCTGGTTACATCTGGTAGGTTATGCAGAAGGACGTGGAAACCCCTTGTGCACCATAAGGAGACCCATTTTAAGTGAGATCTGTTGTAAGGTCTCATTCGATACTTTATATATATATCTATATATAGATACATCTATATATTTTTATATACTTTATTATGTACATTATACATATATTTTTCTTTTCTATTTAATGTAGTTTGGGTTTTTGTCCTTTTTCCTAATAAATGGCATTTCTGACTTGGAGTCTCTCACAGCTTTTACTTCCAAACCAGAACAACTGGCCACTGGCGATGGTTGGTTGGCTTGATTGGCCAATTGGATCCACGTGTGTGTTGGGACTGTCTGGCAAGGGCCATGGGTTTTTCTTAGTAGTAAAGGATGGTACAACAAAGAGATTGATCAGCCTGCTGCAATCATGGAGTCAATGCTCATTATTCACCCCTGGGAACTGCTGCTATGAGAGGGACTGATGATTTTTCTTTCAGCACTGGACAGTCCTTTTTCCAATGCCCCCATTTCTTACAGGATGCACTCTGGGCCTTCTCCAGAGGGGAAGCTTTCTTGGGTCACTTTTCACAAGTTGCCTTCTTGCTAGGCTGGGATTAATTCTTTCAGTTGGGCCCCTGTATCAAAATACCTTCCAGGCGACCTCCAGCCATTTATCCATGTCTTGAACTCCCTTTGTCTTTTCTTCTTATATCATTTGAATTTTGACCCACAAAAAACAAAACCAGATGTGCTTTGCCATCAACTGACTCAGGATCCAGATCTGTATATTTGATGGCAGTTTCTCTTCACCTGTTTAAAAAATCAGTGTGTGATTCACCATCATTTTGCCTCACTTGGTGAAGCTTTGACCAATTTATAGCTTTAGAGACCCCATGTTTTAACCCACATTCCTTGAGGCTTTGATATCATTTTAATTTTGCCATCTGCTCGGGTGTGTTTCCCTCCCACCCAGGGTTTTCAAAGGGAAATATCTCAGTGACAGCGCCTTGAAGCAGCTCCCTGGCTGTGCTCCCCTCAAGGAACGTTGGGATGGATTTATTGAGCACTCGTCTCTCAATGGGGTCAGTGATGTGTCTGACACAGAGCACAGATCAGCCCAGTCTAGTCTTTATAGATGGTATTAATTAATAATTAATAGGCTGTACGGTGCACACAGGAACTGATAGATTATATTGCACCAACTAGCAGCTACAAGTAATCATCGATAATCAGTATCAGTATCAAATGTCACCATTAGGTTGGATGTGTATGTCACACACATGTAATCGGGGTCCAAGAAGATAAAGTTTTTTATTCTGCATGTTCTCCAGTTTATATACTCTTAACAAAGCTTGATATTAATTGGTGCAAAGCAATTAGCATCAATATAATTGGCAAAAGTTTTACAGAAATTTAATAAGGCACGTATACACATGTACTTAGGCACATAGTGTAGCTAACAAAAATTTCCATCTATCTTTTCCAATCGTTTCCATGCTGACGGCCTTGTCATCTCCCTTGCTATGGATACATTTAGTAACCATCAATTGTTACTTCTTCTCTTAACTCAGCTTTGCTTGCAGGCCAGCTGTCAAAGCCCCTCCATAATCAAATTGCTGGTGATTCATAACAATGCGGAAAAGCCAATACAGGAATGCAGAAGCCAGTTAGTGTCATTTATAACCCATCTCTGCTGCAGGCACAGTGAAAAGCTGGAAGCTCTTGATGGGACTCATTCACCCCTGTCCCTGAGTGTCCCCAGAATGTCCCTGAGTGTCCCCAGTGACATTACCCTGGGAATTCCCATCAGGATTTGGGTCAATTTCAGTGAAAATTCCCAGAAAATTCCCTATATTTGTTTCAAACCCTACATGGCGAGCTGGGGGAAGAGAACAGGTGATGCCAGCCATGTCCCCGATGATGTCACTGCCCTGATGACCTCACATTGGTGACATCACTGTCCCTGCAGCAGATTCGGGATGTCCTGGGCAGCTTTTTGGCACCGCTGGGGCGATGGAGCCATCGGGGTCACCACACCTGAAGATGGTGTGGACGTCCCCAAGTGCCCCCACCAAGTGGTCCCTGGCCAGGAGGCTGCTGGCCACCCACAGCCACTCAGCCCTGGTCACCTTGGCTGCCAAAGCAGCGCGGAAATGGTGGCATGGCTCCCCTGTCCCCCTTATGGTGTCTGTGATCCCCCCAACCATGTGCTGCAGCTGCCGGGAGAACACTGATTTTTCTATATGCAATCACCAGGTGCTTCAGCAGCCCCAGGGGCTCCTCCGCCTGCTGTCTCATCGTTTTGACTCCCCTCGCCTGCCTCTCGGCCACCACAGCCCCTCCCACATCCTGTCCCACATCTATGACACCTTCTCTTATGGCCCCCCTCAAGGCCTTTTCTATGCCCTTTCTTGAGACTTCTTCCATGGCCATGGTGATGCCCCTGCCGTTGGCCATGTCCCTGCAGGCGTCCCGGAGCTTGGTGGCCTCTCTGGTCAGCTGGGTCCAGCTGTCCTCCAACGTGGACACCGACCTGTGCCACTCGCTGGCCACCATTGTCACCTGGTCCCTTCTCACCCCAGGTGGTCCATGGGATGTTCTCGTAGGCGGCCAGGGCCGGGCACAGGGAGGTGGGAGCGTCAGCAAGATCGGAGTCGCAACAGCAGTGCTGGAAGGGCTTAGCAATGTTGTGCTTCAGCAGGGCCAAGGACAGCTGGTAAAGAGACAGGGGACGTGTCAGGGACGTGGTGGCACTTGTGGCCTCCTGTGGCGGCCCCTGTGCCCTCCCGGGTTCCCCTTTGTCCCCTCTGTCCCTTTGTCGGTGTCTTGTCCCCTCCGGCACCCCCTGTGCCCGCTGCTGTCCCCTCTGCCACTCCCCTGCTGTCCCCTCTGCCACCTCAGTGATCCCACTGCTCTCCACTGTGCCACCCCCTGCCGCCACAGTTGAAGCCCCTGCCACACCCTGCTGTTCCCTCTGCCACCCCCCCAGCTCCTGTGTCCCTCCCCTCCCGTGTCCCTCCCTCCCCCACTGCCCCTCCCCCTCCGTGTTTCCTTCCCCCGTCACCTCCCCACTTCCTGCTCCCCCCCCCATCCCCTTTGTGACTCCGTCCTCTCCCGCCACCCCCTCCCCCATCCCCCATTGCCCCCTTTTCCCCGTCCCAGTGGCACCTTTTGGGGCTCCATGCTCACTGGGGAGAGCTTGGGGAAGATTCGGGGACACTCCGGAGGTCGAAGGAGCCTTGGGATGTCCTCGATGGCTCTTTGGCACCGCTCGGCCACCCCGCAGGCACTGGGGCTGGTGGGACCACCAGTGAACAAGCACTTGGTGATGTCATCAACTGGCCCCACCAGGTGATCGTGGACCAGGCAGGCACTGGCCTCCCACAGCTGCTCGGCCACGGCCACCTTGGCCACCAAGTCCTTGGGGACATCAGGGGACACCTCATTTGTCCCCTCCAGGGTAACCACGATGTCCCCAACCCTGCGCTGCAGCTCCCGGGGGAAGGCGGTGGCTTTGTCACATGCAGTCACCAAATGCTCCACCAGCTCCAGGGACACCTCCACCCGCTGTCTCACCATGGTGGCCCTTGTTGCCTCGCTGGCAGCCACCCTGGCCTCTCTCCTCACCTGGGCTCCATGCCCGGACACCACCTCAGCCTCCTCCTCCCTGCCCAGGGCCTGACCCAGCTCCACCATGTTTTCCTGAGCTGTCCCATCACGGGCAGCCAGGCCCAGCTGCTCCCTGGCCCGGGCAGTGGCGGTGGCTTCCTCAGTGGCTGCCTCAGTGGCCAAATCCCTGCAGGTGTTGAGGAGCTCGGTGGCCTTCCTGCCCAGCTCGGTGCTGTTCTCCAGGCACTTATCCGCCGACCCCAGCCAGTGCCTGGCCACCATTTTCACGCAGTCCCAGGAGGTCCATGGGGTGTTCTCATAGGCGGCCAGAGCTCCACTCAGGGAGGTGGGACGGGCTTTATTGTTGGAGGTGACATCACGGTGCCACCAGGTGTCATAAATGGACTCCGTGGTGTCCCTGAGCTTCCTGCTGAAGTCCACCAGCTTGGAGTACAGGTACTCTAGGGACTTGAGTGGCACCTCGTCCCACCTGGGCATGGTGTCCAGCAGCTCGCCCAGGGTGGCCACCACGGTGACCTGTGGCTGCAGCAGGGCTGGGGACAGCTGGGGAGGGGACAGGGGAGATGTCAGGGACCTGGTGGCACTTACAGCCTCTTGGCCTGGCCCTCTGTCCCCGAGGGCTCCCCTTTGTCTCGTAAATCTCTTTGTCAGCCTCTTGATCTCCCTGACACCCCTGCCCCTCCCCTCGTAGCCCCTCCCAGCCCCTCCCAGCCCCTGCCCTCTTGCTGTCCACTTTGCCACCCCCCCGCTCCCACTGCTGTCCCCTTTGCCACCATCGCCACCACCCGTGTCCCCCCCATCCCCCACTATGTCCCTTCTCGCCCATTGTCCCCGCTACCGGCCGGGTACCCCCCGTGTCACCTCTCCCCTTTCCTGTCGCACCTCTTTGGCCTCCATCGTCACTGGGGACACCCTGGGGACGCTCGGGTGGCGAACGAGTCCCGGGACAGAAGCGGCGCGGCTGGCGGCTCCCGCAGCGGCGGCAGAGCCGTGGCGCGAGGAGCGCCAAAAGGGCGGGGCGGCGCGGTGACGTCACCGCCCGCCATTTCCGGTACCGCTCCAATGCATGGGTGGCTGCTTCGGCTCGATCCCAGGGGGTTTAGCTCCATCCCCAGGGGATTTAGGCTCCATCCCCAGGGGATTTAGGCTCCATCTCGCCATTTCCAGGCGGATTCTGCCGTTCCCGGCCGCATTTAGGAGCCCACAGAGTTGCCGTCACTCAAATTGGCGTCCTGCTTCTCTCGCGAGACCTCTGGCGAGAAGCGCCCGAAGCCGCGCGGACCAATCAGGTGCTGTGCCTGGCAGAAGTACTGGCAGAAGTCCCTCCCGTGGCGGCGTCAAGTGGCCGCTTCCGGCAGAACCGCGGTGCATTGTGGGCATTGTGGTCCCGGTGGGGCCCAGCGGAGGCGGAGCGGGGCCGAGGCCGCGGGGGCAGGGGGCGGGGCGGGAATCTGGGGGCGCCGAGGGAGCCCCGGGACCGCCCCCGGCAGCGCGGGATCGGCGACAGCGGTCAGCACCGGGAGCGGGAAGTGGGGGGCGTGAGGAGGGGGTTGGAGGGGTTATGAAAGGATTGCGGGGAGTGTTGGTGAGTCCTGAGGGAGAATTGGGCGTCCTGAGGAGATTTGAGAGGATCTGATGTGATTTGGGCGGTCCTGAGGGGGTTTGGGGGTGTCGTGAGGGAGAATTGGGGTCCTCAAGGAGAACGGGTGGTCCTGAGGGGATCTGGGGAGTACTGTGGGGGCTTGGAGGGGGTTTGTGAGGGGGCTGAGGGGATGTGAGGGGCTTTGGGGGTACTGAGGGGAAACTGAGGGGGTTTGGGGCGTCCTGAGGGGATGTGAGGGGTCATGAGAGGTTTTGGGGAATCCTGAGGGGATTTGGGGGGTCCTGAGTGAGAAATGGGGGTTCTGAGGGGACCTTGGGTGGTTGTGAGGGACAGGAGGTCCTGAGGGGGCTTGTGGAGTCATCAGGGGATTGGAAGGGTTGTGAGGGGATTTTGGGGGGTGAGAGGGAGAATTGAAGATCCTGAGGGGATTGGGGGGTCCTGACGGGGTTTGGGGGGTCGTGAGAGAGAATTGAGGATCCTGAGGGGATTTGGGGGATCCTGAGAGGATCTGGAGGGTCCTGAGGGACTTTGGGGGATCCTGAGGGAGAACTGGGTGCGTCGTGAAGGATTTTTGGGTGGATTTTGGCAGGTTCTGAGGGAGAATTGAGGGTCCTGATGGGGTTTGGGGGGATCTGGGGGGATCTTGAGGGGGTTAGGGGGGAATTTTGGGGGGTTGGGAGGGGATTGGCGGGTCCTGAGGGGATCTGGGGGCGTCATGAGGGAATCTGCATGGATTCTGAGGAGATTTTTGAGTGCCTGAGTAGTTTTGGGGGGGACACTGAGGGAGACCTGGGGGTCCTGAGGGGGTTTGGGCGTGGTGAGGGGACTTGGCAGTGTTCTGAGGAAGTTTCTGGTGGGGATTTTGGGGCGTCCTGAGGGATTTTGGTGGTCCTGAGGGGGTTCAGAGGTATCTTGGGGGTTCCCGACTGGGTTTGGGGCATCCCGAGGGGATGTTGGGGGGCCCCTGAGTGGATTTTGTGGGTCCCTGACTGGATTTCGGGCAATTTTGTGGGAATCTGGGGTCCACGAACAGATATGGGGGATTTTGGGGATCCCTGACAGGATTTTGGGGTATTTTAGTGTAATTTTGTGGTGTTTTGGTGCAATTTCAGGGTCCCTGATGGGATTTGGGGGTACTTTGAGGGTCCAATGGGATTTCAGCGTATTTTGGTGCTATTTTTGGGGTGATTTGGTGTAATTTTGTGGTGTGTTATGGTATTTTGGTGGAATCTTGGGGTCTTTGGTGTGTTTTGGTTTGAACAGGGAGGTGTGTGCTGAGGAAGGCAGGAGACCCCTGAAATGGGAAATGTGAACCCTCTCTCTCTCAATTGTTATAAATTTGAAATTAAAAGGCTCTCAGGCAAATAATAACAATAATAAGATAAAAATAAAATGAAGAATAAAAGTAAATAAAATATAAAATATTAAAAACAAAATAATAAAATTAAAGAGAAAACTAAAATTAAGATTAAAATAAAATCCAAAATTAAAATAATAAATAATCTAAATATAGAAATAAAATATAAATAAGATAAAATGAAAAATAAAAATAAAAAAATTATAAAAGTTAAAAAGAAACAGAAAATAAAAACAAAATAAAAATAAGATGCAAAGAAGAATAAAAATAATAAAAATCAAGTCAATAATCAAAATAACAATAATGAAAAAAAAAGGACAAAAATTTTAAATAAGTTAATAAAAAAGTAAGAAGAAAGCTGCTCCTCTGGGAATTGCAGTGGCAAAGGCTGCTGTGGTGTTCCAACCTCAGATTCCATCCAGGTAGGAATGCTTGGCTCCTCCCCCTGGGCGGAGCATCTCCCAATGGGATGATGTCATCCCATCAGCCATGCAGTGATACTGTATGGCCCATTAACAGCAGAGAATTGAGAATAATGGCCCATGAACAGCAGGTAATCAATAATTAATTACCCATCAGCAGCAGAGAATTATTAATTAGTGGCCCTGTCCTAGGTTCCAATATAGAATGTATTCTATTCCCATCCCCAAGAGCTTGCTGGCACCAGG
Source organism: Melospiza melodia melodia (assembly GCF_035770615.1). Taxonomy (NCBI): domain Eukaryota; kingdom Metazoa; phylum Chordata; class Aves; order Passeriformes; family Passerellidae; genus Melospiza; species Melospiza melodia. The sequence continues at coordinate 162,244 of NW_026948497.1, read as the reverse complement.
AGGGGCATTGGTTTATGGTTTTTCCTGATCTCCTGTTAATGAATCTGTTGTCATTATAGTGCAAGAGTTCTATTGTCATTACATTGCAAAGGTTCCATATCGCTGGAGTCTCGTACCTCCTTGATGTCTCTTGTAGGCAGCTCCTCCAGGCACTCACTCTTCCTTGTCCTCGCAGTAGCCACTGACTCCAGTTCCCTCAGCCAACCAATCCACCCTTTTATAACACTCTTCTTATTGCCCACAGCTGCGACCTGTTAACATCAGGCCTACTTCTAATCCTTAAGGATTGGCTCAGCTGCAACTCTTTAGGGGATAAGATTACTTTCTGTATTACCTTTATTTACTTATATCCTATCCCCCTACAATTCCCCCTTTTTCTTTTAATTATGGAGTTGCAGCATTTCTAGAAGGACGTGCAAATAAATTAACATTATGACACATTCATATATTTCATTCAGAACTAATAGTTATACAAATGTTGAGACAACATATTATAATACACATATATATGTTTCCAAGTGTTGGCTCAGTTTTGCAGCTTTTCTCAATTTACAAAGTACTTATCCTCAAAATCTTTTATACTCTTATTTAACAAACATTAATAGCTGCAATTGATACATTTTACCGATCAATAAACACAGTGTACTGAATAATGAAACTATTTTTTTTTTCCAGTTCTGACAGTTGCTTTCTCTACCCAGATCACCATGGGATCACGTTGCTTAATGTTTAAGTCTTTTTTCCTGAATCACCACAGGATCACATTGGTTGATACTTAAGTCCTTTTTCCATTTCTGAATCCATGAGGTCATATAGTGGAGTCCTTTTTCCTGAATCCGCAGGCTCATACAGTTGAGTCCCGTTTCCCCAGTCTATGGGGTCATATAGTTTAGTCCTGAATCCACGGGGTAATATAATTCAGTATTGAAGTCCTTTTTCTCCCGAATCCGCAGGGTCATATTTTCATCCCGAATCCTTCTCCAGAATCACGTTGGGGTCACCAGTTGTTGTCATTATAGCGCAAAGGTTCTATTGTCATTACACTGCAAGGGTTCCATATTGCCTGGGTTTTGTACCTGCTTGATTTCTCCTGTAGGCAGCTCCTCCAGGCACTGACTCTTCCTTGTCCTCGCAGCAGCCAACTGACTGCAGTTCCCTCAGCCAACCAATCCACCCTTTTATAACACTCTCCTTATTGGCTACAGGTGTGGCCTCTTAAAGTCAGGCCTGCTCCTAATCTCTAATGATTGGCTCAGCTGCAACTCATTAGGGGGTAAGATTACTTTCTATATTACCTTTATTTACTGATACTCTATCCCTACATGAACCCATCAATTCAATGCACAGAGCAGCAGCTCCCGTTTAAAATCTCACAGATTGCTCCCAGCTTCCCCAACCTTCCAATCCGAAACCAATAAAGACGTTACCGTGAAATCCTTCCAGGTCACACACAAATTGTAGTTTCCTGTTTGACAGCTGAGGACAACTTATTTGCCACTGTTACTACGTAAACACAATATTGCTTTTCAGAGAAAATCAGAGCAGGGGAGCAAGTGAAGCTGGGAGGAAAGGAAAACAGTAATTATCAAAACAGCGGCAATGTTTCCCAAAATGAATCTAAAATCGTCCACCTCTTCTATTCAATAATTTTTCAGAGACAGTTGCAAAGTCCCTATCTTAGTGAGGGTTGACTAACTGAAATCATGATGCAGAGATAACTCCCTCCGGGAGCCATTTCTGTTTGATGGGCAATCAAGGACCAATCATGACTCAGAACGATATCAGCCCATTGGGAGATGCTCCGCCCAAGGGGGAGGAGCTCAGCATCCCCACCTGGATATCATCTGGGCTTTGGGACAGAGCAGGCAGCCCTTACCCACTGGTTTCCAGAGGACAAAAGCTGCCAGATCTTTTCTATGGGATCACCACTTCAACAAGACCATTTCATCTGGACTGCTACTACCACGCTAACTAGCAGGGTGTCAGGTTGTATTCTGACTCTGTCAGTGCTTTGATTTTGCATTATTGGATGTGTTTTGGGTTTTTTTCCCTTTTCCTAATAAATTGCATCTCTGCCTTGGAGTGTCACACTGGTTTTGCTTTCAAACCAGAACATAATTTTGGCGCCAAGCGTGGGCAGCAAGGTTTTTGCTCAAGGACCTGATTCTGCTTGGTGGGTAATGCAGAAGGACGGGGAAACCCCTTATGCACCACAAGGAGACCGAAATTTAAGTTAGGATTGTGTGTAAAGTCTCATTCTCTATTTTATCTATATCTATATCTATATATATTTTCATCTCTATATCTTTTCTATACATTATTATGTATATTATACATTTCTATATCTTTTTCTTTTGTATTTCATGTATTTTGGGAATTTTTTCCCTTTTCCAAATCAATAGTATTTTTGACTTGGAGTCACTCAGTGGTTTTGCATTCAAACTAGTACATAATTTTGGCACCCAAATTGGAGCAGGAAGGTTTTTGCTCAAGGACCTGGTTACACTGGGTGGATAATGCAGAAGGATGGGGAAACCCCTTGTGTACCACAAGAACTAATTTTAAGTGAGAACTGAGTGTAAAGTTTCATTATGTATTTTAGATTTATCTATATCTCTGTACATATGTGTATCTTTCAGATACATATGTACATTATGTATTAATATGTACATTATACATTTATATACCCTTTTTTCTTGTATTTCATGTATTTTGGGTTTGTTCCCTTTTCCTAATAAATAGTATTTTTGACTTGGAGTCTCTCACAGCTTTTACTTCCAAACCAGAACAACAGGCCACTGGCGATGGTTGCTTGGCTTGATTGGCCAATTGGATCCACATGTGTGTTGGGACTGTCTGGCAAGGGCCGTGGGTTGTTCTTAGTAGTAAAGGATGGTACAACAAAGGGATTGATCAGCCTGCTGCAATCATGGAGTCAATGCTCATTATTCCCTGCTGGGCACCGCTGCTACAACAGGGACTGATGATTTTTCTTTCAGCACTGGACAGTCCTTTTTCCAATGCTCCCATTTCTTACAGGATGCACTCTGAGCCTTCTCCACAGGGGAAGCTTTCTTGGGTGACTTTTCCTGAGTTGCCTTCTTGCTAGGCTGGGAATAACTCTTTCAGCTGGGCCCTGTCTCAAAACACCTTCCAGGCAACCTCCAGCAGTTTATCCATGTCTTCAACTCCCTTTGTCTTTCTTCTTATATCATTTGAAGCCTGACCCACACAAAACAAAACCAGATGTGCTTTGCCATCAACTGACTCAGGATCCACATCTGTATATTTGATGGCAGTTTCTCTTCACCTGTTTAAAAAATCAGTGTGCGATTCACCATCATTTTGCCTCACTTGGTGAAGCTTTGACCAATTTATAGCTTTAGAGACCCCATGTTTTAACCCACATTCCACAAGGCTTTGATATCATTTTAATTTTGCCATCTGCTCGGGTGTGTTTCCCTCCCACCCAGGGTTTTCAAAGAGAAATATCTCAGTGACAGCACCTTGAAGCAGCTCCCTGGCTGTGCTCCCCTCAAGGAACATTGGGATGGATTTATTGACCACTCGTCTCTCAATGGGGTCAGTGATGTGTCTGACACAGAGCACAGATCAGCCCAGTCTAGTCTTTATAGATGGTATTAATTAATAATTAATAGGCTGTACGGTGCACACAGGAACTGACAGATTATATTGCACCAACCAGCAGCTACAAGTAATCATCAATAATCAGTATCAGTATCAAATGTCACCATTAGGTTGGATGTGTATGTCACACACATGTAATCAGGGTCCAAGAAGATAAAGTTTTTTATTCTGCATGTTCTCCAGTTTATATACTCTTAACAAAGCTTGATATTAATTGGTGCAAAGCAATTAGTGTCAATATAAGTGGCAAAAGTTTTACAGAAATTTATTAAGGCACGTATACACATGTACTTAGGCACATAGTGTAGCTAACAAAAATTTTCATCTATCTTTTCCAATCCGTTTCCATGCTGACGGCCTTGTCATCTCCCTTGCTATGGATACATTTAGTAACCATCAATTGTTACTTCTTCTCTTAACTCAGCTTTGCTTGCAGGCCAGCTGTCAAAGCCCCTCCATAATCAAATTGCTGGTGATTCATAACAATGCGGAAAAGCCAATACAGAATGCAGAAGCCAGTTAGTGTCATTTATAACCCATCTCTGCTGCAGGCACAGTGAAAAGCTGGAAGATCTTGATGGGACTCATTCACCCCTGTCCCTGAGTGTCCCCAGAATGTCCCTGAGTGTCCCCAGTGACATTACCCTGGGAATTCCCATCAGGATTTGGGTCAATTTCAGTGGAAATTCCCAGAAAATTCCCTATATTTGTTTCAAATCCTACATGGCAAGGCAGAAAAAAGGACAGCCATGTCCCTGATGATGTCACTGCCCTGATGATGTCACATTGGGGACATCACTGTCCCTGCAGCAGATTTGGGATGTCCTCAGCAGCTCTTTGGCACAGCTCAGCTACCGCGCGGGCGATGGAGCCATTGGTGTCACCACACCTGAAGATGGTGTGGATGTCCCCAAGTGCCCCCACCAAGTGGTCCCTGGCCAGGAGGCGGCTGGCCACCCACAGCCACTCAGCCCTGGTCACCTTGGCTGCCAAAGCAGTGCGGAAATGGCGGCACGGGAGAACACTGTTATGCTTGATGGCCTCGCTGGTCAGCTGGGTCCAGCTGTCCTCCAACGTGGACACCGACCTGTGCCACTCGCTGGCCACCATTGTCACCTGGTCCCTTCTCACCCCAGGTGGTCAACGCGGTGTTCTCGTAGGCGGCCGGGGCCGGGCACAGAGAGGTGGGAGCGTCAGCAAGATCGGAGTTGTGACAGATGGAGTCATCAGTGTTGTGCTTCAGCAGGGCCACGTTCAGCTGGCGAAGAGACAGGGGAGGTGTCAGGGACGTGGTGGCACTTGTGGCCTCCTGGAGTGGCCCCTGTGTCCTCCCGGGTTCCCCTTTGTCCCCTCTGTCCCTTTGTCGGCGTCTTGTCCCCTCTGCCACTCCCTGCGCCCACTGCTGTCCCCTATGCCACCCCTCACTGTCCCGTCTGCCGCTCCCCACCAGCCACCGTGTCCCCTCCTCTGCACTGTCCCCCCCATCCCCCACTGCCCCCTCCCCCCCATTTCCCCTCCACTCCTCTGTCACCTCCCCCTTCCCGCCACTCCCTCCTGTCCCCTTTGAGATCCCCTGTCCCCTCCTGCCACCCCCCGTGTCCCCTCCATCCCCTATTGCCCCTTCCCCTGCCCCGTGTCCCCCTCTCTACCCCCACAAACCCCTCATCGCACCTCTTGGGGCTCCGTGCTCACTGGGGACATCTCAGGGATGCTCTGAGGATGCTCCGGGGGTCGAAGGAGCCTTGGGATGCCTTCAGTGGCTCTTCGGCACTGCTCGGCCACCTCACTGACACTGGGGCTGGCACGACCACCATTGGACAAGAACTTGGTGATGTTGTCAATTGCCCCCACCAGGTGACCCTTGGCCAGGTGGGCATTGGCCTCCCACAGCCACTCGGCTTTGCCCACCTTGGCCACCAAGTCCTCAGGGACATTGGGGGGCTCGTCGTTCATGCTCTCCAGGGCATCCGCAATGTCCCCAACCCTGCGCTTCAGCTCGCGGGGCAACGCGGTGGCTTCCTTAGATACGGTCACCAAGCGCTCCAGCAGCTCCAGGGCCGCCTCCACCCGCTGTCTCATCATGGTGGCCCTTGTTGCCTCTCTGGCAGCCACCCTGGCCTCTCTCTTCACCCGGGTTTTCCGCCTGGCCCTCTCATCCTTGCCCAGCGCCACCATGCGTTCCCGAGCTGCCCCATAACGGGCAGCCCGTGCCTGCTGCTCCCTGGCCCGGGCGGTGGCCTCCTCAGTGGCCGCCTCAGCGGCCAATTCCCTGCAGATGCTGAGGAGCTCGGGGGCTGCCCTGGCCACCTCGGCGCTGTTCTCCAATTGCCCATTCAGCGACCCCAGCCAGTGCCAGGCCTCCGCTACCACATGGCGCCAGTTGGTCCATGGGGTGTGCTGGTAGGCAGCCAGAGCCATGCTCAGGGAGGCGGGAGGGGCTTTATCGTTGGAGGTGACATTGCGGCGCCACCATGGGTCTTGAATGGACTTCATGGTGGCCCCCAGCTTCATGCAGAAGTCCACCAGCTTCGAGTACAGGTACTCTAGGGACTTGAGCCGCTTTGTGTCCCGCCTGGGCAGGATGTCCGCCTGCTTGCCCAGGATGGCCACCATGGTGACCTGCGGCAGCAGCAGGGCCGGGGACAGCTGGGGAGGGGACAGGGGAGGTGTCAGGAACCTGGTGGCACTTACGGCTCCCTGTGGTGACCCCTGCCACTGAGGGATCCCCTTTGTCCCCTCGATCCCTTTGTCAGCCTCTTGTTCCCTCTGCCACCCCCTGCCCCTCCCCTCGTAACCTTTCCCAGCCCCTGCCCTCCTGCTGTCCACTCTGCCACCCCCCTGCTCCCACTGCTGTCCCCTCTGCCACCACCACCACCCCAGTGTCCCCTCCCTGCCGTGTCCCCCCCATTCCCCACTGCACCCTCCTCCCTCATGTCCCTTCCCCTCTCTATCACCTCCCCCCTTCCAGCCACTCCCTCCTGTCCCCCATGCAACCTCCTGTCCCCTCCTGCCACCCCCGTGTTTCCTCCATCCCCAGTAATGGCCTCCTCCCCCTCAGTGTCCCCTCTGTCCCCCTGTCCCCACCCCCACCCATCGCACCTCTTGGGGCTCCCCGCTCACTGGGGACACCTGGGGGTTGCTCTGGGAACGCTCCGGCGATCGGAGGGGCCTTGGGATGTCCTCAACGGCTCTTAGGCACCAGTCAGCCTCATCATAGGCAAGGGAGCTGTCGGGACAAATGGTGAAAGAGAACTCAATGATGTTGTCAACCGCTCTCTCCAGGAAATCCTTGACTAGGTGGCCACTAGCCCCCCACAGCTGCTCGGCCACGGCCACCTTGGCCACCAAGACATTGCGCACTTTGCGGGATGACTTATTTTTACCCCCAAAAGTGGTCTTGGTGTCCCTGAGCAGGCGCTGCAGCTCGTGGGGGAACACGGTGGCTTCATCACACGCGGCCACCAAGCGCTCCAGCAGCCCCAGGGCCGCCTCCACCCGCTGTCTCTCCATGGTGGCCCTTGTTGCCTCGCTGGCAGCCACCTCAGTGGCCATCTCCCTGCAGGCTTTGCAGAGCTTGGTGGCCTTCCTGGCCAGCTGGACCCACCTGTACAGAAGTCGAGACATGAACAGTTCCTCCAGTTCCATTGTCATACGCCTGTGCCAGGTCCATGGGTTGCTCTTGTAGATGCTCAGGAAGGCGACAAGGTTATCACCATCGAAGGCGGCAGTGCGGTGCCCCCAGGTGGCATCAATGTATGCCAGGTGCTTCTGAAGCTCACTGGTGGAGCTCGACTTCCACTCTCTCTCTAATCTGCGCAACAGCGTCTCCTTCTCTAGGTAGAACAGGGTGTCCAGCCCCGTGATGGACGGCATGGTGACCCGTGGCTGCAGCAGGGCCTGGAACCGCTGGGCAGGGGACAGGGGAGGCGTCACGGACCTGGTGGCACTTGCGGCCTCCTACGGTAGCCCCTGTGCCCTCCCAGGGTCCCCTTTGTCCTCTCCCTGGAGGGCTCTGCTGTCCCCTCTGTCCCTCTGTCACCCCCTCGTCCCCTCTTGGTCCCCCCTTTGCCACCCCCACCGTTCCCCACTGTCCCCTTTCACCATCCCCTGTTGTACCCCCCTTCCACCCCTCTGTCACCTCCCCCCTTCCTGCCACTCCCGCCTGTCCCCTTTGCGCCCCCCTGTCCCCTCCCGCCACCGCCCGTGTCCTCCCCATGCCCCACTGTTCCTTCTGCCCCATCGCCCCCGCTACCGGCCGGGTCCCCGCCCCACCCCGTCCCCGCTATCCCCTCCGTGTCACCTCTCCCCTTTCCTGTCGCACCTCTTGGAGCTCCATCGTCACTGGGGACACCTTGGGGACACTCGGGTGGCGAACGAGTCCCGGGACAGGCGCCGGTCCAGGCACAGAACCGGCCCCGCTGGCGGTGGCTGTGGTAATGGCGGATCAATCGCGCGGGGAGCGCCAAGAGGGCGGGGCGGGGCCAGGCGAGGTCACGGCCCGCCCTTTCCGGTACCGCTCCAATGCATGGGTGGCTGCTTCAGCTCGATCCCAGGGGGTTTAGGCTCCATCCCCAGGGGATTTAGGCTCCATCTCGCCATTTCCAGACGGACTCCGCCGTTACCGGCCGCATTTAGGAGCCCACAGAGTTGCCGTCACTCAAATTGGCGTCCTGATTCTCTCGCGAGACCTGTGGCGAGAAGCGCCAAAAGCCGCGCGGACCAATCAGAAGCTGTGCCTGGCAGTAGTCAGAAGTCCCCCCCAGGCGGCGGCCCGGGGCGGCCGCTGTCGTCAGAGCCGCGCTGCATTGTGGGCATTGTGGTCCCGGTGGGGCCCAGCGGAGGCGGAGCGGGGCTGAGGCCGCGGGGGCCGGGCGGGAATTTGGGGGCGCCGAGGGAGCCCCGGACCCCCCCCCCCCGGCAGCGCGGGATGGGCGACAGCGACCGCGGTCAGCACCGGGAGCGGGGGGGGGGGGGGGCGGTGAGGAGGGGGTTGGGAGGATTATGAGGGGAATGGGGAGGGCTGAGGAGATGTGAGGGGATCTGGGGGGTCCTGAGGGAGTTTGGTGGGGTTGTGAGGGGAAGTGAGGGGATTTGGGGGGTCCTGAGGGGATTTGAGCAGGGTCCGCAGGGAGAATCCGGGGTCGTGAGGGCATTTGGGGGTTTCTGAGAGGGACTGGGGGGTTCCTGAGGGGATGTGAGAGGTTCTGAGGGGATTTGGGGGGTCTTGAGGGGGTTTGTGGGGTCCTGAGGGAGATTTGGGGGTCCTGAGGGGATTTGGGGCGATATGAGGGGGGATTGTGAGCTCCTGAGGGAAAACCGGGGGTCCTGAGGGGATCTGGGGGATTCTGAGGCGGACTGGGGGGTCCTGAGGGAGAATTTGGGTTCCTGAGGAGAAACTGGGAGTCCTGAGGGGATCTGGGGGGTCCTGAGGGGATCTGGAGGTCCTGAGTGGATGTGAGGGGTCGTGAGGGGATTTGGGAGGCATCTGAGGGGATTTGGGGGGTTTTGGAGGGTTCTGTGGGGAAATGGGGGGTCTTGAGTGGCTGTGAGGGGTCATGGGGAGATGTGGGGGATCCTGAGGGGTTTTGGGGGTCACTGAGGGAGAACCGGGGTTCCCGAAGGAGTTTAGGGGGGTTGTGTGGGGGTTTGGGGGTGCTGAGGGGATATGAGGGGATTTGGGGGGTCCTGAGGGAGAACTGGGGTTCCCGAGGGGCTTTGGAGTGGATTTGGGGGCCTTCTGAGGGAGAATTGAGGGCCCTGGAGGGGTTTGTGGAGATTTTGGGGGGTCGCTATGGAGAATTGGGGTTGTGAAAGGATTTGAGGGGGGTTTTGGGTGGTCCTGAGGGGATCTGGAGGGGGCCCTGCAGGAATCTGGGGGGGGATTTTAAGGGGTCCTGAGGAGATTTTGGGGGGTCCCGACTGGGTTTTGGGCATCCCGAGTAAATCTGGGCGGTCCTACAGTGATTTGAGCCTCCCTGACTGGATTTGGTTCAATTTTGTGGGGATTTGGGGTCATTATATGGTCCCTGACTGGAGTTTCGATTTTTTTTTTGGGTGGGGGGCAATCTTGGGGTATTTTTGGAGTATTTCGTGGTCCTTGACCGGAGTTTGGGGGGATTTGGGTTTTTTTGGGGGTAATTTCGGGGTAATTTCACCCCCATTGCTTGCCGGCCCCTTCCCGCCCAAACTCAGGCCACGCACCCTCCGCTCTCCATTGGCCGCCGCTCCCGGGGCCCCGCCCCCTTTCCACGCCCCCACTCCTTGCCGGCCCCTTCCCGCCCACTCCCAGGCCACGCCCCCTCCGCTCTCCATTGGCCGGTGCTCCCGGAGCCGCGCCCCTTTTCCCACGCTCCCATTCATAATCGTATCTAACCCTCTCGCTCACCCGCTCCCCATTGGCCACCCCGCGCGGCCCCGCCCTGCTGTGGGCGCGGCTACAAGACCGATCGGCGTTTATTGAAAGGCTCCGCTCAGCGGCGGCCCCGGGGGGTGGAGCAAGCCCGGCCCCACCGCGGGGGGCTCAGGGGGTCCGGGGGGGCTCAGGGGGGTGGAGCCAGCCCGACCCCGGCGCGGCCCAACGCGGGCCGGGGGCTCGGGGGGGCCGAGGTGGGAGGGCCTGGGGGCCTTTCGGGGAGCTTCATCCAATGGGGGGGGGGCCCAGGGGGTGCCGAGGTAGGGGGCGGGATCTGGTGAGTGTGGGGGGGTCCCATGGATTGGGGGGTCCTGGTGAGTGTGGGAGGGTCCCATGGATTGCGGGGTCCTGGTGAGTGGGGGGCGGTGAGGGGGGAGGTCCCATGGATGGGGGAGGGGCGGTGAGTGGGGAGTCTTGGCGCACTGGGGGGGGGGGGTTCATGGACTGGGGGGGCTCCCAGCGCTTTGCGGGTGTCGGTGAAGGGGGGGAGGCAGTGAATGGGGGGGGTCCCGGTAAACTGGGAGAGGTCCCTGGTGATAACGGGAGGGGTCACAGGATTGAGCCCCAAGGGACCCCCCCGGTGCTGGGGACCGGGACCCCCCTGTGACCCCCAGCGCTCGGAGACCCCCCGGTCCCGCTCTGGGCCCCCCCCAGTCCCGGTGCTGTTCCCGGGGAGTCAAAGGGGAGGGGGCGGAACCCCCGTGATGGGTGGGTGGGCACAAATGGGGGGTCCGGGCCCGGTGCTCGGGGAGGGGTCGGTACACGAGGGTGGGTCCGGTCCCAGTCCCGGTGCACAGGGGTGCCGGTGCCCGGGGGGTCCCGGTGCCCGGGCAGGTCCCGGGGTTCGAGGGGGGGGTCCAGTCCCGGTGCTCGGTGAGGGGGGGTCAATGTACGGGGGGTGTCCTGGTGCTCCTGCACGAGGGGGGGTCCCGGTGCTCTGTGATTCGGGAGGGTCTCGGGTGGTCTGGTGCCCGAGGCTGGCAAGGTTTGAGGGGGGGTCTGCTGGTCTCGGTGATTCGGGGGGGGGGGTCTCCGGTTGTCCCAGTGCATGCAGGGGTTGTCCCGTTGCTCAGTGATTTGGGGGATCTCCGGTGGTCCTGGTGCTCAAGGGGGATCAGTGCTCAAGGGCGGGTGGGAAGGGGGATGCGGTTTTTGGGGGTGTCCCAGTGCACGATGAGGGGAGGATGCAGGTGCTCGAGGGGGTGTCAGGAGCACTGAAGGGGGTGCAGGTGCGGTTTTTGGGGGATCCCAGTGGCCCCCCGGGTGGGATCAGTGCTCAGCGGCGGGGACTGCCCAGGGACGCACCCAGACCCCCAAATCCCAGCCGAGTCTGCTGCAAGGCACTGAGGGGGCTGACTCATTGAGACCTCTGCCCCAAGCTTGTCAAGAATGCCCTCAGAATGTCCCCAAGTCTCTGCAGTGGTGACACCCTAATGATGCCTTCACGGTGACAGGGGCATTCCTGCAGCAGCCTCGGGATTTCCTCCACGGCGCTTTGGCACTGCTCACCCACCGTGCAGCCAGGGCCACCGTGGCCAGGACAGGGACACAAGGAGAAGGAGTGCATGTCCTCCAGTGTCTCCAGCAGGTGATGCGTGGCCAGGTGGCCGCTGGCATCCCACAGCCACTCGGCCTCGGCCACCACGGCCAGCAAGGCTGCACAGAAATCAGGGGATGGCTCCTCTGTCCCCTTCATGGTGGCCTTGATGTCCTCAGCCTGCTTCTGCAACTCCTGGAGGAACGCAGTGGCTTCTTCAAATGTGGGTACCAAGGCCCTGGGGATATCGGGGGATGGCTCCTCTATCCCCGCCAGGGCTAACTTGATGTCCCCGAGCCGGTGCTGCAGCTCCTGGGGGTACGCCATGGCTCTGTCACATGTGGCCACCAAGTGCTCCAGCAGCCCCAGGGACGCCTCTGCCTGCTGTCCCCTCATGGTGGCCTCCTCTGCCCAGGCATTTCACAGCCTGCTGGCCTCCTCAGCCAGCCGGGACCAGATCTCCATGAAGGTGTCCACCGGCTCCTGCCAGGCCTTGACTGCAGCTCTCACATCGATCCAGGTGGTCCGAGCGGTGGCCTCAAGGCTGGCCAGGGCCTGGCCCAGGGAGGGGACATAATGGAGATGCAGGGAGGAGAACGTGTAGGGGTCCGGGAAGGTGACCCTGCGGCGCCACCAGGGGGTGGCAGCACCATGGCCCAGGTAGATGAAACTCTGGCCCAGAGTGTCCTGGAGGTGACTGATGAAGGTCCTCAGGGCCACGTGCAGGAAGGACCCTGGAGACCCTTCCAGCTGCTGCTCATCCCTGTCTGGCCCGGTCACGGTGGCCACCAGCTCGCCCAGGGTGGCCACCACGGCCACCAGCCACTCCAGCACCTGGGGAGGGGACAGGGGAGGTGTCAGGGACCTGGTGTCACCTGTGGCTGCCTGCAGTGGTGCCTGTGCCTTCCTGGAGTGCCCTCTGTCTCCTCCCTGGGGGGCTCTGCTATCCCCTCTGTCCCTTTGTCACCCCCTCATCCCCTCAGCCACCCTCGGTCCTCTCCACCCCTTGGTCACCTCCCCGCTTCCCGCCACACCCCTGTCGTCTCCTGCCACCCAACTGTCCCCTCTGTCACCCCCCGTGTCCCCTCTGTCCCCTCCCTATCCCCCCCAGCCCCAGGATTGCTGCGACTTATGGGGCTCCATGGCCTCTGGGGACACTCCGGGACCCTCTGGGACACTTTGGGGACGCTTTGGGGACACTCTGGGGGGCGAACACGCCCTGGTGACAGTTGGGGATACGCAGGAGCGCGGCACGGCCGGACAGGGGAAGCAGGAAGAGGTTACGTCACTGCTCCGGCCCCACCCCACTCTTTTGTCGCTTTTGGGGGGTCCTGAGGAGATTTTGGGGGATCTCAGGTGAGTTTTTTTGGGGGGTCCTGAGGGGATTTTTGGGATCTCAGGTGTTGCCTCTGCTGAGGCGTGACGGCCTGGTTTGGGAACGGCACGGTGGCGATCCCCCAGCCGCTCTGACCACGTGCTCACAGACACCAATATGGTGGACAGCAAATGGTGTTTATTAACAGGTTACATGGGGTTATATAACCTTGGTTCTGCTTGCATCACAAACAGGGGTCACTGGCCAACAAAACGGGGGGGCTGAGTAACTTTACCAGTTAGGGGGAAGGGTTCTGTCTGCCCGCCCGTATATCGCAAGATCTTCCAATAGCCTGTCCCTAATCTCCCACTTTCCCCCCCCGCTTTATGATTAATTAAAAACACAGGAAGTGTAAAGGTTATAAAAATGCAAAAGCTACCAAACTAATGCACGGCAAAACCGACAACTGGTAAAAAACAATGCAACATGTCCACAACAAACGCTCCTCAATGCAACTGTTGGTCGTCAACAAATAAAATGTTAACTTTTTCCAACCGGTTTTTAACAAACAATTCTAACTTGTTTAAAATGCAAGGCCCAAAAATCAATGTCAGGAGTATCATGGTAAGAGGGCCTATTAAGGTGGAAATAAGGGTGGTCAGCCATGGGGATTGATTAAACCAGGACTCAAACCAACCTTGTTGGGCTTCTCTCTCTGCCTTTCTCTGTGCTAACTGATCACTCAGTTCGGCCATGGAGTGTCTCACGACTGAAGCAAAGTGAAAATTTTCCAGGATAGAAATCTATTTTAATTTAGGTGAAATGTACATTTTTGAGTTGAGTCTGTGGTTAGAAACCATAGTTATTTAGCCAGACTTCAAGGCCTAAGCTCAGCGAAGTTACTTCCGGGAAGGAGAGAGATAAAGGAGGGGAGACAGAAGATGATAGAAGGAGACAGGGACTGCTGTAAGGGCAAGTCAACCTGACCTCGGAATTTTTTCTGATAAAAAGGAACTAGTGGTAAAAGTCACACAAAACCCATAAAAATGAATATGTATGAACCTATTGTGAAACTGTATGCATATGTGTTTAAGAGGAAGATAAAAAGAGACCTGAAGTTCTCAGAGGTACGCATGCCTTTTTTGAGGAGAGCAATCTCCGCATGCGTCCAGCGCTGTAATAAACATACCAAGCTTTGCAACTTTTACAAAGTTGTGAGGTTTCTTCTTTTCTCCGCAAAACACAGCCCCCACCTGCCCGGGGAACAATAGCCTGGTTTGCAGGTCACTCACACCCTTCAGCCCCAGCCCCAGCTGCCCAAGGGACACTAGCTGGGTGTTCAGGTCACTCACACTCTTCATTCGAAGTCCCCATCAACCCGGGAGCAATAGCCTGGTGTTCCTGTCACTCACGCCCTTCAGCCACAGCCCCACCTGTCTGGGGAACAGTAGCTTGGTGTGCAGGTCACACAAACCCTTCGGCCACAGTCCCCACCTGCCCGGGGACAATAGCTTGGTTTGCAGGTTGCTCACATTCTTCATCCAAAGCCCCACCTGCCTGGGGGACTATAGCCTTGCAGGTCACACGCAGCCTTCGGCCAAATCCCCAACCTGCCTGGGGGACTATAGCCTTGTGGGTCACACACAGCCTTCAGCCAAATCCCCCACCTGCCTGGGGACAATAGCCTCGTGTGCAGGTCACTCACTCCTCTTTCCACTGAGTCCCCCTTCCCATTCACCCAGGAAGTTGAAGCTGATTTTGTGTGTGACTCACTCTCACACACGCAACAAGACAACAACAGGTACCTTTTACTTTCACATCCCCTATTACAAGTTTAGGTGTTACTGGCCAGTCCCAGTTCTATTGGATATCCCTCCACCCAGCTGTGTTGTCCAAGCCCAGATGGTCTTGGGCATTTTTCCATACCTTCTGGTACTTTGTTTAGACAGCACTTATCTGCTCCTGTATCCACCAAAACTTCAAATTCTTCATTTAGGGGTCCCACCTCAAAGTTTACCAAGGGCCCCTCTAGATGTTGCATCGGATCCCCTAAAGTGTAAAGCCTTTGACACATCTAATTGTCACCTCTAAGAATCCTTGCCTGCTCCTGGTGGTGGACCCGGCCACTCTTTTGTTACCTTGGATCGTGGGATAGAGTTGCTTGCCCCCACACTTTCTCTAGCTACCGCAACCATGATCCTGGCCTTGGCCTTTGCTCTTTCTTCTTCCCTCCTCAAATACACCTTCAATGCTTTTCTCAATAACTCATTAATGTCCTTCTCTTGACAATCTTCAATCTTTTCCAGTTTTCTCCATACATCAGGCCAAGATTTGGTAATAAATTTGACCTTTAGTAGCACTTGACCTCCTCTGGTGTCTGGATTTATTTTGGAGTACAATTCGAAGTTCCACTTTAGGTGATGAAGCCAAGTAGCAGGAGTTTCATCCATCTCTTGTGCACCCTCAAATTCCAATTTGGTATTAGTTCCTTTGGGAACTTATTCTCTCATCCCCCCCATTATCAAAGACCTGTATTCCATCATGCCCTTCCTCCTGATTAGGGTTCCAACTGGGATCCATTATTGGCAATTTCTGTTCACCTGATGGCACATGGGGTCTCAGATGGTTATCTTTCTCCCAAATTCTTATGCTAGTGGCTCTAATCACCAGGACCTCTTCTGGGGAAAATAGCATGTTCAAAATAGAATTAATCTCCCACACATGTCGATATTTGGACCTAAGAATTGATCCACTTTGCTGGCTATGCCCACAGGGTCCTCAACTAAATGCCCCAACTCTTTCTTGAATCCTCTCACCTCAGAAGCGGTTAGAGGAGTGTTCACAAAGCCAACACCTCCTGCTACTCCTCCCATAGGAACTCCTCTGAGGGGAAACAGTCTCTGCCTTGGAGGTCTTGGATCTGGTACCGCAGTATGGCCCATCCTCCGACACAAAATTACTCATTTGAGGGGTAGTAGCATTACCCTGGACTTGCTGTAGGTCAACAGCTGTATCTGGTGATAAGAGTTTACCAGGTAAGGAGGCATTTGTGTCCCGACTAGGTGTAGTAGATAGGGTCAGGCGCTCGGAAAATCTCGCAATGTCACAGAAATCAGCAGGATTCCTCTCCCCCTAACTTCTAGTGATAAGGGATCACCCAAGAATGTGAGTTTCTGTTTACAGGACATGCTCGTGGGGCGTCCTTGTGACGCGTACATCCCCATTCCAGAGGTAAACGACAGACCACCAAGCCATCAGGCAGCACCCGAGAGACCCGCACGGGTGGAACCCAAGCGTCAACAGTGTTTCTGTGTGATTTTGCTGTTGGGGCTTGTTGCCAGAGGGCAAGCCAGCCCAGATCACTACCCCCATCGGCCATTCAGGTGGGTCATGCAACACTTCAGTAGTGACAAGGTGCTCAGAGAAATCACCACACCGAACGCCCCATCCTTCGTGCTCCGCATCACCGACCCGTTTCCAGGACGACCAAAGGTAGACCCCCATTCCCCGCACGCCACACACATGTACCTATCCTACTGGTGCCCAGCTTCAAACCCTGGGAAAAGCTACTGCAATCACCCAGGGTGGGGACATTGTGGGCACTGGGGGTGCTGTAGTAGATAGGGTTAGGCGCTCGGAAAATCTTGCGATGTCACGGAAAGCAGTAGAATTCCTCTCCCCCGAACGCCTAGTGATAAAGGATCACCCAAGAATATAGTCCCCCCTAACATTAGTAACTTTCGACTCCTTACTAACCAATTACAGTAAGGTAAGACCCCCTGACGTAGAGAAAAAACCTTCCCAGTATAAAACCCGATGAGACGGGACAATAAAGGTCTTGAACCGTCCACCATACTGGTGCCTGCGTGTGTTCTTGGCCCGAGTGACCCTGGAGAGTTTGGGTCGCCGTGCCGTTTCCTCAGAACCAGGTTGCCTTGCCTTGCATCAGAAGGCAACAAGTGGTGCCAAAGCCCGGGATCGAACCAGTGCCTGGGGAACGGGAATCGCCTGGAGAGAGGACGGCGGCTGCACAGCTGGCCTTGTGCAGCGGAGGGGACGCCCTCGAATCATGGAAGCGATCGCAAAGGTAGTCAGTGAAACGCATGCACAATGGGGAATCGAATGTAAGCTTAAAGATATGACTCTCGCATTGCCGATATTGATTAAGCTGGGGGCTATAGAGAGCCCCGTGGATATTTTATACCCGGAGGTGTGGGATAATTGTACGAAAACCCTGGCCGAGGATACCATGTGTTCAGGCTCGGGGAAAGCCCTAAAATCGTGGGGCAGAGTCATCTGGGCTCTGCAAAAAGCTCGAGAAGAGCAAGAAACCTGGAAAGCTGCGAGAAGCTGTTTAATAGCCACTTCGCAGCTAGGGGTGGGAGCTATGACCCAGACCACCCCGGAAAGTGATCAGATTGCAGACGGGGATGCACGGGGGCTAGGCACGTCCCACCTCCCCCCGAGCCCAAGCCCAAAACCCCCGGGAGACCCCCCAACCCCCCCGCGGAGCCCGCCAGATCCCAGCCCCCCCTCGGAGCCTCTCGACAAAACCGCGGCTCCTCTACCCGTCCCCCCCTGCCAATCGCCGACCCAGTGCAGAGCAACGGGTGCAGTGTTTTTGGGGGGGGCTGGTGGAGGAGGCGCGAGAGGCAGAGGGATGGTCAGAAACTGCCTGGATCGATAAAATCTCTCCGCCGCCGTATGGGCTCGAAGATGGCGGCCGGCCGGTGGTCAGGGCGGAAGAGAAGAGGGGACAAAGGGCGGAAATGGAGTCAGCGCGCCTAACATCGCATGCGCGGGAGAGCGGGGCGGGGGGGCGGTCCCCGCGGTGAAGGGTGAGACCAATCAGAGCACTCTATTCAAATTAAGCCCGTATAAGGCAAGGACCTCCCCCAGCAGGAGGCGGGGAGACCCCAGGGGGAGGGAACGGTCCGTCCCCTGCAGGAGGGGTCGGGGCCCGAGAAAAAGGCAGAGCAGCCCGGAAGTGCTCGGCCATTCCACATCCGACTCCGACTCACACTCGAGCCGGGACGAGTCTGAGAGGGAGTTGAGGAGCTCCGGTTTGGATACTAGCCTTAACAGAGGGAGAGCAGCAGCATATAAGGTCTCTAGTCACAGTGTTCCCGCATGGGTGAAGGAGTCATCAGAGAAAGACCGAACCCCACTTACAGACTGGCGAAAAATAAAGATAGCCTGCGCCGAGTACACCCCTTCAGCTAAGCTAGTGTTCCCAGTCCGCGTGGGAGGGGCAGGCGAAAACCAAAGAAGGACCTATTCTCCAGTAAATCCAAAAGAGGTACAGACGATTATTAAAGCGATTGCAGACAAGGGAATTAATTCTGCCATGGTTACCACACTTATTGATGGCATTTTTGGGGAGGATGACATGCTCCCCTTTGACATCAAACAGGCGTGCAGAATGATTTTTGATGGGGCAGGAATGATTGTTTCTAAACAAGAGTGGGAGGATCAATGCACAAAGGAGCTAGCCCAGATAACAGGACCTGACCATCCACTACACGGCTCTAGTATACAGAGATTGATGGGTAGAGACCCCACTATGATCACCCCCCAGGCCCAGGCTGAGGGATTAAGGGCCCATGAAGTTATGACAACCACCCAGGCTGCCCGAGAGGCCATTCATTCGGCTTCCAAAGTAGTGGCTAAACCTGCCCCGTGGTCAACCATAAGACAGAGCGAAAGTGAGAGCTTCACTCAGTTTGTGGACAGGCTTCAGGCAGCATTAGATTCCTCCTCATTACCCTCGGAGGCGTAGGGTCCCGTGCTGGCAGACTGCCTACGCCAGCAATGCAACTCAGCCACCAAGGACATTTTAAGATCACTGCCACCTGGGGCTAACATAGCCGACATGATCAGACACGTGGCAAAGGAGGAGCACCTAGCTCCCATCCAAGCAGCAGTCCACACTGCAATAACCAGTGTGATGGCATGCTTTAAGTGTGGCCAGGCAGGCCACTTGGCGGTAAACTGCCCCCAGCCAAGGTGCCGATCAGCAGCTGCTCCACCACGCCAAGGGGAACTTAGGGGACCATGCTGGGCATGTGGGAAGAAGGGGCATTCAGCTAAGCAATGCAGATCCAGGCTTTAGGGAAACGGGAGAGGGAGGGGGTGGCCGGGCCGTGTTCAGCCCCCTCCCACCTGGAATGTGCAGCGGCCCAGATACAGCAACCCCCAGTGGGGCAGGGGACCCTCCTACCCCATGCCCCCACAGGGAGCAGTCAATTTTATATCCCCACCTACAACGCAATGCCAGAACTGCACACCAACACCAGTAATGCTTTCGCACCCCCCACCGCCACAAGCCGTGCCGGTGTCACAGGACCAGCAGGGGGCGCCCCAGCGCGGGATCCCTGGGTGGCCTTGGCCATGAGAATAGGGAAGGAACCCCTGATGGTGTGGGGGACATGCCGCCTTTACAGCAGTCAGGATCCCCATGTCATAGGGTTTCAATTCTGGGCAGACACGGGATCAGACTGCACAATTATTCCCCAAGCGCATTGGCCCGGGCATTGGCAATTCAAAGAAGTCCCCCCAGTGAACGGAGTGGGGGGGCAGTCCCGGGCATGGAAAAGCACCCAGCTGGTGGCTATAACACTTCACACGAAAAAGGGACAAGAACAGACAGTAGAAATCTACCCCTACATTTTGCAAAATTCTCCACCCCTGTTGGGAAGGGATGTCCTTGCTATGCTAGGAGTCAGGATCACAAATTTATCATGAGGGCCACTGTCGTACAGCCTCTGCTGCCAATCAAATTGACTTGGAAATCATCAGACCCCGTATGGGTTGAGAAGTGTCCCCTGACAGAGCCTCGAGCGACAGCCTTGCTGGAACTGGTCGACCGCGAACTGCAAAAGGGTCACATAGAACCCTCCACCAGCCCATGGAACACCCCTGTATTTGTGATCCCCAAAAGGTCTGGAGAAGGCTATCGCCTCATCCACAACCTGAGAGAAGTGAACAAGACCATCCGACCCCTGGGTCCAGTCCAGACACTGCTTCCCGCGAACTCAGCCATCCCCGCAGGGCAGCCGTGCGCAGTACTGGACATCAAGGACTGTTTCTTTTCAATACCCCTGCACCCTGCGGACAGAGAACGGTTCACCTTTTCCATGGTGTTTCGAAATGGCGAGTGACCCAACCTCTGCTTCCAATGGAGGGTAGTTCCACAAGGTCTTGTTGACAGCCCTGTCATATGCCAAATCACTGTAGACAAAGCACTGATGCCGGTCCGACACTCCTACCCTACCGCAACCATCATCCAGTACATGGACGACATCTTAGTCGCCGCACCATCAGCAAGCCAAGTAGATCACCTGGTGTCCACAATCACGGAAACCCTTCAGGCCAATGGCTTTGAGATCGTGAGCGCAAAGATCATGAGAGGACCCTGCGTGACCATCCTGGCAGTGGGGATCACAAGCTTCTACATGACACCCCCCAGGGCGAAGGTCCATCGAGACATCAAAACACTCTACGATGTGCAACGCCTGGTGGGATCGCTACAGTGGCTTCGCAACATCGTTCTAATTCCTCCTGAGGTCATGGACCCTTTATATGACCTCCTGAAAGGAAAGAACCCCTGGGATCCCAAGGAGCTGACACCGCAGGCAGCAAGCTCCCTCGACTTCATTGAAAGCCAGATGTCCACTGGCATACTTGCCAGGTGGAACCCAGCCATGCCGCTGGACCTATACATCCACTTTACACTGAAGGGGGGAGTGGAAGCACTGGCCCAAGGACCTTCTGAAAAGGCCCGACCCATTCAATGGGTGGTGCTCGGAAGACCCGCTTGTGCATTTTCCCTGGGAATCGAATGCATTGCTAACCTCATCACGAAGGGCAGGAAACTCGCCTCAAGACACTTGGGAACAGAGCTGACAAGCATCCACCTCCCTTTCCACAAGCAACCGACGTCGGACTCAGCCACAATATCGGAGTACCTAGCCCTTGCTCTCACCAGCTTCGGAGGAGAAATCTCCTACTCCTCCAAGCCACCCTGGATTAAGCTGCTGACCATAGTCGACATGGACATGCCACCAAAGGTCATGGATCGACCGCAGCCAGGACCAACGGTCTTCACAGACGCTTCCTCCACGACTTCAACCGCAGCAGCAGTGTGGCAGGCAGGAGAGCAATGGCACTGCGTCAAAGCGTGTGACCCCACACTGTCAGTGCAACAGCTGGAGGCAGCAGCAGTCATCATGGCGTACGGACTCTTCCAAGAAGAACACCTCAACATTGTAACAGACTCTATATTCGTGGCAAGGCTCTGCCTAGCCATGGCAGGACCAGGTGTGTCGACATCAGCAGCAGCCCTAAGGCTGGAAGAAGCACTGTCCTCGTGACAGGGCACCGTGTCAGTCATTCACATCAACAGCCACAACCCAGTCAAAGGCTACTTCCAGATCGGCAATGACAAAGCGGACCCCGCAGCAAAAGGCGTTTGGACGTTGCAGGAAGCTCGTCAACTGCATGAGTCGCTCCACATCGGAGTCAAAGCACTGGCGAAGAGATGCGGAATCCCGACGGCGGATGCAAAACATGTGGTGGCCACCTGCCCTTACTGCCAGAAGTCACCCCTATGGACCTGCGGGGTCAACCCAAGAGGTCTCAAGCCCTCAGAAATCTGGCAGTCGGACTTCACTTGGTGTGAACTGCTGAAGCCTCGACCATGGCTTGCAGTGACAGTAGACACTTATAGCGGAACGATGATAGCCACACAGCACCCCAAAGCAAACTCCAAGGCCACAATTCCGCACTGGCTGACAGCCATGGCCTGGCTTGGTATCCCCAAACAGATCAAAACTGACAACGGTTCCAGTTTCATTTCTAAACCAGTACAAGAGTTCGCTTCAAAATGGGGCATCACATTAGTGCGAGGTATCCCGTATAACAGTACTGGGCGGGCCATAGTTGAGAGAGGAAATCAGACCCTGAAAACCAAGATAGAAGTGTTGGTGAAAGCAGAGGGCTTTGCCAATGCCATTCCCCCAGGAGACCAGGCACGCATACTGGCAACCGCTTTGCTAGCACTGAATCAATTCCCTAGGGGGGATGAAACAAACAGTCCCGTCCAAAAACACTGGGCCACCCGAGCGCTAGAGGAGGGCCCGCAGGTTGTAATTAGAAACGAGCTAGGCGAATGGGAACAGGACTGGATGTTGATGCTCACGGGGAGAGGGTACGCAGCTGTCAAAAAGGATGGCAAAACCAGGTGGTGTCCACTTAAGTCAATTAAGCCAGACCTTCATAGCGATCAGAATGAGACTGATGAGAGTTGTGAGTTTCTGTTTACAGGACATGCTCGTGGGGCATCCTCGTGACGCGTACATCCCCGTTCCAGAGGGAAGTGACAGACCACCAAGCCGTCAGGCAGCGCCCGAGAGACCCGCACGGGTGGAACCCACGCGTCAACAGTGTTTCTGTGTGATTTTGCTGTTGGCAAGCCAGCCCAGATCACTACCCTCATTGGCCATTCGGGTGGGTCATGCAACACCTTAGTAGTGACAAGGTGTTCAAAGAAATCACCACACCAAACACGCCATCCTTCGTGCTCCGCATCACCGACCTGTTTCCAGGACGACCAAAGGTAGACCCCCATTCCCCGCACGCCACACACATGTACCGATCCTACTGGTGCCCGGCTTCAAACCCTGGGAAAAGCTACTGCAATCACCCAGGGTGGGGACATTGTGGGCACTGGGGGTACTCTAGTAGATAGGGTTAGGCGCTCGGAAAATCTTGCGATGTCATGGAAAGCAGTAGAATTCCTCTCCCCCTAATGCCTAGTGATAAAGGATCACCCAAGAATGTCCCCCCTAACATTAGTAACTTTCGACTCCTTACTAACCAATTACAGTAAGGTAAGACCCCCTGACGTAGAGAAAAAACCTTCCCAGTATAAAACCCGACGAGACGGGACAATAAAGGTCTTGAACCGTCCACCATACTGGTGCCTGCGTGTGTTCTTGGCCCGAGTGACCCTGGAGAGTTTGGGTCGCTGTGCCATTTTATCAGAACCAGGTTGCCTTGCCTCGCATCAGAAGGCAACAAGTGGTGCCGGTACCCGGGATCGAACCAGTTCCTGGGGAACGGGGATCGCCTGGACAGAGGACAGCGGCTGTAGCAGCGGGTCCGACTGCAGCGGAGGGGATGCCCTCGAATCATGGAATCCACAGCGAAGGTTGTAAGTCAGGCTCATGAGCAATGGGGAATTAAAGGTGAGCTCAGAAATTCTAATCTTGCTATTGCAAGGCTCCTAGAGCTGGGGACGATCGAATGTCCAATATAATAAATATATTATATTGGGAAGCGCGGGAGAAGTGCACTGCCACCTCAGCAGAGGACTCAAAGTTCGCAGACAGGGGTAAAAACCTCAAAGCGTGGGGGAAAGTAGAAGAGGCCCTACGCAAGACGTTAGAAGAACAGGAGACGTGGGAAGCCACGCGTATACGTTCATTAGCTACACCAAAGCCAGGGTTGGGGGCCGCGACACAAACCGCCTCTGAGAGCGATCGGATTGAAGGCAGGAACATGCAGGGGCCGGGCGCGTTCCATCCCTTCCCCAGCCTCAGCCCAGACCCCGTGGAGCCCCCAGGAGACCCCCCAGAACCCCCAGGGGACCCCCCGACCCTCCCACGGATCCCGCCGGGTCCCACCCCCCCGTGGAACCATCCGAAAAATCCGCGGTTTCTCTATCCGTCCCTTCCCCACCGGTCGCCGATCCGACGCAGGGGGCAGAGCAGCGCCCGCGATGCTTCTGGCAGGCACTCATGGAGAAGGCGCGGAACGCGACCGGATTGTCGGACCCTGCTGAGATCGGTAAAAACTCGCCCCCGCCATGTGCATTTAATGGCGCCGAACCGCATGGCGAGGGCGGAAGAGAAGAGGGGGAAAAGGGCGGAAATGCAGTCAGCCTGCTTAACATCGCATGCGCGGGCGAGCGGGGAGGGGGGGCAGTCCCCGCAGTAGAGTGCAAAGCCAACCAGAGAGCTCTATTCAAATTAGGTCCTTATAGGGCAAGGACCTCCCCCGGCAGGAGGCGGGGGGACCCCAGGGGGAGGGAGCGGCACCTCCCCCGAAGGGAGGAGCGGGGTCGAAGCCGCACAAAACGGTACGGAGCGCCGGAAGTGTACCGGCAGTCAGCTTCTGGCTCAGAGTCAAGTAACAGCTGCTCAGACAGCTCGGAAGAGCCGACCGAGTCCGGCTGGGACTCGGAAACTGAGAGAGCAGAATTAATGCGGTTTAGAGCGAAACCGAATAAAGCTTTAAAACATATCGGGAAACAATCGCAACACAAACTCACCGATTGGGGAAAAATAAAAGCAGCCTGTGGGGACCGGGCACCGGCAGCCTCCATGCACGCTTTCCCGGGGGGGGTTGCCGGAGCGCGGGGGAACCAAGGGCATATACCCCAGTTAACCCAAAAGAAGCCAAAGCGATTTCAGAAATAGGGATCAACTCAGCTGTAGTACCCACTCTTGAGGATGACCTTTCTAGCAATAACGATCTGCTCACTTTTGATATTACACAAATAAGCTGCATGCTTTTTCATGGGGCGGGGCGGATTGTATTTAAGCAGGAATGGCAGGACGACCCCGTTAGCCCAGGCTTCTGGGGAAGGGCAGCAACTCAGCGAGCTGTCCCCAGCCGGCACAGCTTTCCCTGGCAGCACCCTCACTCCAAGCACGCCCTAGAGGGATCTGTAGGAGCTGCGGGAAGACACCTCTCTAGGGACTGTAGATACCGGCCCAGGGGAAACGGGAGAGGGAGGGGGCACGCGGGCCATACTCAGCCTCCTCCTGCTGTGAATGCAAAACGGCCCATCTATGCCATCCCCCAGTGGGGCAGGGGACCCTCGTACTCCATGCCCCGACAGGGAGCAGTCAATTTCACATCCTCGCCAGCAGCACAATGGCAGAGTTATGCAGCACCCTCAGCACCCTCACACCCCCCACTGCCACAAGCCGCGCCAGTGTCACAGGGCCAGCAGGAGGCGCCCCAGAGTGGGATCCCTGGGTGGCCCTGGCCATGAGAATAGGGAAGGAACCCCTGATGGTGTGGGGGACATGCCGCCTTTACGGCAGTCAGGATCCCCACGTCATAGGGCTTCAGTTTTGGGTGGACACGAGATCAGACTGCACGATTTTTCCCCAAGCACATTGGCCCGGACATTGGCAATTCAAAGAAGTCCCTCCAGTGAACGGAGTGGGAGGGCAGTCCTGGGCATGGAAAAGCACCCAGCTGGTGGCTTTAACACTTCACACAAAAAAGGGACCAGGAGTGTCAACATCAGCAGCAGCCCTAATGCTGGAAGAAGCACTCTCCTCGCGACAGGGCAACGTGTCAGTCATTCACATCAACAGGCACGACCCAGTCAAAGGCTACTTCCAGATCGGCAACGACAAAGCGGACACCGCAGCGAAAGGCATCTGGACTTTGCAGGAAGCCCTGAAAAAGGCCCAGATCAAGGGGCAGAGAAAGGCAGAGCTGGAGGATGAGCGGGACCTCGGGAGAGACATGGATGAGGAGCTGCAGCAGGGGAAGCAGAAGCTGCCGCAGTGAGCGACAAGGATGAAGTCGGAGGAGGAGGAAAATGTGCAGGAACTGAACGCACTGTTCCTTAGTGCCAAGTGCAACATGATCTGGGACAAGCAAGTCCTGGAGAAGCAGATGATCCTCGAGGAACTGGCGGAGGAAGAGAAGCACCTGAACAAGATGATGGAAATGGAGCGGGAGAAGGGCAAGGAGGTCCAGGAGGAGTGGGAGCGCCAGAGGAAGCAGGAGCTGATGAGAGCCTGGCAGGGCATTGTGAAACAGATGGAGCAGAATGCAGAGGAGCGGGCATTGAGGGCTGAGGAGCTGTACCAGGAGGGCCAGAGGCAGCTGGAGCGATTGGAGCAGATGAAAAAGGGAGGATCAGAAGGCCTGGGAGCAGAAACAGGTGCGGAGGGCCCACAGGTGGTAATTAGAAATGAGCTAGGTGAATGGGAACGGGGTTGGAAGTTGATGCTCATGGGGAGAGGGTACGCAGCTATCAAAAGGGACGGCAAATTAGGTGGTGTCCACTTAAGTCAATTAAGCCGGACCTCCATAGCGAGCAGAATGAGACTGATGAGAGTTGTGAGTTTCTGTTTACAGGACATGCTCATGGGGTGTCCTCCTGACGTGTACATCCTCGTTCCAGAGGAAACTGACAGACCACCAAGCCGCCAGGCAGCGCCCGAGAGACCCGCACGGGTGGAACCCAAGCGTCAATGGTGTTTCTGTGTGATTTTGCTGTTGGGGCTTGTTGCCAGAGGGCAAGCCAGCCCAGCCAGACCACTACCCCCATCAGCCATTCAGGTGGGTCATGCAACACCTTAGTAGTGACAAGGTGCTCAAAGAAATCACCACACCGAACACCCCATCCTTCGTGCTCTGCATCACCGACCTGTTTCCAGGACGACCAAAGGTAGACCCCCATTCCCCACACGCCACACACATGTACCTATCCTATTGGTGCCCAGCTTCAAACCCTGGGAAAAGCTACTGCAAACACCCAGGGTGGGGACATTGCGGGCACTGGGGCTGCGAAACCATTGTCACAGATGCCAGACTGTCAGGGCCTGGGTGGGATCCACAAGAGCCTGACAAATTCTTACAGTTCACCTGGGCACCCACCGGTTGCAAAACACCCCTCTTCCTCCCCGGAAACTTTTATCGAAACCACCATAAAATCCCCGAATTTCGAAAATGTACAGGCTACAACATGACAGTTTTGCAGCCAGATCACCCTAGCTGGGCAACAGGCAGAACGTGGACAGTAGTCCTTCAAGGGTCAAAAGAAAAGGTGAACGTGCGAATTATTAGGCTCCAACCGTCGGCACCCTGAGCGGTCGGACCCAACAAAGTGATTAAAAGCGTGCCAAAAGGGAGAAACGCGACCCACCCCAAAGCCTTGCCCACAAGGGTCACTGATATCCCGACTTGCCATGTAGAAGCCTTTCAGAAAGACCTTTCAGCCGAGTCAGACTCAGACCCAATCCTTCGTATGTTAGAAGCTACCTTCCTATCCCTGAACGAAACTAACCCTAACCTAACCGAATCCTGTTGGCTTTGTTACGATGTCGAACCTCCCTTTTTACAAAGGAGTCGCTTTAAACACTCCCTTCAGTTACTCCACAGCAGATGCACCCAACCAATGTAGATGGGACACCCCCCGCAAAGGGATCACCCTGAGTCAAGTCACAGGCCGGGGCAGATGCTTTGGCAATGTAATCCTAGCTAGGCGGAAAGGCAACGTCTGCAACGAAGTTGTCAAACCCGATGGGAAAAACAATAAGTGGGCAGTCCCATCCGCATCTGGGATGTGGGTTTGCCAGCGATCTGGAGTGAGTCCCTGTGTGTTCCTTGCCAAATTCGATGACTCTAACGACTTTTGTGTCCAAGTTCTGATTGTTCCTAGGGTCCTGTACCACGCAGATGAAGAAGCGTATCACCATTTCGAGGAACCCAGCCAGCTCCACAAAAGAGAAATAGTAACAGGTGTGGCTATCGCAATGCTGCTGGGCCTAGGAGCAGCCGGAATGGCCACAGGAGTCTCAGCCTCGGCCACCCAGCACCAAGGACTGTCACAGCTGCAGGCAACAATTGACGAGGACCTACAGAGGATCGAGAAATCCATGTCTTTCTAGAGAAGTCAGTCTCCTCACTCTCAGAAGTGGTCTTGCAGAACAGGCGAGGACTGGACCTCCTGTTCATGCAGCAAGGGAGTCTGTGTGCCGCCTTGAAGGAGGAGTGCTGCTTCTATGCAGACCACATGGGAGTCGTGAGAGACTCCATGGCAGAACTCCAAAGCAGATTGGCTCAGAGACAGAAAGACAGGGAAGCCCAACAGGGTTGGTGCGACTCCTGGTTCAATCGATCACCATGGCTGACCACCCTAATTTCTACCCTTATAGGTCCATTGGCAATGCTACTTTTAGCTGTCACCTTCGGACCATGCCTGCTGAACAAGCTGGTCTCATTCATTCAGACCCGCCTAGAACGGGCCAACATCCTGTTCATAGGCCGGCAACAACTGCTGTGAATCCGACCAGGAAACACTGCCAGTCACAAGATCTCCTACCCAGGTTTACCAAACCCCTTTCTCTGTCAACAACCCCATGCCTCATCTCAGTACCTATGTATATGACTACTTCGTTCATTTGTAAAAAAGGGGGGGGAGATGTAATAGATAGGGTTAGGCGCTCGGAAAATCACGCGATGTCACGGAAAGCAGCAGGATTCCTCTCCCCCTAATGCCTAGTGATAAAGGATCACCCAAGAATGTTGTCCCCCCTAACATTAGTGACTTTCTACTCCCTACTAACCAATTACAGTAAGTAATTGGTTAGTAATTACAGTAAGTACTACCCCCTGACGTAGAGAAAAAACCTTCCCAGTATAAAACCCGACGAGACGGGACAATAAAGGTCTTGAACCGTCCACCATACTGGTGTCTGCATGTGTTCTTGGCCCGAGTGACCCTGGAGAGTTTGGGTCGCCGTGCTGTTTCCTCAGAACCAGGTTGCCTTGCCTTGCATCAGAAGGCAACAACTAGGAGGAGGTAAAGGGACAGCAATAGGAGGGTGAGAAGAGCCTGACTGCATGTTTAGTGGAGCTGGAGAAGGGGTGGAGAGTGCAGCAGGTGTAGTAGGCGTTTGTAGTAGTGCAGAAACAACTGGAGGAGCCGAAGGGGGTGGTGAGGGAGTGGTTACTAGACGAAATACCGGGTTTACCATAGAGAAAGCCAAAGAGGTAGAAGAAGGAATTAGAGGAGGTGGTAATGGGGTGGAATTAGAGGAGGCGGTAATGGGGTGGCAGCGGGGGGAAAAGCTGGATCTTTCATTTGTGGTGCCCGCGGAAGAGGATGGTCAGGTGGAGGAGCATCAGGAGACAAACAGTCCGGGGGGTCCCACCTTTTTACTACTCTCTCTAATTCTAGTATCCCGTCCGTCATTCCCCTCTTTCTTCCTCTGCACCTTACAAATTCGCACACCTTCATCCCCGATAGCACTCTTTAACCAGCAAGCAGCATACAATAGTTGCTTGGGATCAGTATCTCCTCGGGCTGTCAGATAGTGACTCAGTTGTTGACACATCCACTTTTCCTTTGTCCCACACCACGGCCATCCTCCTTGCACATCTAACTCTGGCCAGACTTCTACACAGTTGTGAATCATCTTAACCTTATCCAGTGCCTCCATGGCCTCTATAGAATCCCATCTCTAGCAGTTTGCCTAAGTGACTATGGGGAGATATATTCCTCAGTCTCTTGCCTCTCTTCTTACTATTACATTCTCCCATTTTTTCAGATCTCAACAGAAAAAAATCATAAAGATGCCTCTCCTCAAAGAGAAATGAACTGATAAGTAACTCAAGAAAAATACTATTTGAGAAGTCCCAGCCTCCTCCACTGAAACTCAGATTTGCCTGACCCTTTTCTTCAGGACTTTTAAAAAGCACTGCCTGATTTTTAGTTTGCCTAACTTCCCCCCATTAGGGCTTTTCTGTCAGGACTTTATAAACTCGAGACCCTGGCCTCCTTCACCAAGACTCGTGCCTGGCCTCCTGTGTCAGGACTTAAAAACAAATCTGCCTGATTTTCTAAATTGCCTAACTTAAGGTTAGGGCTTACATATCAGGACTTTTGGGTTGCGTGCCACTTACACACTATTTCCTCCTCATGCCCGGAGGGGGGGCCCCTTTTACCCCTTAGGAGGCGCCTCAACCACCAATCCCACTCGCTTCCCCTGTCCTCGGCTGACCCCCTCATGGGAGTCTGGAACCACAGTACTAGGGGGTCCTTAACCACTTTGAGGGTCCAAGCTGCCTGCCCTTGTCTCACTCACACTCCACTCACTCACCCCATTCCCGGTCAACCCCTTCGCGGGAGTTCGGTACGAAGGGGCCCTCACTCACTTTGAGTGTCCGAGCTGCCGGCTCTCGTTTCACTCACACTCCACTCGCTCACCCCGTTCCTGGCTGGACGCTTCGCGGAGTCCGGAACCGTGGTACCATGGGGCCCTCCATGACTTTGAGGGTCCAAGCTCCCGGCCCTCATCTCAATCACACTCCACTCGCTCACCCCCTACTCCCGACATCAGATACTCTCACCAGTCAGGCACTCCTCTGTTTCACTGGTCCCAAGCCGATTTTCTCTGGTTCTGACAGCCAGCTGTCCTGGAGTTCCAGGGTGGGTGGCCGCCCCAGTCCCAGTGTCCTCTTCAGGCGTGGCTATCCCGGAGAATCCCCAGCTGAAATAAATAGGGCAGCAGATCTTTCTCCTTTTAATGCCTTTATTAAAGGTGCTCAGCTCGCGTGGGGAGAACCAACGGGTCGTGCTCACGCTGCCGCTGCTCCCAGGGGTGACACGGAGGAGGAGGAAGAGTGCAGCTGTGTCCGCTGGGCTGTAGGCAGGGCTGGGGGTTCCATCCTCATGAGAGCACCAGGAGATTCCCAGTTTTTTGGTTTGGCATCCAGGGTTGTCTTTCTAGCTGTCAGGATCTGTCCTAGTGAACAGATGACCTGATGGTTCGTAGGAATGATCTCAGAGTGCAAAAACCAACATGGTACAAGGGGGTTTGCAGTGATAATCAAAACAAATGCAATTTTATTAAAATAATCGCAGTAAAAATGCGATAGAGGGATTAAGGGAGAGAAAAAGATAGAGGAAGAGAGAGGGGAATAGCTACCAACGCAGAGTCGAAGTCCTTTGGTCCAGTCCAGTCGAGGATCTGCCTGCTATGCTGGGGAGATCTCAAAGGCTCTAGCTAACTCAGAGGTTTTTATTACTGAAAGTTGTGAGGGGGGGGAAACAGATACAACAGGGAACAGATGTAGCAGGTAGTCCATGTTCTCAGCAGTAAATGAGAGCCATCGTTTTCTTGGTTCAGTGGTCACAACCTGCAAGCAAACATCTCACTTCGGTCAGCTTGCCTCCCCCACACACCTGCCCCGGGCTGGGGGTTTCAGTCCCAGTCCTTGGAAGGAGCAGAGGGGCCTTTTAGGAGTTTCATGTCTCAGTCCTTGTTGGAGAAGCTTCTTACATCTCTGTCTGTCTGTCACGGTGGTTGTAAAACAGATGAAGGTTTTCTGTGGGAGACCACCTGAAACTCAGGAGAAGTCCAGCCAGGCCGAAAGATGGGACAGCTTCCAGAGCTGCTATTGTTGCAAACAGGGCATGGTGCCCCCTTCTTAGCACACAGCAAACACACTTGTGAAAACAATAGCTTAACACTGAGCTTTCAGGTCACAGGGCTCATGGTGTATGACTTCTCTCCTTCAGAGCCAGATACTCTAGACAGGGGGGCATCTTCTCTTCAGTGGTATCCCAAGGACGATTGTGAGGCAGATGAGGGAAAATTCTGACAGACTCTCACAGGTGGTCACCAAACACACACAAATAATTCATCACAAACAGGGTCTTTTTAACCCTTTCACGTGGGTCCTCTATGCTCTGGAATTTCTCAAGATACTTCTTCACAGTTCCATTAGCTCGTTCCACTATTGCTGGACCTGTAGGGGAATGAGCTATGTCAGTTACGTGCTTGATATCCCATGTTTGCATGAATTGCATAACTGTCTTGCTTTTGTAGGCAGGCCCGTTGTCAGTTTTGATACAACAAGGCACCCCCATAACTGCGAAGCAACTTGTAAGGCGCCGTTGTACGTCCCTTGACTTTTCACCAGGCTGAGGGGTAGTCCAAATCATGTGGCTGTAAGTGTCGATGGTAACATGCAGATATTTTAACCGACCTAATGCATACACATGTGTTACATCCATCTGCCGCACTTCACTGGCCTTCAACCCCCTCGGGTTTACTCCTGTCCCAAGTCCCAAACCCTGATTATGATGGCTGCATATAGGACAGACCTTCACAATGGCCCTAGCCTCTTCCAGGGAGAGACCATATGCTCAATGGAGACCCCGAGCATTCTGGGGGAATATTGCATGAGCCTCTCTAGCTCGGCAATTAGGAGACAATGGGGCTTCCTTCGTCACAGTCACTAGATGATCTGCCCTTGCATTGCCCTCTCCGAGTTTTTGGTCCCATTGATGACTGTGGATTTGCAAAACAGCATAGTCAGCAGTCCTTTGCCGTGTGGCCCGCTGGAGCTGTATCAGGAGCTCTCCTAACCGTTTATTGATCACATCCCTAATACTTGCATGCTCAATGTGACTTGCTACCCCTGCCTCATATAGTGAATCTGTGACAATGTTCAAGGGTTTGTGCAATCAGTGCGACAGGGTCCATACTACTGCCAACAGCTCGAGGGTCTGCAGGGAATCGTTTTGCTCTGCCTGCAGGATTTGATGATGCCATCCATCAACGTCTCTCCAAGTGGCAGCGGCTGTTCGAGACCGTTTCCCAGCGTCTGTGAAAACCATGACAGCATTCAGCAGTGGTTGATCAGCCCGTTTCAGAACTTTTATCCAGCCTTGATTTGCCATCCATGCTAACACAGGTGATTTTAAAGGCTCAATATGAATTGCAGCTCCATCTTCTAGCAATGCAGTCTGAAGGGCTTTGG
This sequence comes from Melospiza melodia melodia, assembly GCF_035770615.1. Lineage (NCBI taxonomy): Eukaryota > Metazoa > Chordata > Aves > Passeriformes > Passerellidae > Melospiza > Melospiza melodia. The sequence goes on along the minus strand of NW_026948497.1, from coordinate 129,748 downwards.
AGTTGATCAAATACCACATCTTCATGCATAGGAATGTGAATTTCACCCGGTCGCTCTCCTGTAATTTTCAGAATTCGGAGTCTGCCCTTCTTCATAAGCTCCGCCAATGTCCGTACTTTTACCTGCACTGTTCTTCAGGGCTGTAGGGGAGGGGCAATCCACTCTAACACGATCTGTTTGGCTGCCTGCTTCTCCCCTGTTTTCTTCTTCTTGCTGCATGATGGCCCCTAATAGGTGCCTGTCTCCTGCCAGCATGGTAAGATTTAATGGAAGGCCCTGCTGGCAGCGATGAGTAACATGATAGGCAACCATGGAGGTAATGTCCTGCAGAACTCTTCTTTGTCATGAAGTTAAGGACACTTTAGCCACAGGGTCCATACCCTTTAGAAGAGATTGCAGCTCCTCAAGATATTCGTTGGGAATGCCAATCACCGAGCAAAGCCATTGCAGATCTCCTAGTAATCGCTGAGCATCATGGAGTATTTGAAGTTCAACAATAAGAGTGCGTTTTTGAGGCTGAATATGTTGGTCAGTGATTTTCCACCCTAGGTATTTCCAAGGGCTTGTTTCCTGCACCTTTTCTGCAGCAATTACCAGGCCTTGCTGTTGGAGCTGTTGAGCCAATTGTTTTTTTTTTCTCTGGAGAGAACGATGATGATTGAGCAAAAAGAATGTCATCCATATAATGGTAAATATAACTTTGGGCCACGCCTTTCAAATTGGCTGCAAGGCTGCTTCGTCATACAATTTACAAAGAGTGGGCAAGCAACGCATTCCCTGTGGGAGTACCATCCACTCAAATTTCTGGGCAGGCCCTTCTCGATTCAGCGCAGGCAGGGTAAAAGCAAAGCGCTGCTTATCTGCCTCATGCAAGGCGATGGTGAGGAAGCAGTCCTTTAGATCAATAATGAGGAGGGACCATCCATCAGGGAGCATTGCAGGATTACGCAGTCCGGGCTGCAGGGCTCCCATACTATGCATCTGATCATTGATGGCACGTAGATCATGCAGGAGCCGATATTTGCCAGATTTCTTTTTGATCACAAAAATAGGAGTACTCCAAGGACTAACAGATAGCTGAAGATGTCCTTGGTCAAACTGCTCCTGTACCAGCTTGTGTGCCTGAATGAGACTTTCCCCTTTTAAAGACCATTGCTCAACCCACACCAGATCCTTTGTTTTCCATCGGAGTGGGATTGGGAAAGTCCATGCAATGGCCATCCCTATAAAGGGAGATCTGTGGTAAGGACCATTCCCAACTGTGCCAACACATCGCGGCCCAGCAAGGCATGGACACCCTCAGGGAGCGGTATTACAAAACTGTACATGTGACAGTCTTTCCCTCTATAATAATTTTCAGCAGAGGGGATTTCCGTGCAAGTGTGATTCCTCCAGCTCCTGTGACTGTGGCATTTGCCGCATGGGTGGGCCACTGGGGTGGCCATCTCTGAGTCCCTGTGATACTGACATCTGCGCCGGTGTCTAGGAGCGCAACCAGGGTGATGGTTTGACTGTGGGTATGGTCAATTTTGATACTGGACGTGGGTATGTTTTTTAGGACGATGCTTTAAGTCCACTGTTAACAATGCCATTGTTCCTGTGGAACCAAAACTGCCTTCGCCATGTCGCTGCTCGGCAAGTGGTAAAGTTCCTCCTGTTAATTGAGGCAAAGGGATCAATTGAGCAATTCGCAATCCAGCTGAATGAACAATGGTGGGAATAACGTTTGTGCCATTATTTGTATTTCACCTGTATAATCAGCATCAATTAGTCCAACAAGAAGAACAATGGTGGGAATCATGTTTGTGCCATTATTTGTATTTCATCTGTATAATCTGCATCAATTAGTCCAACAAGAATAGTAAGTTCCGACATGCTGGCAGATGAGCGTCCAATCAACAAAGCCCCCACTGGTTGTCTGTCTGCTGAAACAGGGCCCTTAATCCCCGTTTTGGGATACATTGCAATTTGCAGTCTATTAAGGTACAGCCTATTGAGGTTGCCAGGTCCAAACCGAGGCTTCCGCTGGTTGCAGGGCGGAGGGAGGAGGCGCTTGTGCTGGGAAGACACTCAGGTTCTGGGCCGCCACTTGTGTCGACGTAGGGCGACCCCTCCTGCTGGGCTTCCTGTTTCCTGAGACGCGCCAGCAGGCTGAATCATTGTGAGCGTCAGACTTGCAACGCCAGCATCACACACAACTCCCATTGTACAATTCCATCGCACATGGCCAGCAATTCCACAGTGGAAGCATCAGAGTCGTGATGGTCCTTTTCCCTGAGGCCAATTTACAGATGCTTGCAAGGGGGCAAGGGCAGCCAACACCTGACTCTGCATCACCTGCTCCTGCTCTCTAAAACTACTTCCCAATTCTCTTACTGCCTCCACTAACATAGCCTGCGGCCCCACCAGTACCTGAGCCATTTGTTCTAAAGCCTCCTCAACAGTCCAGGTACCAGGGAGTGTGACAAGTGTACTCTGAGTGGTGGGATTGCAATTTTGTAGGGCACATTGCTTTAGTAGTGCTCTGTGCATATATTCAGGGACCCCTGCTGTCTGAATAGCATTCACCACTCTGTCAATAAACAACCCAAATGGCTCTTCTCTTCCTGGTTTAATTCCCATGTATGAGGGAATACCCCCTGGGGATTTCACCCTATCGAGCCCCACCCAGGCTAACCTCATAGCCTCCCTCAGCTTCTCGGGCCCAATTAGCGCTTGCACCTCCGTCCCTAGGTATGTCCCTATCCCCATAAGCTCTTCTAGAGTAACTCCGTATAGCGGATCTCCCGGCTGTCTTGGGGTAGCCACAGACTCTTGGCACGCAGCCTGGCAGTGAGCATTAAACAACAACTGTTGATGCTGGGTAAGCACTAGCCTCATGAGGCTTTTAATATCTGATGGCAACAGTATGTTTCCTCCCCACAAATAATTCAACATCTGGCAAGTGGTGTCTCCGTGGATACCACACTCACTTACAGTGGCATGGAGCTGTGCCAGCCACTTCCAATCTAAGGCAGTAATCATCACCTGCAAACTTCCGTCAGGATTTGATGCATAAACCGCTGGACAAGCCACCTCAAGCAAGGCATCAGCAGCGACTCGGTCACCTGCAGCTGTCGCCTCTCCTGTAATTTCTCACCATGCCTTATGCCTTTCATTAGCAATTCTCATTGACTCGGGGTCAGGCATTTCTTTTGTTCCTTCCCTGCCGTCCTCTCCAGCCGAAGGGGGGGCCAATCCCCCACAGCCAGCCGAGGCGCAGAGGGAGCTGCCGCTGAGGCCGTCCCCGCTGGTAGATACACTGTGTTAGTTGATGGGGGGAGGGGATAAGAAGACGTGGATGCTGTGGCCCCCCTATTCTCCCTAGGAACAGGCATTCCCAGTTGAGCAGAGGCTGCCTGAGCAGCCTTCTGCTCTGCCTGATGTTGTTTTAGTGCATTAGCAACTATCTGCCAAATTTTAGACAACTTTTTTGCAGTTTTACAATTATCTAACGCAGCTTCCCACAACTTCTCCCCAAACCTATGCCACTCTAACCCCTCAAAGGCCTGGTCAGGATCTGCAAAGCACCCTTTTGCAACTCCATATCCAAGCAATCCCGAGAATTCTTTTCCCAGGTCAATACCTTGCAATCCCCACTTTTGTAAAAAGCATTTAAAAAGATCATACACCGCTTGTCTCTGCATTACCTTCTAATCTGATCGTCAGTGCGCTGTTGCAGCCCTTTGCAAGATGTCGGCAGCGTTTAGTCAGCTGAGCCCTTCTCTAAGGTTGCTCAGGGCAACAGAGCCCGCTCTTCCGCCTTCCGAGACTCCTCTCTAGGGTCGCTTGGGGCACAGAGCCCACTCTTTTGCCTCCCATGCTGCATTGGGACAAACACGAATATTGCACCGCACCGTGACTCGCAGGTTCAAGCCCACTGTAGGGTCCCTGTTCAGGACGCCATTTGTCACAGTGAGGGAAGGCTCGGGATGCTCAATATGAGAATCAGCAAGTTTCCTTTATTGATTAGACCATCAGACATGTATGCACAACAAATAATAAGCTCATACATATTCTGTAAGCCAAGCAGTCTATTGGTTACATCATAGATATCAGCTCTTCCTCATTCCTTTGGAGTTACATCTCTTTGTCTCATGTCTCTTTCTCAATTACAGCATCTTGCTATCATGATACAGCTATGCTTCAAGGCCACAGTGTCCTTGCAGGTGTAGGGACTAGATTAGCTGCGTTCGGTGCTTTTCCAGTCCTTGGTCAGCTAACCAGAGCATGTCTACGTGACCTCTGTCACGTTGCCAGCCCTCCACAGGGAGGGATCAGGACGATGTTGCGGAGCCATTGTAGAGATCCTACCAGCTGCTGGATGTCATGGAGCGTCTTGATGTCTCGCCGGATTTTTATCTGGGGAGAGGTTATATAGGAGTCCAAGATTCCCACACCTAAAAAGGTCACGCACGGTCCCTTTTTTATGTTTGCACTCGCGATTTCAAACCCATTTGTTTTCAAGGTCTCTGAGACTGTTGACACTAGCTGGTCTACTTGGCTCGTTGATGGTGCAGCAGTCAGGATGTCATCCATGTATTGAACAATGGTCGCAGTTTGATCATTCTGTCGGACTTGCGCTAGTGCTCAGTCCACCGTGATCTGGCAAATGGCTGGGGAGTTGACCATTCCCTGGGGCAATACTGTCCACTGGAAGCACAGGTTGGGCCGCTGGCTGTTCGGGAAGATGACAGAAAAGGCAAACCGCTCTTTGTCCTCATCATGCAGGGGGATGGAGAAGAAGCAGTCTTTGATATCAAGCACTGCACAGGGTTGTTCTCTTGGTATCATTGAATCCATCGGCAACAAAGTTTGTACAGGACCCGTTGGCTGGATTCTTTTGTTCACCTCTTGTAGGTCGTGTAGGAGATGGAAGCCTTCACCAAATAGTTTGGATATTACAAAAATCAGGTGTTCCACGGGCTTCTGGAGGGTTCTATGTGGTTTTGCTGCAGCTTACGGGTAATTAACTCAAGAATGGCAGTCATTCGAGGCTTTGATAAGGGCCACTGCTTGACTCACACTGGGTCCAGTGATTTCCATATTAATTTGATGGGTAGCTGCGGGTACGCGGCACTGGTCCTTAGAATAAATTTGTCATCTTGACATCCAACAGGGTTAGGGCAGCCCTCCCCAGCAAGGGTGGACATTCTGACATGACATATGGGGAAAGGGTGATGGTTCTGCCCAGTCCCCTTTCAGTGCAAAGCATTATTGCTATTGGCTGGGTGCTTTTTCAGGCCCAAGACAGCCCTCCAACTCCACCCACCATGGGGGCTTCTTCTAATTTCCGCTGTGAAGGCCAGTGTATGTTTGGGATAACAGTGACATCTGATCCCGTGTCAACCCAAAAGGGAAGGCAGATTGCAGAGCTATCTGGTTATTATAGAGACAGCAAACTGCCCACACTATCAGTGGGTGTCTTCCCCCCTTCACGGCAAAAGACACCCATGGGTCCTGCTTCCACGCTTTCATGGTCAGGGTGACCCAGGGGCCTCGCCCCCAGGGAGTCGTTCTTGGTATTCCTGGAGTGTGGATGGGTTTGGCTGGGCCGTTGGCTGAGCTGTGAAGTCAGTCATTGGAGGGGGCAATGGGTGCGGATGCTCCACGCCCCGTTGAAAATTGGCATACCCGGGCCGCTTCATGTTCCAGGGGGGAGGGAGCTGTGTGTGGCCCGGGTGCCCCCTCCCCCTCCTGTTTCCCTGAGGCTTAGATCTGCATTCTTTGGCAAAATGCCCTTTCTTTCCACATGCCCAGCATGGCCCCCTAGGTCTCATCTGGTGTGGGGGAACAGCTGCTGGCAGGTACCCTGACTGAGGGCAGTTCACTGCAATGTGACCTGCCTGGCCACACTTAAGGCATGTCATCACACTAGTTATTGCAGTGTGGATGGCTGCCTGAACTGGGGCTAGATGCTCTTCTTTCGCGACATGGCTAATCATGTCCGCAACGCTAGACCTAGGCAATAATGACCATAAGATGTCCTTAGTAGCTGAATTGCACTGTTGTCGCAAACACTGCACTAGCACAGGGCCCTTTGCTTCCAAGGGTAGAGCTGAGGAGTCAAGTGCTGCCTGGAGGCGGTCCACGAATTGTGTAAAACTTTCACTTTCGCTCTGCTTTATAGTAGACCATGGCCATGGTCTGGCAATAACCTTAGATGCCGAGCTAATAGCCTCTCTAGCAGCACGGGTTGTTCTCATAACCTCATAGGCCCGAAGGCCCGAAGGCCTGCACTTGGGGGGTGATGATGGTTGGGTCTGTGCCCATTAAGTGCTGTATGCTGGAACCGTGTAGCGGGTGGTCTGCCCCAGTCACTAAGGTCAGCTGCTTTGCACAGCTGTCCTCTCATTCTTATTTAAAAACAATCATCCCTGCCCCCTCAAAAATTAATCTGCATGTTTGTTTAAATCAAATGGGAGCATGTCATCCCTTCCAAAAACGCTATCAATAAGAGTGGAAACCATAGCTGAATTAATCCCTCTGTCCGCAATTGCTTTAACAATTACTTGCACATCCTTGAGGTTTACAGGTGTATAGGACCTTTGATTTCCGCCTTCCTCCCCTACTCGGACTGGAAACGCTAACGTGGCTAATGGGGCCCAATCGGCACATGCTATTTTTATTTTCCTCCAGTTGGTAAGAGGAGCTCGTTATTTTCCTAACTTCCCCTCTACCCAAGCGGGAGCATTGTGATGGCTTATCTTGTATGCTCTCACTCCCTCTTTATCAGAGTCAGAGTCAGAGTCAGCTACAAACCACTTGTCTAACCACTCATCCCATCTCAAGTCCAACTCGAGTCTGGAAGTTGACTGACTGGATACTTCCGGGCTACAGGATCTTTTTGTCAGGCTTTGACCCCGCCCCTTTTTTCTAGCATTGGGCCACTCCCTCCTTCTAGGCTCGCCCCGCCTCCTGCTGGGGGAAGCTAGTGTCTTGTAAGAATAAGCTTTCAGACGCACACTCTGAGTAGCTCTAATTCCCCCTCCATGTCTCTCCCCTCTTTCCTGCCCGAGCGTGTCTGCGCTGTCCTGCAAACCTTCTCTGTTACTGCCGACCACGTCCACGTCCCCCCCACGCCTCTGGGGCTCGCCACCCTGCGGCACACAAGGCGGAGGCCCCGCCCAGGCTCCCTCAGACTCCGAATTAATGGCAGCATTTTGCGCCTCCTTTAACAGCCCTTCCCAAAATGACCGCTCCTGCTCTTTTCCCTCAGCCGACGCACCTGGGCTCGGGAGCCATGAGGAGCATCCCTGTGGCTGCAAATCCCCACACTTGACAAAATCGCAATCACCTGCAGTCTGCGTGGTTGCTCCAACCCCCAGCCAGGACATGGCCAGCAAACAATCCCGCGTGGCTTTCCAGGTTTCCTGCTCTTGCTGAGCCTTTTGCAGAGCCTGTACAACTCTCCCTCATGATTTAAGATTCCTCCCCACACCTGAGGACATTGTTTCCTCAGCTAGAGCCTTGGTACACTTGTCCCATATTTCTGGGTGGAGTATGTCCACCAGCCAGTCAATGACCTCAATCTGCAGCAGCCTCGATACTACGAGGGTAAAATCTTCTGGATTACAATCAATACCCCATTACTTATGGATCTGAAATACAACCTTCGTGAGAGCTTCCATTCTCCTCGCTGGTCCGGGAGCGTCCTCCCCGCTGAGCTGGCACAGCCGCTACGGCCACCATTCACCCATCCAGGTGATCCCCGTTTCCCGGGCAATTTCCCGGGCTTCAGCACCACTTGTTGCCTCCGCTGAGGTGTGACGACCTGGTTCGGGAATGGCACGGCGGCAATCCCCCAGCCGCTCGGGCCACGTGCTCACAGACACCAATATGGTGGACAGCAAAATGGCGTTTATTAACAGGTTGCACAGGGTTATATAACCTTGGTTCTGCTTGTGTCACAAACGGGGGTCACTGGCCAACAAACGGGGGGCTAAGTAATTTTAACAGCTGAGGGGAGGGGTTCTGTCTGCCCATACAACATGAGATCTTCCGACCGCCTGTCCCTAATTTCCCACACCCACATGCAGAAGAGTGTTTCTCATCTTTTGCTTCCGTCCATGTAAGACCGTGTGGGCCAGGGTTCATAGCTAGCCGGAGTGGACCCAAACAACAGCCCGAGAGACACGGATTCTTACAAGCCGGTAAAAAACATTCCATTCTGTTTTAGATAAATGATTTCCAATTTCATTGCCCAGGAGCCCCTAAAGTTGCTACTTATTACTTACAAGGACATCAGGTACAGACAACAAAGGGGATCATCTATTCCTCCTTTTAACAGCCTGGGCCTCCGGCAACCGAAATGTCCATGATCATCTTTTTTAGTCCTCTAGTCTAACAAAGTTCCTCACAGAGGAGCACCATTTTTCGCTGGTCAGGGGTATATGTACAATCACAAATGGGATGGGACTGCTGTGGAACGTGCCTTGACCTGTTTTATTTTCCAGCATCAGTCTCATTACTTGGTTATGACAATGGGAAGATGCCACCAGCTCACATCCCAGGCAGCAGACCAAGAACTTAATGTTACAACTTACTTTATAAGATTTTTGACCAATCACACAAAGTTAAAGCATACTGACAGTAGTTCTATCCAACCACTATAAGCACACATACCTTCGGTTAAAACAATGGTTGCTTATTTCAAATATAATACCTGCTTGTAAGCCTTAAAACACAATGCACAGAGCTCCATTATTAAGCTTCAAACTTTCTAATATCTTGCTAGATAAACTTCTCTGTAGCTTAGGGAGTTATTCTAGACAAGCATTAATACAATATCATTGTTCTATTTGTCCTTACTTTTCTACTTTTTACATAATTTTTCTGCTGACCTATCTCATGGCTACTGCTTAGCTCTAATCACAGTTCTGCCGTCTCTGAGGCTTGCCTTTTGCAGCTTTCCCAAAACCCTCTGATTTTATGGATTCCCGCATTGCCCCAAGCAGGATTTATTGCCCCAAACAGTATGTATTGCCCCAAGCAGGATGTATTGCCCCAAGCAGGATTTATTGCCCAAAGCAGGATAATTTCACAACAGAAGTGAAGCATCGTGAATATTTGTGGTTCTTGCCTTTGAAACACTGGAAAATGGGAAATGGATCTGTTGCCAAGAGCTGTGGGGTGGGTGGGAGCAGCGGGATGAGCTCTGCTGGCAGCTCTCAGCTTTCCTGGGAAGAGGGAAGGGGCCAGATCCAGCTCCACAGATTGCTCAGGCGGTGATTCCAGCCAGGATGAGAGAGGGTCACGGTGTCACCCTGTCCCTGTCCCCATTCCACAGGATGGACCTGGCTGGAGCCCATGGAGAGCAGGAGCTGCTCCAGAACCCCACATGATCCCACCCCAATCCTGCTGAAATCCTGCTCCATCCATCCCACCTGATCCCACTCCATCCACTCTGCCCCAGCCCTGCTCCATCCATCCCACCCCATTCCGCCCCATCTCACCCCAATCGTTTTCTGGAACCCCAACCTCATCCTGCTCCATTCCATTCCACCTGATTCTTGTCTGGAATCCAGCCCTGATCCCACTCCATCCCCCGACACCAATCCTGCTCCATCCATCCCTCCTGATCCCGCTCCAGAATCCAGCCCAAATCCCACTCTACAATTCCACCTGATCCCCCTCTGGATCCTGCTCTGATCCAGAATCTGTCCTCGATCCCAGTCCATCCATCCTGCCCTGATCCCTCTCTGGAATCCCACCCTGATCCTGTGCTCAAGCTGTTGGTTCCCACATCCCTTCCTGCAGAAAGAGAAGATCCATGAGATTCCAGCACAGATAACACATCAGGATTAACCCCAGGATCCATCCTGGATCTGCACAAAGGGGATCTAGAGCTGTATCCACCACTAGAACCCACCGGCTGCCGGGTTGTATCCATTCCTGTCCCTCCTCCCTGTGGAAACAAAGTGGGATCAGCGTTGGTGGCACAGGATTCCCAGAATGGTGCTGGGTGGATCCATGCCCCTTCCCGACCCCCATCCCATGTGTTACCGGATTGGAGCTCCCAGACGCCGAATCCGATGAGGACAATGAGCATGAGGATGACAGTGATGATGGACACAGCGACCACCATGGTGAGATTCCCACCAGATGTCGGCTCTGGGAAACCCAGTATCGTGAGGAGGGGAAGGGGAATCCCTATTTGGGAATTCCAAATTCCCAATCCCCACATTCCCAGCCTCACCCCAAGTGAAGATCCCGGGCTCTGGCATTCCGGGATGCTCCACCCTGCACCGGTACTGCTCCCGCTCCTCCGGCAGCGCCTCGATTCTGGCCCGGGTGTGGAAGGTGCCGTCGCTGTTGGGAACGATCCTGCCCTGCTCCATCTCCTGATCCAAGATATCACCCCCCTTCATCCAGCTGACTTCGATGGTGTTGGGGTAGAATCCGTACGCGTGGCAGGACAGGATCAGCATCCCGTGTTCCTCTTTTCCAGACACATGGACATCAGGGGGCACTGGAATGAGATAACAGTGAGATGCATCCATAGAATTCTATGTGAGTGGGATGGGCGTGAGATCTGCCCAGGGAATTCTCATCAGAATAGGATGGGGGTGAGATCTGATCATGGAATTCCCACAGGAATTCCCATGTTCCCAAGTTCTCCATCCCCAAATCCCAAATTCTCACAGGAACTCTGCTCCCACCGTTGCGCTCCAGCTCCTTCTGACTGTATCCAACGTATTTACGGAGTACTTCAGGGCATTTGTGCTTCAGGAACTTCATCCAATGCTCAGCGTCAATCCCTTCCTGTTTCCAGTGCTTCTTGGTGGTCTCAGCAGAACTGTCGGCCGGTATGAATTTCCCAGATTTCGGGTCAAAGAAGACATGATCCCGTCCATCGTAGCCGAGTCGACTGGATCCACGGATGCTCCCGTCAGACAGGAGATCACAGCCATAAATCCACAGCCGTGTGTGGAGACCTGGGGAAATTGTACCCACAGAGACCCATGGAATTGTATCCCATCCCCACAGAGCCCCATTCCAGCCTTATGGAGCCCCAGCATCTGATGGAGACCCCCAGAGCTTCATCTCAGCTCCTTGGAGCCCCATCAATACACATTCCAACACATGGATCACAAGATATCCCATCCCAGGCTAACAGAACCCCATTTCAGCCCCTCGGAGCCCTGCGAATCCTCATCTGAGACCTACAGATCCCATCCTAGCCCCATCGATCTGCATCCCAGCCCCATGGATCCCATTCCAGCTGCACACTCCCCACTCACCCCTGCTCTGGTTGTACTGCTTCCGCGCTATCTCCAGGTTCCTGGCCTCCACGTGCCGCCATCCCTCGCAGATCTGGGTCTCCGTCTCCCAATATTCCGTCTCGAATGCGTCCTCCATCCACTGCGTCAGTGGCTCCCTCCGGCCCCGCTCGCTGTCATAGCGTGAAAGGGGGATCCCGTCCAGGTATGCAGTGGACATGTACTGGGGGATCCCTGGGCTGGGCTCTGACACTGCAACTTCCAGGTAACGCAGGGAGTGGAGAACTGGGAGGACACAGATATTTGGGGGGGTTGAGGGGATCATGGATCAATGAAAGAGGAACTGGGAGAGCTGGGAAGGGGTTTGGGGATCCCAGGGGCAAGGAAAGGGTGTGCAGGGTGGGAGAAGTGGGATGGACAGGAAAGGGCCTGCAGGGGGTCCTGGTGTACAGGAATGGGGGCTCAAGGGGGTTCCAGGGTTATGGGAGGGGAGAGGAGGTGAAGGGACTGGGAGATGAGGGATGGGGGGTCCAGGGGTCCCCAGTGCCAAGGAAAGGGGTCACAAGATGGGGAGACCTAGGAATAGGAGGCTCAGGGGTCCTTGATGCAGAGGAAAGGGGAGTTGGGAGCTGAGAAAAGTAGAAATGGGTGTGGAGAGCATTATTAATAATTGGTTAGCTGAGAAAGGCCACACTGATATAATGCCACTGGTTAAGCTGAAGGAGAAAAGTCAGCAGTCAGCAAGCTGAAAGGAAGAGTCAGCAGCGACCTTGCTGCAACATGAGGATAGGGAGTTGAGATTAGTCCTGAATATATCCTAAGAATATGTAGAAAGTATCAAAAGTAGAACCATAGGAATGTAGAAGTAGGCGTAGGTGCTGATATGTAAGCTGACCAATCCTGAGCTCAACTTTTGCAATATGTATGAAGCTCATTATGAACTGTATTTAACCCGCCGTACTGATCAATAAAATTAGGCCTGTGATGATCAAATTGATGTCCTGGTTCCCTTCCGCCGACAAATGGTGGAGAATGCGGGCATAACCGAATCTCTGCCCTTTTTCTCGGATTAAAAGAAAAAGGGATTACGCCACGGTCTGGAAGTTGGGTTTGGGTCCTTGCAGCTGGGATGGTGCCGGAATTTGAAGCACCCTTAAGGTTCACAACTGTGACTTAAGCCAATACGTGTCCGCCGGAGCCTGGAGAGCTGCAACAGCGCGCGCTGATTAATAGGTATGGATAGGCAAGCGGCATATGATATATTTACCGCCTATTTAGAGCGGCGTGGGATAAAAGGGATAGATTTAAAAAAGGAGTTACCAGGGTTATTAGCTTATGGCCATGCTAAGGGTATCTTTTCTAATCCTCATACAGTTCATGAGTTATCAGAGTGGAGAAAGTTTGGGGAAATATTGTGGGATACAGTGCTAGATGATGATAAGTCAGCAAAGAAATTAGGAAAGTTATGGCGGGTGGTGTATAACACGTTACTTCAGCAGGTCTCTGAGAGAAAGGCAGCAGAAAGGGCAACAGAAGCTCATAAGAGGAATATAGGGTATGGTCGTGAAGATGATCCCCTGGCACCTTCTGTAACTAAGGTACTTATGCCTAAGGGTCCCCAGCAAAGGGGTGTGGAGGATTTCTCTATAGGCGCAGTGGAACCGTCTGCACCTTTCCTGCCAGAGGGGGAGGGCGAGTCGGATGGTGGGGGTAAGAGCAAGCCAGCTTTGCCTCCGCCACCAGCTTCAGGCGGGTCGGATGGTGGGGGTGGGAGCAAGCCAGCTTCACCTCCGCCGCCAGCCTTGCCTTCGCCGCTACCCCTCAGTGACCCGGCTCCGGTTACAGCTTCAGCGGGGGGGTCACTTCCCCCGCCCGAGCCGGCTCCAGCTGATTGCCCCCCGCAGGCCGGCTCCGCTTGAGTCGGCTCCGGTTTCACTGTCGGCTCCAGCGGGGGAGGGGGGGCCGCTTCCCCCGCACGAGCCAGCCCCTGCTTCACTGCCCCCCCTGCGCGAAAGCTCGGTGTCTGCACCGAAGCGCCAGCAGCATAGCACCCTTAAAGGGCCAGATCCCATCCCAGGGGCGCACCGTGATCCATGGGGGGAGATGGCTAAACAGAGGAGGGAAGCTTGGGCTGCTTTGGCGAAAGAAGTAATGCAAATGGGGGATGGTGAGGCGGTGGAAGTAGCTTCTAGTCTTGCATGTCCAGTTACATACACACCACAGTATGATGCACAGGGGAACCTTACGCATAATATAGCAGAATATACTCCCTTAGATTGGAAGCTGTTAACTCAGCTACGTTCTACGGTTAGCCAGTTTGGAGTAAAAAGTGAACCTGTTAAGCAAATGTTAGATTATCTTTTTAATACTCAGGTTTTATGTCCTAATGATTTAAGAGGAATAGTTCGGTTGATATTCACTCAGCATCAGCAGTTATTATTTAATGCCCATTGGCACGCGTTGGTAAATGAATCGGTTGCTGTACAACGAGCCCAGGGAGACCCATTACATGGGGTGACAGTAGAGGAGCTGATGGGCTTAGGGGCATATTTGCGTACAGAGGCACAGATGATATCGGGAGCTGATAAACTTAGAGAGTCTATGAGGTTAGTGCATGCTGCAATAGATATGGTTAAAGAGCCAGGAGGGTTACCAGCTTATATGGGTATTAAGCAAGGAAGGGAAGAATAATTTGGAAATTTTATCGATAGAACAGCTACTGCTATAGATCGGGCTGGTGTTGCAGGGCGCTATTGAAGCAGGTGTGCCTTGCAAAATAGCAATCCAACAACCCAAAGAGTGTTAGCTACTTTAGGGGCAAATTAGACTATTGAGGAAGCATTAGAGCGAATGGCATTAATGCCAACAGCTTCACAGGCATTTATAGCAGAAGCCTTAAAGGAATTAGGATTAGGGTTGCAAAAGCATAGTCTACTCAAAATCAGGTGTTAGCTGCTCTTGCTCCTCTCCAAAGCGGCTCACTGGCAGTCACGTAAAGTGGCTCGAGACCATTCATCAAGTGTTACTGATGCGGCAATGAGGGACAGACACAAGTTGCTGCCGTGACATCGGAGACACCAGCAGCTGCCGTAACATCGCTGCTACCTCCTGTGTGCAACCCGCAACAACCGGGAGCCGGCTTGGACTTAGCAGCAGCAGTAGACGTCACACTAATGACGAACCGGCCTGAGAGGATACCCACTGGAGTAAAGGGTCCTCTTCTATTAAATGGACAAACATGTGGAGCATTATTGCTGGGACGTTCCTCTATAACTATGTTGGGACTATTTGTTTTGCCTGGTGTTATCGATGCGGACTTTACAGGGGAAATACAAATTATGGCTTACACCCTTTATCCTCCGATTAAGATTACAAAGGGACAACGCATTGCTCAATTGGTACCACTGTCACAAATGACATCAGGAATACAATCATTTACTGGGCAAGCACGGGATGAAAAAGGTTTTGGCTCTACTGGTGTTACACTTTTAACTGTGGATTTACAAAATAGACCAAAACAAAAGGTTGAAATTACTTATGGGCGTCAAAGCATAACCCTTTATGGATTATTGGATACAGGAGCAGATACTAGCATCATTTCTCCAGAAGCCTGGCCACAACATTGGCCTCTATTTCCTTCATCAAACATGCTCACAGGAGTGGGAGGATTTACATTTGCAAGCAGATCGCCGTCTTTGTCTGTGTGCATTGAGAATCAACAAATATCTGCTGTGTTTTCAATTGTTCAACTGCCTCCTACAGTTTCCTGTTTAATTGGAAGGGACATTTTAACACAATTGGGAGTGGTGTTAACTAATCAGCACCCTTTGGGGTAATTGCCATTGCTTGGACTTTCCCCATTCCACTCACCTGGAAAACGGATACACCGGTGATGGTTAAGCAATGGCCATTAAAAGGGGAGAGTCTTATGCATGCCCATGAATTGGTACAGGAACAATATGCAAAAGGGCACCTAAGACTGTCCACAAGCCCTTGGAATACACCTATTTTTGTAATCAAAAAGAAATCAGGGAAATATCGTTTGATACATGATTTAAGGGCTGTAAATGACCAAATGGAACCAATGGGGGCCTTACAGCCTGGTCTTCCAAATCCAGCTATGATTCCAGAACACTGGCCACTTTTAATTATTGACCTAAAGGATTGTTTTTTCACTATTGGCCTGCATCCTGATGACATGAAGAGATTTGCTTTTACTTTACCAGCAATAAATCGTGGGGAACCGGATAAAAGATTTGAATGGACATCTCTTCCGCAGGGCATGCACAACTCTCCCACTTTATGTCAGATTTATGTTGATGCAGCATTACAGCCACTACGTCGTAAATGGCCAGCAACTATAATATATCATTACATGGACGATATTTTGTTTGCACAGCAACAGCCATTCTCCTCTTTACAGATTAACATCATTAAAAGTACTCTTGCTGCATATTCACTTGTTATTGCTGCAGAGAAAATTCAGACTACAAAGCCCTGGAAATATTTGGGATGGACTTTGACAGATCAAATAGTGATACCACAAAAATTGGAATTACAATTGGACATTAAAACTCTACATGATGCACAGAAGTTGCTGGGAGACTTACAGTGGCTGAAGCCTATTGTGGGAATACCAAATCACTTATTAGAAGCCCTACGGCCTTTGTTAAAAGGTGTGGACCCTACTACTCCTGTACACCTGACAAAGGAGCATCATCTTGCCTTGCAGCAAATTAGTAACTGTGTACAGCAAGGGTATGTGTCTCGTCGACAACTCGACCACCCCATTGACCTTACTATTTGGAATAGCCCTTGCCACTTGCTTGGTGCTCTCTCTCAGTTGCAAAAGAAAACGGGGGAGATACGGGTGTTGGAATGGTTATCACCACCACTACAGCATAAGAAAACAATATCTTCAAAAATTGAACAATTGGCTGCATTAATCAAAAAGGGGCGTCTCAGAATTCTTGAAGTGGATGGTAGAGAACCTGCTAATATTAGATTGCCTATGGAAAAAGAAACCTTGGACTGGTACTTGATAAATTCAAAGAATTTACAAGAAGCATTATTGATGTCACCTGCTAAAGTAGAGACTAGTAAATTAGTGCCTAGAGTTTTGCAATGGATGACAGAATGGAACTGGATTACTCGACCTTTAAGAGAAGAAAATCCCATAGAAGGAGCTATTACAGTTTTTACAGATGCAGGAAAGAAATCAAGGCGTGCTGCTGTTACCTGGCAAGAAAAAGGACAATGGAAGCATCAACTCCTCACAGCAGACCCTGCAGATAGCTTACAAACTTTGGAATTGTTAGCAGTAGTATGGGCGGTGTCCAACTTACAGGAGCCTTTAAATGTGGTCACAGACTCTATGTATGTTGCAGGAGTAGTCAAACGAATAGAGGAAGCAACAATTAAGGAAGTGAATAATAAACGATTGTATGAGTTACTGATACAGTTAAGGAAAGCTTTACGGGTAAGAGCAAACGGTACCCTTAAGCAGTATATTGAAAACATCAAGATTTGACAGATCCACAAGCATGTTTGGCTAAGGTTTTGTATGTGATTAATCATTTATGCATTTTTGGGGAAGATGATACCCCCCCTGCAATGAAACATCATCCAAGGTCAGGTCAGGAAAATACTAAGGAAACAGAGGTCTGGGTTAAGTATAAGAACCCAAGTACAGGATTATGGGAAAAACCTGCGAAAGTATTATATTGGGGTCGGGGGTATCTTTGTGTTTCCTCACCTACAGGGCCTTTGTGGGTGCCTGCTAAGTGGACTAAATCTGTTTTTGATGCAGCCTCTGGTGGATCGCCTTACGGAGGAAGACAAGGAGCAGCTGGGGAAGAAACTGCTTCTAGTCCTACAACCACTACTGTTTCAATTGAAGGGGTACTCAGAAGCGGTGGACAGAGCACTGACACGTCACTATCGGATAGCCCAGGAGTTGATTGGTTTCATTGACTCATTATCAACTTTTCATTTAACAGATCCAGCGAAACTACATTGCCTTGACTGTCACAATCCACATTGTGCTGCCTGGATAGCCCTACGTTGTGGGGGTTGTAAAAGAACTTTTTGGATAGAACAATCATTATTACGGGATTTGTGGTGTCATACTTGTGAACACGAGCATACGTGGGGAAAAAGCTGGCAAGATGAATTAAGGAGACAAACGGGGCAAAACGCATATATAGCTTTAAATCTTTATGAGTCTCCTGAACAGAAGTTTCTTGCTTATTATCGATGGGAAATACAATGTATTGTAAATAGAGTTAAGGTTCAAAGTAAATCACGTATAGTTTCTATAAGGTGTAGGAAATTAGTGCCTTTAACACAGCATTCAGTTGTAGGACCCTTCCAAGGGGATCCTGATAGAGCATTAGATTGCTGCATTGATAAGTTGCAAAAATTAAGTTTGAAAGTGGCAGGACCAGTGAAATTAGGAGCAGCAAGATTGAAGACAGATAAGAAAAAGAAGGCAAAAAGGGAACGGTCTCATTTGAATAGGGGTATCAGTGATTGCTAATTAATTTTCTATGATTAGAACACTTTTACAGTTGTGGGACCCTCGGGAGGATATAGTTGTTGAGGAGGATAACGAACAAGAACTACGATTACGAAATAAGATACACCTTGTGTTAAAGAAAGACCTTGAGCTGTTAGCCTCATATAGTAAAAAGGCTGAAGAGGCTTTGCGATCACCACCATTGAATTGGTTGCTTTGGGTTGAAGAACCAGAATTTTATACTGGTCCTTACTTACATTAGCTTCCTTGTTATGTTTGCAAAAAGGATAAAGATAAATGCTATGCATGGGTAGCTTTGCATTGTGCAGATTGTAATCAGGTTTATTGGTATCCACAGAGGTCATTGGGATATTTATGGTGTACATCTTGTGGATTCGAAATCATATCTGGGTTAGAGCTCTTGAACAAAGTACTGGCCTGCCAGGACGGACAGGATTACAGCTCTTTGAGAGTGCAGAACAAGTGGTTATAGCATATCTTAGGTGGAAGTTACAGGAAAACCTTAGAATATTTGAAATTACTAAAGCCTCACGCATCATAGCAGCTTGCTGCAAAGCTGATTTGCCTTCAAACTTACCTCGTGCTATACTTGTGAGCAAGGATGCTGATTTAGAATTAGATCAGTATACTCAAGAATTGACTCAGCCTTACAATAGACAATCTAGCAAACCAGGGAAAAGACAGCGAAGAAAGGAAAAACAACGTAAGCAGAAGGAAGAAAAGGAGAAGCAAAGTAAGCAGAAAGAAAAATGAGGTTTGTTTTTGTTATACTGCTCAATGCTGTAGCAAGTGAAGCAGTAGGAGTAACACACTTTAGTCAACCAAGGGAAAATTTATGGGTAACGCTTGCTAATCAAACTAACCAATCATCACTTTGTCTTAGTCTTGGAGGAGTCACTAACCCATTTCGAACATGCCTGGTGGGACTTCCGGTGTGGTCTCCGGGAGAATTTTGCAGTTTGATAAACAATCAAACCTTATGTATGTCTAACATGTCAAACATCACATTGCCGGTGCAACAAGGGTATACTGCAGGTCAGAGTGATGGCTATCGTCAATGCTTACTAATCCAATCACTTAACACCTCTTTGCATTCTCCTCCTGAAGAATTGGATCTTTTTGGAAGTACAAATGCCAGCATATCTAACACTACAGCTGGTGGATGGTTTAGCTTCAAACTTTTGGGTGCTCAGAATTTAAACCAACCTAAAGAAACATGGGCCACCCTAGATTCATCCCTGAATGTGAGTGAATTCTCTCCACAGCATTACAGTCAATGTAACGGCACAAATATCACAGCACCAATGAAATTACCCACAGGAATATTTTTGATTTGTGGAGACAGGGCATGGAATGGTATACCAGCTAAACCACAGGGTGGACCCTGTTTTTTGGGAAAATTGTCACTGTTTCATCCTAATGTGTCCTTGCTAATGCAGCTGAGTCAAAATTCAAACAGGAGAAAACGTAGCATACATGACTTAGACTGCAGCAAGATAGGAGATCCACGATTTTGGGGCACATTCAAACAGGTGGTGGTTTCAACTATCTTACCAGGAGGATCTGCCAATAAAGCCATGAATTTAGCAAAACAATTAGGATGCTGGGCAAGGGATGAGCTGAACAAGACATCACAAATTCTAGACATGTTAACTGCAGATGTGCAAAGTGTTAACCATGCTGTTTTGCAAAATAGAGCTGCTGTAGATTTTTTGCTCTTAGCACAAGGACATGGATGTGAAGAGTTCGAGGGAATGTGTTGCATGAATCTGTCTGATCATTCAGTGTCCATTCACACTAAGATAAAAGAATTACAACAGGGACTTCACAAACTTAAGGAAGAAGACGGTTTAGGAATTGACGAATGGCTTAAAGGCCTGGGACTCGGACCGTGGCTGAGGAACCTTGTGATCTATGCTATAGGATTGCTGGGTGTAATTTTACTGTTTTTGCTTATTTTGCCTTGTATCTTTAACTGTATCCAAAACATGGTCAGCCGTACAATAGCAAAAACATGGCAAACTAATCTCCTTGCACAAGAAGAAAACGGGGGAAATGTGGAGAGCATTATTAATAATTGGTTAGCTGAGAAAGGCCACACTGATATAATGCCACTGGTTAAGTTGAAGGAGAAAAGTCAGCAGTCAGCAAGCTAAAAGGAAGAGTCAGCAGTGACCTTGCTGCAACATGAGGATAGGGAGTTGAGATTAGTCCTGAATACATCCTAAGAATATGTAGAAAGTATCAAAAGTAGAACCATAGGAATGTAGAAGTAGGCGTAGGTGCTGATATGTAAGCTGACCAATCCTGAGCTCAACTTTTGCAATATGTATGAAGCTCATTATTAACTGTATTTAACCCGCCGTACTGATCAATAAAATTGAGCCTGTGATGATCAAACTGATGTCCTGGTTCCCTTCCTTCGACAGGCATTCGTTTTTGCAATCCTGTATTGGCTTCTGCACTTTTGTATTGCCTTTCACCCATTATTATTGATCACCAGCAGTTTGATACGGTATTTGATACTGATATTGATAATCGATGATTCCTTCCAGCTGCAGGTTCAGTGTAATCTATCAGTTCACGTGTGCACCGTACAGCCAATTAATTATTAATTAATTAATATTCTCTATTTAAAGCAGACTGGTCTGGGTTCAGAACCCTGTGTCAGACACATCACTGACCCCATTGAGAGATGAGTGGTCAATAAATCCATCCCAACATTCCTTGAGGGGAGCTGCTTCAAGGCACTGTCACTGAGATATTTCCCCTTGAAAACCCTGGGTGGGATGCAAATACACCCGAGCAGATGGCAAAATTAAAATGATGTCCAAACCCTTGAGGAAAGGATCCAACAGCTGAGATAAGTGGCAGAATTGGAGGGACTCTTTGGGAGGGATGGACAGCATGGAAATGACCTCGACAAGGTCAGGTGCACACGGCAAATGTGGAGTCTGGCAAATCTGGGGCCATCTCAATACACCACCTTCATTGCAATGATTGATGCTGATACCAACCGAGAGGCAGTGGGCTCTGTCACCAACAAGCTTAGAAATTGTGAAAAATGAGTATTTTATGATTGACTTTTTGCAAATATTAAAATGAATATTATTTGTGTTATGTTAGAATGTGATGCTGTATTAATTTTCTTAAGTAGTGTGCTTAAGTATAGTTTAAGGTTATAACATAATGTTTAAATAGAAACTATGCTACGTAAGATACTTTTTTGAAAAGGGACGAATAAGGTACTCCCACTGAGATAACAGCCTCAGGACGCCGAAATCTTGCAGAGAAAAAGAATTTATTGCTCTCTTATCAGAAGAAACCAACTTCTTCCTGCCTCACTCAGCCCTGAAGTCAGGATTCAGAGAAAGAAGTTGACACTGACCAGGCAGAATCCTTTGTTTGAATGGAATTTATGCATCATGTATGAGGTGTATGAATATGCAGTATGCTATTGTTTTATAAGCATT
The DNA here is from genome assembly GCF_035770615.1 of Melospiza melodia melodia. Lineage (NCBI taxonomy): Eukaryota > Metazoa > Chordata > Aves > Passeriformes > Passerellidae > Melospiza > Melospiza melodia. Next base: position 108,476 of record NW_026948497.1, on the reverse strand, counting down.
AATCCTCTGTTAACGGGTGTCCCTTTTTTGAGCTTATTCTGCTGAGAAAGAGGTACCCGTACTGTTTGTAACTCTTTGTTTTTATTGCCTCGTATTGTCCTAAATCCCAATTGTTCAAATGTTTCATATTCTAATTATATTACTATTTTTATAACGATTTTATTACTATTAAACTTTTAAAATTCTAAAAACAAGTGATTGGTACATTTCACAGAAATTATGAGAGTATGATCAATGGCCCCATGCAGGCTCGTGTCTCTGCCATGGTCAAGGAAGTCACAGAGGAGATGAGGGAGATGAGGTAGGAGGTGAGGAAGATCAATGCAGCACCCGTGCGAGTCACAGGCCCCACAGTCAGAGCCCAACGTCCCCCAGCCAGACAGAGAGGGTGCACCCCACGGGCTGACCTGTGGTTCTGTCTGTGTGACCGTGGGGAAGACATGGGAAGGTGGGACGGGAAACCCACTTGTGTTGGGAAGGATGAAAGTTTGACAAGAAAGTCTCACAGGTGTGTGTGCTTGGCAGAAAGATTTTTGAATGGAGAATCTGAAGAAGGAATAGAGACAGAAGCAATTTTCGATATAGAAAAAAGAACTGCTGAGCCAGTCTTACTGGATAACCAAGGAGGCAAAGGCTATGTTAGTTAAAAGAGTTTAGTTAGTTTGTTTGAGTTTAGTTAGTTAGAGTTTTTATGGCTTAGAACAAAGGATAAACCCACCAAAAAGCAAAATAATATGATTTAACAAACAGAAAGATGGCACAGGCAAACAAGCCTGCCAATGTTGCAAGTAGTAAAAAGGTCTCAGAATTTTCCACTGCAAGAAAGCAGAAAAGCAAATTTTTGCTTTAACTGTAATGTACTAACTTTTAGTGACTGGAGAACAGTAACATGAATATGGTAATTATCGTAGTTATGATAGGCTATAGGTAAAAGTTAAGGTATAGATTGGTTCTGCTGTATTGAGATGCTCAGCAAAGAAAAGTATCTAATGCAATGTAACCAAAATTAAAGGGTCTGCAGGCCTGCCTGCAGCTGGAGCTGACAGCTGTAGGCACAGGCTCTGTCACCCAAGACCCTGGGCTGCTGTAATGTCTTGGATGTAATAAAACTGCATTTTGAAGAGCCACATGGAGTCCCATATCCCTCATTTCATCTCTTACGGTGGCGACCAACGTGTGGGACAATTAGTACGAGTGTGAATGAAGGATGTGGGTCTCCAGGCATGCCTGCAGCTTGGGCTGACAGCTGTAGGCACAGGCTCTGTCACCCACAGACCCTGGACTGCTGTAACACCTTGGATGTAATACATTGAATATTGAAGAGCTCCTTGGGGTCTTGCATCTTTCAGTCTGACTCTTAAGGTGGCGCCCAACGTGGGGCACCATTAGTAAGAGGGATTAGTAAGAGCCTGAACGAGGCATGCGGGTCTCCAGGCCTGCCTGCAGCTGTAGCACACACCTGCAGGCACAGGCTCTGTCACCCATGACCCTGGGCTGCTGTAACACCTTGGATGTAATAAACTGGATTTTGAAGAGCTGCCTGGAGTCCCACATCCCTCATTTAGGCTCTTACACCCCCTCATCCACATCTGAGACAGAATGGTCCCCCTGGGAACTCTGAGAGTTACAAAATCCAGGCCTCCACCAAATCATGTCAAAGTTTTTCCACTGCACCAGCAGTGATGCCATGTCTATCGTGCCATCATCAAAAAGCACTTGGCCTTCCATGAGAGACCACGCCTCGCTAGAGAATGCCTCTGCAGGGTTGAAAAAAAACCCTTGCTCTCCAGAACACAGAAATAATCTTTCAAAATCACTCCCGGAAATGGAAACCTGTTTTTGCTCCATGAGATCCTTCCAGAGGTCCAAATCCAGAGAAACCACCATGAAACCCACAGCATTTGCTTGTTATCTCAAGAGCTACAGGCAAAGTGCCAAAGGGCTCACAGTCACCACGCCAAAACAGGGAGGGGGAGTAAAATGGTATGACCTCACCCGTGGCTGTTCCACACATGACAGCCACCAGATGTCGCTACAGGACAGGAAATAACATGACATGGACACGCAGCTCTCCCAAGGTAAAAAAGAGCACTTTTAATTTCTGACTTAAACATTTATTGATTTCCAAAAGTGACCATGGATTGGAGGGTGAAAGTGCCACCTCACTAATGACACTGGACAATCCAACAGTCCATCAAATTTCTCCTCCTCCATAAAAGAATGCAAAACAATAAGGTATTTACATAAAGGCTGTGAGAAAGTTCGTTACAAGAATGATAACAGTAGAAGGCTTAGAAAAACATAAAAAATCAGGGCAACAGGGCATTGTTTTTTCCTTATCTCCTGTTAATGGGCCCATCAATGCCTTGGCCCATGACTCAGGGGTACCTCCCTCCAGGAGCCATTTCTGTTTGATGGGCAATCAAGGACCAATCATGACTCAGAACGATATCAGCCCATTGGGAGATGCTTCACCCAGCGGGGAGGAGCTCAGCATCCCCACCTGGATATCATCTGGGCTTTGGGACAGAACAGGCAGCCCTTACCCACTGGTTTCCAGAGGACAAGAGCTACTAGATCTTTTCTACGGGATCACCACTTCAACAAGACCATTTCATCTGGACTGCTGCCACTGCCCTAACCAGCAGGGTGTCAGGATATATTCTGACTCTGTCAGTGGTTTCATTTTGTATTATAGGATGTCTTTTGAGTTTTTTTCTTTTTCCTAATAATTTGAATGTCTGCCTTGGAGTCTCACACTGGTTTTGCTATCAAACCAGAACATAATTTTGATGCCCAACGTGAGGCACCACGGTTTTTGCTGAAGGACCTGGTTACATCTGGTAGGTTATGCAGAAGGACGTGGAAACCCCTTGTGCACCATAAGGAGACCCATTTTAAGTGAGATCTGTTGTAAGGTCTCATTCGATACTTTATATATATATCTATATATAGATACATCTATATATTTTTATATACTTTATTATGTACATTATACATATATTTTTCTTTTCTATTTAATGTAGTTTGGGTTTTTGTCCTTTTTCCTAATAAATGGCATTTCTGACTTGGAGTCTCTCACAGCTTTTACTTCCAAACCAGAACAACTGGCCACTGGCGATGGTTGGTTGGCTTGATTGGCCAATTGGATCCACGTGTGTGTTGGGACTGTCTGGCAAGGGCCATGGGTTTTTCTTAGTAGTAAAGGATGGTACAACAAAGAGATTGATCAGCCTGCTGCAATCATGGAGTCAATGCTCATTATTCACCACTGGGAACTGCTGCTATGAGAGGGACTGATGATTTTTCTTTCAGCACTGGACAGTCCTTTTTCCAATGCCCCCATTTCTTACAGGATGCACTCTGGGCCTTCTCCAGAGGGGAAGCTTTCTTGGGTCACTTTTCACAAGTTGCCTTCTTGCTAGGCTGGGATTAATTCTTTCAGTTGGGCCCTGTCTCAAAACACCTTCCAGGCGACCTCCAGCCATTTATCCATGTCTTGAACTCCCTTTGTCTTTTCTTCTTATATCATTTGAATTTTGACCCACAAAAAACAAAACCAGATGTGCTTTGCCATCAACTGACTCAGGATCCAGATCAGTCTATTTGATGGCAGTTTCTCTTCACCTGTTTAAAAAATCAGTGTGTGATTCACCATCATTTTGCCTCACTTGGTGAAGCTTTGACCAATTTATAGCTTTAGAGACCCCATGTTTTAACCCACATCCCACGAGGCTTTGATATCATTTTAATTTTGCCATCTGCTCGGGTGTATTTGCATCCCACCCAGGGTTTTCAAAGGGAAATATCTCAGTGACAGCGCCTTGAAGCAGCTCCCTGGCTGTGCTCGCCTCAAGGAACATTGGGATGGATTTATTGACCACTTGTCTCTCAATGGGGTCAGTGATGTGTCTGACACAGAGCACAGATCAGCCCAGTCTAGTCTTTATAGATGGTATTAATTAATAATTAATAGGCTGTACGGTGCACACAGGAACTGACAGATTATATTGCACCAACCAGCAGCTACAAGGAATCATCGATAATCAATATCAGTATCAAATGTCACCATTAGGTTGGATGTGTATGTCACACACATGTAATCGGGGTCCAAGAAGATAAAGTTTTTTATTCTGCATGTTCTCCAGTTTATATACTCTTAACAAAGTTTGATATAAATTGGTGCAAAGCAATTAGTGTCAATATAAGTGGCAAAAGTTTTACAGAAATTTAATAAGGCACGTATACACATGTACTTAGGCACATAGTGTAGCTAACAAAAATTTCCATCTATCTTTTCCAAACCGTTTCCATGCTGACGGCCTTGTCATCTCCCTTGCTATGGATACATTTAGTAACCATCAATTGTTACTTCTTCTCTTAACTCAGATTTGCTTGCAGGCCAGCTGTCAAAGCCCCTCCATAATCAAATTGCTGGTGATTCATAACAATGCGGAAAAGCCAATACAGAAATGCAGAAGCCAGTTAGTGTCATTTATAACCCATCTCTGCTGCAGGCACAGTGAAAAGCTGGAAGATCTTGAGGGGACTCCTTCACCCCTGTCCCTGAGCGTCCCCAGAATGTCCCTGAGTGTCCCCAGTGACATTACCCTGGGAATTCCCATCAGGATTTGGGTCAATTTCAGTCAAAATTCCCAGAAAATTCCCTATATTTGTTTCAAACCCTACATGGCGAGCTGGGGGAAGAGAACAGGTGATGCCAGCCATGTCCCCGATGATGTCACTGCCCTGATGACCTCACATTGGTGACATCACTGTCCCTGCAGCAAATTCGGGATGTCCTGGGCAGCTTTTTGGCACCGCTCGGGCGATGGAGCCATCGGGGTCACCACACCTGAAGATGGTGTGGACGTCCCCAAGTGCCCCCACCAAGTGGTCCCTGGCCAGGAGGCGGCTGGCCACCCACAGCCACTCAGCCCTGGTCACCTTGGCTGCCAAAGCAGCGCGGAAATCGCGGCATGGCTCCCCTGTCCCACTCATGGTGTCTGTGATCCCCCCAGCCACGCGCCGCAGCTGCCGGGAGAACACTGTGATTTTTCTATATGCAATCACCAGGTGCTTCAGCAGCCCCAGGGGCTCCTCCGCCTGCTGTCTCATCGTTTTGACTCCCCTCGCCTGGCTCTTGGCCACCACAGCCCCTCCCACATCCTGTCCCACATCTGTGACACCTTCTCTTATGGCCCCCCTCAAGGCCTTTTCTATGCCCTTTCTTGAGACTTCTTCCATGGCCATGGTGATGCCCCTGCCGTTGGCCATGTCCCTGCAGGCGTCCCGGAGCTTGGTGGCCTCTCTGGTCAGCTGGGTCCAGCTGTCCTCCAACGTGGACACCGACCTGTGCCACTCGCTGGCCACCATTGTCACCTGGTCCCTTCTCACCCCAGGTGGTCCATGGGATGTTCTCGTAGGCGGCCAGGGCCGGGCACAGGGAGGTGGGAGCGTCAGCAAGATCGGAGTCGCAACAGCAGTGCTGGAAGGGCTTAGCAATGTTGTGCTTCAGCAGGGCCAAGGACAGCTGGTAAAGAGACAGGGGAGGTGTCAGGGACGTGGTGGCACTTGTGGCCTCCTGTGGCGGCCCCTGTGCCCTCCCGGGTTCCCCTTTGTCCCCTCTGTCCCTTTGTCGGTGTCTTGTCCCCTCCGGCACCCCCTGTGCCCACTGCTGTCCCCTCTGCCACTCCCCTGCTGTCCCCTCTGCCACCTCAGTGATCCCACTGCTCTCCACTGTGCCACCCCCTGCCGCCACAGTTGAAGCCCCTGCCACACCCTGCTGTTCCCTCTGCCACCCCCCCAGCTCCTGTGTCCCTCCCCTCCCGTGTCCCTCCCTCCCCCACTGCCCCTCCCCCTCCGTGTTTCCTTCCCCCGTCACCTCCCCACTTCCTGCTCCCCCCCCCATCCCCTTTGTGACTCCGTCCTCTCCCGCCACCCCCTCCCCCATCCCCCATTGCCCCCTTTTCCCCGTCCCAGTGGCACCTTTTGGGGCTCCATGCTCACTGGGGAGAGCTTGGGGAAGATTCGGGGACACTCCGGAGGTCGAAGGAGCCTTGGGATGTCCTCGATGGCTCTTTGGCACCGCTCGGCCACACCAAAGGCACTGGGGCTGGTGGGACCACCAGTGAACAAGCACTTGGTGATGTCATCAACTGGCCCCACCAGGTGATCGTGGACCAGGCAGGCATTGGCCTCCCACAGCTGCTCGGCCACGGCCACCTTGGCCACCAAGTCCTTGGGGACATCGGGGGACACCTCATTTGTCCCCTCCAGGGTAGCCACGATGTCCCCAACCCTGCGCTTCAGCTCCCGGGGGAAGGCAGTGGCTTTGTCACATGCAGTCACCAAGCGCTCCACCAGCTCCAGGGACACCTCCAGCCTCTGTCTCTCCATGGTGGCCCTTGTTGCCTCGCTGGCAGCCACCCTGGCCTCTCTCCTCACCTGGTCTCCATGCCCGGACACCACCTTGGCCTCCTCCTCCCTGCCCAGGGCCTGACCCAGCTCCACCATGCGTTCCTGAGCTGTCCCATCACGGGCAGCCAGGCCCAGCTGCTCCCTGGCCCGGGCAGTGGCGGTGGCTTCCTCAGTGGCTTCCTCAGTAGCCAAATCCCTGCAGGTGTTGAGGAGCTCGGTGGCCTTCCTGCCCAGCTCGGTGCTGTTCTCCAGGCACTTATCCGCCGACCCCAGCCAGTGCCTGGCCACCATTTTCACGCAGTCCCAGGAGGTCCATGGGGTGTTCTCATAGGCAGCCAGAGCTCCACTCAGGGAGGCGAGACGGGCTTTATTGTTGGAGGTGACATCACGGTGCCACCAGGTGTCATAAATGGACTCCGTGGTGTCCCTGAGCTTCCTGCTGAAGTCCACCAGCTTGGAGTACAGGTACTCTAGGGACTTGAGTGGCACCTCGTCCCACCTGGGCATGGTGTCCAGCAGCTCGCCCAGGATGGCCACCACGGTGACCTGTGGCTGCAGCAGGGCTGGGGACAGCTGGGGAGGGGACAGGGGAGATGTCAGGGACCTGGTGGCACTTACAGCCTCTTGGGCTGGCCTCCTGTCCCCGAGGGCTCCCCTTTGTCTCGTAAATCTCTTTGTCAGCCTCTTGATCTCCCTGACACCCCTGCCCCTCCCCTCGTAGCCCCTCCCAGCCCCTGTCCTCTTGCTGTCCACTTTGCCACCCCCCCGCTCCCACTGCTGTCCCCTTTGCCACCATCGCCACCACCCGTGTCCCCCCATCCCCCACTATGTCCCTTCTCCCCCATTGTCCCCGCTACCGGCCGGGTACCCCCCGTGTCACCTCTCCCCTTTCCTGTCGCACCTCTTTGGCCTCCATCGTCACCGGGGACACCCTGGGGACGCTCGGGTGGCGAACGAGTCCCGGGACAGAACTCGCGCGGCTGGCGGCTCCCGCAGCGGCGGCGGAGCCGTGGCGCGAGGAGCGCCAAAAGGGCGGGGCGGCGCGGTGACGTCACCGCCCGCCATTTCCGGTACCGCTCCAATGCATGGGTGGCTGCTTCGGCTCGATCGCAGGGGGTTTAGCTCCATCCCCAGAGGGTTTAGGCTCCATCCCCAGGGGATTTAGGCTCCATCTCGCCATTTCCAGGCGGATTCTGCCGTTCCCGGCCGCATTTAGGAGCCCACAGAGATGCCGTCACTCAAATTGGCGTCCTGCTTCTCTCGCGAGACCTCTGGCGAGAAGCGCCCAAAGCCGCGCGGACCAATCAGGTGCTGTGCCTGGCAGAAGTACTGGCAGAAGTCCCTCCCGTGGCGGCGTCAAGTGGCCGCTTCCGGCAGAACCGCGGTGCATTGTGGGCATTGTGGTCCCGGTGGGGCCCAGCGGAGACGGAGCGGGGCCGAGCCTCGTGGCGGGGGGGCTGGGCGGGAATTTGGGGGCGCCGAGGGAGCCCCGGGACCGCCCCCGGCAGCGCGGGATGGGCGACAGCGGTCAGCACCGGGAGCGGGAAGTGGGGGGCGTGAGGAGGGGGTTGGGGGGGTTATGAAAGGATTGCGGGGAGTGTTGGGGAGTCCTGAGGGAGAATTGGGCGTCCTGAAGAGATTTGAGAGGATCTGATGTGATTTGGGCGGTCCTGAGGGGGTTTGGGGGTGTCGTGAGGGAGAATTGGGGTCCTCAAGGAGAACGGGTGGTCCTGAGGGGATCTGGGGAGTACTGTGGGGGCTTGGAGGGGGTTTGTGAGGGGGCTGAGGGGATGTGAGGGGCTTTGGGGGTACTGAGGGGAAACTGAGGGGGTTTGGGGCGTCCTGAGGGGATGTGAGGGGTCATGAGAGGTTTTGGGGAATCCTGAGGGGATTTGGGGGGTCCTGAGGGAGAAATGGGGGTTCTGAGGGGACCTTGGGTGGTTGTGAGGGACAGGAGGTCCTGAGGGGGCTTGTGGAGTCATCAGGGGATTGGAAGGGTTGTGAGGGGATTTTGGGGGGTGAGAGGGAGAATTGAAGATCCTGAGGGGATTGGGGGGTCCTGACGGGGTTTGGGGGGTCGTGAGAGAGAATTGAGGATCCTGAGGGGATTTGGGGGATCCTGAGAGGATCTGGAGGGTCCTGAGGGACTTTGGGGGATCCTGAGGGAGAACTGGGTGCGTCGTGAAGGATTTTTGGGTGGATTTTGGCAGGTTCTGAGGGAGAATTGAGGGTCCTGATGGGGTTTGGGGGGATCTGGGGGGATCTTGAGGGGGTTAGGGGGGAATTTTGGGGGGTTGGGAGGGGATTGGCGGGTCCTGAGGGGATCTGGGGGCGTCATGAGGGAATCTGCATGGATTCTGAGGAGATTTTTGAGTGCCTGAGTAGTTTTGGGGGGGACACTGAGGGAGACCTGGGGGTCCTGAGGGGGTTTGGGCGTGGTGAGGGGACTTGGCAGTGTTCTGAGGAAGTTTCTGGTGGGGATTTTGGGGCGTCCTGAGGGATTTTGGTGGTCCTGAGGGGGTTCAGAGGTATCTTGGGGGTTCCCGACTGGGTTTGGGGCATCCCGAGGGGATGTTGGGGGGCCCCTGAGTGGATTTTGTGGGTCCCTGACTGGATTTCGGGCAATTTTGTGGGAATCTGGGGTCCACGAACAGATATGGGGGATTTTGGGGATCCCTGACAGGATTTTGGGGTATTTTAGTGTAATTTTGTGGTGTTTTGGTGCAATTTCAGGGTCCCTGATGGGATTTGGGGGTACTTTGAGGGTCCAATGGGATTTCAGCGTATTTTGGTGCTATTTTTGGGGTGATTTGGTGTAATTTTGTGGTGTGTTATGGTATTTTGGTGGAATCTTGGGGTCTTTGGTGTGTTTTGGTTTGAACAGAGAGGTGTGTGCTGAGGAAGGCAGGAGACCCCTGAAATGGGAAATGTGAACCCTCTGTCTCTCAATTGTTATAAATTTGAAATTAAAAGGCTCTCAGGCAAATAATAACAATAATAAGATAAAAATAAAATGAAGAATAAAAGTAAATAAAATATAAAATATTAAAAACAAAATAATAAAATTAAAGAGAAAACTAAAATTAAGATTAAAATAAAATCCAAAATGAAATAATAAATAATCTAAATATAGAAATAAAATATAAATAAGATAAAATGAAAATTAAAAATAAAAAAATTATAAAAGTTAAAAAGAAACAGAAAATAAAAACAAAATAAAAATAAGGTGCAAAGAAGAATAAAAATAATAAAAATCAAGTCAATAATCAAAATAACAATAATGAAAAAAAAAGGACAAAAATTTTAAATAAGTTAATAAAAAAGTAAGAAGAAAGCTGCTCCTCTGGGAATTGCAGTGGCAAAGGCTGCTGTGGTGTTCCAACCTCAGATTCCATCCAGGTAGGAATGCTTGGCTCCTCCCCCTGGGCGGAGCATCTCCCAATGGGATGATGTCATCCCATCAGCCATGCAGTGATACTGTATGGCCCATTAACAGCAGAGAATTGAGAATAATGGCCCATGAACAGCAGGTAATCAATAATTAATTACCCATCAGCAGCAGAGAATTATTAATTAGTGGCCCTGTCCTAGGTTCCAATATAGAATGTATTCTATTCCCATCCCCAAGAGCTTGCTGGCACCAGGAGGGGCATTGGTTTATGGTTTTTCCTGATCTCCTGTTAATGAATTTGTTGTCATTATAGTGCAAGAGTTCTATTGTCATTACATTGCAAAGGTTCCATATCGCTGGAGTCTCGTACCTCCTTGATGTCTCTTGTAGGCAGCTCCTCCAGGCACTCACTCTTCCTTGTCCTCGCAGTAGCCACTGACTCCAGTTCCCTCAGCCAACCAATCCACCCTTTTATAACACTCTTCTTATTGCCCACAGCTGCGACCTGTTAACATCAGGCCTACTTCTAATCCTTAAGGATTGGCTCAGCTGCAACTCTTTAGGGGATAAGATTACTTTCTGTATTACCTTTATTTACTTATATCCTATCCCCCTACAATTCCCCCTTTTTCTTTTAATTATGGAGTTGCAGCATTTCTAGAAGGACGTGCAAATAAATTAACATTATGACACATTCATATATTTCATTCAGAACTAATAGTTATACAAATGTTGAGACAACATATTATAATACAAATATCTATGTTTCCAAGTGTTGGCTCAGTTTTGCAGCTTTTCTCAATTTACAAAGTACTTATCCTCAAAATCTTTTATACTCTTATTTAACAAACATTAATAGCTGCAATTGATACATTTTACCGATCAATAAACACAGTGTACTGAATAATGAAACTATTTTTTTTTTCCAGTTCTGACAGTTGCTTTCTCTACCCAGATCACCATGGGATCACGTTGCTTAATGTTTAAGTCTTTTTTCCTGAATCACCACAGGATCACATTGGTTGATACTTAAGTCCTTTTTCCATTTCCGAATCCATGAAGTCATATAGTGGAGTCCTTTTTCCTGAATCCGCAGGCTCATACAGTTGAGTCCCGTTTCCCCAGTCTATGGGGTCATATAGTTTAGTCCCGAATCCACGGGGTAATATAATTCAGTATTGAAGTCCTTTTTCTCCCGAATCCACGGGGTCATATTTTCATCCCGAATCCTTCTCCAGAATCACGTTGGGGTCACCAGTTGTTGTCATTATAGCGCAAAGGTTCTATTGTCATTACACTGCAAGGGTTCCATATTGCCTGGGTTTTGTACCTGCTTGATTTCTCCTGTAGGCAGCTCCTCCAGGCACTGACTCTTCCTTGTCCTCGCAGCAGCCAACTGACTGCAGTTCCCTCAGCCAACCAATCCACCCTTTTATAACACTCTCCTTATTGGCTACAGGTGTGGCCTCTTAAAGTCAGGCCTGCTCCTAATCTCTAATAATTGGCTCAGCTGCAACTCATTAGGGGGTAAGATTACTTTCTATATTACCTTTATTTACTGATATTCTATCCCTACATGAACCCATCAATTCAATGCACAGAGCAGCAGCTCCCGTTTAAAATCTCACAGATTGCTCCCAGCTTCCCCAACCTTCCAATCCGAAACCAATAAAGACGTTACCGTGAAATCCTTCCAGATCACACACAAATTGTAGTTTCCTGTTTGACAGCTGAGGACAACTTACTTGCCACTGTTACTACGTAAACACAATATTGCTTTTCAGAGAAAATCAGAGCAGGGGAGCAAGTGAAGCTGGCAGGAAAGGAAAACAGTAATTATCAAAACAGCGGCAACGTTTCCCAAAATGAATCTAAAATCGTCCACCTCTTCTATTCAATAATTTTTTAGAGACAGTTGCAAAGTCTCCCTATCTTAGTGGGGGTTGACTAACTGAAATCATGATGCAGAGATAACTCCCTCCGGGAGCCATTTCTGTTTGATGGGCAATCAAGGACCGATCATGACTCAGAACGATATCAGCCCATTGGGAGATGCTCCGCCCAAGGGGGAGGAGCTCAGCATCCCCACCTGGATATCATCTGGGCTTTGGGACAGAGCAGGCAGACCTTACCCACTGGTTTCCAGAGGACAAAAGCTGCCAGATCTTTTCTATGGGATCACCACTTCAACAAGACCATTTCATATGGACTGCTACCACCACGCTAACTAGCAGGGTGTCAGGTTGTGTACTGACTCTGTCAGTACTTTGATTTTGCACTATTGGATGTGTTTTGGGTTTTTTTCCCTTTTCCTAATAAATTGCATCTCTGCCTTGGAGTGTCACACTGGTTTTGCTTTCAAACCAGAACATAATTTTGGCGCCAAACGTGGGCAGCAAGGTTTTTGCTCAAGGACCTGATTCTGCTTGGTGGGTAATGCAGAAGGACGGGGAAACCCCTTATGCACCACAAGGAGACCTAAATTTAAGTTAGGATTGTGTGTAAAGTCTCATTCTCTATTTTATATATATCTATATCTATATATATTTTCACCTATATATCTTTTCTATACATTATTATGTATATTATACATTTCTATATCTTTTTCTTTTGTATTTCATGTATTTTGGGAATTTTTTCCCTTTTCCAAATCAATAGTATTTTTGACTTGGAGTCACTCAGTGGTTTTGCATTCAAACTAGTACATAATTTTGGCACCCAAATTGGAGCAGGAAGGTTTTTGCTCAAGGACCTGGTTACGCTGGGTGGATAATGCAGAAGGATGGGAAAACCCCTTGTGTACCAGAAGAAGAACTAATTTAAAGTGAGAACTGAGTGTAAAGTTTCATTATGTATTTTAGATTTATCTATATCTCTGTACATATGCATATCTTTCAGATACATATGTACATTATGTATTAATATGTACATTATACATTTATAGACCTTTTTCTTTTGTATTTCATGTATTTTGGGTTTGTTCCCTTTTTCTAATAAATAGTATTTCTGACTTGGAGTCTCTCACAGCTTTTGCTTTCAAACCAAAACAATTGGCCACTGGCGATTGTTGTTTGGCTTGATTGGCCAATTGGATCCACGTGTGTGTTGGGACTGTCTGGCAAGGGCCATGGGTTTTTCTTAGTAGTAAAGGATGGTATAACAAAGGGATTGATCAGCCTGCTGCAATCATGGAGTCAATGCTCATTATTCCCCACTGGGGACCGCTGCTACGAGAGGGACTGATGATTTTTCTTTCAACACTGGACAGTCCTTTTTCCAATGCTCCCATTTCTTACAGGATGCTCTCTGGTCCTTCTCCACAGGGGAAGCTTTCTTAGGTGACTTTTCCTGAGTTGCCTTCTTGCTAGGTCGGGATTAACTCTTTCAGTTGGGCCCTGTCTCAAAACACCTTCCAGGCGACCTCCAGCAGTTTATCCATGTCTTCAACTCCCTTTGTCTTTTCTTCTTTTATCATTTGAAGCCTGACCCACACAAAACAAAACCAGATGTGCTTTGCCATCAACTGACTCAGGATCCAGATCAGTATATTTGATGGCAGTTTCTCTTCACCTGTTTAAAAAATCAGTGTGTGATTCACCATCATTTTGCCTCACTTGGTGAAGCTTTGACCAATTTATAGCTTTAGAGACCCCATGTTTTAACCCACATTCCACAAGGCTTTGATATCATTTTAATTTTGCCATCTGCTCAGGTGTGTTTCCCTCCCACCCAGGGTTTTCAAAGGGAAATATCTCAGTGACAGCGCCTTGAAGCAGCTCCCTGGCTGTGCTCCCCTCAAGGAACGTTGGGATGGATTTATTGACCACTCGTCTCTCAATGGGGTCAGTGATGTGTCTGACACAGAGCACAGATCAGCCCAGTCTAGTCTTTATAGATGGTATTAATTAATAATTAATAGGCTGTACGGTGCACACAGGAACTGACAGATTATATTGCACCAACCAGCAGCTACAAGGAATCATCGATAATCAATATCAGTATCAAATGTCACCATTAGGTTGGATGTGTATGTCACACACATGTAATCAGGGTCCAAGAAGATAAAGTTTTTTATTCTGCATGTTCTCCAGTTTATATACTCTTAACAAAGCTTGATATTAATTGGTGCAAAGCAATTAGTGTCAATATAAGTGGCAAAAGTTTTACAGAAATTTATTAAGGCACGTATACATGTACTTAGGCACATAGTGTAGCTAACAAAAATTTCCATCTATCTTTTCCAAACCGTTTCCATGCTGACGGCCTTGTCATCTCCCTTGCTATGGATACATTTAGTAACCATCAATTGTTACTTCTTCTCTTAACTCAGCTTTGCTTGCAGGCCAGCTGTCAAAGCTCCTCCATAATCAAATTGCTGGTGATTCATAACAATGCGGAAAAGCCAATACAGAAATGCAGAAGCCAGTTAGTGTCATTTATAACCCATCTCTGCTGCAGGCACAGTGAAAAGCTGGAAGATCTTGATGGGACTCATTCACCCCTGTCCCTGAGTGTCCCCAGAATGTCCCTGAGTGTCCCCAGTGACATTACCCTGGGAATTCCCATCAGGATTTGGGTCAATTTCAGTGAAAATTCCCAGAAAATTCCCTATATTTGTTTCAAATCCTACATGGCAAGGCAGAAAAAAGGACAGCCATGTCCCTGATGATGTCACTGCCCTGATGATGTCACATTGGTGACATCACTGTCCCTGCAGCAGATTTGGGATGTCCTCAGCAGCTCTTTGGCACAGCTCAGCTACCGCGCGGGCGATGGAGCCATTGGTGTCACCACACCTGAAGATGGTGTGGATGTCCCCAAGTGCCCCCACCAAGTGGTCCCTGGCCAGGAGGCGGCTGGCCACCCACAGCCACTCAGCCCTGGTCACCTTGGCTGCCAAAGCAGTGCGGAAATGGCGGCACGGGAGAACACTGTTATGCTTGATGGCCCCTCTGGTCAGCTGGGTCCAGCTGTCCTCCAACGTGGACACCGACCTGTGCCACTCGCTGGCCACCATTGTCACCTGGTCCCTTCTCACCCCAGGTGGTCAACGCGGTGTTCTCGTAGGCGGCCGGGGCCGGGCACAGAGAGGTGGGAGCGTCAGCAAGATCGGAGTTGAGACAGATGGAGTCATCAGTGTTGTGCTTCAGCAGGGCCAAGTTCAGCTGGCGAAGAGACAGGGGAGGTGTCAGGGACGTGGTGGCACTTGTGGCCTCCTGGAGTGGCCCCTGTGTCCTCCCGGGTTCCCCTTTGTCCCCTCTGTCCCTTTGTCGGCATCTTGTCCCCTCTGCCACTCCCTGCGCCCACTGCTGTCCCCTATGCCACCCCTCACTGTCCCGTCTGCCGCTCCCCACCAGCCCCCGTGTCCCCTCCTCTCCACTGTCCCCCCCATCCCCCACTGCCGCCCCCCCATTTCCCCTCCACTCCTCTGTCACCTCCCCCTTCCCGCCACTCCCTCCTGTCCCCTTTGAGATCCCCTGTCCCCTCCTGCCACCCCCCGTGTCCCCTCCATCCCCTATTGCCCCTTCCCCTGCCCCGTGTCCCCCTCTCTACCCCCACAAACCCCTCATCGCACCTCTTGGGGCTCCGTGCTCACTGGGGACATCTCAGGGATGCTCTGAGGATGCTCCGGGGGTTGAAGGAGCCTTGGGATGCCTTCAGTGGCTCTTCGGCACTGCTCGGCCACCTCACTGACACTGGGGCTGGCACGACCACCATTGGACAAGAACTTGGTGATGTTGTTAATTGCCCCCACCAGGTGACCCTTGGCCAGGTGGGCATTGGCCTCCCACAGCCACTCGGCTTTGCCCACCTTGGCCACCAAGTCCTCAGGGACATTGGGGGGCTCGTCGTTCATGCTCTCCAGGGCATCCGCAATGTCCCCAACCCTGCGCTTCAGCTCGCGGGGCAACGCGGTGGCTTCCTTAGATACGGTCACCAAGCGCTCCAGCAGCTCCAGGGCCGCCTCCACCCGCTGTCTCATCATGGTGGCCCTTGTTGCCTCTCTGGCAGCCACCCTGGCCTCTCTCTTCACCCGGGTTTTCCGCCTGGCCCTCTCATCCTTGCCCAGCGCCACCATGCGTTCCCGAGCTGCCCCATAACGGGCAGCCCGTGCCTGCTGCTCCCTGGCCCGGGCGGTGGCCTCCTCAGTGGCCGCCTCAGCGGCCAATTCCCTGCAGATGCTGAGGAGCTCGGGGGCTGCCCTGGCCACCTCGGCGCTGTTCTCCAATTGCCCATTCAGCGACCCCAGCCAGTGCCAGGCCTCTGCTACCACATGGCGCCAGTTGGTCCATGGGGTGTGCTGGTAGGCAGCCAGAGCCATGCTCAGGGAGGCGGGACGGGCTTTATCGTTGGAGGTGACATTGCGGCGCCACCATGGGTCTTGAATGGACTTCATGGTGGCCCCCAGCTTCATGCAGAAGTCCACCAGCTTTGAGTACAGGTACTCTAGGGACTTGAGCCGCTTTGTGTCCCGCCTGGGCAGGATGTCCGCCTGCTTGCCCAGGATGGCCACCATGGTGACCTGCGGCAGCAGCAGGGCCGGGGACAGCTGGGGAGGGGACAGGGGAGGTGTCAGGGACCTGGTGGCACTTACGGCTCCCTGTGGTGACCCCTGCCACTGAGGGCTCCCCTTTGTCCCCTCAATCCCTTTGTCAGCCTCTTGTTCCCTCTGCCACCCCCTGCCCCTCCCCTCGTAACCTCTCCCAGCCCCTGCCCTCCTGCTGTCCACTCTGCCACCCCCCTGCTCCCACTGCTGTCCCCTCTGCCACCACCACCACCCCAGTGTCCCCTCCCTGCCGTGTCCCCCCCATTCCCCACTGCACCCTCCTCCCTCATGTCCCTTCCCCTCTCTATCACCTCCCCCCTTCCAGCCACTCCCTCCTGTCCCCCATGCAACCTCCTGTCCCCTCCTGCCACCCCCGTGTTTCCTCCATCCCCAGTAATGGCCTCCTCCCCCTCAGTGTCCCCTCTGTCCCCCTGTCCCCACCCCCACCCATCGCACCTCTTGGGGCTCCCCGCTCACTGGGGACACCTGGGGGTTGCTCTGGGAACGCTCCGGGGATCGGAGGGGCCTTGGGATGTCCTCAACGGCTCTTAGGCACCAGTCAGCCTCATCATAGGCAAGGGAGCTGTCGGGACAAATGGTGAAAGAGAACTCAATGATGTTGTCAACCGCTCTCTCCAGGAAATCCTTGACTAGGTGGCCACTAGCCCCCCACAGCTGCTCGGCCACGGCCACCTTGGCCACCAAGACATTGCGCACTTTGCGGGATGACTTATTTTTACCCCCAAAAGTGGTCTTGGTGTCCCTGAGCAGGCGCTGCAGCTCGTGGGGGAACACGGTGGCTTCATCACACG
Source organism: Melospiza melodia melodia (assembly GCF_035770615.1). Lineage (NCBI taxonomy): Eukaryota > Metazoa > Chordata > Aves > Passeriformes > Passerellidae > Melospiza > Melospiza melodia. The sequence goes on along the minus strand of NW_026948497.1, from coordinate 91,306 downwards.
CGGCCACCAAGCGCTCCAGCAGCCCTAGGGCTGCCTCCACCCGCTGTCTCTCCATGGTGGCCCTTGTTGCCTCGCTGGCAGCCACCTCAGTGGCCGTCTCCCTGCAGGCTTTGCAGAGCTTGGTGGCCTTCCTGGCCAGCTGGACCCACCTGTACAGAAGTCGAGACATGAACAGTTCCTCCAGTTCCATTGTCATACGCCTGTGCCAGGTCCATGGGTTGCTCTTGTAGACGCTCAGGAAGGCGACAAGGTTATCACCATCGAAGGCGGCAGTGCGGTGCCCCCAAGTGGCAGCAATGTACACCAGGTGCTTCTGAAGCTCACTGGTGGAGCTCGACTTCCACTCTCTCTCTAATCTGCGCAACAGCGTCTCCTTCTCTAGGTAGAACAGGGTGTCCAGCCCCGTGATGGACGGCATGGTGACCCGTGGCTGCAGCAGGGCCTGGAACCGCTGGGCAGGGGACAGGGGAGGTGTCACGGACCTGGTGGCACTTGCGGCCTCCTACGGTAGCCCCTGTGCCCTCCCAGGGTCCCCTTTGTCCTCTCCCTGGAGGGCTCTGCTGTCCCCTCTGTCCCTCTGTCACCCCCTTGTCCCCTCTTGGTCCCCCCTTTGCCACCCCCACCGTTCCCCACTGTCCCCTTTCACCATCCCCTGTTGTACCCCCCTTCCACCCCTCTGTCACCTCCCCCCTTCCTGCCACTCCCGCCTGTCCCCTTTGCGCCCCCCTGTCCCCTCCCGCCACCTCCCGTGTCCTCCCCATGCCCCACTGTTCCTTCTGCCCCATCGCCCCCGCTACCGGCCGGGTCCCCGCCCCACCCCGTCCCCGCTGTCCCCTCCGTGTCACCTCTCCCCTTTCCTGTCGCACCTCTTGGAGCTCCATCGTCACTGGGGACACCTTGGGGACACTCGGGTGGCGAACGAGTCCCGGGACAGGCGCCGGTCCAGGCACAGAACCGGCCCCGCTGGCGGTGCCTCTGGTAATGGCGGAGCAGCGGCGCGAGGAGCGCCAAGAGGGCGGGGCGGGGCCAGGCGAGGTCACCGCCCGCCCTTTCCGGTACCGCTCCAATGCAGGGGTGGCTGCTTCAGCTCGATCCCAGGGGGTTTAGGCTCCATCCCCAGGGGATTTAGGCTCCATCTCGCCATTTCCAGACGGACTCCGCCGTTACCGGCCGCATTTAGGAGCCCACAGAGATGCCGTCACTCAAATTTGCGTCCTGATTCTCTCGCGAGACCTGTGGCGAGAAGCGCCAAAAGCCGCGCGGACCAATCAGAAGCTGTGCCTGGCAGTAGTCAGAAGTCCCCCCCAGGCGGCGGCCCGGGGCGGCCGCTGTCGTCAGAGCCGCGCTGCATTGTGGGCATTGTGGTCCCGGTGGGGCCCAGCGGAGGCGGAGCGGGGCTGAGGCCGCGGGGGCCGGGCGGGAATTTGGGGGCGCCGAGGGAGCCCCGGACCCCCCCCCCCCGGCAGCGCGGGATGGGCGACAGCGACCGCGGTCAGCACCGGGAGCGGGGGGGGGGGGGGGCGGTGAGGAGGGGGTTGGGAGGATTATGAGGGGAATGGGGAGGGCTGAGGAGATGTGAGGGGATCTGGGGGGTCCTGAGGGGGTTTGGTGGGGTTGTGAGGGGAAGTGAGGGGATTTGGGGGGTCCTGAGGGGATTTGAGCAGGGTCCGGAGGGAGAATCCGGGGTCGTGAGGGCATTTTGGGGTTTCTGAGAGGGACTGGGGGATTCCTGAGGGGATGTGAGAGGTTCTGAGGGGATTTGGGGGGTCTTGAGAGGGTTTGTGGGGTCCTGAGGGAGATTTGGGGGTCCTGAGGGGATTTGGGGCGATATGAGGGGGTTTGTGGGCTCCTGAGGGAAAACCGGGGGTCCTGAGGGGATGTGGGGGATTCTGAGGCGGACTGGGGGGTCCTGAGGGAGAATTTGGGTTCCTGAGGAGAAACTGGGAGTCCTGAGGGGATCTGGGGGGTCCTGAGGGGATCTGGAGGTCCTGAGTGGATGTGAGGGGTCATGAGGGGATTTGGGAGGCATCTGAGGGGATTTGGGGGGTTTTGGAGGGTTCTGTGGGGAAATGGGGGGTCCTGAGTCCTGTGAGGGGTCATGAGGAGATGTGGGGGATCCTGAGGGGTTTTGGGGGTCCCTGAGGGAGAACCGGGGTTCCCGAAGGAGTTTAGGGGGGTTGTGTGGGGGTTTGGGGGTGCTGAGGGGATATGAGGGGATTTGGGGGGTCCTGAGGGAGAACTGGGGTTCCCGGGGGGCTTTGGAGTGGATTTGGGGGCCTTCTGAGGGAGAATTGAGGGCCCTGGAGGGGTTTGTGGAGATTTTGGGGGGTCGCTGTGGAGAATTGGGGTTGTGAGAGGATTTGAGGGGGGATTTTAAGGGGTCCTGAGGAGATTTTGGGGGGTCCCGACTGGATGTTGGGCATCCCGAGTAAATCTGGGCGGTCCTACAGGGATTTGAGCCTCCCTGACTGGATTTGGGTCAATTTCGGGGGATTTGGGGTCATTATATGGTCCCTGACTGGAGTTTCGATTTTTTTTTTTTTTGGGTGGGGGGCAATTTTGGGGTATTTTTGGAGTATTTCGTGGTCCTTGACCGGAGTTTGGGGGATTTGGGTTTTTTTGGGGGGTAATTTCGGGGTAATTTCACCCCCATTGCTTGCCGGCCCCTTCCCGCCCAAACTCAGGCCACGCACCCTCCGCTCTCCATTGGCCGCCGCTCCCGGGGCCCCGCCCCCTTTCCACGCCCCCACTCCTTGCCGGCCCTTTCCCGCCCAATCCCAGGCCACGCCCCCTCCGCTCTCCATTGGCCGGTGCTCCCGGAGCCGCGCCCCTTTTCCCACGCTCCCATTCATAATCGTATCTAACCCTCTCGCTCACCCGCTCCCCATTGGCCACCCCGCGCGGCCCCGCCCTGCTGTGGGCGTGGCTACAAGACCGATCGGCGTTTATTGAAAGGCTCCGCTCAGCGGCGGCCCCGGGGGGTGGAGCCAGCCCGGCCCCACCGGGGGGGCTCGGGGGGTCCTGGGGGGCCCGGGGGGGCTCAGGGGGGCCCCGGGGGGTGGAGCCAGCCCGGCCCCGGCGGGGCCCAACGCGGGCCGGGGGCTCGGGGGGCCGAGGGGGGAGGGGCTGGGGTCGTTTCGGGGGGGGTTCAATCAATAGCGGGGAGGCCCGGGGGGTGCCGAAGTGGGGGGTGGGGTCTGGTGAGTGTGGGGTGGTCCCATGGATTGGGGGGTCCTGGTGAGTGTGGGGGTTCTGGTGAGTGTGGGGGGGTCCCATGGATTGCAGGGTCCTGGTGAGTGGGGGGCGGTGAGGTGGGGGTCCCATGGATGGTGCAGGGGCGGTGAGTGGGGGGTCCTGGCGCACTGAGGGGGTGGGGCTCATGGACTGGGGGGCTCCCAGCGCTTTGCGGGTGTCGGTGAAGGGGGAGAGGCAGTGAATGGGGGCGGTCCCGGTAAACTGGGAGAGGTCCCTGGTGATAACGGTAGGGGTCACAGGATTGAGCCCCAAGGGACCCCCCTGGTGCTGGGGACCCCCCTGTGCCCCCCCAGCGCTCGGAGACCCCCCGGTCCCGCTCTGGGCCCCCCCCAGTCCCGGTGCTGTTCCCGGGGAGTCAAAGGGGAGGGGGCGGAACCCCCGTGATGGGTGGGTGGGCACAAATGGGGGGTCCGGGCCCGGTGCTCGGGGAGGGGTCGGTACACGAGGGTGGGTCCGGTCCCAGTCCCGGTGCACAGGGGTGCCGGTGCCCGGGGGGTCCCGGTGCCCGGGCAGGTCCCGGGGTTCGAGGGGGGGTCCAGTCCCGGTGCTCGGTGAGGGGGGGTCAATGTACGGGGGGTGTCCTGGTGCTCCTGCACGAGGGGGGGTCCCGGTGCTCTGTGATTCGGGAGGGTCTCGGGTGGTCTGGTGCCCGAGGCTGGCAAGGTTTGAGGGGGGGTCTGCTGGTCTCGGTGATTCGGGGGGGGGGGTCTCCGGTTGTCCCAGTGCATGCAGGGGTTGTCCCGTTGCTCAGTGATTTGGGGGATCTCCGGTGGTCCTGGTGCTCAAGGGGGATCAGTGCTCAAGGGCGGGTGGGAAGGGGGATGCGGTTTTTGGGGGTGTCCCAGTGCACGATGAGGGGAGGATGCAGGTGCTCGAGGGGGTGTCAGGAGCACTGAAGGGGGTGCAGGTGCGGTTTTTGGGGGATCCCAGTGGCCCCCCGGGTGGGATCAGTGCTCAGCGGCGGGGACTGCCCAGGGACGCACCCAGACCCCCAAATCCCAGCCGAGTCTGCTGCAAGGCACTGAGGGGGCTGACTCATTGAGACCTCTGCCCCAAGCTTGTCAAGAATGCCCTCAGAATGTCCCCAAGTCTCTGCAGTGGTGACACCCTAATGATGCCTTCACGGTGACAGGGGCATTCCTGCAGCAGCCTCGGGATTTCCTCCACGGCGCTTTGGCACTGCTCACCCACCGTGCAGCCAGGGCCACCGTGGCCAGGACAGGGACACAAGGAGAAGGGGTGCATGTCCTCCAGTGTCTCCAGCAGGTGGTGCGTGGCCAGGTGGCCGCTGGCATCCCACAGCCACTCGGCCTCGGCCACCACGGCCAGCAAGGCTGCACAGAAACCAGGGGATGGCTCCTCTGTCCCCTTCATGGTGGCCTTGATGTCCTCAGCCTGCTTCTGCAACTCCTGGAGGAATGCAGTGGCTTCTTCAAATGTGGGCGCCAAGGCCCTGGGGATATCGGGGGATGGCTCCTCTGTCCCCTCCAGGGCCAACTCGATGTCCCCGAGCCGGTGCTGCAGCTCCTGGGGGTACACCATGGCTCTGTCACATGTGGCCACCAAGTGCTCCAGCAGCCCCAGGGACGCCTCTGCCTGCTGTCCCCTCATGGTGACCTCCTCTGCCCAGGCATTGCGCAGCCTGCTGGCCTCCTCAGCCAGCCGGGACCAGATCTCCATGAAGGTGTCCACCGGCTCCTGCCAGGCCTTGGCTGCAGCTCTCACATCGATCCAGGTGGTCCGAGCGGTGGCCTCAAGGCTGGCCAGGGCCTGGCCCAGGGAGGGGACATAATGGAGATGCAGGGAGGAGAACGTGTAGGGGTCCGGGGAGGTGACCCTGCGGCGCCACCAGGGGATGGCAGCACCATGGCCCAGGTAGATGAAACTCTGGCCCAGAGTGTCCTGGAGGTGACTGATGAAGGTCCTCAGGGCCACGTGCAGGAAGGACCCTGGAGACCCTTCCAGCTGCTGCTCATCCCTGTCTGGCCCGGTCACGGTGGCCACCAGCTCGCCCAGGGTGGCCACCACGGCCACCAGCCACTCCAGCACCTGGGGAGGGGACAGGGGAGGTGTCAGGGACCTGGTGTCACCTGTGGCTGCCTGCAGTGGTGCCTGTGCCTTCCTGGAGTGCCCTCTGTCTCCTCCCTGGGGGGCTCTGCTATCCCCTCTGTCCCTTTGTCACCCCCTCATCCCCTCAGCCACCCTCGGTCCTCTCCACCCCTTGGTCACCTCCCCGCTTCCCGCCACACCCCTATCGTCTCCTGCCACCCAACTGTCCCCTCTGTCACCCCCCGTGTCCCCTCTGTCCCCTCCCTATCCCCCCCAGCCCCAGGATTGCTGCGACTTATGGGGCTCCATGGCCTCTGGGGACACTCCGGGACCCTCTGGGACACTTTGGGGACGCTTTGGGGACACTCTGGGGGGCGAACACGCCCTGGTGACAGTTGGGGATACGCAGGAGCGCGGCACGGCCGGACAGGGGAAGCAGGAAGAGGTTACGTCACTGCTCCGGCCCCACCCCACTCTTTTGTCGCTTTTGGGGGGTCCTGAGGAGATTTTGGGGGATCTCAGGTGAGTTTTTTTGGGGGGTCCTGAGGGGATTTTTGGGATCTCAGGTGTTGCCTCTGCTGAGGCGTGACGGCCTGGTTTGGGAACGGCACGGTGGCGATCCCCCAGCCGCTCTGACCACGTGCTCACAGACACCAATATGGTGGACAGCAAATGGTGTTTATTAACAGGTTACATGGGGTTATATAACCTTGGTTCTGCTTGCATCACAAACAGGGGTCACTGGCCAACAAAACGGGGGGGCTGAGTAACTTTACCAGTTAGGGGCAAGGGTTCTGTCTGCCCGTATATCGCAAGATCTTCCAATAGCCTGTCCCTAATCTCCCACTTTCCCCCCCCCGCTTTATGATTAATTAAAAACACAGGAAGTGTAAAGGTTATAAAAATGCAAAAGCTACCAAACTAATGCACGGCAAAACCGACAACTGGTAAAAAACAATGCAACATGTCCACAACAAACGCTCCTCAATGCAACTGTTGGTCGTCAACAAATAAAATGTTAACTTTTTCCAACCGGTTTTTAACAAACAATTCTAACTTGTTTAAAATGCAAGGCCCAAAAATCAATGTCAGGAGTATCATGGTAAGAGGGCCTATTAAGGTGGAAATAAGGGTGGTCAGCCATGGGGATTGATTAAACCAGGACTCAAACCAACCTTGTTGGGCTTCTCTCTCTGCCTTTCTCTGTGCTAACTGATCACTCAGTTCGGCCATGGAGTGTCTCACGACTGAAGCAAAGTGAAAATTTTCCAGGATAGAAATCTATTTTAATTTAGGTGAAATGTACATTTTTGAGTTGAGTCTGTGGTTAGAAACCATAGTTATTTAGCCAGACTTCAAGGCCTAAGCTCAGTGAAGTTACTTCCGGGAAGGAGAGAGATAAAGGGGGGGAGACAGAAGATGATAGAAGGAGACAGGGACTGCTGTAGGGGCAAGTCAACCTGACCTCGGAATTTTTTCTGATAAAAAGGAACTAGTGGTAAAAGTCACACGAAACCCATAAAAATGAATATGTATGAACCTATTGTGAAACTGTATGCATAGGTGTTTAAGAGGAAGATAAAAAGAGACCTGAAGTTCTCAGAGGTACGCATGCCTTTTTTGAGGAGAGAAATCTCCCCATGCGTCCAGCGCTGTAATAAACATACCAAGCTTTGCAACTTTTACAAAGTTGTGAGGTTTCTTCTTTTCTCCGCAAAACACAGCCCCCACCTGCCCGGGGAACCGGGGAACAATAGCCTGGTTTGCAGGTCACTCACACCCTTCAGCACCAGCCCCAGCTGCCCAAGGGACACTAGCTGGGTGTTCAGGTCACTCACACTCTTCATTCGAAGTCCCCATCAACCCGGGGGCAATAGCCTGGTGTTCCTGTCACTCACGCCCTTCAGCCACAGCCCCACCTGTCTGGGGAACAGTAGCTTGGTGTGCAGGTCACACAAACCCTTCGGCCACAGTCCCCACCTGCCCGGGGACAATAGCTTGGTTTGCAGGTTGCTCACATTCTTCATCCAAAGCCCCACCTGCCTGGGGGACTATAGCCTTGCAGGTCACACGCAGCCTTCGGCCAAATCCCCAACCTGCCTGGGGGACTATAGCCTTGTGGGTCACACACAGCCTTCGGCCAAATCCCCCACCTGCCTGGGGACAATAGCCTCGTGTGCAGGTCACTCACTCCTCTTTCCACTGAGTCCCCCTTCCCATTCACCCAGGAAGTTGAAGCTGATTTTGTGTGTGACTCACTCTCACACACGCAACAAGACAACAACAGGTACCTTTTACTTTCACATCCCCTATTACAAGTTTAGGTGTTACTGGCCAGTCCCAGTTCTATTGGATATCCCTCCACCCAGCTGTGTTGTCCAAGCCCAGATGGTCTTGGGCATTTTTCCATACCTTCTGGTACTTTGTTTAGACAGCACTTATCTGCTCCTGTATCCACCAAAACTTCAAATTCTTCATTTAGGAGTCCCACCTCAAAGTTTACCCCTCTAGATGTTGCATCGGATCCCCTAAAGTGTAAAGCCTTTGACACCTCTAATTGTCACCTCTAAGAATCCTTGCCTGCTCCTGGTGGTGGACCCGGCCACTCTTTTGTTACCTTGGATTGTGGGATAGAGTTGCCTGCCCCCACACTTTCTCTAGCTACCGCAACCATGATCCTGGCCTTGGCCTTTGCTCTTTCTTCTTCCCTCCTCAAATACACCTTCAATGCTTTTCTCAATAACTCATTAATGTCCTTCTCTTGACAATCTTCAATCTTTTCCAGTTTTCTCCATACATCAGGCCAAGATTTGGTAATAAATTTGACCTTTAGTAGCACTTGACCTCCTCTGGTGTCCAGGTTTATTTTGGAGTACAATTCGAAGTTCCACTTTAGGTGATGAAGCCAAGTAGCAGGAGTTTCATCCATCTCTTGTGCACCCTCAAATTCCAATTTGGTATTAGTTCCTTTGGGAACTTATTCTCTCATCCCCCCCATTATCAAAGACCTGTATTCCATCATGCCCTTCCTCCTGATTAGGGTTCCAACTGGGATCCATTATTGGCAATTTCTGTTCACCTGATGGCACATGGGGTCCCAGATGGTTATCTTTCTCCCAAATTCTTATGCTAGTGGCTCTAATCACCAGGACCTCTTCTGGGGAAAATAGCATGTTCAAAATAGAATTAATCTCCCACACATGTCAATATTTGGACCTAAGAATTGATCCACTTTGCTGGCTATGCCCACAGGGTCCTCAACTAAATGCCCCAACTCTTTCTTGAGTCCTCTCACCTCAGAAGCGGTTAGAGGAGTGTTCACAAAGCCAACACCTCCTGCTACTCCTCCCATAGGAACTCCTCTGAGGGGAAACAGTCTCTGCCTTGGAGGTCTTGGATCTGGTACCGCAGTATGGCCCATCCTCCGACACAAAATTACTCATTTGAGGGGTAGTAGCATTACCCTGGACTTGCTGTAGGTCAACAGCTGTATCTGGTGATAAGAGTTTACCAGGTAAGGAGGCATTTGTGTCCCGACTAGGTGTAGTAGATAGGGTCAGGCGCTCGGAAAATCTCGCAATGTCACAGAAATCAGCAGGATTCCTCTCCCCCTAACTTCTAGTGATAAGGGATCACCCAAGAATGTGAGTTTCTGTTTACAGGACATGCTCGTGGGGCGTCCTTGTGACGCGTACATCCCCATTCCAGAGGTAAACGACAGACCACCAAGCCGTCAGGCAGCACCCGAGAGACCCGCACGGGTGGAACCCAAGTGTCAACAGTGTTTCTGTGTGATTTTGCTGTTGGGGCTTGTTGCCAAAGGGCAAGCCAGCCCAGATCACTACCCCCATCGGCCATTCAGGTGGGTCATGCAACACCTTAGTAGTGACAAGGTGCTCAGAGAAATCACCACACCGAACGCCCCATCCTTCGTGCTCCGCATGACCGACCTGTTTCCAGGACGACCAAAGGTAGACCCCCATTCCCCACATGCCACGCACATGTACCTATCCTACTGGTGCCCAGCTTCAAACCCTGGGAAAAGCTACTGCAATCACCCAAGGTGGGGACATTGTGGGCACTGAGGGTGCTGTAGTAGATAGGGTTAGGCACTCGGAAAATCTTGCGATGTCACGGAAAGCAGTAGAATTCCTCTCCCCCTAACGCCTAGTGATAAAGGATCACCCAAGAATGTAGTCCCCCCTAACATTAGTAACTTTTGACTCCTTACTAACCAATTACAGTAAGGTAAGACCCCCTGACGTAGAGAAAAAACCTTCCCAGTATAAAACCCGATGAGACGGGACAATAAAGGTCTTGAACCGTCCACCATACTGGTGCCTGCGTGTGTTCTTGGCCCAAGTGACCCTGGAGAGTTTGGGTCGCCGTGCCGTTTCCTCAGAACCAGGTTGCCTTGCCTTGCATCAGAAGGCGACAAGTGGTGCCAAAGCCCGGGATCGAACCAGTGCCCGGGGAACGGGAATCGCCTGGAGAGAGGACGGCGGCTGCACAGCTGGCCTTGTGCAGCGGAGGGGACGCCCTCGAATCATGGAAGCGATCGCAAAGGTAGTCAGTGAAATGCATGCGCAATGGGGTATCGAATGTAAGCTTAAAGATACGACTCTCGCATTGTCGACATTGATTAAGCTGGGGGCTATAGAGAGCCCCGTGGATGTTTTACACCCGGAGGTGTGGGATAATTGTATGAAAACCCTGGCCGAGGATACCATGTGTTCAGGCTCGGGGAAAGCCCTAAAATCGTGGGGCAGAGTCATCCGGGCTCTGCAAAAAGCTCGAGAAGAGCAAGAAACCTGGAAAGCTGCCAGAAGCTGCTTAATAGCCATTCCGCAGCTGGGGGTGGGAGCTATGACCCAGACCACCCCGGAAAGTGATCAGATTGCAGACGGGGATGCACGGGGGCTAGGCACGTCCCACCTCCCCCCGAGCCCAAGCCCAAAACCCCCGGGAGACCCCCCAACCCCCCCGCGGAGCCCGCCAGATCCCAGCCCCCCCTCGGAGCCTCTCGACAAAACCGCGGCTCCTCTACCCGTCCCCCCCCTGCCAATCGCCGACCCAGTGCAGAGCAACGGGCGCAGTGTTTTTGGGGGGGGCTGGCGGAGGAGGCGCGAGAGGCAGAGGGATGGTCAGAAACTGCCTGGATCGATAAAATCTCTCCGCCGCCGTATGGGCTCGAAGATGGCGGCCGGCCGGTGGTCAGGGCGGAAGAGAAGAGGGGACAAAGGGCGGAAATGGAGTCAGCGCGCCTAACATCGCATGCGCGGGAGAGCGGGGCGGGGGGGCGGTCCCCGCGGTGAAGGGTGAGACCAATCAGAGCGCTCTATTCAAATTAAGCCCGTATAAGGCAAGGACCTCCCCGAGCAGGAGGCGGGGAGACCCCAGGGGGAGGGAACGGTCCGCCCCCTGCAGGAGGGGTCGGGGCCCGAGAAAAAGGCAGAGCAGCCCGGAAGTGCTCGGCCATTCCACATCCGACTCCGACTCACACTCAAGCCGGGACGAGTCTGAGAGGGAGTTGAGGAGCTCCGGTTTGGATACTAGCCTTAACAGAGGGAGAGCAGCAGCATATAAGGTCTCTAGTCACAGTGTTCCCGCACGGGTGAAGGAGTCATCAGAGAAAGACCGAACCCCACTTACAGACTGGCGAAAAATAAAGATAGCCTGCGCCGAGTACACCCCTTCAGCTAAGCTAGTGTTCCCAGTCCGCGTGGGAGGGGCAGGCGAAAACCAAAGAAGGACCTATTCTCCAGTAAATCCAAAAGAGGTACAGACGATTATTAAAGCGATTGCAGACAAGGGAATTAATTCTGCCATGGTTACCACACTTATTGATGGCGTTTTTGGGGAGGATGACATGCTCCCCTTTGACATCAAACAGGCGTGCAGAATGATTTTTGATGGGGCAGGAATGATTGTTTCTAAACAAGAGTGGGAGGATCAATGCACAAAGGAGCTAGCCCAGATAACGGGACCTGACCATCCACTACACGGCTCTAGTATACAGAGATTGATGGGTAGAGACCCCACTATGATCACCCCCCAGGCCCAGGCTGAGGGATTAAGGGCCCAGGAAGTTATGACAACCACCCAGGCTGCCCGAGAGGCCATTCGTTCGGCTTCCAAAGTAGTGGCTAAACCTGCCCCGTGGTCAACCATAAGACAGAGCGAAAGTGAGAGCTTCACTCAGTTTGTGGACAGGCTTCAGGCAGCATTAGATTACTCCTCATTACCCTCGGAGGCGTAGGGTCCCGTGCTGGCAGACTGCCTACGCCAGCAATGCAACTCAGCCACCAAGGACATTTTAAGATCACTGCCACCTGGGGCTAACATAGCCGACATGATCAGACACGTGGCAAAGGAGGAGCACCTAGCTCCCATCCAAGCAGCAGTCCACACTGCAATAACCAGTGTGATGGCATGCTTTAAGTGTGGCCAGGCAGGCCACTTGGCGGTAAACTGCCCCCAGCCAAGGTGCCGATCAGCAGCTGCTCCACCACGCCAAGGGGAACTTAGGGGACCATGCTGGGCATGTGGGAAGAAGGGGCATTCAGCTAAGCAATGCAGATCCAGGCTTTAGGGAAACGGGAGAGGGAGGGGGTGGCCGGGCCGTGTTCAGCCCCCTCCCACCTGGAATGTGCAGCGGCCCAGATACAGCAACCCCCAGTGGGGCAGGGGACCCTCCTACCCCATGCCCCCACAGGGAGCAGTCAATTTTATATCCCCACCTACAACGCAATGCCAGAACTGCACACCAACACCAGTAATGCTTTCGCACCCCCCACCGCCACAAGCCGTGCCGGTGTCACAGGACCAGCAGGGGGCGCCCCAGCGCGGGATCCCTGGGTGGCCTTGGCCATGAGAATAGGGAAGGAACCCCTGATGGTGTGGGGGACATGCCGCCTTTACAGCAGTCAGGATCCCCATGTCATAGGGTTTCAATTCTGGGCAGACACGGGATCAGACTGCACAATTATTCCCCAAGCGCATTGGCCCGGGCATTGGCAATTCAAAGAAGTCCCTCCAGTGAACGGAGTGGGGGGGCAGTCCCGGGCATGGAAAAGCACCCAGCTGGTGGCTATAACACTTCACACGAAAAAGGGACAAGAACAGACAGTAGAAATCTACCCCTACATTTTGCAAAATTCTCCACCCCTGTTGGGAAGGGATGTCCTTGCTATGCTAGGAGTCAGGATCACAAATTTATCATGAGGGCCACTGTCGTACAGCCTCTGCTGCCAATCAAATTGACTTGGAAATCATCAGACCCCGTATGGGTTGAGAAGTGTCCCCTGACAGAGCCTCGAGCGACAGCCTTGCTGGAACTGGTCGACCGCGAACTGCAAAAGGGTCACATAGAACTCTCCATCAGCCTATGGAACACCCTTGTATTCGTGATCCCCAAAAGGTCTGGAGAAGGCTATCGCCTCATCCACAACCTGAGAGAAGTGAACAAGACGATCCGACCCCTGGGTCCAGTCCAGACACTGCTTCCCGCGAACTCAGCCATCCCCGCAGGGCAGCCGTGCGCAGTACTGGACATCAAGGACTGTTTCTTTTCAATACCTCTGCACCCTGCGGACAGAGAACGGTTCACCTTTTCCATGGTGTTTCGAAATGGCGAGTGACCCAACCTCTGCTTCCAATGGAGGGTAGTTCCACAAGGTCTTGTTGACAGCCCTGTCATATGCCAAATCACTGTAGACAAAGCACTGATGCCGGTCCGACACTCCTACCCTACCGCAACCATCATCCAGTACATGGACGACATCTTAGTCGCCGCACCATCGGCAAGCCAAGTAGATCACCTGGTGTCCACAATCACGGAAACCCTTCAGGCCAATGGCTTTGAGATCGTGAGCGCAAAGATCATGAGAGGACCCTGCGTGACCATCCTGGCAGTGGGGATCACAAGCTTCTACATGACACCCCCCAGGGCGAAGGTCCATCGAGACATCGAAACACTCTACGATGTGCAACGCCTGGTGGGATCGCTACAGTGGCTTCGCAACATCGTTCTAATTCCTCCTGAGGTCATGGACCCTTTATATGACCTCCTGAAAGGAAAGAACCCCTGGGATCCCAAGGAGCTGACACCGCAGGCAGCAAGCTCCCTCGACTTCATTGAAAGCCAGATGTCCACTGGCATACTTGCCAGGTGGAACCCAGCCATGCCGCTGGACCTATACATCCACTTTACACTGAAGGGGGGAGTGGGAGCACTGGCCCAAGGACCTTCTGAAAAGGCCCGACCCATTCAATGGGTGGTGCTCGGAAGACCCGCTTGTGCGTTTTCCCTGGGAATCGAATGCATTGCTAACCTCATCACGAAGGGCAGGAAACTCGCCTCAAGACACTTGGGAACAGAGCTGACAAGCATCCACCTCCCTTTCCACAAGCAACCGACGTCGGAGTCAGCCACAATATCGGAGTACCTAGCCCTTGCTCTCACCAGCTTCGGAGGAGAAATCTCCTACTCCTCCAAGCCACCCTGGATTAAGCTGCTGACCGTAGTCGACATGGACATGCCACCAAAGGTCATGGATCGACCGCAGCCAGGACCAACGGTCTTCACAGACGCTTCCTCCACGACTTCAACCGCAGCAGCAGTGTGGCAGGCAGGAGAGCAATGGCACTGCGTCAAAGCGTGTGACCCCACACTGTCAGTGCAACAGCTGGAGGCAGCAGCAGTCATCATGGCGTACGGACTCTTCCAAGAAGAACACCTCAACATTGTAACAGACTCTATATTCGTGGCAAGGCTCTGCCTAGCCATGGCAGGACCAGGTGTGTCGACATCAGCAGCAGCCCTAAGGCTGGAAGAAGCACTGTCCTCGTGACAGGGCACCATGTCAGTCATTCACATCAACAGCCACAACCCAGTCAAAGGCTACTTCCAGATCGGCAATGACAAAGCGGACCCCGCAGCAAAAGGCGTTTGGACGTTGCAGGAAGCTCGTCAACTGCATGAGTCGCTCCACATCGGAGTCAAAGCACTGGCGAAGAGATGCGGAATCCCGACGGCGGATGCAAAACATGTGGTGGCCACCTGCCCTTACTGCCAGAAGTCACCCCTATGGACCTGCGGGGTCAACCCAAGAGGTCTCAAGCCCTCAGAAATCTGGCAGTCGGACTTCACTTGGTGTGAACTGCTGAAGCCTCGACCATGGCTTGCAGTGACAGTAGACACTTATAGCGGAACGATGATAGCCACACACCACCCCAAAGCAAACTCCAAGGCCACAATTCCGCACTGGCTGACAGCCATGGCCTGGCTTGGTATCCCCAAACAGATCAAAACTGACAACGGTTCCAGTTTCATTTCTAAACCAGTACAAGAGTTCGCTTCAAAATGGGGCATCACATTAGTGCGAGGTATCCCGTATAACAGTACTGGGCGGGCCATAGTTGAGAGAGGAAATCAGACCCTGAAAACCAAGATAGAAGTGTTGGTGAAAGCAGAGGGCTTTGCCAATGCCATTCCCCCAGGAGACCAGGCACGCATACTGGCAACCGCTTTGCTAGCACTGAATCAATTCCCTAGGGGGGATGAAACAAACAGTCCCGTCCAAAAACACTGGGCCACCTGAGCGCTAGAGGAGGGCCCGCAGGTTGTAATTAGAAACGAGCTAGGCGAATGGGAACAGGACTGGATGTTGATGCTCACGGGGAGAGGGTACGCAGCTGTCAAAAAGGATGGCAAAACCAGGTGGTGTCCACTTAAGTCAATTAAGCCAGACCTTCATAGCGATCAGAATGAGACTGATGAGAGTTGTGAGTTTCTGTTTACAGGACATGCTCGTGGGGCATCCTCGTGACGCGTACATCCCCGTTCCAGAGGGAAGTGACAGACCACCAAGCCGTCAGGCAGCGCCCGAGAGACCCGCACGGGTGGAACCCACGCGTCAACAGTGTTTCTGTGTGATTTTGCTGTTGGCAAGCCAGCCCAGATCACTACCCTCATTGGCCATTCGGGTGGGTCATGCAACACCTTAGTAGTGACAAGGTGTTCAAAGAAATCACCACACCAAACACGCCATCCTTCGTGCTCCGCATCACCGACCTGTTTCCAGGACGACCAAAGGTAGACCCCCATTCCCCGCACGCCACACACATGTACCTATCCTACTGGTGCCCAGCTTCAAACCCTGGGAAAAGCTACTGCAATCACCCAGGGTGGGGATATTGTGGGCACTGGGGGTACTCTAGTAGATAGGGTTAGGCGCTCGGAAAATCACGCGATGTCACGGAAAGCAGTAGAATTCCTCTCCCCCTAATGCCTAGTGATAAAGGATCACCCAAGAATGTCCCCCCTAACATTAGTAACTTTCGACTCCTTACTAACCAATTACAGTAAGGTAAGACCCCCTGACGTAGAGAAAAAACCTTCCCAGTATAAAACCCGACGAGACGGGACAATAAAGGTCTTGAACCATCCACCATACTGGTGCCTGCGTGTGTTCTTGGCCCGAGTGACCCTGGAGAGTTTGGGTCGCTGTGCCATTTCCTCAGAACCAGGTTGCCTTGCCTCGCATCAGAAGGCAACAAGTGGTGCCGGTACCCGGGATCGAACCAGTTCCTGGGGAACGGGGATCGCCTGGACAGAGGACAGCGGCTGTAGCAGCGGTTCCGACTGCAGCGGAGGGGATGCCCTCGAATCATGGAATCCACAGCGAAGGTTGTAAGTCAGGCTCATGAGCAATGGGGAATTAAAGGTGAGCTCAGAAATTCTAATCTTGCTATTGCAAGGCTCCTAGAGCTGGGGACGATCGAATGTCCAATATAATAAATATATTATATTGGGAAGCGCGGGAGAAGTGCACTGCCGCCTCAGCAGAGGACTCAAAGTTCGCAGACAGGGGTAAAAACCTCAAAGCGTGGGGGAAAGTAGAAGAGGCCCTACGCAAGACGTTAGAAGAACAGGAGACGCGGGAAGCCGCGCGTATACGTTCATTAGCTACACCAAAGCCAGGGTTGGGGGCCGCGACACAAACCGCCTCTGAGAGCGATCGGATTGAAGGCAGGAACATGCGGGGGCCGGGCGCGTTCCATCCCTTCCCCAGCCTCAGCCCAGACCCCCTGGAGCCCCCAGGAGACCCCCCAGAACCCCCAGGGGACCCCCCGACCCTCCCACGGATCCCGCCGGGTCCCACCCCCCCGTGGAACCATCCGAAAAATCCGCGGTTTCTCTATCCGTCCCTTCCCCACCGGTCGCCGATCCGACGCAGGGGGCAGAGCAGCGCCCGCGATGCTTCTGGCAGGCACTCATGGAGAAGGCGCGGAACGCGACCGGATTGTCGGACCCTGCTGAGATCGGTAAAAACTCGCCCCCGCCATGTGCATTTATTGGCGCCGAACCGCATGGCGAGGGCGGAAGAGAAGAGGGGGAAAAGGGCGGAAAT
Source organism: Melospiza melodia melodia (assembly GCF_035770615.1). Lineage (NCBI taxonomy): Eukaryota > Metazoa > Chordata > Aves > Passeriformes > Passerellidae > Melospiza > Melospiza melodia. The sequence goes on along the minus strand of NW_026948497.1, from coordinate 74,588 downwards.
GCAGTCAGCCTGCTTAACATCGCATGCGCGGGCGAGCGGGGAGGGGGGGCAGTCCCCGCAGTAGAGTGCAAAGCCAACCAGAGAGCTCTATCCAAATTAGGTCCTTATAGGGCAAGGACCTCCCCCGGCAGGAGGCGGGGGGACCCCAGGGGGAGGGAGCGGCACCTCCCCCGAAGGGAGGAGTGGGGTCGAAGCCGCACAAAACGGTACGGAGCACCGGAAGTGTACCGGCAGTCAGCTTCTGGCTCAGAGTCAAGTAACAGCTGCTCAGACAGCTCGGAAGAGCCGACCGAGTCCGGCTGGGACTCGGAAACTGAGAGAGCAGAATTAATGCGGTTTAGAGCGAAACCGAATAAAGCTTTAAAACATATCGGGAAACAATCGCAACACAAACTCACCGATTGGGGAAAAATAAAAGCAGCCTGTGGGGACCGGGCACCGGCAGCCTCCATGCACGCTTTCCCGGGGGGGGTTGCCGGAGCGCGGGGGAACCAAGGGCATATACCCCAGTTAACCCAAAAGAAGCCAAAGCGATTTCAGAAATAGGGATCAACTCAGCCGTAGTACCCACTCTTGAGGATGACCTTTCTAGCAATAACGATCTGCTCACTTTTGATATTACACAAATAAGCCGCATGCTTTTTCATGGGGCGGGGCGGATTGTATTTAAGCAGGAATGGCAGGACGACCCCGTTAGCCCAGGCTTCTGGGGAAGGGCAGCAACTCAGCGAGCTGTCCCCAGCCAGCACAGCTTTCCCTGGCAGCACCCTCACTCCAAGCACGCCCTAGAGGGATCTGTAGGAGCTGCGGGAAGACACCTCTCTAGGGACTGTAGATACCGGCCCAGGGGAAACGGGAGAGGGAGGGGGCACGCGGGCCATACTCAGCCTCCTCCTGCTGTGAATGTGAAACGGCCCATCTATGCCGTCCCCCAGTGGGGCAGGGGACCCTCGTACTCCATGCCCCGACAGGGAGCAGTCAATTTCGCATCCCGGCCAGCAGCACAATGGCAGAGTTATGCAGCACCCTCAGCACCCTCACACCCCCCACTGCCACAAGCCACGCCAGTGTCACAGGGCCAGCAGGAGGCGCCCCAGAGTGGGATCCCTGGGTGGCCCTGGCCATGAGAATAGGGAAGGAGCCCCTGATGGTGTGGGGGACATGCCGCCTTTGCGGCAGTCAGGATCCCCACGTCATAGGGCTTCAGTTTTGGGCGGACACGAGATCAGACTGCACGATTTTTCCCCAAGCACATTGGCCCGGACATTGGCAATTCAAAGAAGTCCCTCCAGTGAACGGAGTGGGAGGGCAGTCCTGGGCATGGAAAAGCACCCAGCTGGTGGCTTTAACACTTCACACAAAAAAGGGACCAGGAGTGTCAACATCAGCAGCAGCCCTAATGCTGGAAGAAGCACTCTCCTCGCGACAGGGCAACGTGTCAGTCATTCACATCAACAGGCACGACCCAGTCAAAGGCTACTTCCAGATCGGCAACGACAAAGCGGACACCGCAGCGAAAGGCATCTGGACTTTGCAGGAAGCCCTGAAAAAGGCCCAGATCAAGGGGCAGAGAAAGGCAGAGCTGGAGGATGAGCGGGACCTCGGGAGAGACATGGATGAGGAGCTGCAGCAGGGGAAGCAGAAGCTGCCGCAGTGAGCGACAAGGATGAAGTCGGAGGAGGAGGAAAATGTGCAGGAACTGAACGCACTGTTCCTTAGTGCCAAGTGCAACATGATCTGGGACAAGCAAGTCCTGGAGAAGCAGATGATCCTCGAGGAACTGGCGGAGGAAGAGAAGCACCTGAACAAGATGATGGAAATGGAGCGGGAGAAGGGCAAGGAGGTCCAGGAGGAGTGGGAGTGCCAGAGGAAGCAGGAGCTGATGAGAGCCTGGCAGGGCATTGTGAAACAGATGGAGCAGAATGCAGAGGAGCGGGCATTGAGGGCTGAGGAGCTGTACCAGGAGGGCCAGAGGCAGCTGGAGCGATTGGAGCAGATGAAAAAGGGAGGATCAGAAGGCCTGGGAGCAGAAACAGGTGCGGAGGGCCCACAGGTGGTAATTAGAAATGAGCTAGGTGAATGGGAACGGGGTTGGAAGTTGATGCTCATGGGGAGAGGGTACGCAGCTATCAAAAGGGACGGCAAATTAGGTGGTGTCCACTTAAGTCAATTAAGCCGGACCTCCATAGCGAGCAGAATGAGACTGATGAGAGCTGTGAGTTTCTGTTTACAGGACATGCTCATGGGGTGTCCTCCTGACGTGTACATCCTCGTTCCAGAGGAAACTGACAGACCACCAAGCCGCCAGGCAGCGCCCGAGAGACCTGCACGGGTGGAACCCAAGCGTCAATGGTGTTTCTGTGTGATTTTGCTGTTGGGGCTTGTTGCCAGAGGGCAAGCCAGCCCAGACCACTACCCCCATTAGCCATTCATGTGGGTCATGCAACACCTTAGTAGTGACAAGGTGCTCAAAGAAATCACCACACCGAACGCCCCATCCTTCGTGCTCCGCATCACCGACCTGTTTCCAGGACGACCAAAGGTAGACCCCCATTCCCCACACGCCACACACATGTACCTATCCTATTGGTGCCCAGCTTCAAACCCTGGGAAAAGCTACTGCAATCACCCAGGGTGGGGATATTGTGGGCACTGGGGCTGCGAAACCATTGTTACAGATGCCAGACTGTCAGGGCCTGGGTGGGATCCACAAGAGCCAGACAAATTCTTACAGTTCACCTGGGCACCCACCGGTTGCAAAACACCCCTCTTCCTCCCCGGAAACTTTTATCGAAACCACCATAAAATCCCCAAATTTCGAAAATGTACAGGCTACAACATGACAGTTTTGCAGCCAGATCACCCTAGCTGGGCAACAGGCAGAATGTGGACAGTAGTCCTTCAAGGGTCAAAAGAAAAGGTGAACATGCGAATTATTAGGCTCCAACCGTCGGCACCCCGAGCGGTCGGACCCAACAAAGTGATTAAAAGTGTGCCAAAAGGGAGAAACGCGACCCACCCCAAAGCCTTGCCCACAAGGGTCACTGATATCCCGACTGGCCATGTAGAAGCCTTTCAGAAAGACCTTTCAGCCGAGTCAGACTCAGACCCAATCCTTCGTATGTTAGAAGCTACCTTCCTATCCCTGAACGAAACTAACCCTAACCTAACCGAATCCTGTTGGCTTTGTTACGATGTCGAACCTCCCTTTTATGAAGGACTCGCTTTAAACACTCCCTTCAGTTACTCCACAGCAGATGCACCCAACCAATGTAGATGGGACACCCCCCGCAAAGGAATCACCCTGAGTCAAGTCACAGGCCGGGGCAGATGCTTTGGCAATGCAACCCTAGCTAGGTGGAAAGGCAACGTCTGCAACGAAGTTGTCAAACCCAACGGGAAAAACAATAAGTGGGCAGTCCCATCCACATCTGGGATGTGGGTTTGCCAGCGATCTGGAGTGAGTCCCTGTGTGTTCCTTGCCAAATTCGATGACTCTAACGACTTTTGTGTCCAAGTTCTGATTGTTCCTAGGGTCCTGTACCACGCAGATGAAGAAGTGTATCGCCATTTTGAGGAGCCCAGCCGGCTCCACAAAAGAGAAATAGTAACAGGTGTGGCTATTGCAATGCTGCTGGGCCTAGGAGCAGCCGGAATGGCCACAGGAGTCTCAGCCTCGCCCACCCAGCACCAAGGACTGTCACAGCTGCAGGCAACAATTGACGAGGACCTACAGAGGATCGAGAAATCCATGTCCTTTCTAGAGAAGTCAGTCTCCTCACTCTCAGAAGTGGTCTTGCAGAACAGGCGAGGCCTGGACCTCCTGTTCATGCAGCAAGGGAGTCTGTGTGCCGCCTTGAAGGAGGAGTGCTGCTTCTATGCAGACCACATGGGAGTCGTGAGAGACTCCATGGCAGAACTCCAAAGCAGACTGGCTCAGAGACAGAAAGACAGGGAAGCCCAACAGGGTTGGTTCGAGTCCTGGTTCAATCGATCACCATGGCTGACCACCCTAATTTCTACCCTTATAGGTCCATTGGCAATGCTACTTTTAGCTGTCACCTTCGGACCATGCCTGCTGAACAAGCTGGTCTCATTCATTCAGACCCGCCTAGAACGGGCCAACATCCTGTTCATAGGCCGGCAACAACTGCTGTGAATCCGACCAGGAAACACTGCCAGTCACAAGATCTCCTACCCAGGTTTACCAAACCCCTTTCTCTGTCAACAACCCCATGCCTCATCTCAGTACCTATGTATATGACTACTTCGTTCATTTGTAAAAAAGGGGGGGGAGATGTAATAGATAGGGTTAGGCGCTCGGAAAATCTCGCGATGTCACGGAAAGCAGCAGGATTCCTCTCCCCCTAATGCCTAGTGATAAAGGATCACCCAAGAATGTAGTCCCCCCTAACATTAGTGACTTTCTACTCCCTACTAACCAATTACAGTAAGTAATTGGTTAGTAATTACAGTAAGTACTACCCCCTGACGTAGAGAAAAAACCTTCCCAGTATAAAACCCGACGAGACGGGACAATAAAGGTCTTGAACCGTCCACCATACTGGTGTCTGCATGTGTTCTTGGCCCGAGTGACCCTGGAGAGTTTGGGTCGCCGTGCTGTTTCCTCAGAACCAGGTTGCCTTGCCTTGCATCAGAAGGCAACAACTAGGAGGAGGTAAAGGGACAGCAATAGGAGGGTGAGAAGAGCCTGACTGCATGTTTAGTGGAGCTGGAGAAGGGGTGGAGAGTGCAGCAGGTGTAGTAGGCGTTTGTAGTAGTGCAGAAACAACTGGAGGAGCCGAAGGGGGTGGTGAGGGAGTGGTTACTAGACGAAATACCGGGTTTACCATAGAGAAAGCCAAAGAGGTAGAAGAAGGAATTAGAGGAGGCGGTAATGGGGTGGAATTAGAGGAGGCGGTAATGGGGTGGCAGCGGGGGGAAAAGCTGGATCTTTCATTTGTGGTGCCCGCGGAAGAGGATGGTCAGGTGGAGGAGCATCAGGAGACAAATAGTCCGGGGGGTCCCACCTTTTTACTACTCTCTCTAATTCTAGTATCCCGTCCGTCATTCCCCTCTTTCTTCCTCTGCACCTTACAAATTCGCACACCTTCATCCCCGATAGCACTCTTTAACCAGCAAGCAGCATACAATAGTTGCTTGGGATCAGTATCTCCTCGGGCTGTCAGATAGTGACTCAGTTGTTGACACATCCACTTTTCCTTTGTCCCACACCACGGCCATCCTCCTTGCACATCTAACTCTGGCCAGACTTCTACACAGTTGTGAATCATCTTAACCTTATCCAGTGCCTCCATGGCCTCTATAGAATCCCATCTCTAGCAGTTTGCCTAAGTGACTATGGGGAGATATATTCCTCAGTCTCTTGCCTCTCTTCTTACTATTACATTCTCCCATTTTTTCAGATCTCAACAGAAAAAAATCATAAAGATGCCTCTCCTCGAAGAGAAATGAAGTGATAAGTAACTCAAGAAAAATACTATTTGAGAAGTCCCAGCCTCCTCCACTGAAACTCAGATTTGCCTGACCCTTTTCTTCAGGACTTTTAAAAAGCACTGCCTGATTTTTAGTTTGCCTAACTTCCCCCCATTAGGGCTTTTCTGTCAGGACTTTATAAACTCGAGACCCTGACCTCCTTCACCAAGACTCGTGCCTGGCCTCCTGTGTCAGGACTTAAAAACAAATCTGCCTGATTTTCTAAATTGCCTAACTTAAGGTTAGGGCTTACATATCAGGACTTTTGGGTTGCTTGCCACTTACACACTATTTCCTCCTCATGCCCGGAGGGGGGGCCCCTTTTACCCCTTAGGAGGCGCCTCAACCACCAATCCCACTCGCTTCCCCTGTCCTCGGCTGACCCCCTCATGGGAGTCTGGAACCACGGTACTAGGGGGTCCTTAACCACTTTGAGGGTCCAAGCTGCCTGCCCTTGTCTCACTCACACTCCACTCACTCACCCCATTCCCGGTCGACCCCTTCGCGGGAGTTCGGTACGAAGGGGCCCTCACTCACTTTGAGTGTCCGAGCTGCCGGCTCTCGTTTCACTCACACTCCACTCGCTCACCCCGTTCCTGGCTGGACGCTTCGCGGAGTCCGGAACCGTGGTACCATGGGGCCCTCCATGACTTTGAGGGTCCAAGCTCCCGGCCCTCATCTCAATCACACTCCACTCGCTCACCCCCTACTCCCGACATCAGATACTCTCACCAGTCAGGCACTCCTCTGTTTCACTGGTCCCAAGCCGATTTTCTCTGGTTCTGACAGCCAGCTGTCCTGGAGGTCCAGGGTGGGTGGCCGCCCCAGTCCCAGTGTCCTCTTCAGGCGTGGCTATCCCGGAGAATCCCCAGCTGAAATAAATAGGGCAGGAGATCTTTCTCCTTTTAATGCCTTTATTAAAGGTGCTCAGCTCGCGTGGGGAGAACCAACGGGTCGTGCTCACGCTGCCGCTGCTCCCAGGGGTGACACGGAGGAGGAGGAAGAGTGCAGCTGTGTCCGCTGGGCTGTAGGCAGGGCTGGGGGTTCCATCCTCATGAGAGCACCAGGAGATTCCCAGTTTTTTGGTTTGGCATCCAGGGTTGTCTTTCTAGCTGTCAGGATCTGTCCTAGTGAACAGATGACCTGATGGTTCGTAGGAATGATCTCAGAGTGCAAAAACCAACATGGTACAAGGGGGTTTGCAGTGATAATCAAAACAAATGCAATTTTATTAAAATAATCGCAGTAAAAATGCGATAGAGGGATTAAGGGAGAGAAAAAGATAGAGGAAGAGAGAGGGGAATAGCTACCAACGCAGAGTCGAAGTCCTTTGGTCCAGTCCAGTCGAGGATCTGCCTGCTATGCTGGGGAGATCTCAAAGGCTCTAGCTAACTCAGAGGTTTTTATTACTGAAAGTTGTGAGGGGGGGGAAACAGATACAACAGGGAACAGATGTAGCAGGTAGTCCATGTTCTCAGCAGTAAATGAGAGCCATTGTTTTCTTGGTTCAGTGGTCACAACCTGCAAGCAAACATCTCACTTCGGTCAGCTTGCCTCCCCCACACACCTGCCCCGGGCTGGGGGTTTCAGTCCCAGTCCTTGGAAGGAGCAGAGGGGCCTTTTAGGAGTTTCATGTCTCAGTCCTTGGTGGAGAAGCTTCTTACATCTCTGTCTGTCTGTCACGGTGGTTGTAAAACAGATGAAGGTTTTCTGTGGGAGACCACCTGAAACTCAGGAGAAGTCCAGCCAGGCCGAAAGATGGGACAGCTTCCAGAGCTGCTATTGTTGCAAACAGGGCATGGTGCCCCCTTCTTAGCACACAGCAAACACACTTGTGAAAACAATAGCTTAACACTGAGCTTTCAGGTCACAGGGCTCATGGTGTATGACTTCTCTCCTTCAGAGCCAGATACTCTAGACAGGGGGGCGTCTTCTCTTCAGTGGTATCCCAAGGACGATTGTGAGGCAGATGAGGGAAAATTCTGACAGACTCTCACAGGTGGTCACCAAACACACACAAATAATTCATCACAAACAGGGTCTTTTTAACCCTTTCACGTGGGTCCTCTATGCTCTGGAATTTCTCAAGATACTTCTTCACAGTTCCATTAGCTCGTTCCACTATTGCTGGACCTGTAGGGGAATGAGCTATGTCAGTTACGTGCTTGATATCCCATGTTTGCATGAATTGCATAACTGTCTTGCTTTTGTAGGCAGGCCCGTTGTCAGTTTTGATACAACAAGGCACCCCCATAACTGCGAAGCAACTTGTAAGGTGCCGTTGTACGTCCCTTGACTTTTCACCAGGCTGAGGGGTAGTCCAAATCATGTGGCTGTAAGTGTCGATGGTAACATGCAGATATTTTAACCGACCTAATGCATACACATGTGTTACATCCATCTGCCGCACTTCACTGGCCTTCAACCCCCTCGGGTTTACTCCTGTCCCAAGTCCCAAACCCTGATTATGATGGCTGCATATAGGACAGACCTTCACAATGGCCCTAGCCTCTTCCAGGGAGAGACCATATGCTCAATGGAGACCCCGAGCATTCTGGGGGAATATTGCATGAGCCTCTCTAGCTCAGCAATTAGGAGACAATGGGGCTTCCTTCGTCACAGTCACTAGATGATCTGCCCTTGCATTGCCCTCTCCGAGTTTTTGGTCCCATTGATGACTGTGGATTTGCAAAACAGCATAGTCAGCAGTCCTTTGCCGTGTGGCCCGCTGGAGCTGTATCAGGAGCTCTCCTAACCGTTTATTGATCACATCCCTAATACTTGCATGCTCAATGTGACTTGCTACCCCTGCCTCATATAGTGAATCTGTGACAATGTTCAAGGGTTTGTGCAATCAGTGCGACAGGGTCCATACTACTGCCAACAGCTCGAGGGTCTGCAGGGAATCGTTTTGCTCTGCCTGCAGGATTTGATGATGCCATCCATCAACGTCTCTCCAAGTGGCAGCGGCTGTTCGAGACCGTTTCCCAGCGTCTGTGAAAACCATGACAGCATTCGGCAGTGGTTGATCAGCCCGTTTCAGAACTTTTATCCAGCCTTGATTTGCCATCCATGCTAACACAGGTGATTTTAAAGGCTCAATATGAATTGCAGCTCCATCTTCTAGCAATGCAGTCTGAAGGGCTTTGGAGTTGATCAAATACCACATCTTCATGCATAGGAATGTGAATTTCACCCGGTCGCTCTCCTGTAATTTTCAGAATTCGGAGTCTGCCCTTCTTCATAAGCTCCGCCAATGTCCGTACTTTTACCTGCACTGTTCTTCAGGGCTGTAGGGGAGGGGCAATCCACTCTAACACGATCTGTTTGGCTGCCTGCTTCTCCCCTGTTTTCTTCTTCTTGCTGCATGATGGCCCCTAATAGGTGCCTGTCTCCTGCCAGGATGGTAAGATTTAATGGAAGGCCCTGCTGGCAGCGATGAGTAACATGATAGGCAACCATGGAGGTAATGTCCTGCAGAACTCTTCTTTGTCATGAAGTTAAGGACACTTTAGCCACAGGGTCCATACCCTTTAGAAGAGATTGCAGCTCCTCAAGATATTCGTTGGGAATGCCAATCACCGAGCAAAGCCATTGCAGATCTCCTAGTAATCGCTGAGCATCATGGAGTATTTGAAGTTCAACAATAAGAGTGCGTTTTTGAGGCTGAATATGTTGGTCAGTGATTTTCCACCCTAGGTATTTCCAAGGGCTTGTTTCCTGCACCTTTTCTGCAGCAATTACCAGGCCTTGCTGTTGGAGCTGTTGAGCCAATTGTTTTTTTTTTCTCTGGAGAGAACGATGATGATTGAGCAAAAAGAATGTCATCCATATAATGGTAAATATAACTTTGGGCCACGCCTTTCAAATTGGCTGCAAGGCTGCTTCGTCATACAATTTACAAAGAGTGGGCAAGCAACGCATTCCCTGTGGGAGTACCATCCACTCAAATTTCTGGGCAGGCCCTTCTCGATTCAGCGCAGGCAGGGTAAAAGCAAAGCGCTGCTTATCTGCCTCATGCAAGGCGATGGTGAGGAAGCAGTCCTTTAGATCAATAATGAGGAGGGACCATCCATCAGGGAGCATTGCAGGATTACGCAGTCCGGGCTGCAGGGCTCCCATACTATGCATCTGATCATTGATGGCACGTAGATCATGCAGGAGCCGATATTTGCCAGATTTCTTTTTGATCACAAAAATAGGAGTACTCCAAGGACTAACAGATAGCTGGAGATGTCCTTGGTCAAACTGCTCCTGTACCAGCTTGTGTGCCTGAATGAGACTTTCCCCTTTTAAAGACCATTGCTCAACCCACACCAGGTCCTTTGTTTTCCATCGGAGTGGGATTGGGAAAGTCCATGCAATGGCCATCCCTATAAAGGGAGATCTGTGGTAAGGACCATTCCCAACTGTGCCAACACATCGCGGCCCAGCAAGGCATGGACACCCTCAGGGAGCGGTATTACAAAACTGTACATGTGACAGTCTTTCCCTCTATAATAATTTTCAGCAGAGGGGATTTCCGTGCAAGTGTGATTCCTCCAGCTCCTGTGACTGTGGCATTTGCCGCATGGGTGGGCCACTGGGGTGGCCATCTCTGAGTCCCTGTGATACTGACATCTGCGCCGGTGTCTAGGAGCGCAACCAGGGTGATGGTTTGACTGTGGGTATGGTCAATTTTGATACTGGACGTGGGTATGTTTTTTAGGACGATGCTTTAAGTCCACTGTTAACAATGCCATTGTTCCTGTGGAACCAAAACTGCCTTCGCCATGTCGCTGCTCGGCAAGTGGTAAAGTTCCTCCTGTTAATTGAGGCAAAGGGATCAATTGAGCAATTCGCAATCCAGCTGAATGAACAATGGTGGGAATAACGTTTGTGCCATTATTTGTATTTCACCTGTATAATCAGCATCAATTAGTCCAACAAGAAGAACAATGGTGGGAATCATGTTTGTGCCATTATTTGTATTTCATCTGTATAATCTGCATCAATTAGTCCAACAAGAATAGTAAGTTCCGACATGCTGGCAGATGAGCATCCAATCAACAAAGCCCCCACTGGTTGTCTGTCTGCTGAAACAGGGCCCTTAATCCCCGTTTTGGGATACATTGCAATTTGCAGTCTATTAAGGTACAGCCTATTGAGGTTGCCAGGTCCAAACCGAGGCTTCCGCTGGTTGCAGGGCGGAGGGAGGAGGCGCTTGTGCTGGGAAGACACTCAGGTTCTGGGCCGCCACTTGTGTCGACGTAGGGCGACCCCTCCTGCTGGGCTTCCTGTTTCCTGAGACGCGCCAGCAGGCTGAATCATTGTGAGCGTCAGACTTGCAATGCCAGCATCACACACAACTCCCATTGTACAATTCCATCGCACATGGCCAGCAATTCCACAGTGGAAGCATCAGAGTCGTGATGGTCCTTTTCCCTGAGGCCAATTTACAGATGCTTGCAAGGGGGCAAGGGCAGCCAACACCTGACTCTGCATCACCTGCTCCTGCTCTCTAAAACTACTTCCCAATTCTCTTACTGCCTCCACTAACATAGCCTGCGGCCCCACCAGTACCTGAGCCATTTGTTCTAAAGCCTCCTCAACAGTCCAGGTACCAGGGAGTGTGACAAGTGTACTCTGAGTGGTGGGATTGCAATTTTGTAGGGCACATTGCTTTAGTAGTGCTCTGTGCATATATTCAGGGACCCCTGCTGTCTGAATAGCATTCACCACTCTGTCAATAAACAACCCTAATGGCTCTTCTCTTCCTGGTTTAATTCCCATGTATGAGGGAATACCCCCTGGGGATTTCACCCTATCGAGCCCCACCCAGGCTAACCTCATAGCCTCCCTCAGCTTCTCGGGCCCAATTAGCGCTTGCACCTCCGTCCCTAGGTATGTCCCTATCCCCATAAGCTCTTCTAGAGTAACTCCGTATAGCGGATCTCCCGGCTGTCTTGGGGTAGCCACAGACTCTTGGCACGCAGCCTGGCAGTGAGCATTAAACAACAACTGTTGATGCTGGGTAAGCACTAGCCTCATGAGGCTTTTAATATCTGATGGCAACAGTATGTTTCCTCCCCACAAATAATTCAACATCTGGCGAGTGGGCTCTCCGTGGATACCACACTCACTTACAGTGGCACGGAGCTGTGCCAGCCACTTCCAATCTAAGGCAGTAATCATCACCTGCAAACTTCCAGCAGGATTTGGTGCATAAACCACTGAACAAGGCACCTCAAGCAAGGCATCAGCAGCGACTCGGTCACCTGCAGCTGTCGCCTCTCCTGTAATTTCTCACCATGCCTTATGCCTTTCATTAGCAATTCTCATTGCCTCGGGGTCAGGCATTTCTTTTGTTCCTTCCCTGCCGTCCTCTCCAGCCGAAGGGGGGGGCCAATCCCCCACAGCCAGCCGAGGCACAGAGGGAGCGGGGGCCTTGGGCAGCTGCCGCTGAGGCCGTCCCCGCTGGTAGATACACTGTGTTAGTTGATGAGGGGAGGGGATAAGAAGACGTGGATGCTGTGGCCCTCCTATTCTCCCTAGGAACAGTATTCCCAGTTGAGCAGAGGCTGCCTGAGCAGCCTTCTGCTCTGCCTGATGTTGTTTTAGTGCATTAGCAACTATCTGCCAAATTTTAGACAACTTTTTTTGCAGTTTTACAATCATCTAACGCAGCTTCCCACAACTTCTCCCCAAACCTATGCCACTCTAACCCCTCAAAGGCCTGGTCAGGATCTGCAAAGCACCCTTTTGCAACTCCATATCCAAGCAATCCCGAGAATTCTTTTCCCAGGTCAATACCTTGCAATCCCCACTTTTGTAAAAAGCATTTAAAAAGATCATACACCGCTTGTCTCTGCATTACCTTCTAATCTGATCGTCAGTGCGCTGTTGCAGCCCTTTGCAAGATGTCGGCAGCGTTTAGTCAGCTGAGCCCTTCTCTAAGGTTGCTCGGGGCAGCAGAGCTCGCTCTTCCGCCTTCCGAGACTCCTCTCTAGGGTCGCTTGGGGCACAGAGCCCACTCTTTTGCCTCCCGTGCTGCGTTGGGACAAACACGAATATTGCACCGCACCGTGACTCACAGGTTCAAGCCCACTGTAGGGTCCCTGTTCAGGACGCCATTTGTCACAGTGAGGGAAGGCTCGGGATGCTCAATATGAGAATCAGCAAGTTTCCTTTATTGATTAGACCATCAGACATGTATGCACAACAAATAATAAGCTCATACATATTCTGTAAGCCAAGCAGTCTATTGGTTACATCGTAGATATCAGCTCTTCCTCATTCCTTTGGAGTTACATCTCTTTGTCTCATGTCTCTTTCTCAATTACAGCATCTTGCTATCATGATACAGCTATGCTTCAAGGCCACAGTGTCCTTGCAGGTGTAGGGACTAGATTAGCTGCGTTCGGTGCTTTTCCAGTCCTTGGTCAGCTAACCAGAGCATGTCTACGTGACCTCTGTCACGTTGCCAGCCCTCCACAGGGAGGGATCAGGACGATGTTGTGGAGCCATTGTAGAGATCCTACCAGCTGCTGGATGTCATGGAGCGTCTTGATGTCTCGCCGGATTTTTATCTGGGGAGAGGTTATATAGGAGTCCAAGATTCCCACACCTAAAAAGGTCACGCACGGTCCCTTTTTTATGTTTGCACTCGCAATTTCAAACCCATTTGTTTTCAAGGTCTCTGAGACTGTTGACACTAGCTGGTCTACTTGGCTCGTTGATGGTGCAGCAGTCAGGATGTCATCCATGTATTGAACAATGGTCGCAGTTTGATCATTCTGTCGGACTGGCGCTAGTGCTCAGTCCACCGTGATCTGGCAAATGGCTGGGGAGTTGACCATTCCCTGGGGCAATACTGTCCACTGCAAGCGCAGGTTGGGCCGCTGGCTGTTCGGGAAGATGACAGAAAAGGCAAACCGCTCTTTGTCCTCATCATGCAGGGGGATGGAGAAGAAGCAGTCTTTGATATCAAGCACTGCACAGGGTTGTTCTCTTGGTATCATTGAATCCATCGGCAACAAAGTTTGTACAGGACCCGTTGGCTGGATTCTTTTGTTCACCTCTTGTAGGTCGTGTAGGAGATGGAAGCCTTCACCAGATAGTTTGGATATTACAAAAATCAGGTGTTCCACGAGCTTCTGGAGGGTTCTATGTGGTTTTGCTGCAGCTTACGGGTAATTAACTCAAGAATGGCAGTCATTCGAGGCTTTGATAAGGGCCACTGCTTGACTCACACTGGGTCCAGTGATTTCCATATTAATTTGATGGGTAGCTGCAGGTACGCGGCACTGGCCCTTAGAATAAATTTGTCATCTTGACATCCAACAGGATTAGGACATCCCTCCCCAGCAAGGGTGAACATTCTGACATGACATATGGGGAAAGGGTGATGGTTCTGCCCAGTCCCCTTTCAGTGCAAAGCATTATTGCTATTGGCTTTTTCAGGCCCGAGACAGCCCTCCAACTCCACCCACCATGGGGGCTTCTTCTAATTTCCGCTGTGAAGGCCAGTGTATGTTTGGGATAACAGTGACATCTGATCCCGTGTCAACCCAAAAGGGAAGGCAGATTGCTGAGCTATCAGGGTTATTATAGAGACAGCAAACTGCCCACACTATCAGTGGGTGTCTTCCCCCCTTCACGGCAAAAGACACCCATGGGTCCTGCTCCCACGCTTTCATGGTCAGGGTCACCCAGGGGCCTCGCCCCCAGGGAGTCGTTCTTGGTATTCCTGGAGTGTGGATGGGTTTGGCTGGGCTGTTCGCTGAGCTGTGAAGTCAGTCATTGGAGGGGGCAATGGGTGCGGGAGCTCCACGCCCTGTTGACAATTGGCATAACCGGGCCGCTTCATGTTCCAGGGGGGAGGGAGCTGTGTGTGGCCCAGGTGTCCCCTCCCCCTCCTGTTTCCCTGAGGCTTAGATCTGCATTCTTTGGCAAAATGCCCTTTCTTTCCACATGCCCAGCATTGCCCCCTAGGTCTCATCTGGCGTGGGGTAACGGCTGTTGGCAGGTACCCTGACTGAGGGCAGTTCACTGCAATGTGACCTGCCTGGCCACACTTAAGACATGTCATCACACTAGTTATTGCAGTGTGGATGGCTGCCTGAACTGGGGCTAGATGCTCTTCTTTCGCGACATGGCTAATCATGTCTGCAACGCTAGACATAGGCAATAATGACCGTAAGATGTCCTTAGTAGCTGAATTGCACTGTTGTCGCAAACACTGCACTAGCACAGGGCCCTTCGCTTCCAAGGGTAAAGCTGAGGAGTCAAGTGCTGCCTGGAGGTGGTCCACGAATTGTGTAAAACTTTCACTTTTGCTCTGCTTTATAGTAGACCATGGCCATGGTCTGGCAATAACCTTAGACGCGGAGCGAATAGCCTCTCTAGCAGCACGGGTTGTTGTCATAACCTCATAGGCCTGAAGGCCCTCGGCCTGCACTTGGGGGGTGATCATGGTTGGGTCTGTGCCCATTAACCGCTGTACACTGGAACTGTGCAATGGGTGGTCTGCCCCAGTCATTAAGGCTAGCTGCTTTGCACAGTTATCCTCCCATTCTTGTTTAAAAAACAATCATCCCTGCCCCCTCAAAAATTAATCTGCATGTTTGTTTAATATCAAATGGGAGCATGTCATCCCCTCCAAAAACGCTATCAATAAGGGTGGAAGCCTTAGCTGAATTAATCCCTCTGTCCGCAATTGCTTTAACAATTGCTTGCACATCCTTTGGGTTTACAGGCATATAGGTCCTCTGGTTTCCGCCTTGCCTCTCCCACTCGGACTGGAAATGCTAGCGTGGCTGATGGGGCCCAATCAGCACATGCTATTTTTATCTTCCTCCAGTCGGTAAGAGGAGTTCGTTCCTTTCCTAACTTCCCCTTGACCCAAGCGGGAGCATTGTGATGGCTAATCTTGTATGCTCTCACTCCCTCTTTATGGGAGTTGGAGCCAGAGTTGGCTACAGACCACTTGTCTAACCACTCATCCCAGCTTGAGTCTGACTTGAGTTCGGAAGTTGACTGACTGGATACTTCCTGGCTCCAGGACCTTTTTGTCAGGCTTCGACCCCGCCCCTTTTTTCTAGCATTGGGCCACTCCCTCCCTCTAGGCTCGCCCCGTCTCCTGCTGGGGGAAGCTGGTGTCTTGTAAGAATAAGATTTCAGACGCACGCTCTGAGTAGCTCAAATTCCCCCTCCATGTCTCTCCCCTCTTTCCTGCTCGCATGTGTCTGCACTGTCCTGCAAACCTTCTCTGTTACTGCCGACCACGTCCACGTCCCCCCCATGCCTCTGGGGCTCGCCACCCTGCGGCACACAAGGCGGAGGCCCCGCCCAGGCTCCCTCAGACTCCGAATTAATGGCAGCACTTTGCGCCTCCTCTAACAGCCCTTCCCAAAATGACTGCTCTTGCTCTTTTCCCTCAGCCGGCGTGCCTGGGCTCGGGAGCCACGAAGAGGGTCCCAGTGGCTGCGGATCCCTGTGCTCGGCAAAATCGCAATCACCTGCAGTCTGCGCAGTTGCTTCAATCCCCAGCTGGGGCATGGCCAGCAAACAATCCCGCACGGCTTTCCAAGTTTTCTGCTCTTGCCAAGCCTTTTGCAGAGCCTGTACGACTCTCCCCCGTGATTTAAGATTCCACTCCAAACCTGAGGACATGGCCTCCTCGGCCAGAGCTTTGGTACACTTATCCCATATTTCTGAGTGGAGTATATCCACTGGTCGGTCAAGGACCCCAATTTGCAGCAGCCTCGATACTACGAGTGTAAAATCTTTTGGCTTGCAATCAATACCCCATTGCCTATGAATTTGAAATACGACCTTTGAGAGGGCTTCCATCCTTCTCGCTGGTCCAGGAGTGTCTCCTCCCCACCGAGCTGGTCCAGCCGCTGCGGCAGCCGTTCACCCATCCAGGCGATCTCCATCCTCCGGGCAATGTCTCGGGTTTTAGCACCACTTTGTTGCCTCCGCTGAGGTGTGATGACCTGGATTGGGAACGGCACAGCAGCAATCCCCCAGCCACTCGGTCCAGGTACTCACATGCACCAATGTGGTGGACAGTAAATGGCGTTTATTAATGGTTCCATGGGGTTATATATGACGGGGGTTAACGGTCAACAAGATGGAGGACTAAGTAAGGGTAAAGGAGAGGGGTTCTGTCTGCCCATAACATCGCAATGTCTTCTGGTCGTTTCCTAATCTCCCACAAGGAATTGAGATGGAAGCAAGATTTGATATAGAAGAAAAGAACTGCTGAGCCAGTTTTACTGGATAACCAAGGAGGCAAAGGGTCTGCTAGTTAGAAGGGGGTTTTATGGCTTAGAGCAAAGGATAAACCCACCTCAAACAAGAAGATGTTTTTACCAAGCACAAAGATAGCATAGACAAACAAGCCTGACAATAGTTCAAGTAGAAAAAAGGTCTCAGGATTTTCCACTGCAAGAAAGCTGAAAAACATATTCTA
Source organism: Melospiza melodia melodia (assembly GCF_035770615.1). Classification (NCBI taxonomy): domain Eukaryota; kingdom Metazoa; phylum Chordata; class Aves; order Passeriformes; family Passerellidae; genus Melospiza; species Melospiza melodia. Next base: position 57,634 of record NW_026948497.1, on the reverse strand, counting down.
GCTTACGGTGGCGCCCAACGTGGGGCGCTGTTAGTAAGAGCCTGATTGAAGGATGTGGGTGTCCAGGCCTGCCTGCAGCTGGAGCTGTCAGCTGTAGGCACAGACTCTGTCACCCTTGACCCTGGACTGCTGTAATGTCTTGGATGTAATAAACTGCATTTTGAAGAGATACCTGGAGTCTCACATCCCTCATTCAGGCTCTTACATAAGTGTACAGGAGAAATGTTGTGGAGTCTGGCCAATCTGGGGCCATCTCAATACACCACCTTCATTGCAACAATTAATACTGATACCAACTGAGAGACAGTGCACTCTGTCACCAACAAGCTCAGAAATTATCAGTGTGATCAATGGCCCCATGCAGGCTCATGTCTCTGCTGTGGTCAAGGACCTCAAAGAGGAGATGAGGGAGATAAAGGAGGAGGTGAGTAAGATCAATGCAGCACCAGTACAAGTCACAGGCCCCAAAATCAGAGCCCAACATCCCCCAACTAGACAGAGAGGGTGACCTGTGGTTCTGTCTGTGTGACCATGGGGAAGACACGGGAAGGTGGAATGGGAAACCCACTTCTGTCCTGGCAGCACGGGTGCATCAACTCAAGGAGGGAAACACTAACCAAGGGAGTTCCACTAAAGTGAAGGTAGCCTCAACCTCCCATGACCGAGCTGCTGAGTATGATTTGTCAGATCCCCTTGAAGGAACCTCTACCATGTATGCCCAGGAAAGAAACTGTAACCAGGGTTAGAGGGGCCCTGCCTCTAGCCAGGAAGAGGCACGGGAAATTCGGATCTGTGGACAGTGTGGATTCAATGGCCTGGCACATCAGAACCACAAAAATACGACGCCTTAGTTGATTCTGGTGCGCAATGTACCTTGATACCATCGGGACATGTGGGGCAGAACCTGTTTCCATTGCCGGAGTGACGGGGGGATCCCAGCAATTGACCCTGTTTGGAGCCCAGGTGAGCCTGACTGGGAAGGAGTGGCAGAAACATCCTATTGTGACTGGCCCAGAGGCCCCGTGTATTCTGGGCATAGCTTTCTTCCAGAATGGCTTTACAAAGACCCAAAGGGACTCAGATGGGCTTTTGGCATAGCTGCTGTGGAGGCAGAGAACATGAAGCAGTGGAACACTTTGCCTGGACTATCAGAAAGCCCATCTGCAGTAGGACTTCTGAAGGTGGAAGAGCAACGAGTGCCAATTGCTACCTCAACAGCACACCTCTGGCAGTATTGGACAAATCAAGATGCTGTGATCCCCATCCACAAAATGATCCATGAGCTGGAGAACCAAGGCATGGTCAGCAAAACCCATTCACCCTTCAACAGCCCCACTTGGCCTGTACGTAAATCTGAAGGAGAATGGAGATTGACTGTGGACTATCGTGCATTGAATGAAGTGACTCCACCACTGAGCGCTGCTGTGCTGGACATGCTGAAACTCCAGTACAAGCTGGAGTCCAAGGCAGCAAAGTGCTTTGCCACCATTGACATTGCTAACGCGTTTTTCTCCATTGCTCTGGCAGCAGAATGCAGGCCTCAGTTTGCTTTCACCTGGAGGGGTGTGCAGTACACCTGGAACTGACTGCCCCAGGGGTGGAAGCACAGTCCCACCATCTGCCATGGACTGATCCTGACTGCACTGGAAAAGGGTGAGGCTCCAGAACAGCTGCAGTACATCAATGACATCATTGTGTGGGGGAAGATGACAGCAAAAGTGTTCGAGAAAGGAGAGAAAATCATCCAGAATCATCCCCATTCCACACCTGCTGTGCACCGCCCACTTTTGTTTCTGTCCAGGCACCGCCCCTTTTCCACACCCCATTCATTGCCTGCCCCTTCCCACGCTCCTATTCCAGCCCCCCAGGCCTCTCATCTCCCTATTGGCCATCACTCACTGGGCCCCGCCCCATTTCCCACAGTCCCATTTCTAACTCTTTTCAGTCCCTGCCCCCTCCCTGCTCCGTCGCTCCCCACTGGCCGCCCCGAGCAGTCCTCCCCCTCTGTGGGCATGACTACAAGACCAATTGGCATTTATTGAATGGCTCCATGCAGGGTTTTGGAGCCAGCCTGGCCCTGGCAGGGCCCAGTGCAGGCTGGGGATTCGGGGGAGGCCAAGGGGTGTCCTGACACTCTGGGTGGGGCTCATGGATCAGGGTGGTCCCAGAACTTTGGGGGGACAGTGAATGGGGGAGCAGTGAAGGAGGGGTCTCAGTGCATGGGGGAGTAATGAGCCTTAATTGGTCTTATCCTAGGGCAAGCTATGACAGCTCCAGAGCTCAGCCCCCAAGAGGACTGAGTGCCAGAGGCCAGCTTGCTCAGACCAAGGCCGCAGGTCAGCCCCTAGCAAGCAGAGAATATTCAGCTCTTATAGTGATTAGCCAGCTCTTATGATTTCAGCTTTGCTTGCTAGGTAGCTTGCCCTTGGCTTGAGGCTCCAGCAGAGAGAGGAGAAGGAGAAGACGCCGGCTGTTCCACGAGTATGGCTTTATTGGAGGGGTTCGTGAAGGGTCTCAGCTCTTCTTCTTCCAAGTTAGTAGGGGTACAGTATGCTACTTTTATAGCCTTGGCCCAGTTCCAATCTTGACCAATGGCAAAGGTTAGAGTGACCATAAGTGACCAATAGTAGGGTTAACAAGATATTGCCTTACATGGTTTTAGGGATAGGTTATAGGGCGGATGTCCCTGGAGTCAGGAAGCTTCTCTGCTGCTGTGGCAGCATTTCTATTATTCAGATTCTCCACGGGGCCCTGGCTAAAGCTGTGCGTTTCACCACATGGGAGGCCCTGGTAAATTCAGGGGTGTCCCTGGTGATAATGGGGTGTAGCCATGATATTTTCTGAAAAGTCCTTTCTTTAGGATTTTTTCTCCTGAGAAGCTGAGAGGCCTCAGGAACAAAATGTAAGCAATGGTTATCTGCTGCTGTGGAATGCAACAGGTGCATCTGTGATTGGTGTCATGTCGTTGTTTCTAATTAATGGCCAATCACAGCCCAGCTGTCTGGACTGTCTTGGTCAGTCACAAGCCTTTGTTATTCATTCTTTTTCTATTCTTAGCTGGCCTTCTGATGAAATCCTTTCTTCTATTCTTTTAGTATAATTTTAATATAATATATATAGCATAAAATAATAAATCAGTCTTCTGAAACACAGAGTCAGAATCCTCGTCTCTTCCCTCATCTGAAGACCCCTGCGAACACCGTCACAATGGGGGGTCCTGGTGATAACAGGGCGGGGGCGACAGGACCGAGCTCCAAGAGACCATTATGCTACCATTAAAAAGGCTCTGCAGTGGACAAAAACCTGATAGATTATATTGTACCAACAAGTAGATAGAAGGAATTATCAATAATTGATATCAATATCAAGCACCATAGCAAAATAATTGTGATCAATTACAATGTGTAAAAGCCAATACAGAAATGCAAAAGCCAATTATTATATTGCCATTTATAACCCAGTTCTGCTGCAGCCACAGTGGAAAGCTGCCTCTGCTGCAAGGCACTGAGGGGGTTCATGCCCCCTCTTGACCTGCCACCATGTCCCTGCGTGTCCCTGAGTGCCGCCAGAGTGTCCCCAGAGTGTCCCCAGTGACATCACCCCAGGAATTTCCACCAAGAATATAAATGAAAATTCGCAGAAAATTCCCCACTTTTGTCCCAAATCCTGTGTGGAGAGGAGGGAGGGCACAGATGACATAAGCGCTGATGTCACCACCCCCAATGACATCACAGCAGTGACATCACTGTCCCTGCAGCAGATTTGGGATGTCCTCCATGGCTTTTTGGCACTGCTCGGCCACCGTGCTGCTGCCGGGGCCACCATAGGGACTGAAGAGGAGATTGTGGATGTCCCCAAGTGACCCCAGCAGGTGATGCATGAACAGGCGGGCGCTGACCTCCCACAGCTGCTCAGCCTCAGCCGCGGGGGCCTCCAAGGCCTTGGAGACATTGTGGGACGCCTCCTTTGTCCCCTCCAGGGCAGCCTCAATGTCCCCGAGCAGGTGCTGCATCTTCCAGGGGTACCCTGTGGCTTTGTCACATGTGGTCACCAAGCGTTCCAGTGGACCCAGGCCCACATTCACCCACTGTCCCCTCCTGGTGGCTGCCCTTGCCTGGCTGGCGGCCAATATGGCCTCTCTCATGGCCTTGGGGGCTGCCACCACCTCATGGTGGCCACTGCCACATGGGCCTTGTGTGCAGCCCCTGCCAAGGCCAAGTCCTTCATGGCCAGAAACACTGGAGGCTGCTGGGCCATGGCCACCAGAGTGTGCATTGACATCCCCTGGCGGGTGGCCTTGTCCCACAGGTCCCCAGCCTGGGCAGTGGTGGTGGCTGCAGCACCGGCCTCAGCAGTATCCGTGTCCCTGCAGGTGTCATGGAGATCAGTGGCCTCCCTGGCCAGCTGGACCCAGCTGTCCATGAGCATGGCCACCAAGTCCCGCCAGACACCGGCCCAGAAGACCTGTGGGTTGATGTTGGAGAACTTGAGGACTCTCAGGGACCAAACCAGAGTGAGGACATTGAATCTGCCCAGGGAGTTGACATCACCATGGTCCAGGGTCTAACAGAGGTGCCAGGTGAAGTTCCTCAGGGCTCCGTGCAGGGACTTTGGGTACACACGCCACCACACTTGTATAGCCTGGCCAGTGTGGCCACCACCTTGCCCAGGGTAGCCAGCACAGCCACCAGTGGCTCTAGCAGCTGGGGAGAGGAAAGAGGAGGTGTCAGGGACCCCATGGCGCTTGTGGCCACCTGTGGTGGGCCCTGTGCCCTCCCAGGGTCCCCTTTGTCCCCTCCTTTAAGGGCTCTACTGTCCCTTCTATTCCTTTGTCACCTCCTCGTCCCCTCTGCCAACCCCCCTGCCAGGCCACTCATCCTCTCTGCCGTCTCCCTGCCACCATTGGTCCCCTCCACTCCTCTGCCACCTGCCCCCATCCTGCCACACGCTCCTGTGCCCTTTGTGACCCTCTCTCCCCCCCGCCCCCTCCCCCCACCCCCTGTGTCCACTCTGCCACCTCCTTGCCGGAATTGTCACACCTTGCAGGGGTCCATGGCCGCTGGGGACACACTGGGGACACTTTGGGGACACTCTAGGGACACTCCAGGGGTCGAACACAGCCAGGGTGGCGCTGGCTGAGTCCAGCAACACTGCGGGGACATGGGAACACTGGGCAGGTGGCACCAGGGACACAGCATTGCCACCAGTTCCAGCCCAGCGCTGCTGGTTCTGTCCCTCTGTCACCATAGACTTGACCTCACCAGAAATCCTTTTTCAAAGGGGCCATTGATCAGCCATTCCAAAACCAAATACTGGACATATGTCAACCGCCAAGGTGGACTGAAGACCCTGCATGAGTCGACCAATGGCCCCTATGAAAAGAACTAAATTTAAAACAGCTTGTGGAACAGCAATTGCCCTTAGGCCATATCTGTCCATCTTCTAGCCCCCGGAACACCAATATTCTGTATACCCAAGCAAAATGGCAAGTGGTGAGCTATTATTGGGCAGTAAATGCACTTATTGAAGCTGTGGGTGCTCTTCCATCAGCTACAACGATGCCATCCAATTGGCCCTCAGTAATGTTAGACCTAAAGATTGTTATTTCACCATACCTTTACACCCTGATGATGCACCTCTGTTTGCCTTTTCTGTGCCTGCCTCCAAGCACGCAGAACCAATGAAGAGATTTCATTGGACCCTGTTGCCACAAGGCATGTGTGGCATCCCAACCACATGCCAAAGGACAGTCCATCTTGCCCTGCAGCCTGTCATAAATTTCCTGCTGCAATCGTATATCATTATACGGATGACATTTCACTTGCAGCCCATGATCAATCCATCCTATGTTCCGTTCAGGTAACTGTCATGCAGGCAATTCAAAATGCAGGAATCATCGTGGTGCCTGAAAAGGCGCAGTGTGAGTCCCCATGGCATTATCTGTTGCCTTCCGATGCAAGGCGAGGCGACCTGGTTCTGAGGAGACGGCACGGCAACCCACTGCCCAGGGTCACTCGGGCCAAGAACACACGCAGACACCAGTATGGTGGACGGTTCAAGACCTTTATTGTCCCGTTTCGTCAGGTTTTATACTGGGGAAGTTTTTTCCCTATGTCAGGGGGTCTTACTTTACTGTAATTGGTTAGTAAGGAGTAGAAAGTTACTAATGTTAGGGGGGACAACATTCTTGGGTGATCCTTTATCATTAGGAGTTAGGGGGAGAGGAGCTCTACTGCTTTCCGTAACATCGCGAGATTTTCCGAACGCCTGACCCTATCTACTACATCTCCCCCCCCTTTTTCACAAATGAACGAAGTAGTCATACACATAGGTACTGAGATGAGGCATGAGGTTGTCCCTGGTCAAATTCACAGCATTTGCTGCCGGCCTATGAACAGGATGTTGGCCCGTTCTAGGCGGGTCTCATTGCCAAAGCATCTGCCTCGGCCTGTGACTTGACTCAGGGTGATCCCTTTGCGAGGGGTGTCCCATCTACATTGGCTGGGTGCATCGGCTGAGGAATAACTGAAGGGAGTGTTTAGAGTGACTCCTTCGTAAAAGGGAGGTTCGACATCGTAACAAAGCCAGCAGGATTCAGTTAGGTTAGGGTTAGTTTCGTTCAAGGATAGGAAGGTAGCTTCTAACATACGAAGGATCGGATCTAAATCCGACCCGGCTAAACGATCTATCTGAAAGGCTTCTGCATGGCCAGTCGGGATATCAGCGACCCTTGTGGGCAAGGCTTTGGGGCAGGTCGCATTTCTCCCTTTCGGCACGCTTTTAATCACTTTGTTGGGTCCGACCGCTCGGGGTGCCAACGGTTGGAGCCTAATAATTCACACGTTCACCTTTTCTTTTGACCCTTGAAGGACTACTGTCCACGTTCTGCCTGTTGTCCAGCTGGGGTGATGTGGCTGCAAAACTGTCATGTTGTAGTCTGTGCATTTCTGCAATTCGGGGATTTTATGGCGGTTTTGATAAAAGTTACCGTGGAGGAAGAGGGGTGTTTTGCAACCGGTGGGTCCCCAGGTGAACTGTAAGAATTTGTCTGGCTCTTGTGGATCCCACCCAGGCCCCGACGGTCTGGCATCTGTGACAATGGTTCCGCAGCCCCAGTGCCCACAATGTCCCCACCCTGGATGATTGCAGTAGCTTTTCCCAGGGTTTGAAGCTGGGCACCAGTAGGATAGGTACATGTGTGTGGAGTGTGGGGAATAGGGGTTTACCCTTGGTTGTCCTGGAAACAGGTCGGTGATGCGGAGCACGAAGGATGGGGCGTTTGGTGTGGTGATTTCTTTGAGCACCTTGTCACTACTAAGGTGTTGCATGACCCACCTGAATGGCTGATGGGGGTAGTGATCTGGGCTGGCTTGCCCTCTGGCAACAAGCCCCAACAGCAAAATCACACAGAAACACCATTGACGCTTGGGTTCCAACCGTGCGGGTCACTCAGGCGCTGCCTGACGGCTTGGTGGTCTGTCGTCTATCTCTGGAAGGGGGATGTACGCATCACGAGGACGCCCCACGAGCATGTCCTGTAAACAGAAACTCACAACTCTCATCAGTCTCATTCTGCTCGTTATGGAGGTCGGGCTTAATTGACTTAAGTGGACACCACCTGATTTTGCCGTCCTTTTTGACAGCCGCGTACCCTCGCCCCATTGAGCATCAACCTCCAGCCCCGTTCCCACTCTCCTAGCTCGTTTCTAATCACGACCTGCGGGCCCTCTTCTAGCGTTCGAGTGGCCCAGTGTTTTTGAACAGGACTGTTTGTTTCATCTCCTCTAGGGAATTGGTTCAATGCCAGCAGAGCAGTTCCCAGCATACGTGCCTGATCTCCTGGGGGAATGGCATGGGCAAAGCCCTCTGCTTTTGCCAACATTTCTATCTTGGTTTTCAGGGTCTGATTTGCTCTCTCGACTATGGCCTGTCCGGTACTGTTATATGGGATGCCTTGCACTAACGTGATGCCCCATTTCGAGGTGAATTCCTGTACTGGTTTTGAGGTGAAATTGGAGCCATTGTCAGTTTTGATCTGCTTGGGGATGCCAAGCCAAGCCATGGCTGTCAGCCAGTGCTGAATTGTGGTCTTGGAGTTTGCTTTGGGGTGCTGCGTGGCTACGATCGTTCCACTGTAAGTGTCTACTGTTACTGAAAGCCATGGTCGGGGCTTCAGCAGTTCACACCAAGTGAAGTCCGACTGCCAGATTTCTGAGGGCTTGAGACCTCTCGGGTTGACCCCGTAGGTCCAAAGGGGTGACTTCTGGCAGTAAGGGCAGGTGGCTACCACATGTTTCGCGTCCGCTGTCGAGATTTCGCATCTCTTCGCCAGTGCTTTGGCTCCGATGTGGAGCGACTCGTGCAGTTGACGGGCTTCCTGCAATGTCCAGATGCCTTTTGCTGCGGCGTCTGCTTTGTCATTGCCGATCTCGAAGTGACCTTTGACTGGGTCGTGGCTGTTGATGTGGATGACTGACACGGTGCCCTGTCACGAGGAGAGTGCTTCTTCCAGCATTAGGGCTGCTGCTGATGTTGACACTCCTGGTCCTGCCATGGCTAGGCAGAGCCTTGCCACGAATATAGAGTCCGTTACGATGTTGAGGTGTTCTTCTTGGAAGAGTCCGCACGCCAAAACCACTGCTGCTGCCTCCAGCTGTTGCACTGACAGTGTGGGGTCACACGCTTTGACGCAGAGCCACTGCTCTCCTGCCTGCCACACTGCTGCTGCGGTTGAAGTCGTGGAGGAAGCGTCTGTGAAGACTGTTGGTCCTGGCTGCGGTCGACCCATGACCTTTGGTGGCATGTCCATGTCGACTACGGTCAGCAGCTTAGTCCAGGGTGGCTTGGAGGAGTAGGAGATTTCTCCTCTGAAGCCGGAGAGAGCAAGGGCCAGGTACTCTGATATTGTGGCTGACTCTGTGGTCAGTTGCTTGCGGAAAGGAAGGTGGATGCTTGTCGGCTCTGTTCCCAGGTGTCTCAAGGCGAGTTTCCTGCCCTTCGTGATGAGGTTAGCAATGCATTCGATTCCCAGGGAAAATGCACAAGCGGGTCTTCCGAGCACCACCCATTGAATGGGTCGGGCCTTTTCAGAAGGTCCTTGGGCCAGTGCTCCCACTCCCCCTCTTCGGTGTAAAGTGGACGTACAGGTCCAGCGGCATGGCTGGGTTCCACCTGGCAAGTGTGCAGGCGGCCATCTGGCTTTCGATGAAGTCGAGGGAGCTCGCTGCCTGCGGTGTCAGCTTCTTGGGATCCCAGGGGTTCTTTCCTTTCAAGAGGTCGTACAGAGGGTCCATGACCTCGAGGGGAACTAGGATGATGTTGCGAAGCCACTGCAGCGATCCCACCAGGCGTTGCACGTCGTGGAGTGTTTCGATGTCTCGATGGACCTTCGCCTTGGGGGGTGTCACGTAAGAGCTTGTGATCCCCACTCCCAAGAAGGTCACGCAGGGTCCTCTCTTGATCTTTGCGCTCGCGATTTCAAAGCCGTTGGTCTGAAGGGTTTCCGTGATTGTGGACACCAGGTGATCCACTTGGCTTGCTGATGGTGCGGCGACTAAGATGTCGTCCATGTACTGGATGATGGTTGCATCAGGATAGGAGTGTCTGACTGGCATCAGTGCTTTGTCCACGGTGATTTGGCATATGACAGGGCTGTCAACAAGACCTTGTGGAAGTACCCTCCATTGGAAGCGGAGGTTGGGCAGTTCGCCGTTTCGAAACACCACAGAAAAGGCGAGTCGTTCTCTGTCCTCAGGGTGCAGGGGTATTGAGAAAAGCAGTCCTTGATGTCCAGCACTGCGCACGGCTGCCCTGCGGGGATGGCTGAGTTCGCGGGAAGCAGTGTCTGGACTGGACCCATGGGTCAGATCGTCTTGTTCACTTCTCTCAGGTCGTGGACGAGACGATAGCCTTGTCCGGACCTCTTGGGGATCACGAATACAGGGGTGTTCCATTGGCTGACGGAGGGTTCTATGTGACCGTTTGCAGTTCGCGGTCGACCAGTTTCAGCAATGCTGCCATTCGAGGCTCTGTCAGGGGCCACTGCTCAACCCATACAGGGTCTGGTGATTTCCAAGTCAATTTGATTGGCAGCGGGGGGTGCACAGCAGTGGCCCTCATGATAAATTTGTAATCCGGAATCCTAGCAGGGAAAGAACATCCCTTCCCAACAGTGGCGGAGAATTTTGCAGAATGTAGGGGTAGATTGCTACTGTCTGTTCTGGTCCCTCTTTCGTGTGAAGTGTTATAGCTACCAGCTGGGTGCTTTTCCATGCCCAGGACTGCCCTCCCACTCCGTTCACTGGAGGGACTTCTTTGAATTGCCAATGTCCGGGCCAATGTGCTTGGGAAAAAATCATGCAGTCTGATCCCGTGTCCACCCAAAACTGAAGCCCTACGACGTGGGGATCCTGGCTGCCGTAAAGGCGGCATGTCCCCCACTCCATCAGGGGCTCCTTCCCTATTTTCATGACCAAGGCCACCCAGGGATCCCGCTCTGTGACGTCCCCTGCTGTTCCTGTGACACCGGCACGGCTTGTGGCGGTGGGGGGTGCGAAAGCATTACTGGTGTTGGTGTGCAGTTCTGGCACTGCGTTGTAGGTGGGGATGTAAAATTGACTGCTCCCTGTGGGGGCATGGGGTACGAGGGTCCCCTGCCTCACTGGGGGTTGCTGTAGCTGGGCCGCTGCACTTTCCAGATGGGAGGGGGCTGAACGCAGCCCGGCCACCCCCTCCCTCTGCCGTTTCCCTGAAGCTTGGATCTGCATTCCTTAGCTAAATGCCCCTTCTTCCCACATGCCCAGCACGGTCCCCTAAGTTCTCCTTGGCGTGGTGGAGCAGCTGCTGATCGGCACCTTGGTTGTGGGCAGTTTACTGCCACGTGGCCTGCCTGGCCACACTCAAGGCACGCCATCACACTGGTTATTGTAGTGTGGACTGCTGCTTGGATGGGAGCAAGGTGTTCCTCCTTTGCCACGTGTCTGATCATGTCGGCTATGTTAGCCCCAGGTGGCAGTGATCTTAAGATGTCCTTGGTGGCTGAGTTGCATTGCTGGCGTAGGCACTCTGCCAGCACGGGACCCTTCGCCTCTGAGGGTAACGCAGAGGAATCTAATACGGCCTGAAGTTTGTCCACAAACTGAGTGAAGCTCTCACTCTCACCCTGTTTTATGGAAGACCACGGAGATGGTTTAGCTACCACTTTAGAAGCGTCACGGATGGCTTCTCGGGCAGCACGGGTTGTTGTCATAACCTCATGGGCCCGCAAGCCCTCAGCCTGTTGCTGGAGGGTGATCATAGCGGGGTCTGTGCCCATTAGCCTCTGTATGCTGGAGCCGTGCAGTGGGTGGTCTGCCCCTGTTACCAAGGCTAGCTGTTTGATGCAATTATCCTCCCATTCTTGTTTAAAAACAATCATCCCTGCACCATCAAATATCATTCTACACGTCTGCTTAATGTCAAAGGGAAGCATAACGTTCCCCACCAAAAAGGCCGTCAATAAGTGTGCAAACCATGGCAGAATTAATTCCCTTATCCGCAATCGCTTTAACAATTGCCTGCACATCTTTTGGATTGACCGGTGAATAGGTCCTTTGGTTTCCGCCTGCCCCCCCACACGGACAGGGAACACTAGCTTGGCTGAAGGGGTGTACTCGGCGCAGGCTATCTTTATTTTTTGCCAGTCTGTAAGCGCGGTTTGGTCTTTCTCTGATGACCCCTTCACCCGTGCGGGAGCGCTGCGACTAGAGACCTTATATGCTGCTGCTCTCCCTCTGTTAAGGCTAGTATCCGAACCGGAGCTCCCGGACTCCCTCTCAGACTCGTCCCGGCTCGAGTCTGAGTCGGAGTCGGATGTGGAATGGCCGAGCACTTCCGGGCTGCTCTGCCTTTTTCTCGGGCCCCGACCCCTCCTGCGGGGGGCGGACCGTTCCCTCCCCCTGGGGTCTCCCCGCCTCCTGCTGGGGGAGGTCCTTGCCTTATACGGGCTTAATTTGAATAGAGCGCTCTGATTGGTCTCACCCTTCACCGCGGGGACCGCCCCCCCTCCCCGCTCTCCCGCGCATGCGATGTTAGGCGCGCTGACTCCATTTCCGCCCTTTGTCCCCTCTTCTCTTCCGCCCTGACCACGCGGCCGGCCGCCATCTTCGAGCCCATACAGGGGCGGAGAGATTTTATCGATCCAGGCAGTTTCTGACCGTCCCTCCACTTCTCGCGCCTCCTCCGCCAGCCCCCCCCAAAAACACTGCGCCCGTCGCTCTGCCTCCTGCGCTGGGTCCGCGATTGGCGGGGGGGGGTATGGGTAGAGGAGCCGCGGTTTTGTTGAGAGGCTCCGAGGGGGGGCTGGGTTCTGGCGGGCTCTGCGGGGGGGTTGGGGGGTCTCCCGGGGGTTCTGGGCTCGGGTTCGGGGGGAGGTGGGACGCGCCTAGCCCCCGTGCGTCCCCGTCTGTAATCTGATCACTTTCCCGGGTGGTCTGGGTCGTAGCTCCCACCCCTAGCTGCGTAATGGCTATTAAGCAGCTTCTGGCAGCTTTCCAGGTTTCTTGCTCTTCTCGAGCTTTTTGCAGAGCCCGGATGACTCTGCCCCACGATTTTAGGGCTTTCCCCGAGCCTGAACACATGGTATCCTCGGCCAGGGTTTTCATACAATTATCCCACACCTCTGGGTGTAAAACATCCACGGGGCTCTCTATAGCCCCCAGCTTAATCAATATCGGCAATGCGAGAGTCATATCTTTAAGCTTACATTCGATTCCCCATTGTGCATGCGTTTCACTGACTACCTTTGCGATCGCTTCCATGATTCGAGGGCGTCCCCTCCGCTGCACAAGGCCAGCTGTGCAGCCGCCGTCCTCTCTCCAGGCGATTCCCGTTCCCCGGGCACTGGTTCGATCCCGGGCTTTGGCACCAGTTGTTGCCTTCTGATGCAAGGCAAGGCAACCTGGTTCCGAGGAGACGGCACGGCGACCCACTGCCCAGGGTCACTCGGGCCAAGAACACACGCAGACACCAGTATGGTGGACAGTTCAAGACCTTTACTGTCCCTTTTCGTCGGGTTTTATACTGGGAAAGTTTTTTCCCTACGTCAGGGGGTCTTATTTTACTGTAATTGGTTAGTAAGGAGTAGAAAGTTACTAATGTTAGGGGGGGACTACATTCTTGGGTGATCCTTTATCACTAGGAGTTAGGGGGAGAGGAGCTCTACTGCTTTCCGTAACATCGCGAGATTTTCCGAACACCTGACCCTATCTACTACAATTATCTGGGGTAGAGAGTTACTCAACACACTGTCAGCCCTCAGCCTTTGAGGCTTTGTGTTAAAGTCACCCTCACTTTAAATGAATTACAGGAACTGCTGGGTTCTTTGAATTGGCTGCTGATTTACCCAAAAAATCCTGTTTTGGGTACATCCACAGAACTTTCACATCCTTTGTTTGGCTTACTCAGAGGAAACCCCTACCTGCATTTGCTTTGACAGTTTACCCCAGAAGCTAAAATTGCCCTTGCACACTGTGCTCAAGCAATGGAAAACCAACAGAATTGGAGAGGGGATCCTGATAAATCTGCGTACCTTGCCATAATTGCTAAAAATTTCAACATTTTGCTGTTGTGTTTCGATTGTTTGCTAGTGATAAAGACCGTTTGCCTGTGTTAGAATGGTTATTCTTACCTCACATAGCAACAAAACCTGTGTGGACTGTTAATGATATGTTCTCTTATTTAGTTAAGAAAGGTAGAGACAGATTGCAAACTCTCAATGGCCAGGATCATCATGCCACCAATGTACTTGCAAGTAAAGAAGACTCTGACAGCAACTAACTTCCAAATTGTGCTTGCAGGTTTTTCTGGACAATTATCTATCCATTATCCCTCACATCGTTTATGGACAGAGATGGGTAACCTCCCCCTGCACTCAAAGCATCACTGCAGCACGACCCCTGTCAACAGACCAGGTGTTTTTACAGATGCATCCAGCAAAACCAACAAAGGTGCAGGGATTTGGCATGAAGGTGACTCTTTCCAGTGGCATAAAAGGGTGTTAATGTTAAAGGATGCCTCGGTGCACATTTTAGAATTGGCTGCTATCCGCTATGCCCTTCAGTGATTTTCACAGGAACCACTTAACACCATAACTGATTCCTCGTATGCTGCCAATGTTGTACTCCGTTGACAATTTTCCTATTTAAAGCATGTTAATAACTATCTTTTGTTTACAGAGTTAAGAACATTGTGGACTTTAATTAACAGCCAGCTGCATGATTTTCATGTGTTGCATGTTCGCTCCCACACAGGTTCACCTGGCCCTATTGCAGAAGGTAATAACTATGCAGATGTCATTGTCATGACAGGTGTGGTACCAAATACTGATAAGTTTTCTCCTCAAGCCAGGTCTCATGAGCTCTTAGAGGACTTATCACACCCAAGATAGCCCAGCTACTTCAAATGGCATAAAATTAGCAGGATGACTTCTGAGGTAGTGTTGGAAACAGGAAAGTTTTAATAAAAGGCAAATAACAAAGCTCTTTGCAGAGAAAACCTGAGCCAGGGGCAAGAGGTTCTTGCTCCTGCTAAAAACACCCCACAAAAACAATGATTTCTTTTGTTCTCTTCTTCTTCTAGTGAATTACTTAGGTGGGACTTTTTGGCTTCTGTCCAGTTGGGTAGCCTTAGGTTTGAGATGAAGTCCCAAAGGTCCTGTGAGGTGTCTTTTTACCAAATTGAGGAGAGAAACTTCTGGGTTTTTTTCCTTTTTAAGGAGATACAGGATAATTTGGTCACTCTTTCAATAGGGGGAACATTCCTACAAAATACTTTTGCACAGGCCAAGCTATGTCACAACTTTTTACACCAGAATGCTTTTTCTCTTCACAAGCAATTTCAAATAACTTCCTCACAAGCCCATGATATCCTGTTGTCTTGTCCCTCCTGTCATGAGGTTGATCCTGCTCCTTTAGCAGAAGGCACTAAGCCCTGAGGTTTAACTCCTAACTCCATTTGGCAAATTGATGTCACCCCTATCCCAGGGTTTGGCTGCTTAAAATATGTTCACGTTTCCATTGACACCTATTCTCATTTTCTAAAGGCAGCTGCTCACACCAGAGAGAAGGCTTGTGATGCTCACCTGTTTTGCCACTCTGGGCCTTCCTGACACCATCAAAATGGACCATGGACCTGCCTACACCTCAGAGAGAGTTTGTAACTTCTTGCAGCAATGGGGTGTGCCTCACAATACTGACATTCCCCGCTCTCTCACAGGGTAAACTGTTGTCAAGTGTGCCCATAGGACCCTAAAAACCATGCTTGAAAAACAAAAAGAGGGGGACTTGGGGTACCCTCACAACAGAGTAGCTAAAGCCCTATATGTCTTCAGTTTTTAAAATCGGGACAAGATGGGACAGACTGCATGTGACAAACAGCATTCCTTCAGCACAAAGGCTCATCTAAGACCTCCAGTTCTGGTGAAGGACTTACTGACTGGACAATGGAAAGGAGCCTTGGACTTACTGACATGGGGAAGGGGCTGAGCCTGTGTCTCTACAGTGTCTCCATGTGGAGTGGGTTCCATCATGGTGTGCCACTGTCCTGATCCCATGTGTATGTAGTTACTATGCGACAGGCGTACGTTACAGTTTTTGAAAACTTGTTATTGTTGGCATAAATTGTCAAATCGATAGCCAAATTTATGAAAAATTTAACAACGATTTATTGGGTCAATTACAGAAAAAACAGAATTTCGAGCAACCACCACAGCCAAGACAGCGTCAGTCCCGGGAACAGGCGCTGGGTGAGACCAGAGGTTCGGTCAGTCCTGGGAACGGGCGCTGGTTGAGACCAGAGGTTCGGTCAGTCCCGGGAACGGGCGCTGGGTGAGACCAGAGGTTCGGTCAGTCCTGGGAACGGGCGCTGGTTGAGACCAGAGGTTCGGTCAGTCCCGGGAACGGGCGCTGGGTGAGACCAGAGGTTCGGTCAGTCCTGGGAACGGGCGCTGGTTGAGACCAGAGGTTCAGTCAGTCCCAGGAACGGGCGCTAGGTGAGACCAGAGGTTCAGTCAGTCCCAGGAACGGGCGCTGGGTGAGACCAGAGGTTCGGTCAGTCCTGGGTACGGGCGCTTGGTGAGACCAGAGGTTCAGTCAGTCCCGGGTATGGGTGCTGGGTGAGACCAGAGGTTCGGTCAGTCCTGGATACGGGCGCTGGGTGAGACCAGAGGTTCGGTCAGTCCTGGGAACGGGTGCTGGGTGAGACCAGAGGTTCATCTGACAGGGTGAGGCATCCCCTCAAAGGTTCACCCCGGGTATCTCCTGCGTCCAGTTTATGTACAGTTTATTTTGCCCAAGGCACAGATGACCACATCTTTCTATTCACTTCTTTGAATGCAAATCCATTTCTATACATATGTTGAAATAGACAAAGAGGGGCAGACAGAAGTCTGAGCACACGGGAGAAGTTTGAATAAGCTGGTATTGGTTCCTGAGTGCCCACATGTGATCAGGGCAAGTCTGAGTCTTGTGAGATTCCTGGGACGCAGCAATTAATCACGGGCCAGGGAGGCTCCTGATGTTACCTCCAGGTGCAGGAGACAAGGAAATCATCTCTGATGGTCCAGGAAGGCTCCATTCAGACGTTAAACAGGTCCGATGCTACCTTGACACTGCCAGGAATTAGTTACAATTCAAATAGAGCTTTGTTCCTGGCTGGGAGGGTAAAATATTATTTCTACAATATTTTACCCCTACACATATCTGTTTGTACAGCATGAATCAACTACATTACATATCCCATTGTTATTATTGTTGTCACTGTAATTGATGTTTTAGGAGTTGTTTAGGTTTTTCTCGGTATGTTTTCGTTGCCTAAAAAAAAGGAAGGGCGTTATGTGGAATACGGGGTGATATTTCCTCAAGTTGTTAAGGCTCGTGCCCACAGAAGGCCCTGTGGGGAAGGCAAAGCTGCAGGCTGGACGGCTGGGGGTTGGTTGGGGGGGTGAGAGGCAGTTATGAGGAGGAATGCATGGAAAAATGCATGAAAGGGAAGCTGATTGGGTGATAGGAGACTGCAGCTGAGCCAGCCAATGGGCGCCCTTCTTCTGTTGAGTTCTGGTTTTGTCAGGTTCAGAGTAAAGCTATAAAAGGAGGGTGATTTCTACAATAAAGTGATCTCCTTCAGATGCACAAGGGCATCTGTGTCTCTTTGTTCCCCATTGCTACACCTCAGTATTGTGTGAAAGTGTGAATGGGAAATGAGGAGAGTGGGAAGTGCGTGATTATGCCCTTTGTCTTCTTTGATTGATGAGTGTAGCTGCTGAGTGAATGAGATGTTCTGCGCTACAAAACAAACCAGGAGCCTCGAGCCACAATTCCTCTTTTCGGGTGACCGAGACAGCCAGAAAAAGCAAAGTGTTTGTTTTGCATACTAATAAAATTTTAATAAAGATTTTGTGTTGTCTGCATGAATGTAATTTTGTGTTTCAGTTGTGGACTGGGATGTGATCCTTGGGTATGGTGTGATTGTAAAATCTGTCATGAGAGGCGGCATTGCACAGGCACACAAAAGAGTGCCTTGTGCCGGGAGTGGGAAAGAGCGGAATTGAGAGACAGGAATTGGGCATTTTTTAAATTGTTAAAAATGTTTATAATTTTTTAAAATGTTTAAATTTTTTTTAAATTTCTGTAGGAAATAGTGTGTGGGAAAACTGCATTTATTTCCACGAGCCTGAACAGTTCCTGAGAAGGACTGGGAAAATACATGTGGAAGGCAGATGTGCTTGAAAATTAAGAAAGAAAGAAAAAAAAAAAAGGCGTGGGACAGTGCCAGGATAAGATGAGAAAATGGGACACAAAGCAAACAAGGAGAAACCCCCAGGGGAAAGGGGAGCAGGGAAACTTCAATGGATACACCTTCAAACAGCCTCCTAGGGATAAAAATGGCACGGTGTGAACATAACCCTGACACAAAGAATGAAAATAAAATCAAAATGATAGATTACTATATGATGAAATAGCGTCGTAAGACCTGATCACTTATACTGGCCAAAAGAGAGCTCCTTTGAGGGGTGGATGTGCCAAACTTTGAACAGTCATGTGAACGCTGAAGAATCAGCCAGCCAGGAAAAATGTGATTCTGCTGCCAGCTGGGAGGGCGAGGCTTCTCTGGGGAAGGAGAACAAGGAGAACATGTTTCAATTAAAATAAAACAGAAACTGGGAAACCTTAGAGTATCTGTCCTCTCCATATCTGCCAGCACTTGATGCACCCCCTGATGGACCCAGCCAGGATACCTGGGGCAGAGCAGTCCAGCGAGAGGAATGGAAAAAATGAGAACCAAGCAGTGGCACGAAACCCCCTCTGGGAAGTGCCCCTGGCTGGGGCACACAGGGAATCAGGTTTGTCACTGCCCCACTTAATTCCTCCGAAGTGAGAGCATTTAAAAAGGAATTAAAAATTCTACGTGAAGATCCAATTGGATCAGCAGAAGAAGTAGACCAATTTTGGGACCCAATGTTTATAACTGCGACAAAGTGGAATCCGGAATTAACCTTTTGTTTGCACCCGAGGAAAGACAAATGATCCAACTAGTGAGGATGTGGATTTGGGAAAGGCACCCTGCACAACACAGACCCCATGGGGAGCAGAAAATGCCCCTGCAATGCCCTAATTAGGACCACCATAACCCTGGAGGAAGGTAAAACATGGAAGATTATAGAGCATTAATTATCAGGGGAATTAGGGAGGCTGCTCCACCAACTCAGAACGACCACGGGGCATTTGCTGAACAACAAAAGAAGGATGAGACTCCAACTGAATGGCTGGAGAGGTTAAAAAGAAATGTGAGACAATACTCAGGAACAGACTGATAGAATAGCTAGGCAAGGTTTATTGAAGATAACCTTCGGCTGGATATAAGGAAAAGCTGCAAGACTGGGGGAATGGCAGGATAAGGGATTGAATGGCCTGTTAAAGGAAGCCCGAAAGGTCAATGTACAGAGGGAGGGATGAGGAGAAAGCCAAGGGGAAAGCAAAGATAATGGAGCCACTATTGATGAGGGGAACCCGCGTGCAAGGAGCCACCCCCAGAGGGAAGTGAGACCCTGTCAGGGCAAGGCAAACGGGAGCAGGGGGAGGAGAATGGGACAGAGCTCCCGGGGGCAGAGGCCCTAAAAGGGAAAAGGGCAATTGAACAGCTGAGGCCCAATCTGTCACCAGCACAGGGAAATTGGGCATTGGAGGTGAAACTGCCCAGGGAGGGAAAGGGACCTGAAGGTTTTTGAGGAGGGTTGAGAAATGGTCGGCTGCACCCATGGTGGAAAGCTGCTTCATTCATCCCCCAACCCGCCACGGAGTGACCCTGAGTGGCCCCGGTGACGTGACCCCAGGAATTCCCATCAGGATTTGGAGCAATTTCAATGAAAATTCCCAGAAAATTCTCCAAACTAGCTTCAAATCCCTCACAGGGAGGGGGTGGAGAGAACGAGTGACACCTCTGATATCCGCAGTGACATCACCGATGACATCGCAGCGGTGACATCACAGTTCCCGCAGCAGCCTCGGGATGTCCTCGATGGCTTTCTGGCACCGCTCGGCCACCATGTGGGCAGCAGGGCCATCAGGGCCGCAAACGAAACTGTTCAGGATGCCGCGGATTTGCCCAAGTATGGCCTCCAGGTGACACGAGGCCAGGTGGGCGCTGGCATCCCGCAGCCGCTCGGCCTCGGCCACGGCGGCCACCAAGGCCACGCGGAAATCGGGACACGGCTCCCTTGTCTCCTCCAGGGCGAACTCGATGTCCCCGAGCCGGCGCTGCAGCTCCCGGGGGTACACGGTGGCTCTGTCACACTCGGCCACCAGGCACTCCAGCAGCCCCAGGGGTGTCTCTGCCTGCCGTCCCCTCATGGTGGCCGTCACCTCCCACTCGTTGCACAGCCTGGCGGCCTCCTCGACCCGCCGGGACCAGCTGTCCATGAGTCTGTCCACCGACTCCCGCCAGGTGCTGGCCGCAGCTCTCACGTCGGCCCAGGTGGCCTCCGGGTTGGCCAGGACCTGGCCCAGAGTGGTGACACGGTTGTGGCGCCCAAGGGTGGCACCGCAGAGGCCCAGCAGGGAAGTGAATCGGTTCAGGGAATTGGCATCAAGGTGGCCCAGAGGGGTGACATTGCCACGGCACCCGGAGGTGACACTGCTGCGGCGCCTGGAGGTGACACTGCTGCCAAGCCAGGAGGTGACACCGCAGCAGCCCAGGGTCCCACTGAGGTGACGGATGAAGGTCCCCAGGGCCTCGTGGAGGGACCTTGGGGACCCACCCAGCAGCATGCCCCTGTACGGCGTAGTCGCAATGGCCACCAGCTTGCCCAGGGTGGCCACCACGGCGACCTGCCGCTCCAGCAGCTGGGGAGGGGACAGGGGAGGTGTCAGGGACCTGGTGGCACTTACGGCCTCCTAGGCTGGCCCCTGTGCCCTCCCGGGGTCCCCTCTGTCCCCTCCCTGGAGTGCTCTGCTGTGCTCTCTGTCCCTTTGTCACCGACCCCCCGATCCCTCTGCTCCCCCCTGCCACCTCCTGTTGTCCCCCCTCCTTCTCCTCTCTGTCACCTCCCCCCTTCCTCCTATGCCCTCCTGTCCCCTTTGCGACCCCCTGTCCCTCCCGCCACCCCCATGTCCCCTGCGTCCCCCACTGCCTCCTTTCACCCCTCCCTGTCCCCACTGCCACGTCCTTATCCCCACTGCCATCCCCTGTCCCCATCCCCTCTGCCACCCCCTGTCCCCACTGCCACCTCCCCATCCCCTCTGCCACCCCCCGTGTCCCCACTGCCACACCCGTCCCCATCCCCACTGCCACCCCCCTGTCCCCACTGCCACACCCCTGTCCCCTCTGTCCCCTCCCTGTCCCCACTGCCACACCCGTCCCCATCCCCACTGCCACCCCCCTGTCCCCACTGCCACCCCCTGTCCCCACTGCCACCTCCCCATCCCCTCTGCCACCCCCCGTGTCCCCACTGCCACCCCCCGTGTCCCCACTGCCACACCCGTCCCCATCCCCACTGCCACCCCCCTGTCCCCATTGCCACCTCCCTGTCCCCACTGCCACCCCCTGTCCCCACTGCCATCCCCTGTCCCCACTGCCACCTCCCCATCCCCTCTGCCACCCCCCCTGTCCCCAGTGCCACCCCCCTGTCCCCATCCCCACTGCCACCTCCCTGTCCTCACTGCCACCTCTTTATCCCCACTGCCACCCCCCGGTCCCCATCCCCACTGCCACCTCCCTGTCCCCACTGACACCCCCCTGTCCCCACTGCCACCCCCTTGTCCCCTCTGTCTCCTCCCTGTCCCCACTGCCACCCCCCTGTCCCCATCCCCACTGCCACCCCCCTGTCCCCTCTGTCCCCTCCCTGTCCCCACTGCCACCCCCCTGTCCCCACTGCCACTCCCCGTGTCCCCACTGCCAACCCCCGTGTCCCCACTGCGACCCCCCTGTCCCCACTGCCACACCCGTCCCCATCCCCACTGCCACCCCCCTGTCCCCACTGCCACACCCCTGTCCCCTCTGTCCCCTCCCTGTCCCCACTGCCACCCCCCTGTCCCCATCCCCATTGCCACACCCCTGTCCCGTGTCCCCACTGCCACCCCCCTGTCCCCTCTGTCCCCTCTCTGTCCCCACTGCCACCTCCCGTGTCCCCTCCGTCCCCTCCCGCCCCGGGATTGTCGCACCTCGCGGGGCTCCATGGCCGCTGGGGACACTCCGGGACACTCCGGGACGCTTTGGGGACACTCCGGGGACGCTCCGGGCCGCTTTGGGGACAGTCCGGGACGCTCCGGGCCGCTTTGGGGACACTCCGGGACACTCCGGGACGCTCCGGGACGCTTTGGGGACACTCCGGGACGCTTTGGGGACACTCCGGGGACGCTCCGGGCCGCTTTGGGGACACTCCGGGCCGCTTTGGGGACACTCCGGGCCGCTTTGGGGACACTCCGGGACGCTCCGGGCCGCTTTGGGGACACTCCGGGGCGCGAACTCGCCTCGCTCGCGGTTCGGGACGCGCGGGAAGGCGGCGGAGCCGGAGAGGGGAAGCGGGAAGAGGTGACGTCACCGCCCCCGCCCCACGCCCACTCCTTTGGCCGCTTTTGGGTTGGGGGGTCCTGAGGAGATTTTGGGGGGGGATCCCAGGTGAGGTTTGGAGATCCCAGGTGAGGTTTGGGGGTCCCGGGTGAGGTTTCAGGGGTCCCAGGTGAGGTTTGGGGATCCCAGGTGAGGTTTGGGGGTCCCGGGTGAGGTTTGGGGGTCACAGGTGAGGTTTGGGGGTCCCAGGTGAGCTTTGGAGATCCCAGGTGAGGTTTGGGGGTCCCAGGTGAGGTTTGGGGGTCCCGGCTGAGGTTTGGGGGTCCCAGGTGAGGTTTCAGGGATCCCAGGTGAGGTTTGGGGGTCCCGGGTGAGGTTTGGGGGTCACAGGTGAGGTTTGGGGGTCCCAGGTGAGCTTTGGAGATCCCAGGTGAGGTTTCAGGGATCCCAGGTGAGGTTTGGGGGTCACAGGTGAGGTTTCAGGGATCCCAGGTGAGGTTTGGGGGTCCCGGGTGAGGTTTGGGGGTCCCGGGTGAGGTTTCAGGGATCCCGGGTGAGGTTTGGGGGTCCCGGGTGAGGTTTGGGGGTCCCGGGTGAGGTTTCAGGGATCCCGGGTGAGGTTTGGGGGTCCCGGGTGAGGTTTGGGGGTCCCGGGTGAGGTTTCAGGGATCCCGGGTGAGGTTTCAGGGATCCCAGGTGAGGTTTGGGGGTCGCAGGTGAGGTTTGGGGGTCCCGGCTGAGGTTTGGGGGTCCCGGGTGAGGTTTCAGGGGTCCCGGGTGAGGTTTGGGGGTCCCGGGTGAAGTTTTGGGCGCCTCGAGTGAGGTTTCCAGGGGTTTGGGGCTTCCCAGTTGAGAATTCCCAAAGATTTTGGGGTTCCGGGATGAGAACGCGGGCCGGGGGCTGGGGGGGCCGGGGGGGGAGGGGCTGGGGGGGGGGGGGGTCCCATGGGTGGGGGAGGGGCGGTGAGGAGCTGGGGTCACGTGGGTGGGGGAGGGGTCGGCGATGGGGGGGGGGGGTCGGCCCCGGGGAATTTGGGGGGGAGGAGGGGGCGGGAAGGGAAAACCCGCCAAATGTTGACCACGCCCCCTTTTAGGCGTTTGCCCTGCGTGCCTAGCCCCGCCCCTCGCTGCTGGACACGCCCACAGGGTGCCCCACCCCTTCAGGCCCCGCCCCTCGCATGTCCCAGTTCTGCCTTCTGGCCCCGCCCCCGAAAGAGCCTTAGCCCCGCCCCCAATTGGATTTTTTAATCAATGGAAACCAAAAACACAACCCCGGGGGGGAGGGGGGGGCAGGGCCACACCTGTGACATCACGGGGGAGGGGCCAGGTGCGTCTGGGGGGGTCCCAGGTGGATTTGGGGGATCCAGGTGGGATTTTGGGCGGTCCCAGGTGGGATTTTGGGTGGTCCCAGGTGATTTTTGGGGGTTCCAGGTGGGATTTCGGGGGCATCGAGGTGTTCCTGGGCGTGTCCAGGTGGGTTTCTGGAGATTCCAGGTGGGGCTTTGGGGTGATCCAGGTGTCCTTGGGGGAGACTCAGGTGTCCCGGAGCCATTCCCAGGTGTTTTTGGGGTGATCCAGGTGCTCCTGAGGGCTCCAGGTGTGCTCGGGAGGAGTCCAGGTGTTCCTGGGAGGGTTTCAGGTGTCCCGGGGGCAGTTCCAGGTGTTTTTGGGAGGGATCCAGGTGTTTTTTGGGTGTCCCCGGTGCTTTCTGGGGACATCCAGGTGGGTCTGGAGGGATCCAGGTGTGTTGGGCAGGTGCAGGTGCCCAGGTGTGCTGGGAACCGGTGATCCAGCTGTGCAGGAACCCGAACATCTGGGCGGGCTGGAACTCAGGTGTGAGGGATCCAGGTGTGAGGGATCCAGGTGACATGGGATGGGTGGGACCCGGTTATCCAGGTGTGATGTCACCTGGTTATGACATCACCCACCCACCCAGGTGTGACGTCACCTCTCCACCTCTCCACACTCAGGTGTGGCGTCACCCGGCTATGATGTCACCCCCACCCAGGTGTGACGTCACCAGCTCACCTCGCCATGACATCACCTGCCCACATCCCCCCCTCCTGCCCAGGTGTGACGTGACCCCCGCCAGGTGTGACGTCATCCAGGTGTGACATCATCCAGGTGTGACGTCATCCAGGTGTGTGACCTCCAGGCTCACCTGGGCGTGACATCACCATTGTACCCAGCTGTCCCCGCCCCCCTCACCTGTCCACACCCCGAGGCGTGATGTCACCAAGCCCACCAGGTGTGATGCCACCTGCGCCACCAGGTGTGATGTCACCTGTGCCACCAGGTGTGATGATGTCACACCTGTGACATCGCCCTGAGTACCCCCCGTGTCCCTGCACCCGCCCAGGCGTGACATCACCTGTGCCCAGGTGTCACTCAGGCGTCACTCAAGTGTCACTCAGGTGTGACATTGCCTGTCAAGATGTCACTCAGGTGTTACAGGTGTGACAGTACCTGTACCCAGGTGTCACCCAGGTGTCACTCAGGTGTCACAGGTGTTACAGGTGTGGCAGTATCTGTACCCAGGAGTCACTCCGGTGTGCCAGGCGTCACAGGTGTCACTCAGGTGTGGCCAGGTGTGACAGGTGAGGCAGTATCTGTGCCCAGGTGTCACTCCGGTGTGCCAGGTGTCACCCAGGTGTCACTCAGGTGTGCCAAGTGTTACAGGTGTGACATTACCTGTACCCAGGGTGTCACTCAGGTGTCTCAGGTGGGACATTACCTGCACTCAGGTGTCACTCAGGTGTCCCAGGTGTGTCACTCAGGTGTCACAGTGTGTCACTCAGGTGTGGCAGTCCCCGCACAGGTGCCGCAGGGTCTCACGAAGCTGTCCCTCCACATGCAGGATCTCTCACAGGTGTCACAGGTGTGACAGTACCTGTACCCAGGTGTCACTCAGGTGTCACTCAGGTGTCACAGGTTTGTCACTCAGGTGTCACTCAGGTGTCACAGGTGTGTCACTCAGGTGTGCCAGGTGTCACTCAGGTGTGCCGGGTGTCCCCGCACAGGTGCTGCGGTGTCTCACGAAGCTGTCCCTCCACATGAAGGAGCGGTGGCAGGTGTGGCAGGTGTGACAGTATCTGTACCCAGGTGTCACTCAGGTGTCACAGGTGTGTCACTCAGGTGTCACTCAGGTGTGCTGGATGTCCCCGCACAGGTGCCGTGGTGTCTCACGAAGCTGTCCCTCCACATGAAGGAGCGGTGGCAGGTGTGGCAGTTGTGACAGTATCTGTACCCAGGTGTCCCAGGTGTCACTCAGGTGTCACTCAGGTGTCACTCAGGTGTCACTCAGGTGTGCCGGGTGTCCCCGCACAGGTGCTGCGGTGTCTCACGAAGCCGTCCCTCCACATGAAGGAGCGGTGGCAGGCGTGGCAGGTGCCACAGGTGTGACAGTACCTGTACCCAGGTGTCACTCAGGTGTCACTCAGGTGTGCCGGGTGTCCCCGCACAGGTGCCGCGGTGTCTCACGAAGCTGTCCCTCCACATGAAGGAGCGGTGGCAGGTGTGGCAGGTGTGACAGGTGTGACAGTATCTGTGCCCAGGTGTCACTCAGGTGTCCCAGGTGTCACTCAGGTGTGCCGGGTGTCCCCGCACAGGTGCCGCGGTGCCGCACGAAGCTGTCCCTCCACATGAAGGAGCGGTGGCAGGTGTGGCAGGTGTAGGGCCGCAGCCCCGTGTGCGTTTTCATGTGCTCCGTCAGGTGATGTTTCATCTTGAAGCGCTTGCGGCACAGCGCGCAGGTGAAGGGCCGCAGCCCCAGGTGCATGTTCACGTGCCGCTGCCGCATGGAGCGGTGCGAGAACGCCTTCCCGCAGTGGCACACGAACACCTGCCCGCCCTTGCCCGCCCTGCCCGCGCTCACCTGGCGCGCAGGTGCGCCCTGGGCGGGGCCGGGCCCTCTGATCCGCGCCGTTCTGGGCGGAATCCCCGCGTTTTCCTGCGGGATTCTGACGGTTCTGCTCGGAATCCCCGCGGTTCCGTCCAGAATTCCGACGGTTCTGTGCAAAATCCCCTCGGTTCCCTCACGAATTCTGGCGGTTCGGGTCAAAATTCCCGAATTTCCCTGCGAAATTTTGGGCGGAATTCCTCTGATTCCGGTTAAAATTCCTTCATTTCCGTGCGGAGTTCCGTCGGTTCCCGTCAAAATTTCCTCGGTTCCGCCCCGGATTCTGCCGGTTCTGGTCAGAATTCCCGAATTTTCCTGCGGAATTCCCGAAGTCCTGTGCGAAATTCCTCTGGTTCCGGTTAGAATTCCTTCGTTTCCGTGCGGAATTCCGCCGGCTCGGTGCAAAATTCCCGCGGTTCCCTCTGGAATTTCGCCGGTTCCGGTCAAAATTCCCTCAGTTCCCTCCGCAATTCCCGCGGTTCTGTGCGAAATTTTGTGCGGAATTCCTTTGATTCCAGTCAGAATTCCCGAGTTTTCGTGCGGAATTTCGTCGGTTCCGGTCAAGATTCCCTCATTTTCATACCAAATTCTGCCGGTTCCCGTCAAAATTCCCGCGGTTCCCTCCCGAATTCTGCCGGTTCTGGTCAAAATTCCCGAACTTCCCTGCGAAATTGCCGCGGTTCTGTGCGAAATTTTGTGCGGAATTCCTCTGATTCCAGTTAGAATTCCCGAGTTTTCGAGCGCAATTTCGCCAGTTCCCATCAAAATTCCCTCAGTTCCCTCACGAATTCTGGCGGTTTTGGTCAAAATTCCCGAATTTTCCTGCGAAATTCCCAAAGTTCTGTGCGGAATTCCTCTGATTCCGGTTAAAATTCCTTCATTTCCATGCAGAATTTCGCCGGTTCCCATCAAAATTCCCGCGGTTCCGTCCCGAATTCTGCCGGTTCTGCTCAAAATTCCCGAACTTTCGTGCGGAATTCTGCTGATTCCAGTTAAAATTCCCTCGTTCTCGTGCGAAATTACGATTCCGGTCAAAATTTCCTCGTTTTCGTGCAAAATTCTGCCGGTTCTGTGCAAAATTCCTTCGTTTTCACGCAAAGTTCTGCCGGTTCTGTGCACGATTCTCTCGGTTCCGAGTGACATTCCCTCATTTCCGTGTGAAATTCCAGCGTTTCCGAGCAACATTTCCTCATTTCCGAGCGAAATTTCCTCATTTCCGTGCGGAATCCCGCGAATCTCCTCGCCGCCCCAGGAACCCCGACCCCTCCCGGATCCCATCCCCGAATTTTCCCGGGATCCCATCCCCGAATTTTCCCGCGATCCCATTCCCGAATTTCCCCGGTTCCTCCCCAGCCCCATTCCCGAATTTCCCCGGCTATTCCCGAACCCTTTTCCCGAATTTTCCTGGTTCCTCTTGAGCGCCATTCCCGAATTTTCCCGGCTATTTCCGGACCCCATTCCCGAATTTTCCCTCCCCTCCATCGGGGGCGGCTCCTCCTCCTCCTCCTCCTCCTCGCAGGTGAGCACCAGGTCCTGCTGCAGCCAGCGCCGCTTCACCCGGGGAGTTTGGGGCAAAACGCGGCGGTTTTGGGGCAGAACGGGGCTGGGACCCGGGAACGGCCCCTCGGGGCTGGGCTCCGGCCCTTCCTCGCTCCCCTCCTCCTCCTCCTCCTCCTCCTCCTCCTGTCCCCCTCCCGTGTCCCCTCCCCGTGTCCCCTCCCAGGTCCCGTCCCGTGTCCCCATGTCCCCGTCCCCCGTCCCCTCCCATGTCCCCATTTCCCCTCTCCTCTCCCCGTGTCCCCTCCCCGTGTCACTGTCCTTGTCCCTCTGTCGCCATCCCGTGTCCCCCTCCCCTGTCCCGAATCCCCTCCCCGTGTCCCTGTCCCCCTCCCCTGTCCCTGTCTCCGTGTCCCCATCCCCTGTCCCGCGTCCCCTCCCATGTCCCCCTCCCCGTGTCCCCGTGTCCCCGTGTGCCCATCCCGTGTCCCCTCCCCTGTCCGTGTCCCCTCTCCTGTCCCCGTGTCCCCCTCCCTGTGTCCCCACGTCCCTGTCACCGTGTCCCCACCCCCTGTCCGTGTCCCCTCCGCCGTCCCCGTGTCCCCATCCCTGTGTCCCCTCTGCCGTCTCCATGTCCCCATCCCGTGTCCCCATGTCCCCGTGTCCCCATCCCCTGTCCCTGTTGCCCTCCCGTGTCCCCATGTCCCCTGTCCTCTCCCCGTGTCCCCCTCCCTGTGTCCCTTCCTCCGTCTCCATGTCCCCAACCCCTGTCCCGTGTCTGCTCCCCGTGTCCCCTCCCCTGTCCCTGTCCCTGTGTCCCCATCCCCGTGTCCCCTCCGCCATCCCCATGTTCCCGTGTCCCCATCCTCTATCCCTGTCCCCCTCCCCTGTCCCCGTGTCCCCTCCCCTGTCCCAGTCCCCGTGTCCCCATCCCCGTGTCCCCTCCGCCATCCCCGTGTCCCCTCCTCTGTCTTTGTCCCCACGTCCCCATCCCCTGTCCCTGCTGCCCTGCCGTGTCCCCATGTCCCCTGTCCTCCCCCCGTGTCCCCATCCCTGTGTCCCCTCCCCCATCCCCATGTCCCCAACCCCTGTCCCGTGTCTCCTCCCCGTGTCCCCTCCTCTGTCCTTGTCCCCATGTCCCCATCCTCTGTCCCCATCCCCTGTCCCCATGTCCCCAACCCCTGTCCCGTGTCTCCTCCCCGTGTCCCTGTCCTTGTCCCCATGTCCCCATCCCCTGTCCCGTTCCCCTGCCCCGTGTCCCCATCCCTGTGTCCCCTCCTGTGTCTCCATGTCCCCAACCCCTGTCCCCATGTCCCCATCCCGTGTCTCTGTCCCCATGTCCCCATCCCGTGTCCCCTCCCCTGTCCCCGTCCCCATGTCCCCATCCCCTGTCCCGTGTCTCCTCCCCGTGTCCCCTCCTCTGTCCATGTTCCCATGTCCCCATCCCCTGTCCCTTTCCCCCGCCCCGTGTCCCCATCTCTGTGTCCCCTCCTCCGTCCCCATGTCCCCATCCCCTGTCCCCATGTCCCCATACCCTGTCCCCATGTCCCCATCCCGTGTCTCGTGTCTCCTCCCTGTGTCCCCTCCCCTGTCCCTGTCCCTGTCCTTGTCCCCATGTCCCCATCCCCTGTCCCTTTCCCCCGTCCCGTGTCCCCATCCCTGTGTCCCCTCCTGTGTCTCCATGTCCCCAACCCCTGTCCCTGCCCCCATGTCCCCTGTCCCCATGTCCCCTGTCCCCATGTCCCCTCCCCACGTTCTCGATGATGACGATGATGACGAAGGCTCCGCGAGCAGCTGCGCGCACTTGCGCACCACGTGCCACATCTGCAGCGCGCTGCCCGCGGTCAGCGTGGCCAGCAGGGCCCCGCGGCGCAGCGAGAGCCGCCCGGTGTAGGCGCAGCCCAGCACGGCCGCCACGGCCGCGGGCTCCAGCGCCGGGGGCAGCTCGATGGCCGCGCCCGCGCCGCGCAGCAGCAGCTGCTCCTGGAAGAAGGGCGAGGCCGCGGCCAGCACGGCGCGGTGCGCGCGGAACTCGCGGCCCTGGACGCGCACCGAGACGTCGCAGAGCGTCCCCTCCAGGCGCTGCCGGTTCAGGGCGCGCAGCAGCGCCCGCGGCACCTGCGGCAGCTCCACCTGCAGCAGCGGGGCCGCGCACGGGGAGCAGGACGAGGAGGAGGAGGAGGAGGAGGAGGAGGAGGAGGAAGGAGCGGGGGGCGGAGCGGGGGAGCGGGGGCGGGGCATGGCGGAGGAGGAGGGGGAGGGGCTGGGAGGGGACATGGGGGGGGGAAATGGGGTCAGGGATTGGTTCTGTGACCGATTCCAGAGTTCTGACACAAATGTCCCAATTCTGGATTGAAGCTCATCAGTTCTGTCATAAAATCCGTAATTCTGACCCAAATCCCATTGATTCCGGCTCAAATCCCATTAATTCCACCCAAGTCCCATTAATTCCACCCAAATCCCATTAATTCCACCCTAATCCCTGAATTCAGTATCAAATCCCTGAATTCCAGCTCAAATCCCAACAATTTCAACCAAATCCCACCAATTCCGTATCAAATTCCGTAATTCCAATACAAATCCCATTAATTCCACCCAAATCCCATTCATTCCACCCAAACCCCATTAATTCTTTATCAAATCCCATTAATTCCAGCTCAAAATTTTTTTTTCTGCATCAAGTCCCATTAATTCCAGCCCAAATCCCATTAACTCCGACCAAAATCCCATTAGTTTCAACCAAAGTCCCATTAATTTCAATACAAATCCCACTAATTCCAACCAAAATCCCATTACTTAATCCCAGCCCAAATCCCATTAATTCCTACAAAAATCCCATTAATTCCACCCCAAATCCCATTAATTTCAACCAAAATCCCATTAATTTCAACACAAATCCCATTAATTTCAATACAAATCCCATTAATTCCAGCCAAAAATCCCACTCATTTCAACCAAAATCCCATTAATTTTGTACAAATCCCATTATTCCTACCAAAATCCCATTAATTCCAGCCCAAATCCCATTAATTCTTTATCAAATCCCATTAATTCCGGCTCAAAGCTCATTAATTCCACCCAAATCCCATTAATTCCACCCAAATCCCATTAATTCCAATTAAAATCTCACCAATTTTGTACCAAATCCCCCAATTCTGCCCCAAATCCCCCAATCCTGGATTGAACCTCGCTGGTTCTGTGATCAAATCCCAAAATTCTGCCCCGAATCCCATCAATTCCAAACCCCAATAATTCCGGCTCGAATTCCTTCATTCCAACACAAATCCCACTAATTACAAGTGAAATCTCAATTAATTCCAACTCCAGTCCCTTAATCCAACCCCAAATCCCTGAATCCCGGCTCAAATCCCATTAATTCCAAAACCAATCCCTTAATTCTTCCCCAAATCCCCCAATCCCGGATTGAACCTCGTTGGTTCTGTGATAAAATCCCAAAATTCCGCCCAAATCCCATTAATTAATCCCAGCCCAAATCCCATTAATTCCTACAAAAATCCCATTAATTAATCCCAGCCCAAATCCCATTAATTCCTACAAAAATCCCATTAATTCCAGCCCAAATCCCATTAATTAATTCCACCCAAATCCCATTAATTCCAGCCCAAATTCCATTAATTCCACCCAAATCCCATTAATTCCTACCAAAATCCCATTAATTAATCCCAGCCCAAATCCCATTAATTAATTCCTACAAAAATCCCATTAATTCCAGCCCAAGTCCCATTCATTCTCCATCAAATCCCTGAGTTCCAGCCCCAATCCCTTCATCCTGACCCAAATCCCGTTAATCCGGCACCAAATCTCCTGATTCCAGCCCGAACCCCAATAATTTCAACCAAAATTCCACTAATTTGGGATCAAATCCCAAAATTCCGACCCAAATCCCAAAATTCCATCTCAACTCCCTCAATTCCAAGCAAGATCTGATGAATTTCAACCCAAATCCCTGAATTCTGACCCAAATCCCATTAACTCCAGATCAAATATTTTTTTTCTGCATCAAGTCCCATTAATTCCAGCCCAAATCCCATTAATTCCAACCAAAATCCCATTAATTTCACTATAAATCCCATTAATTCCAATACAAATCCCATTAATTCCACCCAAATCCCATTAATTAATCCCAGCCCAAATCCCACTAATTCCTACAAAAATCCCATTAATTCCACCCCAAATCCCATTAATTTCAACCAAAATCCCATTAATTTCAATACTAATCCCATTAATTCCAGCCGAAATCCCATTAATTCCAGCCCAAATCTCATTAATTCCAATAAAAATCTCACAAATTTTGTACCAAATCCCCCAATTCTGACCCAAATCCCCCAATCCCGGATTGAACCTCATTGGTTCCACGATAAAATCCCAAAATTCTGCCCCGAATCCCATTAATTAATTCCAGCCCAAATCCCATTAATTTCAATACAAATCCCATTAATTCCAGCCCAAATCCCATTAACTCCAAGCAAAATCCCATGAATCCCAACCGAAATTCCCCAATTTTACCCCAAATCCCATTAATTCTGACCAAAATCCCATTAATTAATTAATTAATTAATTAATTAATTCGAATCCCGATTCCCCAAATTTACCCCAAATCCTTCAATTCCGCCCCAAACCCCATTGAATCCTCACGCAGATTTTTTTACTTCCGCCCCAAATTCTGCCTCGAATTCGTTAATTCGGACCCGAATCCCTCTGATTTTACCCCAATCCCATAAATTTGGCTCGAATTCCCTTAATCCTGGCCCAAATCCCGTTAATTCTCCCTGAAATCCCCAAATCCTGGCCCAAATCCCGTTAATTCCACCCCAAACCCAGAAATTTCACCTCTAAATTCCTTTCAATCTTCCCAGATTTGTTAATTCCGACCCAAATCCTTTAATTTCGACCCAAATCCCCATTAAATCCTCCCCAAAATCCCAAATTTTGGTCCTGAATTTTGCCCAAATCCCACAAAATTCCCATTAAATCCCCAAATCCCAACTAAATTCCCGTAAAATCCCAAATCCCGACCCAAATCCCATAAAAATTCCCATCAAATCCCAGGAAATTCTCACCCCAAATTCCTCCAAACCTCAAAATCCCCCAAACCCCAAAATGCCCCAAATTTCCCCCCCAAACCCCAAAATTTCCCCCAAAATTCCAAAATGTCCCAAATTTCCCCCCCAAACCCCCAAATTTCCCCCAAATTTCCCCAAAATTCCTCCCTGGAGCCCCCAAAATCCCCCACATTTTCCTCCAGGACCCCCAAAAATGTCCCCAAATCCCCCAAATTTCCCCCAAAATCCCCCAAATTTCCCCCAAAATCGCCTAAATTTCCCCCAAATTTCCCCCAAACCCCCAAAATCTCCCCCAAATCCTCCTCAGGACTCCCCAAAATCTCCCCCAAATCTTCCCCAGATTCCCCCCAAGAACCCCCAAAATCCCCCCGAAATCCCCTAAAAATCCCCTCCAGGAGCCTGAAAACCGAACCCGGACCCCAAAAAATCCCCCCAGGACCCCCCAAAATCCCCCAAATTCCCCCCAAAATCCCCTCAAAATCCCTCAAATCCCCCCAAATTCCCCTCAAATCCCCTCAAAAATCCCTCAAATTCCCCCCAAAATCCCCCAAATTTCCCCCCCCCCAGACCCTCTCAGGACCCCCCAAATCCCCCCGGGATCCCCCAAATCCTTCCCAAAATCCCCCCAAATCCCCCAAAACCCAGCCCGGACACCCCAAAATCCCCCAAATCCCTCAGGAAATCTTCCCCAGGAACTCCCAAAATCCCAAAAATCCCCCCCAAAAATCCCCAAAATCCCCCCCAAAAATCTCCCCCAAATCCCCCCAAAATCCCCCAAATGCCCCCCAGGACCCCTCAAATCTCCCCAAAATCCCCCAAATCCCTCAAATCTCCCCCAAGTCCCCCCAAAATCTCTCAAATCCCCCTAAAATCCCCCAAATCCCCCTCAGGATCCCCCAAATCCCCTCCAGGACCCCCTAAAACTGAGCTCAGACCCCCCCAAATCCCCCTCAGAACCCCCCAAAATCCCCCCAAGATCTCCCCCAGTTCCCCCGACCCCCGAAATTTCCCCCAAATCCCCCTCAGGACCCCCCAAATCCTCCCCAGACTTTCCCAAAATTTCCCCCCAAATCCATCCCAGACTCCCCCAGGACCCCCAAAATCCCCCCTGGGACCCCCCAAAATCCCCCAAATCCCCCGAGCTCCTCCAAATCCCCCCCAGGACCCCTCAAATCCCCCCAAAATCCCCCAAATCCCCCCCAAAATCCCTCAAATCTCCCCCAAATCCCCCCAAAATCTCTCAAATTCACCCCGAAATCCCCCAAACCCCCCTCAGGATCCCCCAAATCCCCCCCAAAATGCCCCAAAACTGAGCCCAGACCCCCCAAAATCTCCCCAAATCCCCTCAGGACCCCCCAAAATCCCCAAATCCTTCATGGATCCCCCCAAATCTTCCCCAGGAGCTCCAAACTCTTCCAAATTTTCCCTCCGGACCCCCCAAATCCCCTCAATCTCCCCCAAATCTTCCCCTAGGTGCCCCAAAACTGAGCCCAGACCCCCCAAAATCCCCCTCAGGACGCCCCAAAATTCCCCAAACCTCCCCAGTCCCCGGAATTTCCCCCAAATCTCCCCCAGGACCCCCCAAATCCTCCCCAAAATCCTCTCCAACCCCCCACCGGGACCCCCAAACCTCTCGGATTTCTCCCCAAATCCCCCCAAAAATTCCCCAAATCCCAAAAATTCCCCAAATCCCCCCACAATCCAGCCCAGACTCCCCCAGGACCCCCCAAAACCACCCGGGACCCCCCAAAATCCCCCAAATTCCCCCTCCCCCCCCAGACCCCCTCAGGACCCCCCCCCAAAATCCCCAAATCCCAAAATTCCGCAAAATTAAAAAAAAAAATCCCCAAAATTTCCCCCAAACGCCCCCAAATTTTCCCCGAACCCCCCAAATTCATCCCCCCAGGACCCCCCAGGATCCCCCAAATCTCTCCCCAGACCCCCCCAATTCCCCCCAAGCCCCCCGAGGACCCCCAAATCCTCTTTAATTCCTAATTAATTCCTAATTAGTTCCTAATTGAATTCCTAATTCCCCAAATCCCTTGAATTCCCCCCCAAATCTTCCACCAGGACCCCCAAATTCTCCCCAAAATCTCCCCAAATCCCCCTCAAATCAACCTCAGACCCCCCAAATGCCCCTCAAGCCCCCCCGGGACCCCCGAAATCCTCCCCAAATCCTCCCCAAATCCCCCCCAAATCCCCCCCAAGCCGCCCCAGGACCCCCAATTTCCAACCAGTCCCTCACGGGACCCCCCAAATCCCCCCAAATCCATCTCAGACCCCCCAAAATCCCCCTCAAGCCCCCCCGGGACCCTCCAAATCCTCCCCAAATCCATCCCAGGACCCCCAAATATCCCCCCTAAAATCCCCCTAAATCCCCCTCAAGCCCCCCCGGACTCCCCAAAAATCCCCCCAAATCCCCCCTGGCCATCCGGGACCCCCAAATCCCCCTCACGCCCCCCCAGGACCCCCCAAAAATCCCCCCCAAATCTCCCAATCCCCCCCGGGACCCCCAAAATCCTCCCCAATCCCCCCAGGATCCCCACATCCCCCCAGACCCCCTAAATCCCCCTCAAATCCCTCCAGGACCCCCCCAAATCCCCCCTTGCCATCCGAGACCCCCAAAATGATCCCCCAATACCCCCCGGGACCCCCAAATCCTCCCCAAATCCATCCCTTGCCACCCGGGACCCCCAAATTCCCCTCAAGACCCTCCAGGACCCCCCAAAAATCCCCCCAAATCCCCCCTTGCCATCCGAGGCCCCCAAAATGATCCCCAATCCCCCCGGGACCCCCAAACCCCCCCCAAATCCCCCCCTGGCCGCCCGGGACCCCCAAAATCCTCCCCAATGGCCCCCCAGACCCCCCAAATCCCCCTCAAGACCCTCCAGGACCCCCCAAAAAATCCCCCCTTGCCATCCGAGACCCCCAAAATCCTCCCCCAATGCCCCTCGGGACCCCCCAATCCCCTTCAAATCGCCCCCAGACCCCCTAAATCCCCCTCAAGACCCTCCAGGACCCCCCAAAAATCCCCCAAAATCCCCCCAAATCCCCCCCTTGCCATCCGGGACCCCCCAAATCCCCCTCAAATCGCCCCCAGGATCCCCAAATCCCCCTCAAATCCCCCCCAGACCCCCCAAATCCCCCTCAAGACCCCCAGGACCCCCCAAAAAATCCCCCCTTGCCATCCGAGACCCCCAAAATGATCCCCAATTCCCCCCGGGACCCCCAAATCCTCCCCAGATTCCCCCCCTTGCTACCCGGGACCCCCCAAAGTCCCCCTCAAGACCCTCCAGGACCCCCCCAAATCCTCCCCAAATCCATCCCTGGCCACCCGGGACCCCCAAAATCCTCCCCCAATCCCCCCAAATCCCCCCAAATCCCCCCCAGGATCCCCAAATCCCCCTCAAGACCCCCCCAAATCCATCCCTTGCCATCCGGGACCCCCAAAATCCTTCCCCAAATCCCCCCGGGACCCCCAAATTCCTCCCCCAATCCCCCCCAGGATCCCCAAATCCCCCTCAAATCCCCCCCAGACCCCTAAATCCCCCTCAAGACCCTGCAGGACCCCCCCAAATCCTCCCCAAATCCATCCCTGGCCACCCGGGACCCCCAAAATGATCCCCAATTCCCCCCGGGACCCCAAACCCCCCCCAAATCCCCCCCTTGCCACCCGGGACCCCCCAAAATTCCCAAATCCCCCCCGGACCCCCCCAAATCCCCCCCAAATCCATCCCTTGCCACCCGGGACCCCCCAAATCCTCCCCCAATGCCCCCCGGGATCCCCAAATCCCCCTCAAATCGCCCCCAGACCCCCCAAATCCCAATCAAGCCCCCCCAGGACCCCCCAAAAATCCCCCCCAAATCCCCCCCAAATCCATCCCTTGCCACCCGGGACCCCCCAAATTCCCCAAATCCCCCCCCGGACCCCCCCAAATCCTCCCCAAATCCATCCCTTGCCACCCGGGACCCCCCAAAATCCTCCCCAAATCCCCCCCGGGACCCCCAATCCCCCTCAAATCGCCCCCCTCATCGCCCCTCGAGCCCCCCAAATCCTCCCCATTTCCCCCCTCGCCCCCCCCGCTGCCCCCTCCCCTCCCAGGCCCCG
Source organism: Melospiza melodia melodia (assembly GCF_035770615.1). Lineage (NCBI taxonomy): Eukaryota > Metazoa > Chordata > Aves > Passeriformes > Passerellidae > Melospiza > Melospiza melodia. The sequence continues at coordinate 21,006 of NW_026948497.1, read as the reverse complement.
CCCCCTTTGCTCAGGCCCCGCCCCCTTTGCTCAGGCCCCGCCCCCCGCCCGCCTTACCCGCGCTCTCCCCTCACGGCGCCGCCGCCGCCATCTTGGACCCGCCGGCCACGCCCCCCGCCCCGGCCACGCCCCCTTAAAGGCGCCGCGTCCCTTTCCCCGCACAGACCACACCCTCGATCAGTGACGTCATATCGCGACAAAAGAGGCGTGGTCGCTTCGGGCCACGCCCACAAAGGGGGCGGAGCCTTGAAGGTAAAACAAAAGGCGGGGTTTATTGAGGGGGAGGGGCCAAAGGGGCGGGGGTTGAGCGCGAAGGGGGCGGGGCTTGAGCGCGAGGGGGCGTGGCCAGAGGCGGTGGGCGGGGCTAATCCGAGTCCGAGAGCACGATGATCTCCTCGGGGTCGCACTGCGTTCCCACGCTGGTCTGGAATTGGGGGAATTCGGGGTTTTGGGGGGTCTGGGGCCCTGTGGGGTCACCCCAGGGGGGTTTGGGGGGAATTTTGGGGGGTCCTGAGGTCTGAGACCCACTTGGAGTCACCCCACAGGGATCTGGGGGGATTTTGGGGGGTCTGGGGTCACCCCATGGGAGTTAGGGGGAATTTGGGGGGTCTGGGGTCACCCCACGGAGACTCTGGGGGAAATTTGGGGGATTTGGGGGTTTTGCAGGAATTTGGGGGGTCCGGGACCCCTCTGGGGTCACCCCGGGGGGAATCTGGGGGATCCTGGGGGGAATTTGGGGGGTCTGGGGTCCCTCTGGGGTCACCCCAGGGGATTTTGGGGGGTCCTGGGCTCCTCTTGGCTCCCTCGATGGAGATTTTGGGGGGGGTCTGGGGTCGCCCCACAGAGATCTGGGGGTCCAGGTGACCCCAGGGGGATCTTTGGGCCCCTGGGACCCCCCGAAGATGCCCCAGATTCCCCCTGGGGATCCCCAAAATCCCCCCAGGAGCCCCCAAACCCCCTCCCAGACAACTCAGGACCCCCCAAACCCCCTCGGGACCCCCCAAACCCCCTCAGGACCCCCCCATTCTCACCTTGCAGGTTTTGGGGTCCCCCATTCTCGGGGGGCTCCCCTGCGAGGACCTGACCAGGAGCCCCCAGGGACCCCCAAAACACCCCCAAACACCCCCAAATCCCCCCCAGATCCCCCCAATTCCACCCAGGACCCCCCAAACACCCCCAAACACCCCCAAATCCACCCAGGACACCCCAATTCCCACCCAGGACCCCCAAATTCCCCCGTTCTCACCTTGCAGGTTTTGGGGTGCCCCGTTCTGGGGGGGCTCCCCTGCGAGGAGCTGACCAGGTCCCCCCAAACCCCTCAATCCCCCCCAATCCCCCCCATTCTCACCTTGCAGGTTTTGGGGTGCCCCTGTCCCGGGGGGGCTCCCCTGCGAGGAGCTGACCAGGAGCCCCCAGACCCCCCCAAATCCCACCCAGGAGCCCCCAGACCCCTCAATTCCCCCCAAATCTCCCCACTGTCACCTTGCAGGTTTTGGGGTTCTCACCTTGCAGGTTTTGGGGTGCCCCGTTCCGGGGGGGCTCCCTGCGAGGAGCTGACCAGGTCCCCCAAACCCCTCAGGACCCCCCAATTCCCACCCAGGACCCCCCAGTTTCCCCATCCTCACCTTGCAGGTTTTGGGGTGCCCCTGTCCCGGGGGGCTCCCCTGCGAGGAGCTGACCAGGAGCCCCCCCAGGGACCCCCCAAACACCCCCAAACACCCCTCAGGACCCCCCTCAATCCCCCCAAATCCCCCCATTCTCACCTTGCAGGTTTTGGGGTGCCCCATTCCGGGGGGGCTCCCCTGCGAGGAGCTGACCAGGAGCCCCCAAACCCTCAATTCCCACCCAGGACCCCCCCAAAATCTCCCATTCTCACCTTGCAGGTTTTGGGGTGCCCCTGTCCCGGGGGGCTCCCCTGCGAGGAGCTGACCAGGTCCCCCCCGGGGGAGTCGGCGCGGGTGGAGTCGGGCAGGGGGGAGGGGGGGGCGCCCCCCAAATCCGGCCCCCGCCCCCCCCAGAGCCGGGGGGACCCCCCCGGGCAGCGCCAGGCTGGGGGGAGGGGAAAGGGTCAGAGACACCCAGAAAATGCAATGGGAACCCCGAAACCCCCCCCCAATGAACCCCAAATATCCCAATAGAACCCCAAAAATTCAATGGGAACCCCAAAATTCAATGGGAACCCCAAAAATTCAGTGGGAACCCCAAAAATCCCAATGGGAATCCCGAAATATCCCCCTAAATACCCCTAAATCCCCCCAGGACCCCCCAAATCCCCCCCAGACTTTCCCAAAATTTCCCCCCAATCCATCCCAGACTCACCCAGGACCCCCAAAATCCCCCCTGGGACCCCCCAAAATCCCCCAAATTCCTCCAGAGCTCCCTCAAATGCCCCCCCAGACCCCCTCAGGACCCCCCAAATCCCTCCAGGATCCCCCAAATCCCCCTCAGGACCCCCCTAATCTTCCCCAGGAACCCCCAAATTCCCACCCAGACGCTCTCAGGCCCCCCCCAAAATCCCCCAAATGCCCCCAGGACCCCCCAAATTCCCCAAAATCCCCAAATCCCTTCCAAGACCCCCAAAATCCCCCAAATCCCCCCCCAAATCCCCCCAGGACCCCCCAAATCCCCCAAAATCCCCCTCAGGACCCCCCAGATCCCCCCAGGACCCCCCAAATTCCCCCAGGACCCCCCAAATCCCCCCCAAATCCCCCCAAGGACCCCCCAAATTCCAGCCAGGACCCCCAATTCCCCCAGGACCCCCCAAAATTCCCGCTCACCTCTGGGTCTCGCTCCGGCTCCGTTTCCTGGGGGGGGGTCCCTGGGCCGGGGGCGGGGTCTCGGCCCCCCCCGCCCCTCCCCCCCCGTTCAGGGAGGTGGAGCTGATGGGCCGGGGGGGGGAGGGGGGCGAGGGGGGGCAGGGGCGCTTGCGGGCCCCGCCCCCCAAATCCAAGCCGGGCGGGGGCGGGGGAGGGGCGTGGCCCCGCGGGGAGGGGGGCGTGGCCTTGGGCGTGGCCTCGGAGCCGCCCAGGGCGGGGGGAGGGGACGGGGAGGGGGAGGGGGAGGGGGGCGGGGTCTCGGCGGGCTCCAATGGGAGCGCTTCGATCTCCAGCAGGAACAGCTCGGGCTTGGGGGGGGGGGAGGGGCTCGGGACCCCCCTCGGGACCCCCCCCCTCCCCCTCGGCTTTGGGGGGGAGGGGCAGCGCCGGGACCCCCGGATCGGCCGCACCTGGAGGGGGGGGGAGGGGGAGGGGTTAGAGAGGGGGGGAGGGGCGGGGACACACCCAGGACCCCCCAGAATTCACCCCAAAAATACCCCCAACATTCTTCCCAGGACCCCCAAAATCCCCCTCAGGACCCCCCCAAAAAATTCCCCTAAAATCCCCCTCAGGACCCCCCCAAAATTCCCCTAAAATCCCCTGAAGGACCCCCAAAATGCTCCCCAAATTCCCTCCAGGGTCCCCCAAAATTCACCCCAAGGACCTTGAAATTTCCTCCCCCAAAATCCCCACCCAAACCCCCAGAACCCCCCAAAATCCTCTCCGAGGATCCCCCAAAATTCACCTCGGAGACCCCAAAAATTTCCCCCCAAAATTCCCCTAAAATCCCCTGAAGGACCCCCCCAAATGCTCCCCAAATTCCCTCCAGGGTTCCCCAAAATTTCCTCCAGGACCCCCCCAAAAATTCCCTCCAAATTCCCCCCAGAACCCTCCAAAATTCCCTCCAGGATCCGCCAAAATTCCCACCAAATTCCCTCAAAATTCCCCCCAAGGACCTTGAAATTCCCTCCCCCAAAATCCCACCTAAACCCCCCAAAAAATCCCCCTCAGAACCCCCCCAAATGCTCCCCAAATTCCCTCCAGGGTCCCCCAAAATTCACCCCAAAATTTCCTCCAGGACCCCCCCAAAAATTCCCTCCAAATTCCCCCCAGAACCCTCCAAAATTCCTCCCAGGATCCACCAAAATTCCCAACAAATTCCCCCAAAATTCCCCCCAAGGACCTTGAAATTTCCTCCCCCAAAATCCCCACCTAAACCCCCAAAAATTTCCCCAGGACCCCCCAAAATTCTCCCAAATTTCACCTCGGAGACCCCAAAAATTTCCCCCAAAGCACCTCGAAATTCCCTCCCCCAAAATCTTCACCGAAACCCCCCAAAAATTCCCCCCCAAAATCCCCCAAAATTCACCCCATGACCCCCCAAAACCTCCCCCCCATGTCCCCAAAATCCCCCAAAATCCCCCCCAGGACCCCCAAATCCCTCCCAAAATTCCCCAAAATCCCCCCAGAAAGCCCCAAAATCCCCCTCAAGGACCTCGAAATTCCCTCCCCCAAAATCCCACCAAATCCCCCCAAAAATCCTCCCAAAAATCCCTCCCAGGACCCCCCAAAATTCCCTCCCAAAACTCCCCCAAAATTCACCCCATGATCCCCCAAATTCCTCCCAAAAATCCCCCAAAAATCCCCCCAGAACCCCCAAATCCCTCCCAAAATTCCCTCAAAATCCCCCCAAAAAAACCCAAAATCCCCCTCAAGGACCTCGAAATTCCCTCCCCCAAAATCCCACCAAAACCCCCCAAAATCCCTGCCAGGACCCCCAAAATTCCCTCCAGGACCCCCAAAATCCTTCTCAAAAATTCCCCCCCCTCCCCAAATCCCCCCTAAGGGATCCCTGAAATTCCCCTCCAAAATTCCCCCCAGAACCCCCCAAAATTCACCCCAAGGACCCCCAAAATTCACCCCATGATCCCCCAAATCCCTCCCAAAAATCCCCCCAAAAATCCCCCCCAGAACCCCCAAAATCCCTCCCGAAATTTCCCCAAAATCCCCCCCAGAAAGCCCCAAAATTCCCTCCCCCAAAATCCCCCCATGGCCCTTCAAAATTCACCCCGAAAATTACCCCAAAATCACCCCCAGGACCCCCCCAAATTCCCCCGAATTCCCAAAGTTCTCCCAAAATTCCCAAAATTTCCCCAAAACTCCCCCCAAATCCCCCAGAACTGCCCCAAATCCCCCCAAATTCCCAAAATTCCTCCCAAATCCCTCCAGAACTCCCAAATTTCCCCCTAAATCCCCCCAAATTCCCCAAATCCCCCCAGAATTCCCAAATTTCCCAAAATTCCCCAAATTTTCCCAGAATCTCCCCCAAAATCCCCCCAAATTCCCAAATCCCCAAATTTTCCCAGAATTCCCCCCAGAATTCCCAAAATTACTTCCAAATCCCTCCAGAGCTCCCAAATTTCCCCCTAAATCCCCCCAAAATCCCCCAGAATTCTCAAATTCCCCCCAAATTTCCCAAATTTCCCCAAATTTTCCCAGAATTTCCCCCAAAATCCCCCCAAATTTTCCCAGAATCTCCCCCAAAATCCTCCCAGAATTCACAAAATTCCCCCAGAATTTCCCCCAGAATTCCCCAAATTTTCCCAGAATTTCCCCCCAAAATCCCCCCAAGTTTCCCCAGAATTCCCAAATTTCCCCAAATTCCCCCAAATTCCCCCAACTCCCCACCCTGCGCCGCCGCGGCTTCTCTTCCTTCCTCCTCCTCCTCCTCCGTCTCCTCCTCCTCCTTGACCTTCACCCGCCCTTCGGCCTCCGAGGATTCTCCTTCCTCCTCCTCCTCCTCCTCTTCCTCCTCCTCCTCTTCCTCGTCTTCTTCATCTTCCTCCTCCTCTTCCTCGTCTTCCTCTTCCTCCTCTTCTTCCTCCTCCTCTTCCTCCTCCTCCTCCTCTTTCTTCCTCTGTGGATGGAGGGGTTCAGGGGGAGCGGTTCCTTTTCCAGCCTTCCTCCTCCTCCTCCTCCTCCTCCTCCTCTTCTTTCTCTTCCTTCTCCCATTTCCCCACCTTGTTCCCATTTCCCGTTCCCATTTCCTGTTCCTGTTCCCGTTCCCATTTCCTGTTCCCATTCCCATTTCCTGTTCCCGTTCCCATTCCCATTTCCCCACCTTGTTCCCATTTCCCATTTCCCATTTCCTGTTCCCATTTCCCATTTCCATTTCCCATTCCCATTTCCCCACCTTGTTCCCATTCCCATTTCCTGTTCCGATTTCCTGTTTCCATTTCCCATTCCCCATTCCCATTTCCTGTTCCCATTCCCATTTCCTGTTCCTATTTCCCATTTCCCATTCCCATTTCCCGTTCCCATTTCCCATTCCCCATTCCCATTTCCCATTTCCTGTTTTCATTTCCCATTTCATTTCCCGTTCCCATTTCCTGTTCCTGTTTCCCATTCCCATTTCCCATTCCCATTTCCCATTTCTTGTTCCCATTTCCCATTTCCCATTTCCTGTTCCGTTCCATTTCCCGTTCCCCGTTCCCATTTCCCATTCCCATTCCCCATTTCCTGTTCCCATTTCCCATTTCCATTTCCTGTTCCCTTTTCCCATTTCCCGTTCCCATTTCCCATTTCCCCGTTCCCATTTCCCATTCCCATTTTCCCCATTTCCCCACCTTGTTCCCATTTCCCATTCCCATTCCCCATTCCCATTTCCTGTTCCCATTTCCCATTTCCTATTCCGATTTCCCATTCCCCATTTCCTGTTCCTGTTTCCCATTCCCATTTCCCATTTCCCATTCCCATTTCCTGTTCCTGTTCCCATTTCCCATTTCCCATTTTCCCATTCCCTGTTCCCATTTCCCATTTCCTATTCCGATTTCCCATTCCCCATTTCCTGTTCCTGTTTCCCATTCCCATTTCCCATTCCCATTTCCTGTTCCTGTTCCCATTTCCCATTTCCCATTCCCTGTTCCCATTTCCCATTTCCTGTTCCCATTTTCCCCATTTCCCATTTCCCATTTCCCATTTTCCCCATTTCCCATTTTCCCCATTTCCCGTTTCCCATTTCCCATTTCCCATTTTCCCCATTTCCCATTTTCCCCATTTCCCGTTTCCCATTTCCCATTTCCCATTTTCCCCATTTCCCGTTTCCCATTTCCATTTCCCATTCCCCATTTCCTGTTCCCATTTTCCCCATTTCCCGTTTCCCGGTTCCCTGTTGCTGTTTCCTGTTCCCCCATTCCCCATTTTCCCCTTTTCCCGTTTTCCCTGTTTCCCATTCCCGTTTACCCGGTTCCCCCACGGCCGTTTCCGGGGCCGTTTCCCATTTCCCATTCCCATTTCCCATTTCCCATTTCCCCGTTTCCCATTTCCCCGCGCCCATTTCCTGTTCCCGTTTCCGCGTTATTCCCCAGTTTTCCCGGTCGTTTCCGCCGTTTTCCCGGTTCCTCCGTGTCCATTTCCTGTTCCCCATTCTCGTTTCCCATTTCCCATTGTTTCCCCGTTTCCCCATTTCCGTGTCTGTTCCCCATTTCCCGTTTCCCCGTTTCTCGTTCCTGCTTTACCCTGTTCCCCCGTGTCTGTTTCCAGGCCATTTTCCATTTCCCTTTCCCAATTTTTCCCCATTTCCCTGTTCCCCCATGTCCGTTTCCTGTTCCCGTCCCCATTTCCCATTTCCCATTTTCCATTTCCCTTTCCCAATTTTTCCCCATTTCCCTGTTCCCCCATGCCCGTTTCCTGTTCCCGTCCCCATTTCCATTTCCCATTTTCCATTTCCGTTTCCCAATTCCCCCTTTTCCCCATTTCCCTGTTCCCCCATGTCCGTTTCCTGTTCCCGTCCCCATTTCCCATTTCCCCCCTTCCCCTGTTTCCGTTCCCCGGTTCCCCACGGCCGTTTATGAGGCCGGTTCCTGTTTCCCATTTCCCATTCTCCCTGATTTTTCCGTGTTTCCCATTTTCCCATTTTTCCCCCATTTACCGCGTTCCCCCGTGGCCGTTTCCGGGCTGGTTCCCGTTGCCATTTCCCATTTTCCCCATTTCCCCGTTTTCCCCATTTCCCATTTTCCCCATTCCCCATTTTCCCCGTTTCCCGTTCCCGTTACCCTGTTTCCCCGTGTCCATTTCCTGTTCCCATTCCCCATTCCCCATTTTCCCCGTTTCCCGTTCCCGTTACCCTGTTTCCCCGTGTCCATTTCCTGTTCCCATTCCCCATTCCCCAGTTTCCCCCATTTTCCCCCCGTTTTCCCCCCGGTTCCCCTGTGTCCGTTTCCAGGGCCGTTCCCCATTTTCCCCATTTTCCCCATTCCCCATTTTCCCCATTTCCCATTCCCGTTACCCTGTTCCCCATGGCCATTTCCTGTCCCTGTTTACCCTGTTCCCATTTCCTGTCCCCATTTCCTGTCCCTGTTTACCCTGTTCCCCCGTGGCCATTTCTGTGGCCATTTCCTGTTCCCATTTCCTGTTCCCCATTTCCCATTTCCTGTTCCCATTCCCCATTCCCCATTTTCCCCGTTTCCCGCTCCCGTTACCCTGTTTCCCCATGTCCATTTCCTGTTCCCATTTCCCATTCCCCAGTTTCCCCGTTTTCCCCCCGTTTTCCCCCCGGTTCCCCTGTGTTCGTTTCCAGGGCCGTTCCCCATTTTCCCCATTTTCCCCATTTCCCATTTTCCCCATTTCCCATTCCCGTTACCCTGTTCCCCCGTGGCCGTTTCCTGTCCCATTTCCTGTCCCCATTTCCTGTCCCTGTTTACCCTGTTCCCCCGTGGCCATTTCTGTGGCCGTTTCCTGTTCCCATTTCCTGTTCCCCATTTCCCATTTCCTGTTCCCATTCCCCATTCCCATTTTCCCCGTTTCCTGTTACCCTGTTTCCCCATTTCCCATTTCCTGTTCCCATTTCCCATTCCCCAGTTTCCCCGTTTTCCCCCCGGTTCCCCTGTGTTCGTTTCCAGGGCCGTTCCCCATTCCCCATTTCCCATTTTCCCCCGTTTGCCATTCCCGTTACCCAGTTCCCGTGCGGCCATTTCCTGTCCCCATTCCCCATTTTCCCCATTTTCCCCATTTCCCATTTTCCCCGTTTCCCATTCCCGTTACCCAGTTCCCGTGCGGCCATTTCCTGTCCCCATTCCCCATTTTCCCCATTTTCCCCATTCCCCATTTTCCCCATTCCCCATTCCCGTTACCCAGTTCCCGTGCGGCCGTTTCCTGTTCCCATTTCCTGTTCCCATTTCCCATTTTTCCCCATTTTCCCCCCGTTTCCCATTTCCATTCACCCCGTTCCCTCCTGTGTCCGTTTCCGTGGCCGTTTCCTGTTCCCGCTCCCCATTTCCCATTTTTCCCCATTTTCCCATTCCCATTCCCCCTGTTCTCCGCTGGCCATTTCCGGGCCCGTTTCCCATTCCCCATTCCCCGTTTTTCCTGTTGTTTCCCCCGTTTACCCGGTTCCCCCATGGCTGTTTCCAGGGCCGTTCCCCATTTCCCATTTTCCCTGTTTTTCCCCTGTCACTTGGCTCCCCGCGGCCTTTTCCCATCCCCGTTCCCCATTCCACATTTCCCGTTTCCCCCGTTTTTCCCCATTCTCCCTGTTCCCGTTTCCAGGGCTGTTCCCCATTTCCCGTTCCCCATTCCAGATTTCCTGTTTCCCGTTCCCATTCCCGTGTGCCTGCTTCCCATGCTGCCGTTTCTGGGTTGGTTCCCGTTTCCATCCCCATTCCCCATTCCCCGTTTTCCCCGTTTTCCCCGTTCCCCTGTTCCCCCATGGCCGTTTCCCATCCCCGTTTCCCATTCCCTGTTTCCCATTTCCCCCATTTCCCCGGTTCCCCCATGTCCGTTTCCAAGGCCGGTTCCTGTTTCCCATTCCCAATTTCCCATTTCCAAGTTTTTCCCCATTTTCCCCCGTTCCTATTTACCCGGTTCCGCCACGTCCATTTCCTATCCCCATTCCCCATTTCCCGTTTCCCATTCCCATTTTTGCCCCGTTTGCCCGGTTCCCCTGCGGCCGTTTCTGGGTTGTTCCCCGATTCCCATTTTCCCGTTCTCCCGTTCCCCCGTGGCCGTTTCCGTGGCCATTTCTGAGGCCATTTCCCATTCCCTGTTTTCCCCGTTTTCCCCGTTTTCCCCGTTTTCCCCCATTCCCCTGTTCCCCTGTGGCCGTTCCTGTTTCCCATTCCCCGTTTTCCCCCGTTTTTCCCCGTGCCCATTTCCGTGTCTGTTTCTCATTTCCATTTCCCATTTCCCCATTTTTCCCCGTTTTTCCCCATTTTCCCCCATGTTTACCCTGTTTCCCCCGTGCCCGTTTCTGTGTCTTTTTCTCATTTCCATTTCCCATTTCCCCATTTTTCCCCATTTTTCCCCATTTTTCCGTTTTTCCCTGTTTTACCCCATTTTCCCCCATTTTACCCTGTTTCCCCGTGCCCGTTTCCGTGCCCCGCTGCTGTCCCCTCTCTCGTGGTGCCGTCCCTGTCCCCATTTCCCCATTTTCCCCCGTTTTTCCCCACTTCCCCCGTGTTTACCCTGTTTCCCCGTGCCCATTTCTGTGTCTGTTTTTCATTTCCATTTCGTGTTTCCCCGTTTTTCCCCGTTTTTCCCCCGTGTTTATCCTGTTTCCCCGTGCCCATTTCCCATCTCCATTTCCCATTTCCCCCGTGTTTCCCCGTTTTTCCCCATTTCCCCGTGTTTACCCTGTTTCCCCGTGCCCGTTTCCCATCTCCATTTCGCGTTTCCCCGTTTTTCCCGGTTTTTCCTGGTTTTTCCCCGTTTCCCCCGTGTTTACCCTGTTTCCCCGTGCCCGTTTCCCATCCCCATTTCCCCATTTTTCCCCGGTTTCCCCCGTGTTTCCCCCGTGTTTACTCTGTTGCCCTGTGCCCGTTTCCCATCTCCATTTCCATTTCCCCCATTTCCCCCATGTTTACCCTGTTTCCCCGTGCCCATTTCCTATCCCCATTTCCCCATTTTTCCCCGTTTTTCCCCGTTTTCCCCGTGTTTACCCTGTTTCCCCCGTGCCCGTTTCCCATCCCCATTTCATTTTTCCCCGTTTTTCCCCGTTTTTCCCGGTTTTTTCCGGTTTTCCCCCGTTTTTCCCGGTTTTTCCCCCGTGTTTACCCTGTTTCCCCGTGCCCGTTTCCCATCCCCATTTCGCCTTTCCCCGTTTTTCCCCGTTTTTCCCCGTTTTTCCTGGTTTTTCCCCCATGTTTACCCTGTTTCCCCGTGCCCGTTTCCCATCCCCATTTCGTGTTTCCCTGTTTTTCCCTGTTTTTCCCCGTTTTTCCCCATTTTCCCCACTTTTCCCCGTGTTTACCCCATTTCCCCATGCCCATTTCCCATCCCCATTTCGCGTTTCCCCGTTTTTCCCCGTTTTTCCCGGTTTTTCCCCCGTGTTTACCCCGTTTCCCCGTGCCCGTTTCCCATCCCCATTTCGCCTTTCCCGTTTTTCCCCGTTTTTCCCCGTTTTTCCCGGTTTTTCCCCCATGTTTACCCTGTTTCCCTGTGCCCGTTTCCCATCCCCATTTCGCCTTTCCCCGTTTTTTCCCGGTTTTTCCCGGTTTTTCCCCATTTTCCCCCGTGTTTACCCGGTTTCCCCGTGCCCGTTTCCGTGCCCCGGCTCCGTCGCCCCTCTCGTGGTGCCGCTCCTGGCGCTGTGCGAACCGCGCGATGACGTCGTCCAGCCGGGCCAGGGCCAGGCGCCGGTTCCGCCGCAGCCGCTGCGCCAGCTCGGGGTCCGACAGCGCCGGGTCCGCGCCTGCATCGGGGGGGGAACCGAATCCCACGTTGGCCAAAATCCCCAAACTGCCGAAATGCCAAATCCCCAAATTCCAAATCCCCAAATCCCACACTGGCCAAAATCCCCAAATTCCTGGAACGCCAAATCCTGGAATTCCCAAATCCCCAAACTGCTGAAACACCAAATCCTGGAATCCCCAAATCCCACACTGGCCAAAATCCCCAAATTCCTAAAACACCAAATCCCGAAATTCCAAATCCCCAAATCCCACATTGGCCAAAATCCCCAAACTGCTGGAACGTCAAATCCCGGAATTCCCAAATCACCAAATCTCACATTGGCCAAAATCCTCAAATTGCTGAATCACCAAATCCCGGAATTCCCAAATTCCCAAATCCCACACTGGCCAAAATCCCCAAACTGCTGAAACGCCAAATCCCGAAATTCCCAAATCCCCAAATCCCACATTGGCCAAAATCCCCAAATTGCTGAAACGCCAAATCCTGGAATTCCCAAATCCCTAAATTGCCCAGAATCCCAAACTGCCCAAAATCCCAAATACCAAAATTCCAAAATTCCAAAATTCCTGAGATCCCGAAATCCTAAACCTCAAATCACCAATTGCCCAAAATCCCCAAATTGCTGGAACGCCAAATCCTGAAATTCCCAAATCCCCAAATCCCAAATTGCCCAGAATCCCAAACTGCCCAAAATCCCAAATACCAAAATTCCAAAATTCCTGAAATCCCGAAATCCAAAACCCCAAATCACCGATTGCCCAAAATCCTCAAAATCATGAAATTACCAAATCCTGAATTCCCTGATTGCCCAAAATCCCAAACCACAAAATTCCAAATTTCCTGAAATGCCAGATTGCAGGAAAATACCAAATCCTGGAATTCCCAAATCCCCAAATCCCACATTGGCCAAAATCCCCAAATTGCTGAAACACCAAATCCCGGAATTCCCAAATTCCCAAATCCCCAAACTGCCGAAACGCCAAATCCCGAAATTCCCAAATTCCCAAATCCCACATTGGCCAAAATCCTCAAATTGCTGAAACGCCAAATCCTGGAATTCCCAAATCCCCAAATTGCCCAGAATCCCAAATTGCCCAAAATCCCAAATACCAAAATCCCCAAATTGCTGAAATACCAAATCCTGGAATTCCCAAATCCCCAAATCCCAAATTGCCCAGAATCCCAAACTGCCAGAATCCCAAATACCAAAATTCCTGAAACCCCGAAATCCAAAACCCCAAATCACCGACTGCCCAAAATCCTCAAAATCATGAAATTACCAAATCCTGAAATTCCCTGATTGCCCAAAATCCCAAATCATCAAATCCCAGATTGCCCAAAATCCCAGATTGCCCAAAATCAGATAATCCCCAAATCCCAGATTGGCCAAAATCCCAAATCCTGAAATCCCAAACCCCAAAATCACAGATTGGCCCAAATCCCCAAATTCCTGAAATTCCAAATTGCCCAGAATCCCAAATCCCCAAATCCCACATTGGCCAAAATCCCCAAATTCCTGAAATTCCAAATCCTGAAATCCCAAACCCCAAATTCCTGAAATCCCAGATTGCCCAAAATCCCCAAATTACTGAAATCCCAAATTCCTGAAATACCAAATCCCGACATTCCCAAATCCCCAAATCCCACATTGGCCAAAATCCCCAAGTTCCTGGAACACCAAATCCTGGAATTCCCAAACCCTGAAATTCCCGACTGCCCGAAATCGCAGCTTGCCCAAAATCACAAAATCACCGATTGGCCAAAATCCCGTATCACAAAATTCCAGATTTCCTGAAATCCCAAATCCTGAAACCCCCAAATTTCCCAAAATCCCAGATCCCCAAATTCCTGAAATTCCAAATCCTGAAATCCCAAATCACAGATTGGCCAAAATCCCAAATTCCTGAAATTCCAAATTGCCCAGAATCCCAAATCCCCAAACACCAGATTGCCCAAAATCCCCAATCCTGAAATTCCAAATCCTGGAATCCCAAACCCCAAAATTCCTGAAATTCCAGATTGCCCAAAATCCCCAATCCTGAAATCCCAGATTGCCAAAAATCCCCAAATTACTGAAATACCAAATTCCCAAATCTGAAATTGCCCAAAATCCCAAATCCTGAAGTCCAGATTGCCCAAAATCCCCAAATTCCTGAAATTCCAAATCCCAGATTGCCCAAAATCCCAAACCCTGAAATCCCAGACTGCCCAAAATCCCAAACTGCCCAAATTCCCAAATTCCCCAAATCCCAAAATTCCCAAAATTCCAAACTTCCAGCTCCCAAAATTGCCAACCTCAATTTCCCAAATTCCAAACGCCGAAATCCAAAATTCCCAAATCCCAAAACCCCAAATTCCCAAATTTTGAAATCCCAAACCCCGAAATCCCCAAATTCCCAAAACCCAAAAAACCCCAAATCAAAAATTCCAAACCCCAAAACCCCAAAACTCCAAACCCTGAAATCCCAACCCCCAAAATTCCCATTTCCAGCCCCACCCCATCCCCATTTTCTCACCCTTTTCCCATTTCCTACCCCGTTTTTTTCCCTTATCCCATTTCCCAGCATTATCCTGAATTTTCTCCATCTTCTACCCCATTTTCCTTCCTTTCAGCCCATTTCCACCCATTTTCCCTCAATTTCCCTCCCATTTCTCCATTTCCTCTCATTTCCCTTGTCCCATCCCATTTCCCCCATTTCCCATTTTCCCATTTTCTGTTTTCCCCCATCCCCACCATTTTCCCTCATTCCCCTCATTTTTCCCATTTTTCCCATTCCCCCATTTCACATTTCCCATTTTTCCCATTTCCATCTCATTTCCCCTCTCCCCCCATCTCCACCATTTCCCTTATTTTCCCCCAATTCCCCTCCCATTTCCCCATTTCCCCCCATTTTCCCCATTTCCCCTCAATTTTCCTCCCATTTCCCTCCCATTTCCCCTTGCATTTCCCCATTTCCTCTCATTTCCCTTGTCCAATTCATTTCCCCTCTCATTTCCCATTTTCCCATTTTCTGTTTTCCCCCATCCCCACCATTTTCCCTCATTCCCCTCATTTTTCCCATTTTTTTTCCATTTCCCCTCTCATTTTTCCCATTTTTCCCATTTCCATCTCATTTCCCCATTTCCCCCCATTTTCCCCATTTCCCCTCAATTTTCCTCCCATTTCCCTCCCATTTCCCCTTGCATTTCCCCATTTCCCTTGTCCCATCCCATTTCCCCTCTCATTTCCCATTTTCCCATTTTCTGTTTTCCCCCATCCCCACCATTTTCCCTCATTCCCCTCATTTTTCCCATTTTTTTCCATTTCCCCTCTCATTTTTCCCATTCTCCCCATTTTTTTTCCATTTCCCCTCTCATTTTTCCCATTTTCCCCCATTTCCCATTCTCCCCATTTCCATCTCATTTCCCATTTTCCCCCATCCCCACCATTTTCCCTCACTTTTCCCAATTTCCTCTCCCATTTCCCCATTCCCACCCCATGCTCCTCTCCCATTTATTCCATTTTCCGGCCCATTTTTTCCCATTTCCCCCATTTCACATTTTCCCTCATTCCCCTCATTTTTCCCAATTTCCCCCCGTGCCCCTCTCCCATTTTTTTTCCATTTCCCCTCTCATTTTTCCCATTTTCCCCATTTCCCCTCAATTTTCCTCCCATTTCCCCTTGCATTTCCCCATTTCCTCTCATTTCCCATTTTCCCATTTTCTGTTTTCCCCCATCCCCACCATTTTCCCTCATTTTCCCTCATTTTTCCCATTTTTTTCCATTTCCCCCTCCCATTTTTTTCCATTTCCCCTCTCATTTTTCCCATTTTCCCCATTTCCCCTCAAATTTCTTCCCATTTCCCTCCCATTTCCCCTTGCATTTCCCCATTTCCTCTCATTTCCCTTGTCCCATCCCATTTCCCCCATTTCCCATTTCCCCATTTTCCCTCATTCCCCTCATTATTCCCAATTTCCCCCCATGCCCCTCTCCCATTTTTTCCCATTTTCCCCATTTCCCATTTTCCCCATTTCCCATTTTCCCCATTTCCCATTCTCCCCATTCCCATCTCATTTCCCATTTTCCCCCATCCCCACCATTTTCCCTCACTTTTCCCAATTTCCTCTCCCATTTCCCCATTCCCACCCATGCTCCTCTCCCATTTATTCCCATTTTCTGGCCCATTTTTTCCCATTTCCCATTTTCCCTCATTCCCCTCATTTTTCCCAATTTCCCCCATGCCCCTCTCCCATTTTTTTTCCATTTCCCCTCTCATTTTTCCCATTTTCCCCATTTCCCCTCAAAGTTCCTCCCATTTCCCCTTGCATTTCCCCATTTCCTCTCATTTCCCTTGTCCCATCCCATTTCCCCCCATTTCCCATTTTCCCTCATTCCCTCATTTTTCCCAATTTCCCCCCGTGCCCCTCTCCCATTTTTTTCCATTTCCCCTCTCATTTTTCCCAATTTCCTCTCCCATTTTCCCATTCCCACCCGTGCTCCTCTCCCATTTATTCCCATTTATTCCCATTTTTTCCCATTTCCCCCATTTCACATTTCCCATTTTTCCCATTTCCATCTCATTTCCCCTCTCCCCCATCTCCACCATTTCCCTCATTTCCCCCAATTTCCCCTCCCATTTCCCCATTTCCCCCCATTTTTCTCCATTTTTCCCATTTTTCCCCCATTTCCCCTCTCATTTTTCCCATTTCCCATTTTCTCCGCTCATTCCCCGCTCATTTCCCATTTCCCCCCAATTTTTCCCCGTTTCTCCCCCATTTTCCCCATTTCCCCTCAATTTTCCTCCCATTTCTCCATTTCCCTCCCATTTCCCCATTTCCTCTCATTTCCCTTGTCCCATCCCATTTCCCCCCATTTCCCATTTTCCCATTTTCCCTCATTCCCCTCATTTTTCCCATTTTTTTCCATTTCCCCTCTCATTTTTCCCATTCTCCCCATTTCCCATTCTCTCCATTTCCATCTCATTTCCCATTTTCCCCCATCCCCACCATTTTCCCTCACTTTCCCCATTTCCTCACCCTTTTCCCATTTCCTACCCCGTTTTTTCCCTTATCCCATTTCCCCACCACTTCCCAGCATTATCCTGCATTTTCTCCATCTTCTACCCCATTTTTCTTCCTTTTTCCCCATTTTCCCCATTTCCCCTCAATTTTCCTCCCATTTTTCCGTTTCTCCTTGCATTTCCCCATTTCCTCTCATTTCCCTTGTCCCATCCCATTTCCCCCATTTCCCATTTTCCCATTTCCCATTTTCCCATTTTCTGTTTTCCCCCATCCCCACCATTTTCCCTCATTCCCCTCATTTTTCCCCTTTTTGCCATTTCCTCTCTCATTTTTCCCATTTTCCCCATTTTTTTCCATTTTCCCCATTTCCCATTCTCCCCATTTCCATCTCATTTCCCATTTTCCCCCATCCCCATTTCCCCTCAAATTTCTTCCCATTTCCCTCCCATTTCCCCTTGCATTCCCCATTTCCTCTCATTTCCCTTGTCCCATCCCATTTCCTCCCATTTTCCCATTTTCCATTTTCCCTCATCCCCACCATTTTCCCTCATTCCCCTCATTTTTCCCAATTTCCCCCATGCCCCTCTCCCATTTTTTTTCCATTTCCCCTCTCATTTTTCCCATTTTCCCCATTTCCCCTCAAATTTCTTCCCATTTCCCTCCCATTTCCCCATTTCCTCTCATTTCCCTTGTCCCATCCCATTTCCCCCATTTCCCATTTTCCCATTTTCCCTCATTCCCCTCATTTTTCCCATTTTTTTCCCATTTCCCCTCTCAGTTTTCCCATTTTCCCCATTTCCCATTTTCCCCATTTCCCATTCTCCCCATTTCCCATTCTCCCCATTTCCATCTCATTTCCCATTTTCCCCCATCCCCACCATTTCCCCTCACTTTTCCCAATTTCCTCTCCCATTTCCCATTCCCACCCGTGCTCCTCTCCCATTTATTCCCATTTATTCCCATTTCTTCCCATTTCCCCCATTTCACATTTCCCATTTTTCCCATTTCCACCTCATTTCCCATTTTCCCCCATCCCCACCATTTCCCTCATTTTCCCCAATTTCCCCTCCCATTTCCCCCAATTTTTTCCCATTTTCCCCATTTTCCCCATTTTCCCCCATTTCCCCTCTCATTTTTCCCATTTCCCATTTTCTCCGCTCATTCCCCGCTCATTTCCCATTTCCCCAATTTTTCCCCGTTTCTCCCCCATTTCCCCTCTCATTTTTCCCATTTCCCATTTTCTCCATTTTCCCCATTCCCCGCTCATTCCCCATTTCCCCCCATTTTTTGCTCCCATTTTTCCCCATTTTTTCCCATTTTCCCCATTTCCCCTCTCATTTTTTCCGTTTTCTCCACTCATTCCCCACTCATTTCCCATTTTCCCCCAATTTTTCCCCGTTTCTCCCCCATTTTCCCCATTTCCTCTCCAATTTTTCCCCATGTCCCATTCTTCCCCCATTCCTCATTTTCCCTCATTTTCCCTCATTTTCCCCCATTTTTTCCCATTTTTCCCCCATTTATTCCCCACTACCCAGCCTGTACTCGTCACTGAGGTGGCTCCTGAAGTTGTGCCCCATTTTTTCCTATTTTCACCCATTTTTTCCCATTTTTTCCTATTTTCACCCATTTTTTCTCATTTTTACCTCACTTTTACCCCCTTACCCAGCCTGTACTCGTCACTGAGGCGGCTCCCAAAGCTGTGCCCCATTTTTTCCTATTTTCACCCCGTTTTTTCTGCATTCCCCTCACCCTACCCGGCCTGTACTCGTCACTGAGGTGACTCCTGAAGTTGTGCCCCATTTTTTCCTATTTTCACCCATTTTTTCCTATTTTCACCCATTTTTCCCATTTTTTCCTATTTTCATCCCGTTTTTTTCCCATTTTTACCTCACTTTTACCCCCTTACCCAGCCTGTACTCATCGTGAGGCAGCTCCAAAAGCTGTGCCCCATTTTTTCCCATTTTTTCCTATTTTCACCCCGTTTTTTCTGCATTCCCCTCGCCCTACCCGGCCTGTACTCATCAATGAGGTGGCTCCCGAAATTGTACCCCATTTTTTCCATTTTTACCCCATTTTCCCCATTTTTCCTCCATTTTTCCCCCATTCCCCGTGCCACACCCAGCCTGCACTCATCGCTGAGGTGGCTCCTGAACTTGGATCCCATTTTTCCCATTTTCCCTCTGTTTTTTCCCATTTTTCCCCCATTTCCCCCATTACCCGGCCTGTGCTCAGCAGTGAGATGGCTCCCAAAGTTCTACCCCATTTTTTCTCCATTTTTCCCCATTTTCACCCCAATTTTTGCCCATTACCCGGCCTGTGCTCCTCGGTGAGATTGCTCTCAAAGTTGCACCGCAATTTTTCTTGGTTTTACCCCATTTTACCCCATTTCACCCCGTTTTTTCTGCATTCCCCTCACCCTACCCGGCCTGTACTCGTCACTGAGGTGGCTCCTGAAGTTTTGCCCCATTTTTTCCCATTTCACCCATTTTTTCCCATTTTTACCTCACTTTTACCCCCTTACCCGGCCTACACTCATCACTGAGGCGGCTCCCAAAGCTGTGCCCCATTTTTTCCCATTTTTTCCTATTTTCACCCCGTTTTTTCTGCATTCCCCTCACCCTACCCAGCCTGCACTCGTCACTGAGGTGACTCCTGAAGTTGTGCCCCATTTTTTCCCATTTTTTGCTGATTTTCCCCCATTTCCCCTGTGTTTATCCTCCATACTTGGCCTGCACTCATCAGTGAGGTGGCTCCTGAAGTTGTGCCCCATTTTTTCCCAGTTTTTACCCATTTTTTCTCCATTTTACCCCAATTTTTGCCCACTACCCGGCCTGTACTCATCGGTGAGGTGACCCCTGAAGTTGTGCCCCATTTTTTCCTATTTTCACCATTTTTTTCCCATTTTTACCTCCCTTTTACCCCCTTACCCCGCCCATACTCATTGGTGAGGCGGCTCCCAAAGCTGTGCCCCATTTTTTCCCATTTTTTCCCATTTTCACCCCGTTTGTTCTGCATTCCCCTCGCCCTACCCGGCCTGCACTCATTGGTGAGGTGGCTCCCGAAGTTGTGCCCCATTTTTCCCATTTTTCCCCCATTTTTCCCCCATTTTTCCCCCATTCCCCGTGCCACACCCAGCCTGCACTCATCGCTGAGGTGGCTCCTGAACTTGGATCCCATTTTCCCCATTTTCCCTCTGGTTTTTCCCATTTTTCCCCCATTTCCCCCATTACCCGGCCTGTGCTCAGCAGTGAGAAGGCTCCCAAAGTTCTACCCCATTTTTTCTCCATTTTTCCCATTTTCACCCCAATTTTTGCCCATTACCCGGCCTGTGCTCCTCGGTGAGGTGGCTCTCAGAGTTGTACCCCAATTTTTCTTGGTTTTACCCCATTTTACCCCATTTCACCCTGGTCTTTCTGCATTCCCCTCGCCCCACCCGGCCTGTACTCATCACTGAGGTGACTCCTGAAGTTGTGCCCCATTTTTTCCTATTTTCACCCATTTTTTCCCATTTTTACCTCACTTTTACCCCCTTACCCCGCCCATACTCCTCGGTGAGGCGGCTCCCAAAGCTGTGCCCCATTTTTTCCCATTTTTGCCTATTTTCACCCCGTTTTTTCTGCATTCCCCACGCCATACCCGGCCTGCACTCATCGGAGAGGTGGCTCCTGAAGTTGTGCCCCATTTTTTCCCTGGTTTTACCACATTTTATGCCATTTCTCTCCCATTACCCGGCCTGTACTCGTTGGTGAGGTGGCTCCCGAAGTTGTACCCCATTTTTACCCATTTTTACCCCATTTCTCCCCTCTCACCTGGCCTGCACTCATTGGTGAGGCGGCTGCCAAAGTTGTACTCAATTTTTTCCCATTTTTTGCTCTTTTTACCCTGTTTTTGCCCATTACCTGTCCTGAACTTGTCAGTGAGATGACTCATGGAGTTGTACCCTATTTTACCCCATTTTACCCATTTTCCCTGAGTTTATCCCC
Source organism: Melospiza melodia melodia (assembly GCF_035770615.1). NCBI lineage: Eukaryota > Metazoa > Chordata > Aves > Passeriformes > Passerellidae > Melospiza > Melospiza melodia. Next base: position 518 of record NW_026948497.1, on the reverse strand, counting down.
ATTTACCCGGCCTGTACTCGTTGGTGAGGTGGCTCCCGAAGTTGTACCCCATTTTTACCCATTTTTACCCCATTTCACCCCATTTTTGCCCATTACCCGGCCTGTATTCGTCGGTGAGGTGGCTGCCGAAGTTGTACCCCATTTTTTCCTGGTTTTACCCCATTTCTCCCCATTTTCACCCCAATTTACCTGGCCTGTACTCGTCGATGAGGTGACTCCCGAGGTTGTACCCCATTTTTACCCATTTTCCCCATTTTACCCCAATTTTTGCCCATTGCCTGGCTGGTACTCGTCGGTGAGATGACTCCTGAAGTTGTACCCATTTTTACCCATTTTTACCCATTTTAACCCCAATTTACCTGGCCTGTACTCGTCGGTGAGATGACTCCCGAAGTTGTACCCCATTTTTATCCATTTTTACCCCATTTCACCCCAATTTTTGCCCATTACCTGGCCGGTACTCATCGGTGAGGTGGCTCCAAGGTTGTACCCCATTTTCCCCCATTTTTCCCCATTTA